>NC_044550.1:19620956-20250296 GCF_007565055.1 Rhinopithecus roxellana
ACAGGCAGGTTTCCTTGAGCTGCTGTGAGCTCCACCCAGTTCGAGCTTCCCAGAGGCTTTGTTTACCTACTTAAGCCCCAGCAATGGTGGGCGCCCCTCCCCCAGCCTCGCTGCTGCCGTTTCGGTTAGATCGCAGACTGCTGTGCTAGCAATGAGGGAGGCTCCGTGGCCGTGGGACCCTCCCGGCCAGGTGTGGGTATAGTCTCCTGGTGTGTCCGTTTGCTTAAAGCACAGTATTGGGGTGGGAATTACCCGATTTTCCAGGTGTTGTGTGTCTCAGTTCCCCTGGCTAGGAAAAGGGATTCCCTTCCCCCTTGCACTTCCCAGGTGAGGCAATGCCTTGCCCTGCTTCAGCTCTTGCTGGTCGGGCTGCAGCAGCTGACCAGCACCAATTGTCCAGCATTCCCCAGTGAGATGACCCCAGTACCTCAGTTGAAAATGCAGAAATCACCGGTCTTCTGTGTCGCTGGCGCTGGGAGTTGGAGACTGGAGCTGTTCCTATTCAGCCATCTTGCTCTGCCACATTTGGATTTTTATATAACCTTACTCTAAATTAGTATAAAAATATGTGATCTTTCTTTAATAAGTCTCTCATTTCTCTCCATCCCATATAAATCTAAAATAATCTTTTTGTACCAGGTTTTTATTAAAGAAGTTAGATTATAAAAATATTATTTAAACCCAAAATTTATTATAGGTTCTTCTGTCTCCAGAGCAGACTGGTATAATTCATGTTAGTAGGAAGATATGTCTCTATATTTACTTCCTACCAATTAAGGAGATTGGTAAAAGACAAGAAAACAGTGAACTCTCAATGTCTCTGCCAGAGGGACTAGATGACGTGGCCCTCTGCTTAAGAGGACATATTGTTGACCCTCTGATTATACCAAGCCTAATAGTGCCTGGACAGCAAAACTGTTTTAATGAAGACTGGAACTGAGTTTGGAAGAGTAGTTACTGTAGGGAAATATAAAAAAGAGAAATTGACAGATGAGAAGTATGAGTGTTAAAGAGGTCATGGACTCAAAAATGTCAGGAGGCTGAAAACTACATAGAAGAATGATAAATGTCTGAGCATGGGAAGGGTTTTGAAACTGTATTCCTTTACTTTTAAAACCCCGCACCCAGCACATTGCCTGTCACAAAGCAGATGTTCCAGGAATATTACTAAAATAAGAATTAGGGATGTTTGATATTCAAGTTTTAAGTGATTGCATTTTATGTTCTCCACAAGAAATCCACTTTAAATATAAAAATATGGCTAGATTCACTATCTCTTAAGTGGTATAGTGTTATTTGAAAGAAAACTAGGATTAGTTATAAATGGGCCGGTACTTTAAAAAGTACAATGACTGCATTGTCATAATGTAAAGCCTTTTCCTATCATCTCAAACTTTCAATGAAAATTCTAACATCTAAATATGTTATTAAACAATAGGGGGTCATGTTTGGGGAATCAAGAAAACAGATTAAATTACACCCCCTGGAGAGCCCAGAGCTTAGAGAAACCAATAGTCTCCAGATCTGATAAATGTATTAAGAGCCGGAGTTCTCCTAAAGCAGGAACTTCTTGTAGAGGTGATCATGGAAATGCAAGCCCCTAGGAATCTAGGATAACTGATGGAAAACATTACATATCCTACAGAACAAAAGGTAATGGCTTAAAGTAATATTATGATGGGGTGACCAGAGCAAACATTTGTTAAACAATGAATCATATAATCACAGAAAATGTTTAAACATGGAAACTAGTCCAGTGGTGATAAACACCTTCATTTCATGAGCTATTTCAATTGATAGCATCCTCCTGGCATGCTAAGTTAAGCAGAGTTCTGAGACTGGAAAATGGGTTTGTGGTGAAGACGGCTGGGAATTATCAAAAAGCCTAGGGAAATGCAAGGGGGGAAGTAAAGCATGTAAATTTCCAGACTGCAAATTTATGGAGGAAAGATATAATTTGTTTTTTGTTCCTTCACACCTTTCCCTCCTCACAACTCCATCAACTATTCTCAATGAGTTGTTGATGCTGATTTAGTCTATCCCTGATTTAGTACAAGCACCTCCTTGATAAGAAAAATACTTATTTATTTTTTAACCTATCAATATTGAATCAGGAAGAAATAGAAAGCCTGAACAGACCCATAACAAATACAGAGATTAAAATAGTTATGAAAAATCCTCCTCCCAACGAAGCAAAGCTCAGGACCAGATTGTTCAGGGGAACAACCAGTCAATGGGGCATTCAGAACATACACAACATTTATCAATTAAGTTCACTGTCTTATAAGGGCACAGTTGATGGTGCCCCAAAATAATTAAAATAGTAACATAAAAGGTCACTAAATACAGATCACCATAACAGATAGAATAATGAAAAGTTTGGAAATTGCAAGAAATGCCAAAATGTGACATAGTGTCCCAAAGTGAGCCCATGCTGTTGGAAAATGGCACCAATAGACTTATTCCACACAGGATTGCCACAAACTCAATTTGTAAAAATGCAGTATCTGTGAAGCACAAGAAAGTGCAGTGCAGTAAAAACAAGGTATGCCTGTGTCTATAAAAGGGAGACAGAATTGTTCCTTCAGGGAGTCGCTAAATAGCTAAAAATAATAGTGCCCTTTCTGTCACTGACAATTACAAAATGCCTTGCAACATTTTGCATTGTTTATTGAGCTAGTTCTTGACTCTGCTTTAATTGTTTGTATTTCATTTTCATATTTTTACAACTATATGGTAAACTTCTAAAATACAAACATTTTATCTTATAGAGTCTTCTCATTCCTATATACCTAACAGGCAGTCAATAAATATTTGAATCGATTAATGCTCTGAATTTTACCTCTCAAACCAGATTACATATTTATTGAGAAAAAAATGTATTTTTTCACACTTTTCTCTCCTCATAATTCCTCAATCCACTATGCTTAGGAGGTTATTGAAAACATACATGAAATGTATAGATAAATAAATGAGTTTGATGAATTATTAAATGTTGGAGAGTAATTCTTGAGAACGTAAGTCCTTTCTCAGAAGACAATTAAAAATTGGTAAAGGAGATTTGATTTAAAAAATTTGCAAAAAATTTCATTACTACTTGTTTTCAATTATACATTATTATCTTTAAATTCTGTCCTAATTGGATATTTTACAGCTTCTGCTTCTTTGTAATAAAAATTATATGTAAACATAACTATAGCTTTTGATTTTTTTACACAGCAGTGCATATTTGCCATGTTGAAAATACTATTTAACAAATAAGTGTGCAATACTAGGAAGGAAACTCCTTCTCTCAAGGAAAATAGTGATGAAAGTGGGAGAGAAAAACATCATTGTTGTTGTTGTTGCTGTGTTTTTATTTAAAACCGTCACCTCATTTGGTTTCCATATTCTGAACATAAAGGAGTATTATCCACTCAATAAACATTTACCAAGCACCTGCTATGTTATGTCTGAGAGTCACAAAGATGAATGATTGTGATCTGTCTTCAAGATTCATTGTTTCTTGGAAAAGGCAGACACATCAGCAAATAGTTTGTGATGAGTGCTCTCTTGACGAGGGTATGCCCAAGGTGCTAGGAGACTGCAGGGGAGTGAGAAAGAAGAAAAAGCTCAATGGAGGAAGAACAAGTTTAAGGCAGGGATGGTCTGAAAGATAAACAAGACCTGATTGCTAGTTCAGTTATGATAGGCAGCCTCAGGTTTCTGAATGAATTAGTTTTGGATGTGATAAAGGGAAATTCCGATGCCATTTATTCTACATATTGTGCAGCCTTCCAGTAACTTCAAAAAAATCTATAGAGTGTTTATGCCCATTGCTAAAGTTGAATTACATGTGTGTTGGAGCAGGGATTCACCAAAGTACAGCCAAACTCATCTAGAAACCTGTTGAAGTGAAAGTAACTAACTTCCCCTTCTGCCAAGAGCAAGTAAAAAGTATTGAATGTTTGAGAGAGGGGGTCTTCTGTCTAAGGTAATACAGCATACGATGACACCATAACCATGGCATTGTCCTCAAAAGAAGTCTCTCATCACCAGCTCTCTAACTATAGGGTTCCATTTTGTTTTTTGGGGTTGTGTTTTTATTTGTTTGTTTAAATACATTAGAACTAATTTTGGGGAAAAGATGGGATAAGGGAAAATAAGGAGATTAAAAAGTCACTTCACAGGCTGGGCATGGTGGCTTATACCTGTAACCCCAGCACTTTAGGAGGCCAAGGTGGTAGTATCTCTTGAGTCCATGAGTTCAAGACCAGCCTGGGCAACATGGCTGATGTTTGGCTGTGTCCTCACCCAAATTTCATCTTAAATTATAGTTACCATAATCCCCACATGTCATCAGAGGGACCCAGTGGGAAGTGATTGGATCATGGAGGCTGTTCCCCCATGCTGCTCTTGTGACAGTGAGTGAGTTCTCACAAGATCTGATGGTTTTATGAGGGGCTTCCTCCCTTCTCTCTGCCCTTCTTGTTGCCACCATGTGAAGAAGGATGTGTTTGCTTCCCCTGCTACCATGATCGTAAGTTTCCTGAGGCCTCCCCAGTCATGCTGAACTGTGAATCAATTAAACCTCTTTCACCTCTTTCCTTTATAAAGTACCCAGTCTTGAGTATGTCTTTTTTTTTTTATTTTTTTTTTTTTTGAGATGGAGTCTTGCTCTGTTGTCCAGGCTGGAGTACAGTAGTGCAATCTCGGCTCACTGCAGCCTCTACCTCCTGGGTTCCAGCGATTGTCCTGCCTCAGTCTCCTAGATAGCTGAGATTACAGGTACATGTAATCTCATGTTTGTTTGTTTTAGTACAGACGGGGTTTTGCCATGTGGCCTAGGCTGGTCTCAAACTCCTGACCTCAGGTGATCTGCCCACCACAGCCTCCCAAAGTGCTGAATTACAGGCGTAAGCCACTGCGCCCAGCCGAGTATGTCTTTTTTAGCAGCATGGGAATGGACTAATACAGTAAATTGGTACCATGGGGAGTGGGATGCTACTACAAAGATACCTGAAAATGTGGAAGCAACTTTGGAACTGGGTAACAGGCAGAAGTTGGAACAGTTTGGAGAGCTCAGAAGACAGGAAAATGTGGAAAAACTTGGAACTTCCTAGAGACTTAGAAGGCTCAGAAGACAGGAAGATGTGGGAAAGTTTTGAACTTCTTAGAGACTTGTTGAATGGCTTTGACCAAAATGCTAATAGTGATATGGACAATGGAGTCCAGGCTGAGGTGGTCTCAGATGGAGATGCGGAACTTGTTAGGAACTGGAATAAAGATGATTCTTGTTATGCTTTCGCAAGCAACCAGACAAGCAGTGAGGTGGATTGCATAAGCCAGGAAATGGCATGATGGACTTGTGTGCCATGTGAAGAGGTTTTACTTGATCTAACAGACAGTGTAGAGCCACTGAAAAGTTTTGAGCCAATGGACAATTGAACAAATTGCTATGGCTACAGTGCAGATAAGGGGTTGGAATGAGAGAGACAGGACAGGAGTAAGTTCAATTAAAATCTGTCTAAGTAATTCAGGGAGGAAAAAACATTGACCTGGACTACAGGAATGGCAGCAGGTATAGAAAGAAGTTAGTTCAGAAGAGGTTGAGGTGATACATGCAATGGGACTTGGAATTACGAAAGTTCGTATCTTTAGTCTTATATTTCATTTCTTCTTTAGCAATCAATAATGTTGTCCCTTGTGTCCTCACACTGCTTTCAACTCTGTTTTGGTTTCTTTAAAATGTTTGTTTTTTTAGATGTACTAACTGCATCTACTAGGAGTAGAGCCTTCTGTTTTGTTAATCATGTGACAGGCAGAGAAGGAAATAGAAAAGTATATGAGGAGGTAAATGTCGTAGTGTCAATGCTCGTTTCTTTAAGCAGATTGAATTATCTATAGGCATCTAATCTCTGAAAACTATACCAGGAAATCCTATCTGTCCTTCTACCTCTGGGAAGAATTATATCCAGAAAAGATGGACTTCTTTTCTATTCTTCCAAAGTTTCAGCAAGAGACCTCTACTCCCGTTATCTACTCTCCCCCAAGGAAACCAGAATAGGAACCTTATAGACATATGCCTAAACATCTCATATTATCAACATTGCATTGCAGAATAATCTCTCAGGTGTCTGGGTTCTTTCATGCCTAGAGATTACTCCAGGTTCCTCCACTTAGGAATGAAAGATCCAGAAAAACTTTGTTTCTAAAAATTCAGTATTAAATATCACGTAATTTCACCATTAAAACTTGTATCTTGCCATGAAAATGCTTTTATACTGCCTCAAATTCTTTTCTTTTTGTATTATTTTGCTTAAAAAAATGGCCAGAAGTTTTGACTCAATTAAAACCTTGAAAATATGGCATCAAGTCTGCTAACCTTAAAAATTTTGTTGAATCTTTTAGGAAATCAAAAGAAAACAAAACAAAACAAAAATCCTTCTTCATAGCTGAAGACCCGTGCTTTTCTAAGAAGACTTTTGAAACAGTTGTCCTATTATCAACCCCCACTTTGGTCATGCATTAAACCTCACAAAAGCTCTGCGCATGTGGTTTTGGAGCTAAGTTATTGGAAACAAAAATTTTAAAACCAATCAACCACGAAGAGAAGAAAATAAAACTAGCCACTTATGCCTGAAGTGCCAACTTCCACCATATGTAGTCCCACAAAAACCAGAAGGGAAAAATAATCAAAGTAAAACCCAACTGTGCTAGCATCACAGAGTAAGGGAACAGAATTTCTAAAGAGTTTCACCCAAACCTATGAAAATGAAAATCACTTTGTTTTCCACAGCTGGCCCCCAGACCCTGTAAAGGAATACATTACTGTGATTTGCATTGATCTGATTAGTGTATTTACATAATGCCTCCTTCTACACCACTCCCAGTCAGCTGGACATCCAGCACATGCAGTTCTGGAGTAAAAATCAAGTAAACACTCCCAAAAGTATTTGGTCTTCTCCTACACAATTAAAACAATTTGCAGGCCGGGCGCGGTGGCTCAAGCCTGTAATCCCAGCACTTTGGGAGGCCGAGGCGGGCGGATCACGAGGTCAGGAGATCGAGACCATCCTGGCTAACGCGGTGAAACCTTGTCTCTACTAAAAAATACAAAAAAACTAGCCGGGCGAGGTGGCGGCGCCTGTAGTCCCAGCTACTCGGAGGCTGAGGCAGGAGAATGGTGTGAACCCGGGAGGCGGAGCTTGCAGTGAGCCGAGATCGCGCCACTGTACTCCAGCCTGGGTGACAGAGCGAGACTCCGTCTCAAAAAAAAAAAAAAAAAAAAAAAAAACAATTTGCAAACTTGTATGCATTCAAAATAGCTTTGTTTACAAAATTATAGATTTTATTTGTTTTTATTCCCCACATGTTGACAGTTTGTATAATAGATTAGGCTTTAAGCACAAACACACACACACTCACAACGTCCTTAATAGTGCAGAGGGAAAGTTGTAGAGCAACTAGTACACTATATAGAAATTGTTCGAAATTACAAAGCATTATTTTCTCTCAGGGCTCAATTAAAGCTATTAACTAGGATTCCAAAGGATGCGTAGGAGAAAGAATGAGAACTAGCAGAGCAGACACATAAATTAGAATATGTTCATGTACACAATACCTAAAGAAAATCAGTCCAAGTCTAAAGGAAGTCCAGCAGAAGACATAAAAGGAATCAATTAAGTACTCTTTGGTAACGTATCATGTAGCTCGTTTTTCCAAAGAAACAGTGAGAGTCTAGATGTTGCTGCTTTAGGTGTGAGGCAAGCTGGAACCTGCAATGTGTGCTGGCAGGGAGAAGTAGAAGTCTTTCACCACAGTGAAGGATGGGGAACTAACTAACTGTGCTACAGAAGCAGTGTTATGTGATAGAAGTTAACAACATCTAAAATTTATTTGGAGTACCTATGTCACAAACTAGAAAACTGAATCTTAAAAAGACCAAGCTATTTATGAAAAAATTACAAGCTAGTAAACGGCAGTCTGGAATACAAGCAAGGTCTGTATGACTCCAAAATCCATGCACTCTATTCTACAACACTGACACTCATCCTAAATAATTTTGCCCTATATATATTTTACAAACTCTTCTTTTATATTCTGTTCACCTGCCAACTTTGGAGGGCTAGCAACAGGATCCATCTTTAAGGACAAAGAAGATCCGGAGCTTACTAGGAAACTGATGCTCCAATGATCAGCTAGGATTTAGTGGGAGGATTGTCCAGTACAGGAAAGTGAAAGGAGAAATACCACAGAGTGTGAAATCAAGGCAGAAGCCTGATTCTATGGAACAGATGCAACTTGGAAATGGCACAGGTGCCTGGGGCCCAATTGTGGTATCCGGGTTTCAGTCTGATTGTCTCCAGCACAGCTGTAACGGGAAGAAACAATGAGAAGCATACAGTTGCTGAGTATTTATGACTGTGGAGTGTGTTCATGTGAAGACTATTCTTACGCTTTTTTTTGTTTTGTTTTGTTTTTGTTTTTTTTGAGACAGAGTCTCACTCTATCACCCAGGCTGGAGTGCAGTGGCACGATCTTGGCTCATGGCAACCTCCGCCTCCTGGGTTCAAGCGATTCTCCTGCCTCAACCTCCTGAGTAGCTGGGATTACAGGCATGTGCCACCATGCCCAGCTAAGTTTTGTATTTTTAGTAGAGATGGGGTTTCGTGATGTTGGCCAGGCTGGTCTTGAACTCCTGACCTCAGGTGATTCACCCGCCTCAGGCTCCCAAAGTGCTCAGATTACAGGTGTGAGTCACCGCACCCAGCTTCATATACTTCTATCTTAGTGCAGGAACTGGGAAAATAAGTAGGTCCTTCCATAAGCTAAACTATTAGAGGTTAGAAAGAAAGGAACAAAGGAAACAAACCAGATGATAAATAAACAACTAACAGATAGAACTCTGTTTTCTCTTAGCCCAGTTAGGAAAATCCTAGCAATAAAGATAACTCCAAGGCACAGAATATAAAATATACACAGTCAATGTATAATTTTTATAAACTGTTTCCGTTATCTGTCACTATATAACATATCATCCAAAAATTCTTAAAACCATTATTTTTTCTCACAATTTTGTGAGTTGACTGGGCTGAGTTGGGTAGTGACACTGCACAACATGACACAGTGGAGATCCCTCATTAGACTATATTCAGTAGGGAGCTCAGTTGAGGATGAACAGCCAAATGGCCTCTCATCCTTCAGAATCTCTCTCCACATGGTCTTTTCTTATTCAACAGTGAAACCTAGTCTTAAGTCTACATCAGTCAATTGAGCTATATAATTGGCTGTACTTCCTGTTAGGCTAATTTATGCAATTTTCATTTTCATCTGCTAGTCTCTTTGACACATTTGCCTGCAGAACATTGCTATCTACACTCTTACAGTTTGTCATAATTAAGGGAAGGGGCTTGCGAAAGAAATGGAAGAGTTGTCCAGTCTTTTCACATTGCCCAGTTAATGTCTCTCAAATATAGAAAATATCTTCTACAGACCTGATAGCAAAGATCACGATGGCTTCCAGGAGTAGTTCTGCAATCAGTACTTCTCCATTTAATTGAAGCATTAGAATAACACTGACATGAACATTCTATCATCAGAAGATGAAAAATATTGGATATTTCTTTGATTTTGTGTATACCTATTTTGAATTTGAACAGGGAAATCCACAGTATAATAAAACACTCAAAAAATGACTTCTGGTTCTATTTCAGCCTTTAATCTGCTGTGTGAACTTAAACACATCATTTTACCTCTTTCATCTTTAGAATCCTTGCTATGGACTGAATTGTGTGCCATCCAAAATTCATATATGAAGGCTCTAACATTCAATGTGATTGTAATTGGAGATGGAGCCTTTGGGAAGTAAGTAGGATGCAATGAGGTCATGAGAGTGTGGCTTTCTAACGGGATCAGTAGCTTTTTAAGAAAAGAAGAGAGAGATCTCACTCTCTGTGACATGTAAAGACACAGAAAGAAGCCAGTCATCTGCAAGCCAGGAAGAGAGCCTACACCAGGAACCCAATCAGCCAGCACCTTGATCTTGAACTTCCCAGCCTACAAAATTGTGTGAAATAAGTGTCAGTGTGTAAGCCACCCCATATATGGTATTTTATTGTTGCAAACCAATACTATCCTCTTTCATAAAATGTGCCATTGGAATAGAAGTTCTCAAATTATTTCCAACCAAAATTATATTCTATTATGTGATTTTTCTATAAAGTTGTATTATTAAGTAAATATTGCCTGATTAATATTAAAGGAAACACTCAAATTAATTTAAGTCATCTAAAGAGTAAAAATAACTTTCATTCCAAAGCAAAAATTTGGAACTCATTTTAGAAAATATAGATATGCTCATTTATTTAAACTTCAGAGGCAGGCAGAAAATCAGTGAAGACATAATCGAACTCACCACCACCACCGATCAACTGCATATAATTAACACTTATAGCCAACTTTATCTGAAAACAGCAGGATAAACATTCTTCTCAAGCTTACACAGAACATTTACCATGGTAGACCACATTCAGGACCATAAGGTACACCTTAACAAATTTAAAAGAATCAAAATTACATAGTGTCTGCTCTCATACTGACCCCAGTGGAATTAAACTAGAATTGAGTAACAGTAAGATAACTGGAAAATCCCTAATACCTGAAGATAAAACAACACACGACTAAATGACATGTGAGGGGAAAAAAAAAAAAAAAAAAAACCTCAAGAAAAATTAAAAATATTTTTAACCAAATGAAAATGAAAAAAAAACTTGTCAAAATTTTTGAGATTCAGTGAAAGCAGTGCTTAGAGGGAAATTTATAGCACTGAGTTCACACATTAGAAAAGAAAAAAGAACTAAAATCAATGATCTACATTTCCACCCTAGGAAACTAGAGAAACAAGGGCAAATTAATTCCAAAGCAAGAAGAAGAATAGAAATAATAAGACTTAGTGCAGTGGCTGGGGTGGTGGCTCATGCCTGTAATTCCAGCACTTTGGGAGGCCAAGGTGGGCAGATCACTTGAGGATAGGAGTTTGAGGCCAGCCTGGCCAAAATAGTGAAACCCCATCTCTACTAAAAATACAAAAAATTAGTTGGGCATGGTAGCACATGGCTTTAATCTCAGCTACTCGGGAAACTGAAGTACAGGATCACTTGAACACAGGAGGCAGGGTTGAAATTAGCCGACATTATGACACTGTACTTTAGCCTGGGCAGCAGAGTGAGACTCTGTCTCAAAAAAATAAATAAATAAAAGAAAGAAAGAGATTTAGAGCAGAAATCAATAAAATTGAAATCAAGATATTAATATAGAAAATCAACAAAACCAAAAGCTGGTTCTTTGAAAAGATCAATAAAATCAATAAACCTCTGGCCAAGCTAAGAAAAACAGAAAGGAAACAAAAATTGCTAGTATCAGAAATGAAGGAAGGGACATGTCTACAGATCTTATAGACATTTAGAGGATACTAAAGGAATACTGTAAGGAACTCTATGACAACCTCAATGAAATGGACCAGTTCCTTGAAAGATACAATCTGTTAAAAGTCATATAAGAAGAAATAGGTGGCTGAGTACGGTGGCTCATGCCTGTAATCCCAGCACTTTAGGAGGCCAAAAAGGACAGATCACCTGAGGTCGGGAGTTTGAGACCAGCCTGACCAACATGGAGAAACCCTGTCTCTACTAAAAGTACAAAATTAGCCAGACATGGTGGTACGTGCCTGTAATCCCAGCTACTCAGGAGGCTGAGGCAAGAGAATCACTTGGACCCGGGAGGCAGAGGTTACGGTGAGCCGAGATCATGTCATTGCACTCTAACCTGGGCAACAACAGTGAAACTCCACCTCAAAAAAAAAAAAAAAAATAGGCAATCTGAATAGGTGGCCAACCTCAGGTAGGTATACACAGGTGAATTCTACCAAACACGTAAAGAAGAAATTACAACAATTTTCTACAATCTCTTTCAGGGTATACAATCAGAAGGACTACATCTTAACACATTTTATGAGGCTAGTATTACCCTAACACGGAAACTACCCAAAAACATTACAAAAAAACGAAACTACAGACCAATATCTCTCATAAACATAGATGCAAAAATCATCAACAAATATTCCCAAATTCAGCTCAACAATGTATAAAATGAATTATACACCATGACCAAGTGGGATTTATCCCAGATATGAAAGTCTAGTCAGTATTAGAAACTCAATTCATATGATCAATCACATCAACAGGCTAAGAAATCACATGATCATATCAGTAAACGCAAAAAAAAAAAAAAGCATTTGACAAAATCTGACATGTATTAATGATAACAGCCTCTCAGCAAACTAAGAATAGAGAGGAACTTCTCTAGTGTAATACAGAATGTCTACAAAAACCTACTGTTAACTGAGAGGTAGGAAACTAGAAGCTTTCCCACTAAGATTAGAACCAAGACAAGGATATATCCTCTCACTACTGTTTTTCAACAACAGACTAAAAAGCCTAGCTAATGTAGTAACACAAACAAGGAAAGAAAAGAGATACAAAATGAGAAAAATTAAATAAAATTGTGTGTTCACAAATGATGCAATTTCCTATGTAGAAAATCTGAAAGAATCAACAGAAAAAAACTCTAGAACTGATAAAAGATTATACCAAGGTTGTAAAATACAAGGGAAATAAACAAAAGTCAATCACTTTCCTGTATACTGGAAATGAACAAGTGGAATTTAAAATTAAAAATACAATACCATTCACATTAGCACCCCCAAAAATGAAATACTTATGTATAAATCTAACAAAATATGGATGAGACATTTATAAGAAAAACTATAAAACTTTGATGAATGAAAGTAAAGAACTAAAGAAATGGAGAGATATTCCATGGTCATGAACAGGGAAGTTCAATACTGCCAAGATGTCTGTTCTTCCCAACTTGAGTGATCCACAGATTCAATGTCATTCCAATCAAAATCCTAGCAAGTTATTTTGTGTATTTTGACAAATTGATTCTAACATTTATATAGAGAAGAAAAAGACCCAGAATTGCCAACACATTACTGAAAGAGATAAATGAAGTTGGAGAACAGGTATTACCCAACTTCAGAACTTATGATAAAGCCAAAGTAATAAAAACAGTATGGCATTGGTGAAAGAATAAACAAATAGATCAATGTAACAGAATAGAGAGCCTGGAAATAGACCCACATAAATATAATCAACTGATCTTTGACAAATGAGCACAGGCAATACAATGGAGCAAATAAACTCTTTCATCATATGGTGCTGCAACAGCTAGACATCCCTATACCAAACAAACAAACAAAAATCTAGATACAGATTTTACATCCCTCACAAAAATTAACTCAAAATTAATCATAGACCTAAATGTCAAATGCAAAACTATAAAACTCCTAGAAGATAACAGGAGAAAACCTGGGCAAATTTGGATATGGCAATAATTTTTTAGATGTTTTATTGTAAGACTGATGAATAAAGGGGTGATATACAAAAGTCAATCACTTTCCTATTGTGGTGATTAATATTAAGTATAAACTTGATGCAAAGTATTATTCCTGGGTGTGCCTGTGAGGGTGTTACCAAAGGAGATTAACATTTGAGTCAAGTGACCTGGGAGATGCAGACCCACCCTCAATCTGGATGGGCACCATCTAATCAGTTGCCAGCATGGCTTGAATAAAGCAGGTGGAAGAAGTTGAAAAGAGCAGACTTGCTGAGTCTTCCGGGCTTCACCTTCTCCTGTGCTGGATGCTTCTGGGCCTCAAACATCAGACTCCAAGTTCTTCAGCTTTTGGACTATTGGACTTACACAAGTGATGTGCCAGGAGCTCTTGGGCCTTCAGCCACAGACTGAAGTTTGCACTTTTGGCAGATTTTGAGACTTAGACTGGCTTCCTTGCTCCTCAGCTCGCAGACGGACAATTATGGGACTTAACCTTATGATCGTGTGAATCAATTCTCCCAATAAACTCCCCTTCATATATACATATATCCTATCACTTCTGTCCCTTTAGAGAGCCCTAATACACCTATAACCAGAAATGAACATGTGGAATTTAAAATTAAAAACATTATACCACTACGTGATAGTTGAAGTGAAATCATATTGCTAGACCAGGTGTTATGAGCATAGCTGAAAGCACTCCCGTTAGTGATCAGGGGATAGGATTAGCTATATGGTAGACCTGGATTTGGTGAGTCATTAGATTAGGCGTATTAATATTGTGAAAATGTATGCTTGAAATAGGGCTACAGTGAATTCAAAAACAGTTAACATAACTAAAATAATAAATGTATATATAATTGAGGCTATAGTAAAGCTAACTGATGTTAGCTCTGGCATGGTCCCTCCAATTAAATGTATAAGTAGACTGCTAGCTGTAATGTTAGCTGTTCACTGTACAGCTAAAGGGACAGTCCACCAAAGTAACAGTCTATAAGCTGAACTTCATTAACATTAAAAACTTCTGCTCTATGAAAGACAATGGCAACAGGATGAGAGGATAAGCTACAGACTGGGAAAAATATTTGCAAATGACACAGAAGATAAAGGACTGTTCTCCAAAATACACAGAAACTTCTCAAAACTCAACAATTAGAGAACAAACAATTCAATTTAAAAACACGCCAAAAGTCTAAACAGGCACCTCACCAAAAAAGATACACAGATTGCAAATGAGTGTATGAAAAGGTGTATAACATCATATAGCATCAATGAAATGCAGATTAAAATAACAATGTTATACTACTATATACCTATTAGAATGGTCAAAATCCATAACATAAACACATCAAGTGCTGGCAAGTATGCAGAGCCAGATGATTCACTCATTGTTGGTGGGAACACAAAATGGTATAGCCACTTTGAAAGAAAGTTTGGCAGTTTCTTATAAAACTAAACATACTCTTACCATGTGATCCAGAAATTATGCTCCTCAACACTTACAAAAAGGAGTTGCACATACAAAAACCTGCACACAGAATTTTATAATAGCTTTATTCATAACTACATAAACTTGGAAGCAACCAAGATGTCTTTCAGTAACTAAACGGATAAATAAACTATCCTATATCTAGACAATGGAATATTATTCAGTGCTAAAAAGAAATGAGCTACCAGGTCATGAAAAGACATGAAGGATCCTTAAATCCATACTACTAAGTAAAAGAAACAAATCTGAAAAAGCCACATCCTATATGATTCCAATTATTTGACATTCTGGAAAAGCCAAAACTATGGACATAAGAAAAAAAATCAGCAGCTGCTGAAATTTGAGGTGGGTAGAAAGGAATAAATAGGCAGAGCACAGAGAATGCTTAAGGTAGTAAAAACACTTTATATGACATTATAATGATCGATGCATGTCATTATACATTTGTCCAAACCCATAAAATATACAAAACCAAGAATAAACCCTAGTGTAAATCATGGATTTGGGTGATTACAGTGTGTCAATGTAAGTTCATCAGTTGTAATGGTTGTACCACTCTGGTGGGGATACTGATACAGAGGAGGCCGTACATTTGTGGGGCAGCTAGTATATGAAAAATCTCTGTACTTTCCTCTTAATTTTACATGAATCTAAAACTTCTCTTAAAAATAATAAAGTATTTTAAGTTCCAAAACAAACAATTTCAGAGCATAATTGAGTCTAAAGAAAGTCTATCTGCTTAGAAGATTTAGAAATCATATCACCCAGAAAACTGAACAGAGACTGAGGAACAGAGACTCTATTTTGTAGTTAATGTTACCTTGCCTCAGCAATCTCATGTAAACAGTTTGAAAGCAAAAGAAAGAATTGTCTAAAATGAGGACTTTTCACTAATTTAATCTAATGGTTACAATCTGATGCTCCTTTAATATTGCTTTCCCCCTTCCTTACACACACACACACCTCCCAAAGGGTTTCTTAGCAAAAGATTGACAAGTCTAAGAATAAGATACGTCTTTTTTTCATGATTTAATTAGTAAAATAAAAGTCAATTTTCTGGTTCCAGAAACTAGGAAGATAAAAAAGCAGGATTGTTCAAACACTTTTATCATTCACTTTCCAATTTAAACAAATAAAACTGTCATAAAAACTCCCATTAAAAATCAAAATGCATGCTGAAGTCCAATTTGATGACTTAAGAGTTAATTCAGAAGTTGCTTTTGACTCTGAAGCCCTCTGTAATTTTAAAATTGTAGCATGAAATCAGCAAGGAAGGAAACAGTGATGATTGAACTTTTTTCTCTTTTTGCCTCTTCAGTGTAGAGACAAAAAAAAAAAAAAAAAAAAGTCAGCAAATTACCACATCAGCAGCAAATCCCACAGAGATCATAAAAAACAGACTCTTTCCTAAGTCTGTCCAAATTTATCCCCTATAGTGTCAATATAATATGGTCTTTTAACGGGATATTGCACAATAAAATACACAAATAAAATTAACTGAATTCATCAACCTATAAGGACCATGGGTTTACATATCAAGGGAGATTGGCAGTTAAAGACTCATAAATCACAAGCCAAAGAGGAACCCTGCAAGTGTGCTTTCCTACCCTTTTACCCCTACTGTTTCCGAGGCATGCTCTTTAATGGTTTTGCACTTGGGTATAAAGTAATTAGCAGGCCTAGCCTGAGTAAAACAGAAAAATTGTAGAAACAGAGCTGAAATCATTGGGACAATTATTGCCATCTTTGATTGAGTATACCCAGCACATAACACAGTGGTTTACCTAAACCACTCCAGATTGATTTATATGGATTTTTTCATATAAATAGTGAACAAAGAAAACAATTCAAATAGGTTCCATTATTCATTTACTAAGTGTTGGTGCCAGGCATTTAGCAAGATTCTATAAACACAGTAATGACCAAGTAAGACAGTCTCTGCCTCTCATGGAGCTTTGAGAGAGGAAGAAAAAGAGAAAAGCAAATGTAGTTTAAACATTAAAGAGAATATGTGTATATTTTTTGCAATGATTTAATGATTTGTGCTACATTGTGAGCAACTCAGAGCCATAAAGCTTTTTTTCATCTTTTTATGGACTATGAAAAGATACAGTAGTTGCTCAATGCCCATTGTATCTTTTTGGAATAAAATGTTTCTGGAAATACCTATGTGTATATGAAGTACATATATATTTACATATGAAACAAGCAGGTGATGATTTAAAAGGACATTGCTCTTTGCATTTCTCATCTCTAAAATGATACGTACTCTTCTAAAGACGTTTTGAGAAGTAAAACAAATCTTAAATAATTTTTTGTAATCAGTCTTAAAATATATCCAAATATGGCCAGGCCATTTGTTGGCCATACACAGTGCACATAAGAACATTTGGTACAGTGCTGTGAACTTATCAACACTCACAAACGTTATTTGAATGAAATAAAGTATGAATCAATTATGCTATGATTAAAACATGGGCATGAAATTCTCTGAAGCATCCGTTTCACTTTGGCATCAATAAAATGAACTTCAGGGCACATGGAACATCCAGACTTTGTCCCTCATCTGGACATCAGTGTATTGGCAAACCTACTCTCTTTTCAGTGTACGTATGTAAGATATGTATGGCATATTGCATAAATAGTATATATTGCCTCTTGTGACATTTCTGATTCAGTCCTTTCAGTTCCACTTATGATCATTTTTTTCATCATCTTATAATTCACAAGACATCTATGATCATCTCAGCCAGTCTATTAAATGACAACTCTTCTCTGCAGGTCTTTCCTTTTCAGCAAAGTCTCCCTTAATTACCTTGCTTAAGATTATATTTCTCTTTACCTCAGCACTGTCTCTCCCCTTACCTTATTTTATTTTTCTTTAAAGCACTTTTCATTCTGTAATTTCTCATTTGCTATGTAAGTTCCATTAAGACGAGGATTTTATCTTTGTTTTTTATTGTTGTATTCCCACCACTTAGAACAGTGCTTGGCACATAGGTTTTCAAAACCTATTTGCTGACTGAATACATTCCTGACAAAGAAGTCTCCAAACCACTATAAGGTATTACAGGGCTAGCTGTCTTCTAATAGTGACAGTATACGCTATATTCAGTAAACTTGAGACTTTAATTTTTCTTCTGAGTACTAGAAATAAACCAGGAACTACTTGATTCCCATAGACATAAGGTGGTTTCTCTCCTTTACACCTTTCCTCAAGTTTTCCCTCTTTTAGGAATGCCCTTCTATCACCCAAACTCTTCTCTGCCTGGATAATTCCTGCTAATTCATTCAGTCTCAATGTACAATGTATCTACTACCTGAATTGCTCCCTGACACCACCCTCTGCCAACTGATGCACTAGAATTGTGGGCTCTGACCCCATGGCAGCGTCTAGGGTTGAGTGTTTACAGCTCCCGAAGCCCCAGTAGCCATGTGTTACATACAGTGTGCTCCTTCAGCTTAGCTGTCCACAGGCAGCTTGTCTTAAGTAGCTCAATTAGACCCTCTGCCTTACAGCAAGGACAGAGGGCATTCTG
This sequence comes from Rhinopithecus roxellana, assembly GCF_007565055.1. Classification (NCBI taxonomy): domain Eukaryota; kingdom Metazoa; phylum Chordata; class Mammalia; order Primates; family Cercopithecidae; genus Rhinopithecus; species Rhinopithecus roxellana. The sequence continues at coordinate 19,639,422 of NC_044550.1, forward strand.
TATCATGGGGTCCTTACCCTAGTGTTCCAAAAAAAAATCAGATCACATGTGGGCTTGGGGAATGAGTGCAAGGTTTTATTGAGTGGTGGAAGTAGCCTTCAGCAGATAGATGGGGAGACAGTAGGGGGATGGAGTGGGAAGGTGGTTTCCCCTGGAGTGGGATTGCTCAGCAGCCAGGATCTCCTGCGACCACCCTTGGCTGAATTCCCACTGGCGTCCATGTTGTTCTGCCATTGGTGTCCTGCCAGTGTCTGTGTGTTCTTCTGCCAATGTGTTTCTCTTTATGTCCATCCACTTGTGTCTGTGCCTGCTAGGGTCTCATGGTTTTCATAGACATGGGATGAAGGGCATGGTGAGCCAGAGTGGTCTTGGAAAATGCAACATCTGGGCATGAAAACAGGAGCGCCTGTCCTCACTTAGGTCCATGGGCACAGGCCTGAGGGTGGAGCCCTCACCAGGAACCCTGTGTTTCTCTGCCCAGCACTTCCCTGTCCCCCTCCCATATCAGTATCACAGCCCTCAGTTCTGGGGTGTCCCAGCCCTTAGCATACTATCTTGAAATTGTTGGTTACTTACCTGTCTCCTCAATTAGAACATAAGCTCTTGTAGGACATGGATTGTTTTATTGATCTTTGCATGAGTGCAACACAATGGAAACTGAATGAAGAATTGAAATGAATTGAGTTTAATGCCCTTGGGACAGGCAATATCTAGTGATTCCAACAGAGGCAGGTGGTGTAGGGGGAAATGCAGGAAGTCTTAAGACCTGGACTCTAGTGCTAACTCTGACAAGGGTTAAACCCAAGACAGCTTCCAAATCTATAAGACCATAAGGCAGAAAGTATTCCATGTAACCCAAGAGAAGTAGTTATTAAATGTCAGGTTTTCATGCTCCATCTGCTGGTTAAATACGACAAAAATCTCAAGACCTTTTTGAAATGGCAGAGTAAAGGAATTAGATACCAGCAATTCTTGCTTGTGACCAATTGTGGGATATGATGAGGTTTCTCTTCAAATAACCTGGATCAATCCTTCATTCTTTAATTCATAGTACCTGACCCCCACCTCATTTTCCTTTTCCTCTTTTTCTGCTTTCTGCCTTTGTTACATTCCCTGACATGCCACAGTACCAGGCTTATCAGTACTAGCTCACATTCCTTTCCTTATTTGGAAAGAAGACTAGCTTTCTAGCTCATTGCAAACCCCTTCCCCTTTTCCCCTCTCTCCCTTACGTGCCCACCTTATCTAAAGAAAGTTCAAATGTCTAGCCAACCAGGAATAGTTCAGATTGTGCAACCTGACCCCGGCCAATGGGGAAAGGGTACAGGGACAGGACTTGCATCAGGAATAAAGGCTCTTGTGCCCCTTTGGTCAGGGGTGCTCTCATGGCGACTGGCCAAGGAGAAACACTCCTCTGCGCAGAAGTAAAATTGCGTTGCTAAGAATCCTTTGTTTAAGTGTTCAATCTCCTTAGGATTTTGAGTGTTACTCCCAACAATTCTGGTGCCCAATTTTGGGGCTTGAATATTCTCCTTCGGCAAGGGGGTCTTTGGTCACCCCACCCAGAGGGGATGCGTACCACTGTCTATAGCTATGGTGGCCCAAGGGTGAGGGAGATCAGGGCCCACCCGTTGTGACAAATAAAATGGATTCTCAGCAAAGCAGTTTGTAGACGCTTGTAAGACCGTGGCAATAAGAGGACCAGGTAATTCTTGTGCACAGAATAAGGCAGGAGACTTTGCAAAGGTGACAAAGTATTTCCTTGGTGGTTGGGATAATTTGGAGGCTGAGAGTGTGTGAATGGGGCTAAGCATTATGGTTGTGTGGAGTGAGTCTTCTCTGAGGTTTTGCGCAGTCATCTATCAACTACAGGCAGGAACAGTCAGAGTAGACAAAGAGAAAGGCGCAAGGAACTTCCAGAAGGGTGAGCTCTAGGATACACAGGAAACCCCTAATGGGAGAGGTTAAGCCTCCAGAAAGAGAGGCGAGACATCTCTAATATGAGAGGTTGGATTCCCTCTTCAAAGCCTCAGTAAGCCTGCAGAAAGGGGGAGGTGAGACACCTCTAATAAGAGAAAGGGGGAGGTTGAACCCCCTCTTAAAAGCTGCAGTGAGCTTCTAGACAGAGGGGTAGGCACCTCTAACAGGAGAGGCGGTAGCGCCTCGCCCCCCATAGCCTCTAAGATGGTCTAAGATGGGGAATGTTTCAAGTAAGACAGGAAAAGTAAAGAGTCTAGAAAGTGATGAAATTCCTTCTGATAGCCCCTTTTGGCTTATGCTGAAGTATTAGATAATGAGAGAACTAAGTATAAACAAAAATAGTAGATGATAAAATATTGTTGTTTTATTTGGGTTCGAGAACCCATCCTTAAACCCTCACTTTTCTGGCCAAAATTTGGGTCTAATGGGGAGCAGATTTGTCAGCTCTTAATCGAGCATGTTACGGGTAAGATCCCTGTCTCCTAGGAAGAAATTGATTATGCCTTCTGGTGGCAGCAGGGGCCTGTCCTCCTTTACCCTTCAGAATCTAGAGGGAGAAAGCCAAAAACCAACCTCTCTGGAAGGGAAAGACCCGTGTCTAGACAACCCACACTCACTAACATGTGGGACCCTCTAGATCATCTTCCATTCAGTGCCCCCGATCTCGCTCCTCTGGTTTCCGTTTCAGGTCCCTCCCCTGCTTGCATCCCTCTTCCTGCTGTCCCTGATCCCACCCCTCTGGTTCCCATTTCAGGTCTTCCCCGTGCTTGTGTCCCTCTTCCAGCTTTTCCGATCCGCTCCTCCAGTTTCCATTCCAGGCCACTCCCCAGCCTGTGCCATCCTTCCGGCTGTGGTTTCACGTTACTTCCCAGCAGTTTCAGGCCATGACCCAGCCTGTGTTACTTGCCCATGTTCTATTCCCCCAGCTGCTGCTGCGGATCCCTCACCCACTTGTGGTGCCTCTACTCATATTGCTCCTCCTCCCTATAATCCCGACTTTGTGGAATTACCCTCTTGTGAGCCTGCCCCCACCAACCTATTAAGTATCCCTCATTAAAGGGGCTTCAACGTGAGATAGAGCAATGTAAAAAGGATGTTAAAAACTTTCCATTTCCCTACACACCTAGAGAGCCAGAGCCGACTTTCTTTCCACTAAGAGAGGTACCACAAGGATGGCAGCAAAATTGGCTTTATAAAGGCCCCCTTGACTAGTTTGGAAGTCAGGAATTTTAAAAAGGAGTGTAAGCCACTACTGGATGACCCTTATGGAGTACCAGATCAAACTGATCAATTTCTAGGGCCTCAGATATACACTTGGGCCGAGTTCATGTCCATCTTGGGCATCGTCTTTTCTGAGGAAGATCGAAGTATGATTCGGAGGGTCGCTATGGCAGTTTGGGAATGTGGGCACCCTCCTGGTCAAAATGTTCTTCCTGCAGACTATAAATTTCCCACTTGAGACCCCCAGTGGGACAATAACAATGCAAACCACCAGGAAAACATGCAGGACCTACGGGAGATGATAATAAAAGGAATTCAAGAATCAGTACCCCGAACTCAAAATCTTTCTAAAGCATTTGATATTCAACAGGAAAAAGATGAGGGGCCTTAAGAATCTTAAGAAAAGATTTTTAAAGAGATTGAAGGAGCAAATGAGACAACATGCAGGCCTTGATTTGGAAAACCCCTTGGACAAGAAATATTAAAACTTCACTTTGTTGCTAAAAGTTGGTCAGAAATTTCAAGAAAATTACAAAAGACAGAAAATTTGGGAGGATCATCCCCTGAGTGAACTGCTTAGGGAGGCTCAAAATGTACATGTAAGAAGAGATGAGGAAAAACATAAACAAAAGATACAACTTATGTTATCCACCTTCCAACAGATAGCTCCAAATCCATATAACCCTAAGCTGGGCTTTCAAGGGGCCAGAAATTATAAGGGGCCTAAACCCTCCTTGAGAGGACCCAAGTCCCATCCGGAGGGTTGAGGTCCTCATCTAATCAGCACCCCAAGGGGGGGACAGGGGAGCAAGGGCAGAGAATGCTAAGAATGAGAAGGAGGAAGGACAAGATAGATGTTACAGATGTGAAAGAACAGGCCACTTCAAGAGGGAACGTCCTGAACTAAAGAAAGAGAGAGAAACTTTTATACTCATGACTTTGGAAGAACAATAGGGGAGTCAGGGGCTCTGCCTCTTTTATTTTGAGCCCCACCAGGAGCCCTTGATAAATTTGGAGGTGGGACCTAAGCATGAATGTATCACCTCTTCCGTTGATTCAGGGTCTTCATGCTCCTCTGTTTGTTTCCCTCCACCTGGTCTTACCTGCTCTTCAGAAGAACTTTTAGTCTCTGGAGTAAAAGGAGAAGGATTTAAGGCAAACATTTTAGAAAGCACAGAAGTCAGATATCAAGATCGATTTACCTATTTTCCAATTTTTATTAATTCCTGAAGCTGGAACTAATCTATTAGGAAGGGACTTAATGCTAAGGCTAGGTATAGGCCTTCAAATGGGCCCTAAAGGATTCCTGACTTCACTACATTTACTTACTACTATGGATGAGAAATATATTCATCCTGATGTCTGATCAAAAGAAGGAAATCACGGGGAAACTCCAAATCCCTCCAATAAATATCAAACTAAAAACTCCTGGGGAAATAGGAGAAAACAATACCCCACTCCTTTAGAGGGCAAAGTAGGGCTAAAGCTTGTAATTGAAGGTCTCATTTAAGATGGGTTTCTTGAACTCTGTATGTCTTCTTACAATACTCCAATCCTGCCTGTCAAGAAATCAGATGGGTCGTATCAATTAGTGCAAGACCTTATAGCTATTAATCAAATAGTCCAGACCACTCACCCCACTGTTCCTAACCCTTACACCATTCTTAGCAAAATTCTGTACAATCATTAGTAGCTTACAGTGATAGATTTAAAGAATGCCTTCTGCCGCTTGGCAGAGGATAGCCGAGATATATTTGCTTTTGAGTGGGAAGACCCCCACTGGAGTGGAGATAACAATATTGATGGACAGTCTTGCCCCAAAGGTTCACAGACTCCCCCAGCCTCCTTCATCAGATCCTAGAACAAGTGCTAGAGAAAGTCACAGTCCCTAAGCAGATATGCCTGCTTTAGTACGTGGATGATCTTATATCTGGTAAAGACATAAAGGAAGTTGGTGACTTCTTTACACATATTCTCAATCACTTGCAATGTGAGGGGTTGTGGGTCTCAAAAGGGAAACTTCAGTATACAGAACCTGAAGTTAAATACTTTGGTCACCTAATCAGTGCAGGTAAATGAAGAATAGGACCTGAAAGAGTAGAGGGAAGTGTTCCCCTACCCCTGCCTCAAACTAAACAAGAACTCAGGAAATTTTTAGGACTAACTGGATATTGCCGTTTATGGATTGACTCATATGCACTAAAAAGTAAATTTCTATATGAGTAACTTGCTCAGTGGAAGCCTGATCGTCTCTTGTGGACTGCTGAGGAAATCCAGCAAATTGAGGAATTAAAAGAGATGCTCATAACTACCCCTGTTCTAGCTCTACCCTCCCTAGAAAAGCCATTTTACCTTTTTGTTAACGTAAGTAATGGGTTAGCTCTAGCAGTGCTTACCCAACAGCATGGAGTCTGTTGACTGCCCGTGACCTTCTTATCAAAGGTCTAAGACCCAGTCACTCATGAGTGGCCCCAGTGTATTCAATCCAACATGGCTGCAGCAGTATTAGCTGAAGAAAGTAGGAAATTAACCTTTGGAGGAAAATTAACAGTAAGCACACCCCACCAAGTTAGAACTATTTTAAATCAGAAAGCAGAAAGGTGGATGACTGGCTCAAGGATTTTAAAATATGAGGCCATCCTACTGGAAAAAGATGATTTAATATTAACTACTGATGATTCACTTAATCCAGCAGACTCTTTAACAGGGAATCCAAACTTAAAAAGAGATCACACCTGTTTAGATCTTGATTACCATACAAAAGTTCAACTAGACTTAGGAGAAACTACTTTCAAAACAAGGCGGAACTAATATATTCATAGATGGGCCCTCCCAGGTAATTAAAGGGAAAAGACATAATGGGTATTCAGTGATTGATGGAGAAATGCTTGAAGAAGTAGAATCAGGAAGACTGCCTAATAATTGGTCTGCCCAGACATGTGAAGTGTCTGCACTCAGCCAAGCTTTAGAACATTTACGAAACAAAGATGGAACTATCTATACTGACTCTAAGTATGCCTTTGGGATGGCACGCACATTTGGAAAAATTTTGATGGAGAGGGGTCTTATCAATAGTAGAGGCCAAGATTTAGTTCATGGAGAACTAATTACCCATGTCCTTAACAGTCTCCAGTTGCCAGAAGAGATAGCTATTGTGCATGTCTCAGGGCATCAAAGGGACTTGTCTTTCACAAGTCGGGGAAATAATCTCACAAATCAGATAGCAAAGCAAGTTGCTGTTTCTTCTCAAATGCCTGTTTTTCATTTAACTCCATGCCTTCCTTCTCCTACTGCAACCTCCATTTTCTCTTCCATTGAAAAAGAGAAGTTAATAAGAATAGGAGCTAAAAAGAATGCAGAAGGGAAATGGATATCACCAGGTCAAAGGGAGATGTCGTCAAAACCTCTCATGAGGGAGGTCTTGTCTCAATTACATCACGGGAACCACTGGGGACCCCAAGCAATGTGTGATGCAGTTCTCTGGGTTTATGGGTGTATAGGAATTTATACCCTGGCTAAACAAGTTGTAGATAGTGGCTTAATATGTAAAAAGACTAATAAGCAGATTCTAAGGAAATCACCTCTTGGAGGAAGGAATCCAGGGCTAAGACCGTTTCAAAGTGTCCATATTGATTATACTGAAATGCCCCCAGTTGGTCATTTAAAATACTTATTAGTAATAATAGACCACTTTACCCACTGGGTAAAAGCTATCTCATCCTCAAGTGCAACCACTAGTAATGTAGTTAAAGCATTAATTGAAAATATCATACCCAGATTTGGACTAGTAGAAAATATTGATTCAGAAAATGGAACCCATTTCACTACACATGTCATTAAGAAGTTAGCTCAGGTACTAGACATAATTGGGAATACCATACCCCTTGGCATCCATCCTCCTCAGGAAGAGTAGAGCGGATGAATCAGACTCTAAAAAACCACTTAACTAAGTTAGCTTTAGAAATTCAATTGCCATGGATTAAATGTCTTCCTATTGCTTTGTTAAGAATCAAGACTGCCCCTCAGAGAGATACTGGCCTTCCCTTTATAAAATGCTTTATGGATTGCCCTACTTACACTCCACTGCTGACATCCCTACATTTGAAACAAAAGATCAGTTCCTCAAAAATTACATACTTGGTCTAACCTCTACTTTCTCTCCCCTTAAGACTAAAGGTCTCCTAGCACAGGTGCCACCCTGGAGTTTCCAGCACATCAGCATCAGCCTGGAGACCATGTCCTCATCAAAGGGTGGAAGGAAGGGAAACTTGAACCAGCTTGTGAAGGACCTTGTGCCTCCTAAGTACTGAGACTGCAGTCCAAACAGCAGAAAGAGGATGGACTCATCACACCCAAGTCGAAAAGGTGCCACCACCTCCAGAATCATGGACTGTCACTCCAGGGCTCACCCACACCAAACTAACTCTAAAAAGAGCTTCGTAATCACTTGTTTATTTTCTTTTTTCTATTCAACAGAAGGTCATCTTGTCATCAATGTAACTCAGGCTAGCCATCCTTTAACCTTCAGCTTGACACCTGTTCAGTCATCCCGTGCAAAGAAAAGCAAGCTCAAAGGAAGCTCTCCCATGTTGATAAGTATCTATGTCCATACCACAGAGAGTCAACCAAGTATAAGTATGGAGCTTTAAAAGATCCCTGTAGTGACTGGGCAGATGTTTGGTGGACCACTAAGTAAAAAGGGAGGACAGTCAAGCCCCCTGCTTCAAATAGGTTACATGGACTAAAACGAAAACTCCAAGTAGTTTGTGGTCCCACCCCACCAAATTGTAAACCATTGCACTGTAACCCCTTGTTGCTGATAATAAATAATCCCTGGACAATGGCCCAAGAACCCTCTATATTCGAATGGTATGGGTTAGGAGCAGACATTGAAGAACAGGACCCTATAGGAATCTTCTCCCTAAGGTTAGTTAAACCACTGGTTAATAATAATAAAGGAGTTCAGACCCAGAGTCCGAGAGACATGTGGAACCCAACCGTCTCTCCAAGTATAGCGAGTCCAATGTCTTCCTCCCATCTCCAAAATGACCCACCCAAAGTAGTGGTTGTGGAGGTAGGAAACTTAAGGCAATCTATAGCTCTAGAGACAGTATATCAAGAAGCAAATGCTTGGCTGGAATGGATTAAATATTCTATCCGCACTTTAAACAAAAGTGAATGTTACGCTTGTGTGCATGGTAGACCAGAGGCCCAGATTGTCCACTTTCCACTTGGGTGGTCTTCCGGCTGACTGGGCATGAGCTGTATGGTAGCTCTGTTTCAAAACCCCTCAGCCTGGGGCAACAAATCATGCCAAGCTCTTTCTCTGCTGTTTCCTGAGGTTCAACATCCTACAGGTCAGCCCCCATGGGCCATTCAGCATCCATCTCCCAACGCCAATATTACTTTGTGTTTCTAACAACAGAGAGAAAACTTGGCATTCCTGGGAGCCTTAATGGGATACAGTGAGCTTAAGCCCTTCCAAGAGCTCACCCATCAGTCTGCCCTTAGCCATCCTTGAGCGGATGTGTGGTGGCATCGTGGTGGACCAATACTAGACATTCTGCCAAGTAACTGGAGTGGAATTTGTACTCTAATTCAATTGGCCATCCCTTTCACCCTGGCATTTCATCAACCAGAGAGGATAGGAACCAAACACTGTCAGACAAGAAAAGCCCTTCATGGGTCCTTCAATTCTCATGTTTATATAGATGCCACTGGGGTCCCAAGATGAGTGCCAAATGAATTTAAGGCCCAAAATCAAATAACTGCCAGATTTGAATCTGTGTTCTTCTGGTGGTTAACTGTAAATAAAAATGTGAATTGGGTAAATTACATTTACTACAATCAACAATTTATTAATTATACTAAAAATGCTATTAAAGGAATAGTTGAACAATTAGGACCCACCAGCCAAATGGCCTGAGAAAATAGGATAGCATTAGATGTGATACTAGCAAAGGAGGGTGGAGTTTGTGTCATAATCAGGACCCAAGGCTGTACTTATATCCCTAATAATACTGCTTCTGGTGGGACCATAACTAAAGCATTCCAAGGTCTTACTGCCTCATCAAATGAGCTAGTCAAAAATTCTGGACTAAAAGATCCCTTCACAAATTTAATGGGAAATCGGTTCGGTAGATGAAAGGGACTTAGGTCCTCAATCCTCATCTCTCTGGCCATTGGAATAGGGTTGCTTATTCTTGTAGGATGCTGTATTATACCCTGTGTCTGAGGATTAATACAAAGACTTATTGAAACAGCTCTCACTAAAACCTCTTACGATCCTCCTCCCCCTCTTTCAAATGAGCTTTTCCTTCTGGAAGACCAAGCAGAACAATGGAGCCAAATTATGCTAAAAAGATTTGTAGAGAAAGAGTTACAAAAAGAAAGGAAAAGCTATGGGATATGATGAGGTTTCTCTTCAAATAGCCTGATCAATCCTTTATTCTTTAATACATACTGCCCCCCCCCCACCCCATTTTCCTTTTTCTCTTTTTCTCCTTTCTGCCTTTGTTACATGCCCTGATATGCCACAGCCCCAGGCTTATCAGTACCAGTTCACATTCCTTTCCTTATTTGGAAAGAAGACTAGCTATCTAGCTCATTGCAGACACCCATTCCCCTTTTCCCTCTCTCTCTTACGTGCCCACCTTATCTAAAGAAAGTTCAAATGTCTAGCCAACCGGGATTAGTTCAGATTGCGCGACCCAGCCCTGGCCAATGGGGAGAGGGTACAGGAGCAGGACTTGCATCAGGAATAAAGGCTCCTGTGCCCCTTTGTTCAGGTGTGCTCTCATGACCACTGGCAAAGGAGAAGCACCCCTCTGTGCAGAAGTAAAATTGCTTCGCTAAGAATCCTTTGTTTGAGTGCTCAATCTCAGGATTTTGAGTGTTACTCCCAACACCAGTGAAGAAAAGAGTTTTAAAAATAATGATCGTAGAGGAATAATTACCTAGAAAATAGACAGTTGGGAAAGAAAATAAACATTGACAAGCACATGTCTGTAGTGAAAAAGCACACCCTGCTACTTTCACTCCACATACATACCATGGATGCCAGCTCATCCACACCTGCTGGGATTCACACCCTTGTGTAGTTCTCCCCACATGTAGCAGGGTTTGTTTGTATAAACAACAGCATACAGCAAAGGTGATGGTCCTGGCACTTCTCAGTTTAGGGTATTAAAAACTGCAGTTTTCATCTTAAGTGTGAGCTTGTGCTCTCTCTCTCTGGCTCTCTCTCATTTCATTTGCATAGGGGAGCCAACTGCCATGTCATAAGGACACTCAGGCAGTCCATGAAGAGACCCACTGTGTAAAAATTAGCATTTCTGGCCAACAGCCAGGGCTTGGAAGCAGATCCTCCCCTATTTGAATCTTCAGGGTAGAATGACTGTAGTTCAGGCTAATAGCTTCCTCTCACGAGAGACTCTGAGCCAAATCCACACAGATCCTTCACACCCAACTCCTGCCCAACAGAAAGTGAGATAATCTGTGTTTGCTGTTTTAAGCTGTTAAGTTTCAGAGTTATTTGCTACATAGCAATAACTAACTAATACACATTCAGACATATATATCTAGGATTAACTCAAATATTTATTGATCACCTATGTATTCAATGATTGTAGCAAGACATTTTTACCTAAAATTGTCCATATCATCTTCCTCAAGAATGTTAATTGCTTTTCCCATATATTTGGTGTTTTGCATGCCTTATCTGTTTTCTGATAAACCCATTTAACTGGAATAAGAACTCAGAAACAGACTTAAAGAGCATGTATATATTCTGAAGAGTCTTTACTAATATTACCTGAGAGAAAATTATAGGCCTTAAAAAAACATGGTTTGTTACATGTAAGTGATAGTTATAAGTCTCAGGGGACATCACAATGAACAGTGACTTATGTGTTTTCTTAAAACTCTAGATGAACCATTAGAAAAATTCATCAATTCTGTAGTCCATTTTTTTACATCTTCCATTTTGCCAATAAATAGAGAAATATTTATGAACTTTTATTTTTCCTTTTCTTTTTTTGCTGTAAAGAGACTGGACCACTGATGGTATGTAGATGAAGAAGATACAAAAGTGAAAAGTGTCGCATATAGGTGATTCTATGAAATACTGCCAAAGAACGGTTGCTATTTTACTCACAGAATTTTATTTAAAAAATGCAAGATAAAATTTTCTACTGAGATTTGAATTTAATGCTTAAAGCCTTAAAAAACTTCAAAATAGAACTAAAAATCAACTCATCTTGGCTTAACTAAAAGTTTGAGGAGTACATAATAAATATAGATTCTACATCTAATTGGTGACTTAAATGTAAAGAGACCATAAAAGCAAACAAAATTTCTTAGCCATCATCCAACATCTTACAAAGTCATGAAAACAAAGTTCTTCTGAGAAAGGGAAAGGGTAAGCAAATTATTTTCCAAGTGTCTAACTCTTCATTAAAATGTTTGGCAGCATCTTTCACATATTGCAAAATTTGACTGAACCATGAAGCAAAGAGATATTTGTCCAATGGGGACCGTCTGTTGGAAAGAGGAGAAAGAAAAGCAAGAACAGAGACACCATTAGAGATAGCAGAAGAGTCAGGTCCTTTGAGAAGTTCTTTTTGACATTCTCACAGGGTCTTGATGTTTTCTTGTTCTGGAAAGCCTCACTTCATGCCTGCTCCCCAACCAGCTATAGGCAGCTCATTCTATCATGTTTACTGTTAAGACTAAGTAAATAAAGGTCAATTTTCCAGACCCCACAATCCAGTGGGTCAGACTTTAAAACTGTATGAATTCTATTTCTACAGGCCTAATAAATTTGGAGAATCATAAGATCCCCTGCAAAATACCTAAAAATTTGACTCTACACTTCCAGGAGCCTTTGCTTCTAAATTCTGTGTATGTAGTACTTGAGGGCAGAAAAGTAGACTTATTTGCTTTGTGATGATAAATCTACCCGAACTTTGGGATAATAGGCTGCTTACAATTGCCTTTCTTATTATAAGCTATGTATCATCTCTTATTTCTTTAACTTGCTTTTGCTCATTACTTTTTTAAAGTTATAATTCCCATGACCTTGGTAATGAGGAATGGGAGGATGAGGGGTTACTATAGTAGAGTTTAAAATGCTAAGCTTTAAGAAGATGTTAGGGCAAGGCCATAATATCCTTTGTGACAATACCCTGGGATGGCTTGCTGTCTTTAGATCCACATTTAGAACACTATTGAAGTATACAGAATTAGACCACCTATTTTAAAATAGATTAGTTTCTTCTACTACAGAATGTGTCTGTCAAAGAGGTTTATCTGACAGAAACACCACATAAATGAAGATTTGACGAATACCAAGACAGCAAATAATAGATCATTCATTATCATCTGCAAATAGTAAAAGAAATGAAACCTCACAATACCCAACTTAGTGCTTACCTAATACACGTCTATACTAAGCTTGTCACCACTCAGAAATACATAAAGATCAAATCTTCAGCTCCTGGCACTATTCAGCATTGTACCTTGTACATGATAGGTGCTCAATAGATATTTGTGGAAGACAGGAGAGGGAGGGAGAGAGGGAGGGAGAAAGGAAGGAAAGGAAGGAAAGGAAGGAAGGGGTTGTCAGCAAGGCACAATGCAGCTAAAAACCACATAATACAACTACAAGATAACCAAGCTCCATAAGGATTTATTGTCCCTCCCTCCTCCACCCCCAGGGATCTATAGAGGTCAATACAATGTGAATTTACTCAACTCTAAGACACACTGTCCCAGAACTGTTTCATTTTTCAAAGTAAGTAATTATTCATTCCCTTATGTGGTGGAAGAGAGATAAAGATGGGAGAATAAAGAGATAGGGCAAGGCTCATTTACTGACAAAGAAATACAAAGTCTCCTGTATTCTCTCACCTCAAATGCCTCCAACTTTAGGCCAATCTACAGGCAAAGGATGGGGGAGCAAATGAGTTAGCTTGGTCACTTTTGGTGATTGTCCAAACAAATAAAAGAAACAACAACAACAACAACAAAAATCTAAATGTTTTCCCCAAATGTTTTGCAATCAGTAATACCCAACCACAATGTGCCAAGCCTTTTTTCTCTTAATTCTTCAAACCCATGTGTATTCCAAGGGAAATGTAATCCATGTGTCTCTGATTTGCTTTCACTTAAATCATTATAAAAAGTTAAGCTTTTTCAAAGAATTTTCAACATCTCTTTTGTGTGTTCCTCATGATCCTTCTTTAGGATTCTACTTAAGAAGGTAGCATTTCCAAGAGATATGCAGACAGAGACCTGAATAATTGATCAGAACTTGGGACTTAGCAATCTCTGCATGAATTTTGTCTCCGTACGCAGGAAAACATGAATTTGTTCAAACACTGAGAATCAAAGAACAAGTAGAGTTCTTACAGAAAATTTGCTAAATTGATCTATTTATTTAAAATACCTTTTAGATCTCTATAATGAGGCCTGGCTAATTTGGACTCTTCTTCAGGTACCTCTTTTAGACTACTCCAGTAAGGTACTTGAAGTAGTGCATGTAAGAAAAAACTTTCTTGGGGATATCTAGGAAAAATGTAAAAGATGAGCAAGCAGCTCAGACACTAGAAGAATTAGGTTCCTGATTTCTTTAGATAATGTTCTTTAATATAGTACAAGATAGGCACTCATCACATATGATAGCTTGCCTTATCATAACAATATAGTGAACAAAAGACTCTAAAGCACAGAGAAGTTCACTGTGAAGCTACATTCATTAGCTTGCAGGGTGTGGACTTTGTGCCTCTAAATTAGAACCATTCTAAGCTAATTAGTTAAAGACATAGCCTGCCTCCTGCCATTCCCATTTTCTACTGCAGGCTCCTCTCAGTGGTGGAGGTGTGCTATGGAAAAGGGATAAGTTCACAGTGAGTCTACTTGTTTAAAATAAATACTTATAAAAAGTATTGAAAAAGTTTGCATTTCTTGTTCCAAATGGAGAATAACAAAGATATAAAGCAAAACTTTTTTGACTGCATCTGCAATTTAAAAAACAAAACCAAGAAACAAAAATAAAAAGCTTAAAAGCTATTGCCTTGAAAGCACCCAGAAAGGAGGCCAGCTCCTTCAAAGTGAAAGTGAACAAAGTGAACCTGACATTTGAGGAATGAGCACAGAACAAACAAACCAACAAAATAGTAGGAGAAATGTGCTTCATCAGTGCTTATTTGCTCTAGTTTGTCATTTTATGCTCTCAACAATCCAGTAAATTTATTCCATGGATCTAATGTCAAGTTATGGCAGTCCCACTTTTATAAGGTAGCAACCCGACCTTTCTTTCCCTCCCTAGTCTGTGAGGCTGTGGCACATGACCTCCAAAAGCCACAGTACAACCCAAGCAATGGCTACCCAGGAAGAGATGCAGTGGGAGGATCTGCTGTACAGATCAGCAACCATCTGGATCAAGTCGCTGGATGCTGGCGTCTGATGCAAGGAGGAAGCTGCAGAGACATCTGCGACACCCTGTCATAAACCTAGTTTCTGACCCAGACTTGCAAAACTGGACTCATTTCACTGGGGAAAAAGAAGGTCTTGATTTATTTTCAATTATGTTTATCTCTATCAGGAAAAGCCTCAGATACCCTTTTGCTTCTTTGGAGAAGCCCACAGCTATAAGCCATAAAAGGCAAGTTATTTGTAATAAAACAAGACAGCACCACATATACCAGGGTTATTTGACATTACTGGATGTGGTTCAGATAAGGTCCAGCCAAATATCCAGCTTAGTCTAGACAGAGCCTGAAAGAAAACATTATTTTATTTGAACTTGACTATCATTTTGCCCTTGAAGTTAAAGGGCAAACTCAAATTCTATGGTCAGGAAATTGATTTAAACAAGGCAAAATCTGTGTCCTTTAAAAAAATAGAAAAGAACTCACAAAAGCCTCTTCATGATTACTTGCACTAGCATCCTTTTTTTTTTTTTTTTTTAATGAAATTGATGACTCTTCGTCTAATAAGCCTTGGTTCCAAGGATGTTCTTCAATTTTCCTTTCCTTCTCAGAGCTCTTTGTTCTTACAGCATCCCCATTGCCATTGCTTCTCCCCATTCTATAGAGATTCATGCTGATTAACAGCAAGTAAATCAACAGATTCAGACTTGAACATCTTGTATCCACTCCTTAAGAAATTCACTTGTTCTCTTAGTTTTTTGGTATTATACCAGATCCATATTTCCAGAACTATGATTACTTTCTCTCCAGTTTTATGCTTATCACTGATTCTTGTCAGTTATCACCGACATCACATTCTCATGCACATCTAACAATTCAGTTAAATGGGCTGAACTCAATGGGGTGCAGTCAGAAAGCAGTTCTTATTTTTCTGCACTACTGTTTTTGATTGTTCTCTGTAGAGGCACTTCAGCCAAAGGAAGCAATACAGAGCAGTGGTGAAAAGTCCAGATTCAGAAGTAAATCAGTCTCAATCTCAGCTCTGACAATACACACGCACACACATATATACACACGCACACACAGGGATAGAGATAGAGAGAGACATAATCTACTCTTAAATAACATGAGGGTTAAGAGTGCTGACCCCTCACACAGACAAAATTCCACATAGAAGTTTGACTCCCTGGAAATTTAACTCCTAATAGCCTACTGTTGACAGGAAGTCTTATCAATAACATTAACAGTCAATTGACACATATTTTGTATATGTGTGAAATACTATATTCTTACAATAAGTTAGAGAAAATAAAATATTTTTAAGAAAATCATAAGAAAGAGAAAATAGATTTACTATCCATTAAATGTAAGTGGATCATCATAAAGGCCTTCATCCTTGTCATCTTCACATTGAGTAGGCTGAGGAGGAGGAAGAAGAGGAGGGATTGGTCTTGCTGTTTCAGGGGTAGCAGAGGTAGAGGAAAATCTGCATATAAGTGAATCTGTGTAGTTCAAATCCATGTTGTTCAAGGGTCAACTATATGCATACATAATTGGTTAATATATATGAATAGAATAATATATACACTATATATGAATAGAATAAATATCAATACATAGATATATATCAATATATATGCACAGAATGTATGTAATTTAAATATATTAAATTATATTCCTTTGTCACTGATCAATTTCTAGTCCTTTTTTTACATAGCATGGAAATGGATGATGAGCTAACATTCGCACATACATGAGTATGGTTCAGAAGCTTTTTCTAAAATGTGGGGGTAGTCGTCAAATACGGTCCTCAGGTCAGAACTTCAGATGAACTTCCAAGATAACAAAAAAGTCCCATCTATGTCTGGGTTCAGTGGCTCATGCCTGTAATTGCAGCACTTTGGGAGGCTGAGGTAGGTGGATCGCCACAGCTCAGGAGTTCAAGACCAGCCTGAGCAACATGGCAAAACCCCATCTCCACCAAAAATACAAAAATTTAGCAGGGTGTGGTGGTGCATAGCTGTGGTCCCAGTTACTTGAGAGGCTGGGGTGAGAGTACCGCTTGAGCCTGTGAGGCAGAGGTTGCAGTGATCTGAGATTGCATCACTGCACTCCAACCTGGGTGACAGAGGGAGACCCCATCTCAAAAAAAAAAAAAAAAAAAGAAAGAAAGAAAGAAAGAAAGGAAGTCCCATTTCACCCTGCTATACATTTATATCTACATTAAACACCTAATAGAATGCTTTCAGCATAGGAGGTACAAGACCTTGGTCCTCCAAGGATTCCATTTCTGATGGTTTGGCATCACTATCTAGGCTGCAGGATGCATAACGACTCCACTCATATCATCATTATTGGGCCTCACATCTAAACATGGGGCTGAAATGAAGATGCTATTTCCTTAGTTTTCTGTGTCTCACAGTGGCCTAAAGACCATACAGCAACACAGCTTGAGCTTTCTACTTCAACAATATAAATTGGAAGCCCGACGCCAGAAACATGACCAACTTTGGATAAAAGCTATTTCCAGGGTTTAGATAATTTGGTTGCAAAAGAACACAATAATTAAAAAAAAAAAAGATGCTTTATTATATAAGGTATGATTTGTAGTTTATAAAATAAGATAAAATAGATTTAAATATATATAAGTA
The DNA here is from genome assembly GCF_007565055.1 of Rhinopithecus roxellana. Classification (NCBI taxonomy): domain Eukaryota; kingdom Metazoa; phylum Chordata; class Mammalia; order Primates; family Cercopithecidae; genus Rhinopithecus; species Rhinopithecus roxellana. The sequence goes on from NC_044550.1 coordinate 19,656,706, forward strand.
AGATAAAATAGATTTAAATACGATAAAATAGATTTAAATATATCTATCTAAAGTCGGTATTGAGGAAACATGCCCTCTATGAAGGCTCTTAAATCTTTGAAGCTGCATTCTACACATGAAAATTTGGGGCTCCAATGTTTGCATTGTTGCCATCAATCAAAGGCTCTCCTAACAAATGTTGTGTTTTTTGAGGGGAATCAATTCCCTTAAATACTCAGTGGACTTCTGATTTTTTTCTTCTAGTCAGTTCCATGTTCTGTGAGCCAGTAACCACACCCAAATTGTTTCCTAGACACAGTAAGAACTGGTATTTTAAAATACTTTGAAGAATAAGTCCCAGTAAAAGGTCTTTATTGAATGAAGTGTCTCCGGAGAAATCAAATTATGGGTATGGTCCTCCCATTCGAGCCAGCTAAGTTCAAGGTACCAACGTTTAGTTGAAAGAGAGAGGTGTAGAGACAAGAAAGCAAATAAATAAGGCCAACATGAGATTTAATTAACTAAAGCTGCTTTAACAAAATTTCTTTTCACCTAAAATAGCTCCCTCTCGTTCTTCCAACTTGTTTTGTAGAAGTACCCTTCTCAACACCCTTGCCAAACACACAATGGTTAGTTGTTTGTTTGTTTCTCACATGGCAAGAACCCATTTACGCCTACTATTCCATTATTGGAACCCTAAGCATGTGAGAGTTATTTATATCCTACTGCTAAAAGTCATTGCCAAAGTCTGATTGAAAAAATTCAACAAATTACAACCTCAAGTATAAATGGATTAAATACACATCTGCTAATCAAATATGTCAGAGGTAGCAACTTTGAGAGCCTTTTGTTTTGTTTTATCATGGTTGGAAGTTGCCTGCCACAAATCTAAGAACATCTATACTCATGGAAGGAATGGGCAGAAGATGTGATATCAGCCATATGTTCCTTTTATCTGGAAATCATTCAACATTACTATCCAGTATTTACCACTTTGCCTGTGCTCTCCATACAGGTTTGAGTTTGGCAAATTGTTAAATGTCTAAGCTTGAAAGAAGTAAGCCATATTAATTAAAATATCACAATCAGAGTAAAAGATGCATAATATTTAATATTAAACCAAATCTTGTAGTGTTGTAAAAATGAAAAATTGGGAACATTAAACAAATTGCCTTACCTTGAAATATGGAATAAAGCAAATAATGTGTAACTTGGAAAAAATCTTGGACAAACTAATTTCTTTTTAAATATTCTATGAGTTCTTCAAGTGCCAGCTCAGGCAGACAGGCAGGAGGGGACAAAATATCCCTTCCTCTGATATGTTCTATTTTTGTTCCCTCCATAGACTGGATGGTGCCTACCAACATCACTACTAAGTCCTTGGATTCAAATGTTTATGTTATTCAGAAGTACACTCACAGACACATCCAGAAATAATGTTTACTCTGGTCATCCCATGGCCTAGTTAAATCATGAGAAGACCTGAAGGAGAAGGGAGGAGGAGAAAGCTTTCAAAGCAGAGGCAACAGCTGGTACAAATGCACTGGGCAGAAATGTGTTAGGCTTATTGAAGGAATGGAAAGGCCAGTGTGGCTAAAACAGAGTGAACAAGACAGAAAGTGCCAAAAGATGATTACAACAGTAGGTAGAGTCCAGAAAAGTTATGCAGAGGTCTTGTACACCACAGGAAGAACTTTGAGCTTTGAAAGATGGAAACCACTGGAGTTATAATCATAACCATAGTGCTGTCTTTAATTGGCCTAAACAGTGGACTTTTGGAATAACTTACAAACTTACAGGCTAAGAAACTATGTCAAGGATTACCTCAAATCATATAAATGAAAGGTTACACTGATATCAGCTAAGGAAAGCATGCCATGACGGAGGCCTGGAACACATACAAAACTCAGCTTTTCCAACCACTGCAGCAACTGTAGCAACACCAGGCAAAAGGAAAGGTAAACAAAACACAATAACAAGAGATTAAAAGAAGAAGCCAAATATGCCAGTTCTACATTACCGATAATAATAGTAATGTAGGTTTTAGTATGTCACAGCCTACAAAGAACCCACATTATCTCACTTGATCCTTTACAGTCTCCCAGTGAGGAAAGCTAAGAAGAGATTATCCCCATCTTACAGATGGGAATCAAGATTCAAGGCCACACAACCAGTAAAACGCAGATCATTTGATCGTAGTCCCTTGTTCCTCTTATTAAATCACACTACATAACCAAATCCTAAATAAACTACTCCCAAAACATATGGAAAGTTATAGCACATGTGGAAAGTTATTTAGGAACTCACTGGAGGCAACTCACTAAAAAGCCTTACATTCATCTGCATGGGGCACCAAGTAGGGTTATGGTGTTTCGTGATTCAGGAATGAACAGGCCCTTCAGAAGGGGATATGACAAATCTTGACCACCTGGCTTTATAAGATTTCTGACCTCAACAGACATGAAACAAGGAATTCCACATCACTTTACTGCACAAATTTGAGCTTAGAACTGCAACTTAAGTTTCAAAAGCAGTCTCTTCACTTACTCTTCCAGCAAAGTTTTTAATGGATTGTCTTGCAACTCTTGGGAAACTTGGGAAGTAACTATTGACAAACACTGCTGACAATAACTCTCTTGTTACTCTTGTGTGTTCTCCATTTTCGTTTACATTTTCCTCAACAGAATGGAACTGTATGAGCAATAACCTTAAAATTATCAAAATAATAGACCTGTAGGAAACAAATATATCCACTGCATTTATATATAACTGAATATTGTACAAAAAAGTTTATAAAGAAAATGCCAGAAACACACAGAAAATAGCTTCATTGAATCAGCAGAGCCTTTCTCATAGATTATAATAACCCCTTCCTAGAATGCTCTTGGGTTATTTATAAGGCAATTCCTAGGACAGTTTTGTCTGAAAAACTATTTATTTAGTAGCTACCTCTTGGCAATGAGGTGCTTTGAAATGCTGAGAGTACAAACTTTCCACACACTCAAATATATTCAATCAACTATTTAGTCATAATAATACATTGTGAAAGAATTTATATTCTATATGGTATAAATTTATTATGAGTTTTTAAAGCAACAAATCTTAAAATAATTTTTGTATTTTATGACAGATTATTTGATTCATAACCTGATAACGCAGTGTAAAAATTTCAGTTTATGAATCATTGAGTTACCTTAATAATGTATTCTTCAGAGCTGAGAGATACAAAGCTACAAAAATGTATTAGGATTTCTCTATAACAAATTTTGCTTCCCTAGTGGTATTTAACCGGCCCCTATGGAATTCACAAAATGACACGCCGCCTCAAATTTTTAAATTATATCCAGAAAGAGCATTTTGCTTGTATTATCCCTGTAGACTATTTGCTTTTGATATGATTCAACTTGTTTTGTTTTTCTAGTGTTGAAAGGAGTGGAAAAATTGATCTGTTTAATGAATATTTCTGAAAAACATTAACACACAACAAGTGAAAAGGGACATGCTTTTAAAAGTTGAGACGAAACAAACCCAGCTGTTAGTGGGGGAAAATGAGTCTATTAAAAAAAAATGAACACAGTTTTCTTTTCACCATAGCCTCAAAGACCACTCATGTTTCCCATCTAAGTAAGCAATAAAGGCCATTTTGGAAAATATCTGTTCAGTAACAGCACTGATTTGAAAAATTAAAGAAATAACCTCTTGTAAAAGGGAATATAAGGAGAGTAACTAACCACAGCAATAATAATTATTATCACCACCTAGAAGTCTGATGTGTAAGGTACCATGTGTATGCTGCAAAGTAGGCCACACAACAACTGGTAGGTCAATAGCAGCAAGCACAATTAAGAGACCTGGTGGGACCAAAAAAAAAAAAAAAAAAAAAAAAACACCTTCAAGCTCAACGCACTTGACTTTTCCTGGATGTACCACTAATTAACAGATTGAGACCTCCATTTATCAACTCAAAAATGGAAAAGGCAACACTAGGTGACTCCTATGTTGCTTTACTACTCTTTCTACATCATGAGAAAATACACACAGAAGGCCGGGTGCAGTGGCTCACGCCTGTAATCCCAGCATTCTGGGAGGCCAAGGTGGATGGATCGCCTGAGGTCAAGAGTTCAAGACCAGACTGGCCAATGAAACCTCATCTCTACAAAAATACAAAAATTAGCCGGACATGATGGCAAGTGCCTGTAATCCCAGCTACTCAGGAGGCTGAGGCAGGAGAATCGCTTGAACCTGGGAGGCAGAGGTTGTAGTGAGCCAATATGGCGCCATTGCACTGCAGCCTGGGCAAAAGAGAGAGACTCCTGGGTGACAGAGTCAGACTCTGTCTCAAAAAAAAAAAAAAAGAAAGAAAAAAAGAAAAGATAAGACACACAAAAGTAAGAATAAGGATAAAATAGTGAGATACCAATTACCACAGGTAATAATTTGGAGAATTTTTTAGTTGAAAGTTAGCAAATTTTCCAGTTCCTATCAATGCTATACCCCCACATTATGCCTCATCTCAGAATTCTTATGAAATCATTAACATTTAAGTCCCTATTTCTTTCTCGCCATGACTATTTTGTCACCAGAAAATTTGTTTGCCCTCACTGGAGTATCCAAAAACACGCTGCATCATCACCTAGCTGAGCCTTGGCAGAGGATTCATACATCAGTAAGTAGGTGCTGGTACCTTCTGTGCCTTGTCTCTCTCAATAATCCTGCACCAAAAGTTTTGTCACCCTGTAATGCAGATGCAGATACTGAAGTTCAGAAATTCACTCTGCTCATAAGCTGAGATTTAAGCCCAATTCCTAAGATGCTACTTTTCTGTATACTATCACTTAATGTCATCACAAAAAGTAGAAAAATATTGATTAATGGAAAATATAGTTTATATTATATGTATATAAATCACTGCATCTCCAAAAGCATTTAAAAAAATCTAATTTCTAAATTTCTCAATTCATAATCATTTGCTGCTGGGTCATCTACAGCAGCAAATGCTCCCTGACGTAATGAAACTTATTTGTGTGTCTTTCTCCTCCATTGGCTTGGAAGATCATCAAAGACAGGAAATGTGTATGTTTCATTTTCACATTGCCAAGCTACCACTCTGCCTGGCAAATAGTAGTGTTCTATAAATGTGGACCTGATTTGAAACATTTAAAATACAGTTATGAGAGAAAACAAGTAATATTGAGAAGAATCTAGCCACTGTACCAGTTTGTTTCACGGACTTTCCTTTATTACTTTTTAAAATTAATTTGTGAATCAGGAGAAAGTACGTTACTAACTTTTCGTGATAAACCATGTTGGATGAGCACCAGCATTCTCCCTGAGCACTTTGGAAAAGACTGGTTGAAGACAGAAATAGAATCTGGGTTTAATGTCCTCCCTCAAGGTCTAATGAGTCCTCCTCTGGGGAAATAACAGTAGAGGTATGCTTGTTATTCTTGTTGTTGTTACTGCTATTTGTTTGGTTAGTTGTTTTGCTTCAGTTTATTTTGCACACCATGGTGTGAGCAACTCAAACAGAGCACCAGAAATAGCTTTTCACATTTCCACTTCTTTCCTATTCTCATTCCTACTCCCACCTCAAGATGGGAGGAAAATAGTTATTTGGCTGACTACCTAATCTCATGTCCACTGAGACACATTAGTAATTCTCAGTGGGGTGACAGTAGTGAATCTGGCTGATGATAGCTGGGCTGAACTGTTGGTTGACCTACCTGCTGATGAGCTCATCCCCAAAGCCATCATGATTCTAGCAGATGTTCAGACTTCACAGAGTTGTTTCCTCCTCCTTCAATCTCCAAAGCCAACCAGAACCCCATGGAACTCTGCTAAGCAATGTGGCACACACAGAGTTAGAATACATAGAACAAGGAGAGAGACATCCAGAGGACCTGCTACTGTACTACTTCCTCACATCCAAAATCATACTACTGTAGCTGCAAATGACTTTGCAATGGAGATACAACGCACAGCTGTGAGAGTTGTCTGCTAGAAGAAGAATGAAAAAAGAGAGAAAGATTTATGCTGAGATCAAAATATCCCTGTTTACATGAAGGGAAATTTTCATTACAGCAGATGAATCATAGTGATTCTGAGACTAGCACCCCTTCTATGTGCACATGGAAATCATTATTTAGGAAACCAGTTGTCAAAATAATTGTTAAAATGTCCCTGCAACAATTATTTATTTCTCCAGAAATAAGAAGATAACCCACATATCCTGGGTCATAGACCCCAAATGTCTCATAGGAATTAAGGTACAATATCAGGCTTTGGTGGCATAAGATTTAAGCCTGTACACAGCTTGCTAATATGGGTTAACATAAATCCATCACCTAGTAATAATTTTGTATCACTGTGGAATTGGAATGTGTGTGCATATACACATATACATATTGATTGTAAATTCAATCTGTAGATTGAAAACTATGTGACAGATATCAGTGTTCAAATCTTATCTCCTCCATCCATGCACACAGACCCAATATAATTTGTTTTGGTACTTTGCCCTGGCCCAACTAAAAAGAAAGTCATGTATTTTTTGTTCCACTTTTATCTTCAAAGTATATTTTTCAAATGCTCATTCAGGGTTTTCTAATCAAGGAACAATTGTTACACTATTGCAATGCATGATTTAGGGATTATATAACCATGAAAATTATATAATCTCTAGCTGAATATTTTAGTTTTGATAGATGCCACAAGTGAGATACAAATTAACGTGAGATTTGTGTTTAAAAACACAAGAAACTCTTCAACAAAAATCTTTAGGTAGTATCATGCTTTAGAGTTATATCTCCAATGATTTTAAGTCAGTTTTGTGACATCCCAGTGAGTTTCCAAATGTTTAAAGTGTGTTAGAAATGTTTCAAATAAGATATGAAATTATACTGGGAAAATCATCCATGCTTTCTAGTGTTAAAGTAGAATATGTATGCCATAGATCCTGGTTGGGGGAAGTTTCGCAAATTCAGACAGTTCCTTAAGTGTTAGAAACACTAGAGTGGAGACTGAGGGAATGTACATTTTAAGTCTCCACAGCTAAAACAATAATACAAAGAAAAAGCCATCAATTGAATTGCTGCTTAGGCCAAACAAAAGATTACTATTTTAGGTAAAAAATATTTTCAATTTTGAATATTACTCTAAATCCATTCTCCATTTTTCTTTAAGTAGAGCAATTTCCTTTTAAGTGGAAGTAGTTGCATCTTCACAACTACTTGAAAATGCAATTAGATAGTAGTATAATACACTACAGCTGGAAAATGAACAATCCATTTTTCCTCTTCCTAGACAAGGTCATACTGCTGAGCACACTCGAGTTAAGCGTGATACAGAAGTTAAGCCATAAATTCAATGAGATGGAAGACTCTGGCATCCAAGGCACACGCATGGTCCAGTGTCAGAGGGGCTCACACCCAATTCTCTGTTTTACTTAAAAATTCTCAGTCCTTATTAACACTAACCTCTCTGTTAAGAAAAAAAAATGACTTTACAGACCAGATAAACAAAAGACACTGTCATTTTTAAGCCAAAACATATTTAAGAAATAAAATGTAAGTGAAACTAATTTGCTACATATGTTTTATACATACAGTACATAAGGGGGTTTCTCCGACGCCATATGGAAAGCATCTGAATTTGTAAGACAATGACCTTCATAAATCACTCTAGGCTCCAACTCCAAATTATGTCTTGTTCCCTCACTCATGGGATAGTCACTATATCTCATATAAATTCATTATGTTATATGTGCACAATAATCTATCTCTACCTTTATAAGGAATGATGTCATAACACATAGGCAAGGTTTTCCAGAAAAGGGAACAAGCTCTCTCACCAGATGGGCCAACCTATAGTACCGTTTCTCTGAATAGAATATGTTTCACAATGCAGCTTATCCTTGCTGCTTGAAGGAAAAGCAAATTAATGAGGAAAGAAATGAGCAATCTGAGAATAAATGTTTTCTGAGCCTACCTGTTTCTTTCTTTTTTTAAGGTAAATGTAAAATAAAAGCCTTACATACCTTCACATCATTTCTGTTTATGTATTTACCATTTATAGCCATTAAAAAGGAATCTATATTCTGCCTAGTTATTTTTATCTGTGTCAAATCACCAACCATGGCTCCAGCAGGATTTTCTCTTTAACAGTTGTCTTGCCATGACAAAAGTTTAAGTTAAGAGAAAGCAAGTTTTTGCCACCGGTTGATGGAGGAGGAAAATGAGATAGGTATACTCCATCCTCCAGTCTGTTTTTCCACAGAAAGTTACTTCTTACCACCTTCTTTCCTAATCCAAACTTTCTTTAGTTTCTTTCAACTACATTCTGTAGTTCAGCAGTACAGATTTATCTGTTCTCTTATTCACTTTTAACCGCTTGAGGAAGTGAGCACTGAGTTAAGACACAACTTCCTGGTCTTTCTTCCTTAAGAACATTAAGGTTTGCAAATCCATAAGGTGAAACAAAAACAACAAAAATCACGTGTAAAACCAATATAAAGGCTACTTTTCAGTCCCTTTAATTGTCTTCCTTTTCTTTTCTACTTCTTTCTTTATTTCACTCTAGGCTAAGGATCAAGCATGAACATAAGAGAATGAAAAGGCCAAAACGAATACATGTTGAATGAATCAAATAAATGTTAATGACTAGAATGAGGAGTTATGATGATAATGACAACCTGTAGAAATTATGCCCCATCTGAAGGAGGCAGCTCTGAAAAACTTTTTGCATCTCAAAACCACCAGAGGGATGAAGGGGAATAGGCACTATATGGGCCAACAATGTACAGGCTGAAAAATTATGTGTACAGGCTGGTTAAGGCCTGAAAAACAAAAGTATGCAACCTTGTACCTAGAAGCTAAGAATTTCCAAAGAAAGGAAGTACACTTGGAAATAGAAGATCCAAATCAACTCTAACTGCTATATAATGCTAGATATTATTATAAATATCTGAAGATATCAGTAAAGAATGGCAAAACAGTAGACTGTAAGAGCACCAAAAACATGAGCAATCTCTATCTTTAATCATCGAATTTTTCATGAAACTATCAAGAGTGGAGTATTTCATAGTAAATTTATAGTTGAACTTGTCTTCTACTTTTTTTTAAAAAATTATGATAAAAAGATTAAGACTTTTAGAACCACTAATTACCAAACATATTCTGAAAAGCCTGCAAACTCATATCATTAAATGTGCACATACACACAGAATATTAAGCGTAAGGAAATGCTCACAATGTGATTTTTCTATTATAACTTTAATGCTTCCCTTAAAAAACCAAATTTCTAAAATATATATATATATATGTATATGTATATATACAAATAATTGAGTAGAGACCTCTAGCAAGTATACCTTTGTAGAGGGACTTAGCTAGCCTTAAATAAAGGTCATGCCATACTTGCCCCAAAGAGTTTTAAAAAAAGATTTTCAAAGGATCAACATAAACCACAGATACCTGTCTTAACTGCCTAGCAGAACAAGGTTCAGCAATCTTTAAAAACCACAACACAATCAAGCACAAAACAGTGAAAATCTCACAATATCTGACATCCACAAAAAATTTGTAAACATGCAAAAAAAAAAAAAAATTCCAGGTATATGAACCAAAGAGAAGAAAAAATCAACAGAAAAAGAAGGAGAAATGACAGAGATGACAAATTAGCAGACAACATAGCTAAAATGATTATTTTCAATGTGCGTATTATGCTTTTTTTTTTAATTAGAAAAAAATGAAGAAAAAAATGAACATAAAAAAGCATTTGAAAGGGGTCAATTCTGCAACATAAAGGAATAGAAGGCTCCAGCTATCCTTTCCCCATAGACATACTAAGTTAGCTCCTACACATGGATCAAGCCTCTTCAAGAAAAAGTCAGAATCCAGTTGAAATTCTCTGGGGCCAGGTGTGGTGGTTCATGCCTGTAATCCCAGCACTTTGGGAGGTGAAGGCAGGTGAACTGCTTAAGCTCAGGAGTTCAAGAATGGTCTGGGTAACATGGCAAAACACTATCTCTACAAAAATTACAAAATTAACCAGGCATGGTGGCTTGTGCCTCTGGCCCGAGCTACTCAGAGGGCTGAGGCAGAAGGATCACTTTAGCCTAGGAGGTCAAGTCTGCAGTAAGCTGAAATTACACCACTGCACTTCAGCCTAGGTGACAGACCAAGATCCTTTCTTTAAAAAAAAAAAAAAAAGACAGAAAAGAAAAAAGAAAGCCTCCTACACAATATATGACTGAGAAAAATTCCACATTAAAACAAGTAGAAAAACCACTTAACTACTAAAAACTTAAAAGTAGTTGCTGACAAGATGGCCATATAGGAGCAACTCCAGTCTGCAGCCCCCAGCGAGATCAATGCAGAAGGCAGGTGATTTCTGCATTTCCAACTGAGGTACCTGGCTCATCTCATTGGGACTGGTTAGACAGTGGGTGCACCACACGGAGGGCAAGCCAAAGCAGGGTGGAGCGTCATCTCATCTGAGAAGTGCAAGAGGTCGGGGAACTCCCACCCCTTGCCAAGGGAAGCCATGAGGAACTGTGCCTTGAGAAACAGTGCACTCCAATCCAGATACTACACTTTTCCCGCAGCCTTCGCAACTGGCAGACCAGGAGATTCTCTCCAGTACCTATGCCTCCAGGGCCCTGGGTTTCAAGCACAAAAGGGGGCAGCCATTTGGGCAGATGCTAAGCTAGCTGCAGGAGTTTTTTTTCATACCCCAGTGGTGCCTGGAACACCAGCGAGACAAAACTGTTCACTCCTCTGGAAAGGGGGATGAAGCCAGGAAGCCAAGTGGTCTAGCTCAGTGAATCCCACCCCCACAGGGCCCAGCAAGCTAAGATCCACTGGTTTGAAATTCTTGCTGCCAGCACAGCAGTCTGAAGTCAACCTGGGATGCTTGAGCTTGGTCAGGGAAGGGGCGTCTGCCATTACTGTGGCTTGAGTAGGCAGTTTTCCCCTCACAGTGTAAACAAAGCTGCCAGGAAGTTCGAACTGGGTAGAACCCACCACAGCTCAGCAAAGCCACTGTAACCAGACTGCCTCTCTAAATTCCTCCTCTCAGGGCAGGGCATCTCTAAAGGAGAGGCAGCAGCCCCAGTCAGGGGCTTATAAATCAAACTCCCATCTCCCTGAGATAGAGCACCTGCGGGAAGGGGCAGCTGTGGGTGCAGCTTCAGCAGATTTAAACATTCCTGCCTGCCGGCTCTGAAGAGAGCAGCAGATCTCCCAGCACAGTGCTTGAGCTCTGCTAAGGGACAGACTACCTCCTTAAGTGGGTCCCTGACCCCCGTGCCTCCTGACTGGGAGACACCTCCCAGCAGAGGTCAACAGACATGTCATATAGGAGAGCTCTGGCTGGCATCTGGCAGGTGCTGCTCTCAGACAAACCTTCCAGAGGAAGGAACAGGCAGCAATCTCTGCTGTTCTGCAGCCTCCGCTGGTGATACCCAGGCAAACAGGGTCTGGAGTGGACCTCCAGCAGACCTACAGCAGAGGGTCCTGTTAGAAGAAAAACTAATAAACAGAAAGGAATAGCATCAACATCAATAAAAAGACGTCCACAAAGACACTCCATCTGAAGTTCACCAACATCAAAGACCAAAGGTAGATAAATTCACGAAGATGAGGAAAAAACAGCACAAAAAGGCTGAAAATTCTAAAAACCAGAATGCCTGTTCTCCAAAGGACCACAACTCCTGGCCAGCAAGGGAACAAACCTGGACAGAGAATGAGTTTGATGAATTGACAGAAGCAGGCTTCAGAAGGTGGGTAATAACAAATTCTTCCAAGCTAAAGGAGCATATATATTCTAACATAATGCAAGGAAGCTAAGAATCTTGAAAAAAGGTTAGACAAATTGCTAACTAGAATAACAAGTTTAGAGAAGAACATCAATGACCTGATGGAGCTGAAAAACACAGCAAGAGAATTTCATGAGGCATACACAAGTATGAATAGTTAAATCAATCAAACAGAAGAAAGGATATCAGAGATTGAAGATCAAATTAATGAAATAAAGTGTGGAGACAAGATTAGAGGAAAAAAGAATGAAAAGAAATGAACAAAGCCTCCAAGAAATATGGGACTATGTGAAAAGACCAAACCTACATTTGATTGGTGTACCTGAAAGTGACGGGGAGAATGGAATCAAGTTGGAAAACACTCTTTAGGATATTATCCAGGAGAACTTCCCCAACCTAGAAAGACAAACCAACATTCAAATTCAGGAAATACAGAGAACACCACAAAGATACTCCTTGAGAAGGGCAACCCCGAGACACATAATTGTCAAATTCACCAAGGTTGAAATGAAGGAAAAAATGTTAAGGGCAGCCAGAAAGAAAAGTTGGGTTACCCATAAAGGGAAGTCCATCAGACTAACAGTGGATCTCTCAGCAGAAAGCCTACAAGCCAGAAGAACCATTTTTAAAGAAAAGAATTTTCAACCCAGAATTTCCTATTCAGCCAAACTAAGCTTCATAAGTGTGGAAGGAGAAATAAAATCCTTTACAGATAAGCAAATGCTGAGAGATTTTGTCGCCACCAGGCCTGCCTTACAAGAGCTCCTGAAGGAAGCACTAAACATGGAAAGGAAAAACTGGTACCAGACAAGGCAAAAACATACCAAATTTTAAAGACCGTCTACACTGTGAAGAAACTGCAGCAACTAACAGACAAAATAACTAGTTAGCATCATAATGACAGGATCAAATTCACACATAACAATATTAACCTTAAATATAAACAAGATAAATGCCCCAATTAAATGACAAAGACTGGCAAATTGGATAAAGAATCAAGACCCATTAGTGTGCTGTATTCAGGAGACCCATCTCATGTGCCAAGACACATATAAGTTCAAAATAAAGGGATGAAGTAATATTTAACAAGCAAATGGAAAAAAAAAAAGCAAGGGTTGCAATCGTAGTCTCTGATCAAAAAGACTCTAAAACAACAAGATAAAAAAAAGACAAACAAGGGCATTACATAATGATAAAGGGACAAATGCAACAAGAAGAGCTAACTATCCTAAATATATATGCATGCAATACAGGAGCACTCACATTCATAAAGAAAGTTCATAAAGAGACTTAGACTCCCAAACAATAATAGTGGGAGACTTTAACACCCAACTGTCAATATAAGACAGATCAATGAGACAGAGTATTAACAAGGATGTTCAGGACTTGACCTCAGCTCTGGACCAAGCAGACCTAATAGACATCTACAGAGCTCTCCACCCTGAATCAACAGAATATACATTCTTCTCAACACCACATCACATTTATTCTAAAATTGACCACATAATTGGAAGTAAAACACTGCTCAGCAAAAGCAAAAGAACTGAAATCGTAACAGTTTCACAGACCACAGTGCAATCATATTAGATCTCAGGATTAAGAAACTCACTCAAAACCACACAACTACATGGAAACTGAACAACCTGCTCCTGAATGACTACTGGGTAAATAATGAAATGAAGGCACAAATAAATAAGTTCTCTTATTTATGAGAACAAAGGCACAACATACCAGAATCTCTGGGACATAGCTACAGTGTGTTTAGAGTGAAATTTATAGCACTAAATGCCCACAGGAGAAAGCGCGCAGGAGAAAGCGGGAAAGATCTTAAATCAACACCTTATCATCACAACTAAAACAACTAGAGAAGCAAGAGCAAACAAATTCAAAAGCTAGCAGAAGACAAGAAATAACTAAGATCAGAGCAGAACTGAAGAAGACAGAGACACAAAAAACCCTTCAAAAAATCAATGAATCCAGGAGCTGGTTTTTTGAAAAGATTAATAAAATAGATAGACTGCTAGCCAGACTAGTAAAGAAGAAAAGTGAGAAGAATCAAACAGATGCAATAAAAAAAGATAAAGGGGATATCACCATTGATCCCACAGAAATACAAACTACCATCAGAGAATACTATAAACACCTTTATGCAAATAAACTAGAAAATCTGGAAGAAATGGATATATTCCTGGACACATACACCTTCCCAAGACTAAACCAAGAAAAAGTCAAATCTCAAAATAGAACAATAACAATCTCTGAAATTGAGGCAGTAATTAATAGCCTACCAAGCTAAAAAAGCCCAGGACCAGATGGATTCACAGCTGAATTCTACAGGAGGTACAAAGAGGAGCTGGTACCATTCCTTCTGAAACTATTCCAAACAACAGAAAAATAGGGACTCCTCCCTAACTCATTTTATGAGGCCAGCATCATCCTGATACCAAAACTTGGCAGAGATACAACAAAAAAAGTAAATTTCAGGCTAATATCCCTGATGAATATTGATGTGAAAATCCTCAATAAAATACTGGCAAACCGAATCCAGCAGCACATTAAAAAGCTAATCCACCATGATCAAATTGGCTTCATCCCTGGAATGCAAGACTGGTTCAACATACACAAATCAAAAAACGTAATCCATCTCATAAACAGAACCGATGGCAACAGACACATGATTATCTCAATAGGTACAGAAAAGGCCTTCGATAATATTCAACACCACTTCAACCTAAAAACTCTCAATAAACTAGGTACTGATGGGACATATCTCAAAATAATAAGAGTTATTTGTGACAAACCCATAGCCAATATCATACTGAATGGGCAAAAGCTAGAAGCATTCCCTTTGAAAACTGGCACAAGACAAGTTTATCCTCTCTCATCACTCCTATTCAACATAGTATTGGAAGTTCTGGCCAGCAAAATCAGGCAAGAGAAAGAAATAAACGATATTCAAATAGGAAGAGAGGAAGTCGGTGCACTCACCTTTGCTCCATCTGTAAGGATGCAAACTTCTATAGAGGTACCTTACCTTGCTGAGAATTAAAAAGAAAATGTTATATCCAAGGGCTATTTCTTTTGTGGCACCAAAACTTTATATATAACAATTTGGGGTCTTGCCCATGATTACATTCCCCTCCAGGGATGGCCTCTGGTTCTCTCTTGTGAGGAGGCACGCCCCTCCCCCTTGTGGTGGCCTCAGGGGTGAGAAATCTGAACCCATCCAGAGCAAGGAATAACCCGAGCACTCAGCAATGCAAAAAAAAAAAAAAACACTGGCCAGCAACCTAGCTTAAAGGATCCTTACATGCTGCAGTGATGACTCTGTGCACAGACCAAGGAAGGAGAGGCCGTGGGAGCAGGTAAAGTATTTCCTTGGTGGTTGGGACCAAGGTAAGAAAGCCATGGGGGCGGTGCAGTGAAGTACTCCTTGGTCGGGGGGTGGCTTAGAGGTTAAAAAGAGGTGAAACATCCCCACTGGGGGGGGATTGAACCTCACACAAACCTCCAGTAGTAGAAAAGGCAAGAAATTTCCAGTGGGGAAACTGAGCCTCACCCCATAAGGCAAGAAATTTCCAGTGAGGAAATTGAACCTCACCCCAAAAGGCAAGAAGTTTCCAGTGGAGAAACTGAGCCTCACCCCAAAAGGTGAGAAATTTCCAGTAAGGGAAATTGAACCTTGAACCTTACCCCAAAACCATCAAGATGGGAAACACCCTGAGCAAGACAGGGAGCAAGGGGGATAAAGATGGTAACAAAGATACCCCCCCAGATAGTGCCCTAGGTCTCATGCTAAAATACTGGAAGGATAAAGAAAGTACTAAACATAGGAAAAAGCAACAAATGATAAAACATTGCTGTTTTATTTGGACTCAGGGACCCATCCTCAAACCCCCAATCTTCTGACCAAAGTTTGGGTCGAATGAGGATGTAATGTGTCAGCTTCTAATCTGATATGTTAATGATAAAAGTCCAGTGTCTCAAGAAGAACTAGGCTACACCCTTTATTGGAGGCAAGGACCTGCTCTCCTTTTTCCCTTAAAAATAAATACGGAAGAACCCAATCTGGCACCTCAAAATGAAAAGTCAGAGGAGCCAGCTCTCGTGCCTAAAGATTCCAGCACATGGGATCCCCTAGACTATCTTCCCCCTTTCAGTGTCCCCAATCTTTCCCCTCAGACAGCCACTGCCACCTCAGATCCTGTTCCAAATTCCCCTCTACTCACCTCCTTATAACCCTGACTCTTAGGAATTACCATCCTATTAGCCTGTTCCCTTCCAACCTAAATACCCCTCTCTAAAGGGACTCCAGTGTGAGGTAGAACAGTGTAAGAAAGATATTCAGAATTTCCCATTTCCCTCCGTACCTAATAGGTCAGCCCCGAACCTCTTCCCTTTGAAAGAGGTACCACAAGGAGCAGGGGACTGCATTGGCTTTGTAAATACTCCCCTAACCAGTTCAGAAGTCCAGAATTTTAAAAAGGAGCTTAAACCACTACTAGATGAGCCTTACCGAGTGGCAGACCAAATTGCCCAGTTCTTAGGACCTCAGTTTTACCCTTGGGTCGAGTTAATGTCCATCTTGGGCATCCTTTTTTCAGGGGAAAAAAAGAGTAGCTCCACTCCCACTGGTCCCTCCCCTAGGGGAAGGGGAAGGAGAAGGGAGAACAGCAGCATAAGCAGCTGGCAGAGGCAGGGAAAGAACAGCAAAGAGAGAGAGAAAGAGAGAGGCAGAGAGAGAGGAAGAGACAAAGAGGGAGTCAAAGAGACAGAGAAAGAGAGAGACAAAAAGTCAAAGAGAGAAAGAGAAAGAGAGAGATAGAAGTAGTGAAGAGAAAACAGTGTACCCTACTCCTTTAAAAGTCAGGATAAATTTAAAACCTATAATTGATAATTGAAGGTCTTCTCCATGACCCCATAACACTCCAAAACCACATTGTTGTCAGTATAAACAAGGGCGTAGCCCGAAAGCACTGAGGCCACTGACAACCCGTAGCCTTCCTAACCAAAAATCCTTAATCCAGTAACCTGCAGATGGCCCAAATGCATTCAATCTGTAGCAACAACTGCTTTGCTAACAGAAGAAAGTAGAAAAATAACTTTTAGAGGAAACCTCATTGTGAGCACACCTCATAAGGTCAGAACTATCCTAAGTCCAAAATAAATAAATAAATAAAGTAAAAAGGTAGCTTACTAACTAAAAAATCTTAAAGCATGGGGCTATTCTGTTACAAAAAGATTATTTAACATTAACCACTGATAATTCCCTTAACCCAGCAGGTTTCCTAACAGAGGATCTAAATCTTAATTAATTACCATACAAAGGTCTGACCACACCTAGGAGGAACTCCCTTCAGGGACAGGATGATACATAATGGGTATTCAGTAATTGATAGGGAAACTCTTGTAAAAGCAGAGTTAGGAAAATTGCCTAATAATTGGTCTGCTCAACCTTGTAAGCTGTTGAGCTGTTTGCACTCAGCCAACCCTTAAAGTACTTACAGAACCAGGAAGGAACCATCTGTACCAATTCTAAGTTACTTTGGACTAAACAAGGTCTTACTAGTAGCAAAGAATAATTGAAATCCCAAATTTACAAGGTTTTCAACAAAAGTAGTTTGCTAAAAGTTAACAGTGTAACATGTATTATCCTAATTTCTGATCTTGTGGCCTTAGACAGTCTAGTCCACAGAGATGAAGAAAGTTTGCTTTGGAAAAGAACGGTTATCTTTGAGAAAAAATATGTGGGGGGAGAAGGTATGTAAAAATGAATGTTATATGGTAAATTCTTGTCCTAAAATAAATTAACTGGCTGTTTAAAGAAAGGGATGTTTGCAGCAAGTCAGAAAGTTGAGGCATGTCAAAGAATTGCCTGTAAAAGTCATGAAAAAAAAGTTATAAAAGGGAATTTATGCAAGAAATGTTGTATAATTTAAAAGTAATTAGGTCTCCTGAATGTAAAACTATTGAAGAAGCAGTTTATGTGCAAAGTGTATAAGGAAAGTAAAATATACCTTTGGTAAAGGATTATAAGGAGGCATAAGAATGTGGATTTTTACCTACATTAAAAGGTTAAAAATATATACATATTTTGTTTTAAAGGTTTAAGCAAGTTTTGAAATGTTAATTGCAAAGAAAATTCTGTGCGTAAACATATTGGCTAAAGTCAAAGGGGTGTCATCCAGTTTTTCTGTGAAATGGACATTAAAATAAAAGCACAACAGGTTTTTCTTAAAGCACTAACCTGCTCTTTAACAAAAATTATAAAAGGTTAAAAAGAGTCTATAAAAATCTTACCTATGGTCAGACATTAAAAATTGAATAAATATGCCTACGAGGTTTTATTAAAATTAAGTTTAACATTAATAATACACCAATATAAAGGTGAAATTTAGCTTATCTGGTATAAAAATCATACAGGAAGCATTGTCAAATATAAAATGGTGTTTGGCTTTCTTTGGTCTAAAATCTAATAAAAATAGGTGCTAAAGGAAATTTCTCAGTGAGAAGGCATCAAGGACTATAAAGTCCACTGCTGATGTCCACACATTTAAAACAAAGATCAATTTCTTAGAAACTATATACTTGGTTTATCTTCCACTTTAGTTTCCCTCAAAACTAAAAGTCTTTTAGCACAGGTACCCTAGAATTTCTGGTAAACCAGCACCAGCCTGAGGATCACGTTCTCATCAAAGGGTGGAAAGAAGGAAAACTCGAGCCAGCCTGGGAAGGACCCTACCTTGTGCTGCTAACCACTGAGACTGCTATTCATACAGCAAAAGGGGATGGACTCATCACACCTGAGTCAAGAAAGTGCTGCCCCCTCCAGAGTCGTGGGTCATGGTCACAGGGGAAAAACCCTATCAAACTAAAGCTAAGAAAAATTTAACTCCTTTAATCTATTCTGTTACTCTTCCTTCTTTCCTTGCTCTATTGCTGACCATCTAGTTATTAACACAACCAAGTCAATTTTGCCTCAAATTATTGCATTTAATGCTTGCCTTGTTATACCCCATGGGGACTTGTCAACTCAAAGACAACTCTCTATTTCAGAAAAGTACCTCTGTTCCTCCTGACTCTCCTCAGACTGGGCATTAATGAATTGGGACCATTTAATCCAGGGAGATTACGATAAAGACCCCAGTGTCAACCAGGAGTCTTGCTCTCCAATGTAAAGCTCTTATGCTATAGTTAGTCCAATGTTCTGTGGACCACTAAAGAGCAAGGATGGACTGCCCCAACCAGTTTTTGTAATTTCCAAAAATCATACATTCATTTTACTAGAGGGACAGCCCTCCCCTCTAACTGTCAGCTAAACCAATGTAATTCTATACAGATTATTATCTCAAACCCTCAACGTTCTTCCCCTTTTTAAAGCTGGTTCCCTTCTTTAAGCCAGTTTTATGGTATGGGGGCTGAGGTTTCAGGGAAAAACCCCTATTAGGTTATTTGAAATGCATTTCTTTGATCCCCCACCACCTGCACCTCCCTCTAAGCCTTCTTCCAAAACCTCTCACACTGGAACCATTGCTCTTCCTCCATCTAATGACAAGACCAAGATAGCTATCATAAAAGTTAAAGACTTAAAACAAACTTTGGCAATTAAGACAGGATACCAAGATGCAAATGCCTGGTTGGAATGGATCAAATATTCTGTCCACACATTAAACAAAAGCAATTGTTATGCTTGTGCACACAGCAGGCCAGAGGCCTAGATTGTCCCCTTTCCACTAGGGTGGTCCTCCAGTCGACTGGGCATGGGATGCATGGTAGCTGTTTTGCAGGATTCTATAGCCTAGGGTAACAAGTCATGCCAAGCTCTGTCTCTGTTATATCCCAAAGTCTAACACCCTGAGGGTCAGTGCCCGAGGGCCATCCAGCATCCACCTCCCAACACTAAGTTCACGTCATGTCTCTCACAACAGGGAAGAAACTTAGCATTCCTTGGAGACCTGAAGGGATGCAGTGAGCTTAAGAACTTTCAAGAGTTTACCAATCAGTCAGCCCTTGTTCATCCCCAGGCAGATGTATGGGTGGTATTATGATGGACCTTTACTGGACACTCTGCCAAATAACTGGAGTGGTACTTGTGCTTTAGTCCAATTGGCTATCCCTTTCACCCTGGCATTTCATCAACCAGAGGAAGGACAAATAAGACACCGTAAAGCAAGAGAAGCCCCTTATGGATTTTGACTCTCACATCTATTTAGATACAATTAGATTCCCACAGGGAATACCAGATCAATTTAAAACCTGAAATCAAATAGCTGCAGGATTTGTGTCAATATTTTGGTAGGTGACAATTAATAAAAATGTAGATTGGATAAACTACATCTACTACAACCAATAGCGATTTATTCACTGCACTAGAGATGCTGTTAAAGGAATAGCTAAATAATTAGGGGCTACTAGCCAGATGGGGTGGGGGGGAATAGAATAGCTGTAGACATGACATTACCAGATAGAGGAGGAGTTTGCATCATGATGAAAACTCAATGTTGCACCTTAATCCCAAACAAAACTGCCCCTAATGGAAATATAACAAACGCATTGCAAGGTCTGACTGCCCTGTCCAATGAATTAGCCTGCAACTCAGGGGTAAATGACCCCTTTACAGTATGGCTAAAAAAGTGGTTCAGTAAATAAAAGGAATAATAGCCTCAATTCTTACTTCCCTCACAGCCGTAATGTGTGTACTTATTCTTGTTGGGTGCTGTGTCATACCATGCATCTGTAGGTTAACACAGAGGCTCATAAAAACAACACTTACTAAAACCTCCCTTAACTATCCTTTACCTTACCCAGATAAGCTTCTTCTTTTGAAAAATCAAGCAAAACAACTAAGCCAAGACATGTTTTTTAAAAAAAAGTTTCAAAAAGAAGTTGTAAGGAAATACAAGGAGAGGGGTTGTTAGATATGAGTTCTAAATTTCTTTTCAAAGAATCAATATGTCAGTATGTTCAGTTCTTTACCTTCTACTTTTCAACTTAACTTCCTCATAAAGCCACTTTTTTCATTTTAAACTTAACTTCCTCCCTCGTAAAGCAACTTTTTTCGATTACCTGCTTCACCCGACTCATTTCAATCACCTGCTCCACCCTGACTCATTCCAATTACCTGCTCCACCCTAACTCATTCCAATTACCTGCTCTATCATAACCATCTCTCCTGCCAAACCACTCACCCCCGTCACTCCCTTTAAATTAGCCAATTGGAATTAGTTTAGCCTGTGTGGTCTAACCCTAGCCAATAGGGGAATGACACAGCAGCAGGGGCCATCTGCGTCAGGGATAAGAACCCCTTCTCCTCTCTTGTCCAAGTGTGCACTCACCATTGCTCCATCTGTAAGGGTACACCCATCTATAGAAGTACCTTGCCTTACTGAGAATTTAAAAAAAAAAAAATTAAAAAAAAAAAAAAAAACAAAGGAAGAGAGGAAGTCAAATTGTCTCTTTGCAGATGACATGATTGTATATTTAGAAAACCCTGTCTCAGCCCCAAATCTCCTGAAACTGATGAGCAACTTCAGCAAAGTCTCAGGATACAAAATCAGTGTGCAAAAATCACAAGCTTTCCTCTACACCAATAATAGACAAACACAGAGCCAAATCATGAGTGAACTCCCATTCACAATTGCTACAAAGAGAATTAAATGTCTAGGAATAAAGCTTACAAGGGATGTGAAGGACCTCTTCAAGGAGAACTACAAACCACTGCTCAAGGAAATAAGAGAAAACATAAACAAATGGAAAAATATTCCATCCTCATGGATAGGAAGAATCAATATCATGAAAATGGCCATACTGTTCAAAGTAATTTATAGATTCACTGCTATCCCCATCAAGCTACCACTGACTTTCTTCACAGAATTAGAATAAACTACTTCAAATTTCATACAGAACCGAAAAAGAGCCCACATAGCCAAGAATATTCTAAGCCAAAAGAACAAAGCTGGAGGCATCATGCTACCTGACTTCAAACAATACTACAAGGTTACAGTAACCAAAACAGCATGGTACTGGTACCAAAACAGAGATATAGACCAACGCAACAGAACAGGGGCCTCAGAAATAACACCACACATCTATGACTATGACCATCTGATCTTTGACAAACCTGACAAAAACAAGCAATGGGGAAAGGATTCCCTACTTAAAAAATGGTGCTGGGAAAATTGGCTAGCCATACGCAGAAAACTGAAACTGGACCCCTGCCTTACACCTTATACAAAAAGTAACTCAAGATGGATTAAAGACTTAAATGTAAGACCTGAAACCATAAAAACACTAGAAGAAAATCTAGGCAATACCATTCAGGACAAAGGCATGGTCAAAGACTTCATGAGTAAAACACCAAAAGCAATGTCAATGCAAGACAAAATTAAAGAGCTTCTGCAAAGTAAAAGAAACTATAATCAGAGTGAACAGGCAACCTACAGAATGGGAGAAAATTTTTGCAATCTATCCATCTTACAAAGGGCTAATATCCAGAATCTACAAGGAACTTAAACAAATTTACAAGAAATAAACAAACCACCCAATCGAAAAGTGAGTAAAGAATATGAACAGATACTTCTCAAAATAAGACATTTATGCAGTCAACAAACATATGAAAAAAAGCTCATCATCACTGGTTAGTAGAGAAATGCAAATCAAAACCACAATGAGATACCATCTCACAGCAGTTTAAATGGCAATCATTAAAAAGTCAGGAAACAACAGATGCTGGAGAGGATGTGGAGAAATAGGAACACTTTTACACTGTCTGTGGGAGTGTAAATTAGTTCAACTATTGTGGAAAACAGTGTGGTGATTCTTCAAGGATCTAGAACCAGAAACATCATTTGACCCAGCAATCCATTTACTGGGTATACACCCAAAGGATTATAGATCATTCTATTATAAAGACACATGCACACGTATGTTTATTGCAGCACTATTCACAATAGCAAAGACTTGGAATCAACCCAAATGTCCATCAATGATAGGCTGGATAAAGAAAATGTGGCACATATACACCATGGAATACTATGCAGCCATAAAAAGGATGAGTTCATGTCCTTTACAGGGACATGGATGAGGCTGGAAACCATCATTCTCAGCAAACTTACACAGGAACAGAAAACCAAACACCATATGTTCTCACTCATAAGTGGGAGGTAAACGATAGGAACACATGGACACAGGAAGGGGAATATCACACACTGGGCCCTGTCAGGGGGTGGGGGTTAGGGGACGGATAGCATTAGGAGAAATACCTAATGTAGATGACTAGTTGATGGGTGCAGCAAACTACCATGGCATGCATATACCTACGTAACAAACCTGCACATTCTGCACATGTATCCCAGAAAAGGTGTAATTTTAAAAAGAGAAATAAATAAAAACAGAACAACAGCAGTAAAAACAAAATACATAAATTAATTAATTAAAATAAAATAATACAAAAATAAAAAGTGGGCAAAGGACATGAACATACCCTTCTTGAAGGAACATATACACATGGCCTACAAACATGAAAAAATAGTCAACATCACTAATCATTACAGAAATGTAAATCAAAACCATAATGAAATTACCATCTCAGAAACCAGTTAGAATGGCTATTATTAACACTAAAAAGTCATAAAAATGTTGGCAAGTTTGCAGAGGAAAGAGAACACTTACATATTGTTAGTAGGAATGTAAATCACTTCAGCCACCGTGGGAAGCAGATTGGAGATTTCCCAAATAGCTTAAAACAGATCTACCATCAACCCAGCAATCCCATTACTGGGCATATATCCAAATAAATAAAACTCATTCTACCAAAAAGACACATATACCTTTATGTTCATTGCAGCACTATTCACCATAGCAAAGACATGGAATCAATCTAGATGTCCATTGATGGTGAAAAGAATAAAGAAAACATGGTACATACACATCATGGAATACTATGCATCCCTGAAAAATGAAGCCATGTCCTTTGCAACAACATGGGTGCAGCTTGAAGCCATTATCCTAGGTGAATTAATACAGAAACAGAAAACCAAATAACACATGTTCTCACTTATAAGTGGGAGCTAAACATTGAGTATACATGGACACAACAAAAGGAACAAAAGCCACCAGGGCCTACCTAGTAGGGAGGATGGAAGGGGAGTAAGGTTTGAAAAACTACCTATTGGGTACCATGCTCACTACCTTGATGATAAAATCATTTGTACACCAAATCCCATGACATAAAATTTACCCATGTAACAAATCTGCCTATGTACCTTCTGAACCTAAAATGAAAGTTGAAAAAATTAAAAAAAAAAAAAGAAATACCTAAAATTTCTCCACACCTGAGGAAGATACAACCCTTTGCAAAAGCAAAACTGAACTGGTTCCTGGGAGTAAGGAGAAAGATGAAGAGTGCAGTATTTAGAACCACAGGAATTGGTAGACAGACTCACACAGTTCCCACCATGTTCCTGCTTAAATGTAGTACAGAACATGATGCCTGCCAAGGAAAAATAAACAGCTGTTTTGCAGTCTTATGAGAATAAACAGTAAAAAAGAAAACTTTAGTGGCTATATCAACATCTGACAAAGACTTTCAACAAAAAATATTACCAAGGAGGCCAGGCCAAGTGGCTCACACCTGTAATCCAGCTCTTTGGGAGGCTAAGGCAGGCAGATCAATTGGTCCCAGGAGTTCTAGACTACTTTGTGCAACACAGTGAGAACCCCGTGTCCACAAAAAATAATACAAATTAGCTGGCTGTAGTGGCATGCACTCATAGTCCCAGCTACTCAGGAAGCTGAGGTGGAAAGAGCACTTGAGCCAAGAAGCTTGAGGCTTCAGTGAGCTATGATTGTGCCACTGTACTCCAGCCTCAGCAAAAAAGTGAGACCCTGCTTCAAAAAAAAGAAAAATTACCAGTGATAAAGAGG
Source organism: Rhinopithecus roxellana (assembly GCF_007565055.1). Classification (NCBI taxonomy): domain Eukaryota; kingdom Metazoa; phylum Chordata; class Mammalia; order Primates; family Cercopithecidae; genus Rhinopithecus; species Rhinopithecus roxellana. The sequence goes on from NC_044550.1 coordinate 19,681,424, forward strand.
AGCATTTTATTATGATAAAAGAGCCAATCTATCTAGATGTTGTTACATCTGATAAAATGAGCAGGAAAACAATAGCCATACAAATAACTGCAATCTTCAATTTCAACTTTCGTATCTGTCCTTTATTCTGTCGTTTCCACTGCTTCACAAATTATCTCCTCAGTGACCTGTTTCTTCCGTCACTAGTTCACTTCTGATTTCTCCTCCTCTAGTCAAAAACAAGTTCAAAACTTTTCCGTTCTAAAAGGCACCCCCCGCCTTTTATTATCTGTGCAAGGCCCTTTCTCTTTTATTCCTTTTCGTAATCAAATTTTCTGAAAGTGTGGAGAAGTCTGTGCTTCCGGGATTCCCCTTGGATTCTGGGTTATCTTTTGCTAGTCAGATAAAAAGCAGTCTCATGCAGCAGAGTATCCAGCAGTTACGACAGCAGTAGGAATTCTAAGAGCAACAGGCTGCTGCAAGGGCCAAAGCACTTTCTTTCTGATGAGGCTAACTGTGGTTTCTGTTAGTTGCCACTAGATGTACCTAGCTGATTTACTCTTCTTTATTCAAAATTTAAATGAGCACTTACATAATTATAACAATTGAAAAATTGTTTATGTCCAGGTGCAGTGACTCATACCTGTAATGCCAACACTTTGGGAGGTCAAGGCAGGAAGATTGCCTGAGCCCAGGGTTTTTTAATCAGTCTGGGCAACATAGCAAGACTCTGGTCCCTACAAAAATTGTTTAAAAATTACCTGGGCATAGTGGCTTGTGCCTGTAGTCCCAGCTACTTGGGAGGCTGAGGTGGGAGGGTTGCTTGAGCCCAGGAGTTTGAAGCTGCAGTGAGCTGACTGCACCACTGCACTCCAACCTGGGCAACAGAGTGACACCCTGTCTCAAAAAAAAAAAAAGAAAGAAAGAAAGGTGTTTACAATTTTAGATCTAGAAGCTTTACTAATTTTTTTACAATTGGAGACCATCTAAAGACAATTTCATTTTATGAGCATTGAACAAGACAAAAAAATTAGACCTCAAGTCCAGAAAGATGTTTGTAGGTTTTCACCCAGCTAAACTCTTCATTCTTTAACGTTCACCAATATAATTTCCGCTCCTATACCCCATCAAATCTTTATGGAAACCATTTTCATATTTCAACAGTGGACTCTTAATTGTTAAAATCAATGAGTGATTGTCAATCATTGCACTATTTAACTCCTTTTGTAATTTTGACATCATTCAATTATGAAAACCCACATCTCCATTAGCAGAGGGAGAAGTATTATGAAGTTAATGAAGTTTAAACTTCGAGATCCTTCATTTATATAGGATCTTTCCAAACTGCTGGGAATAGCTCTAGAAATGTGTTCATATAATTATATATTTTTAACTTGAAAAAGTAAGATATTAAACCTCAATTAACTAATACTATACTCTCCATCCACATTGACTCCCACTCCATCACACTTCCTTCATATTAGGTGGCATTTGGTGTGACCATGGACATTTTGGAGATCTAAGGATAAACTGAGTTGAGAATCAATTTAGCTTAAATTTAGAGAGGATTAGTCTGTTCTTGCATTGCTATAAAGAACTACCTGAGACTGGGTAATTTACAAAGTAAAGACATTTAATCAACTCACAGTTCTGCAGGCTGTACAGGAAGCACTGCTGAGGAAGCCTCAGGAAACTTTCATGGCAGAAGGTGAAGGGGAAGCAGGCACGTCTTACACGGCTGGTGCAAGAGGAAGAGAGTGAAGTGGGAGGTGCTACACACTTTTAAACAACCAGATCTCATAAGAACTCACTCACTGTCCTGAGAACAGCAAGGGGTAAATCCAATCACTTCCCGTGACCCAATCACTTCCCACCAGGCCTCTCATCCAACACTGGGGGTTACAATTTGACATGAGATTTGGGTGGGGACACAAATCCAAGCCATATCAGAGGGATATAAATATAAATATATTGTGTGGATGACAAACATTTTAATACATAATTATAACAAGATTTTACAGACTATAAGTGGCAGATATAGTAAAAGTAAGTACTGTCTGACTCATATGTTAACAATCTCAATACAACACTATATTGCCTTTCAATAATTTAGTGATTCACCATCAGGCCCCCAATTCCTTAATTCAGTCTATTCTATCCTCAGCCACTTACCAGTATTTCATAGTCTATTCTCAGGTACATGCTAGCATTTGACATCTTTTCCCTTCTCTTTTTCTGAGCTTCAACACACCCTGAGTGTTCACCACACTCGATGCAAATGTATCCTCCTATCTTCACCAGATCATATCTTTGTTCATGCTTTTTCATATTCTTCTCTCAGCCTACGATGACCTTGCTCAATCACATCTGTACTCACTTTTATTAATTTCCTGCTGATTTGACAGGAAAAATAAATTTCCATGGAAATAACATGACATCAATTCTATACCACTATCATGAGAAAGACATTGACACCTGACAGTTGATTATGTTCATTCAGGCAATTTAGCAACTCTTTATGTTATCCATTGTTGTATGACAAACCATCTTAAAACTGATGGGTGTAAAACAGAGTTTTTAAATGTGGGTTTGGAATTTGAATATGCAAAGCAAAGATGACCTATCTCTGTTTCACCATGCCCAGGGCCTCAGCTAGAAAGAATCAAGTACTTGGGGGCTGAAATTCTCTAGAGACTCCTTTACTCATATGTCTAGCATCTAAAGTGGAATAATTTAAAGTCAGGACTCATCTGGGATTGTCAACCAAAGAGTCTACACATGGCCTCGCAATGTGCCTTGATCCTCCTCAAAGCATGGCAGCCTGTGTGTAGTCAGACTTCTAACACTGAGGCTTAGGGCTCCAATAGCAAGCGTTCCAGCAGCTAAGTAGGGAAATTCAGGGCCCTTTTTTGCTGAGCATCAGAAGTGATATTTCCACCATGTCATATTACTTAAAACAGGAACAATCCTGCCCCTATTCAAGTGGAAGGGGCATGCACCTCCACCTCTCAATAGGAAATGAGTGAAATAATCCATGGTCCTATTTAAAATTGCCATAGTAACTGCATGGGATACTTTAAATACTCTGAAATTAGTATTTATATGTGGAAGAAATTTTATAGAACTTTCCTCAAATTTGATAATAATCCTAAAAATCTGTCATTACCAATAATGAATGATAAAGCTGGAAAAAACTTTTCTAAATTCTAAACAATTAAAATTGAACTTTAACCAAACATCCCAAAGGACAGATTTTATTATTTTCCTGTCTTTCCAGAGAGGAGAAGTAATCAAATAATATGCAGTCAAAACCAACAGGGAAAATACTACAGAAGGGTATTAGGCAGTTAGTGAATTAAAATGTCATATCTTTTTTTCTAGGTTTGTGAAGTTTTGGTATTTATTTTCTCTTTATAAATAAATATCCAATTTTACCTAATTTGTATTAGTAATGTAATAAGATTAAGTTATTTATAATTGAATAAACTTGAGTTACTTATAATTGAATAAGCTTCAAGCCCCACAGAACTTGGATTTTCCTGGTTCTGTTTCCATGATATCACTCTGTGTCTTCCTCCGCCTCTTTGGCAATGCCATCTCACTCCCTACATTCTTCTTTCTCTGCTCACCCTCTTAATACTCACCAGTATTAATCCTCACTTCATGGTACTGAAAAAATTCCCTTTTTGCCTTACTCAAAAATCACGTAGGTCAGATCTAGAAATTAAACTTCTCAGATCAATATCAAATTCACAATTCCAAACTTCATTTAACATTAAAGCTTTTCTTTTTCCCCTTCCTGGGGCCTGCTATGAGCTAGTCACTTGCCTTGGGAGAATGGGGCCTGGCTCTCTTGTCTTTCCCTGGTAAGTATTCTGGGTAGGGAAAGGAAGAGTGCTGAAAGAAACAGGAAATGATCATACCTGTCACTGTGGAAGCTGGCTTTGCACCCTGTGGGCCTGACAGATGCTAACAGCTGGCTCTTTCTCTCACATGTACTTTTTTGGGTTTCTCAAGGCTACCCCATTGAGTTTCTCAAATTGAAACTCCTGTAATATGGACAATACCTGTCCACCTTAAACTGGGGTCCCCTGGCCCTGAGGGGCTGCCCTTTTGGTCACGATTTCTTTATAAAACATCCCCTGCTGCCAATCCTCCCTGTGATTTCACACATGGTCCCAGGGACACCTTTGATCCTCCAATGCAAGGGAGTACAACTCTCTGTTCCCCTGTTCAGGTAGTATGAGCTGCTCCAGCTTTCTCAGGTTCATGCCAGTCAACAAACCTCTATGTCCCCCAATTTCAGGGCACACATAGCAAGCTCTCCATGTAGTCCCACTGGAGTGCTTCTCACTCTATATTGAATTTAGAAGCAGCCTCCCTATCCTCAACAACCACCTTGGGTAGAGGAAAGAAGGCAAAACGGAGATATATTTTGTAGCTTCTTCCAAATGTTTCCTTATAAAAGTCTTCTCTATTTGCACTCTTTAGATTCTTTTATAACTTTGCAGTTTTAACATATGGTCTAGTACCCCTTTTGGAATGCAACATATGCCCTATCATGATGTTTCAGCTGAAATGTCAACTTTGGTATCCTGTTAAATAATTAGATAGATAGATAGATAGATAGATAGATAGATAGATAGATAGATAGATAGATATAGATATATGTATGCATGTGTATACATGCACACATATATGTATATTTATATATGTATCATATAAAATGTCCTCCAGAATGTGCTGCAGAGTTCAAAACTAAACTCAATTCCCAACTTGCTCACCCTTCCCTCCATGTTCCCTCAATTAGTAGCCCAATCTAAAAAGCCCAGTTATGCTAAAATTCTTCCATCATCAAAACTTAACACAACTCAGAAGTGCCAAAAACTTGCCCACTTTTTCCTTGTTTAGTATTAGGAACCAATATCTTCTTAGCTAGAGTATTGTAATAGTTGCCTTTGCCAAATGAGCAAATAAATAAGAGGAAGCCCACCTACATCCAACAGCCCATGCAGGTGGGCATTCTCTTATTTATTTGCTCATTTAGCAAACATCTATTGAGGATCTACTGTATCCCATGCACTTTGGACACAAGGCTTTAAAACTCAGGGATTCCATATTCTAATGAAGAAGATGATTAACCAACATACACCATATATTATAATCTAATAAAGCCTTGAGGGCAGGATTTTGTCTGTTTATGATTGTAAACCCAAGACCTTAACAGGACCTGACACTTGGTAAACATTTAATAAATATTTGCTAATAGAATGAATAAATAAAAGAGGAAAGTGGTATATTTGGATGTGGATGCTATTAGAGCAACACAGACAAAGACTGAGAATGAGGTCTCAGAATGAGGAAGAGACCAAAGAATACAATGCTGGATTTGAGTACAAACATTTATTCCCAGCCAGGAAAATAGAATATAGAAAAGCACAAACAATAAGACCATTAGACAACTGGAAAACTGCAAATAATTCAATATAGTGTTGTATGTTGTGAACTGCAACTTGCAAAGTGTGGGGAACTGTTTAAGGGCTTTAAGCAAGCATGTGCGGTGATCAGATCTTTCATTGAGAAAACTTACTCTGAAAGCAATACTGAAGTTGACTCAAAGAAAACAAGTATGTAGATAGAGAAGCCAGCTTAATAGTAATTGTATTTGGGGGTTCTAAATAGTGAAACAGAAAAGAAGCTACTGTATTCTCTTTTCAAAAATTATCCCTGAATCACAAACAGGAGAAACACAAACACAATTTCAGCAAAACTGTATATAAGTTTGAACCACTGTATATAAGTTTGAACCACAGTATGTGGCAAAGGCTCCCAGATGCAGTGAATGTCAAGACAAGGGGCATTCCAAGTGGAACACATGGCCACAGTTGCACCTCAGGGGAGGCTGCAGAGTGATATTCTCCAAAACAGGAGATGCTCCCTGAGCAAAACCCCAACAAGACCTCATGATCCCTGAGCAGAACCCCAACAAGACTTCGTGCTCCCTGAGTAGACCCGAACAAGGCCACAACGACAAGTGCCTGCACGGACTGTCCAAAAGACTTTCCCAGGATCCAGAAGAAACATGGAAAAAGAAGAAATCACACCAACACCCTACACTCCCAGGAGTAGGATGTTGGTGAGGCTGTCAGGCCTGTTCTGCATGGCGAGCAGTTCCACAGGGCTGATGCCTGGTGGCTGGAGAGAAGGACAAAACAAAGAAATCTCAGAAACAACTTGAATCACAAGGAGCTTTGAATTAGCATTAACACTTATGAGCAAAAATAAAATTAATACAAAAAAATAGGAAAACTATTAGTAGTCAAAATTTTATTTTTCCTCTCTCTGTCTTAGAGGACCAAGTGGACCAAAAAATAAGTATAAGCAGGAATGACCTAACAGCCTAACTATTAAGGTAACATAATCATTGTTTAATTGATTGGTATCCAACTCTGTACCCTAAAGGCAAAAATGCACATTTTTTTCAACACTAATAGCACATTGTCAAAAATTAACTTTTTTGTGCCACAAAGAAAATGTTAATAAGTTTCAAAAAGCAGGAATAGCAAAGTTGATGGTCTGTGATCAAAAACAATAAAACTAAAGACATATTACTAGATCAGGAATGCTGTCACTTGCTTGTACAATTTAACACAAAAGAGAACTACAGTAATACAGGCAAGAAGTTATGGTGGTCTGAAAAAAAAAAGTGGGAATGAGGAAACCATTAATTGATAGAATTATATGGTGATTAGAGATCGAAGCTGAAGGAGATGAATGTGTCTTTAGGGACTTCTAGGCTTTTCACTTAGGAAATAGATAGATAGCATCACCATTTATTAGCATTGGGAATACCTCAGAAGAAACAGCTTTAGAGAAAAAACAATAAGTTCATTTTCACTCAAGCTGCATTTGAAATGTCAGCTAGACTTTAGTGGCTAAGATTGGAACAAGCAGTTAAATGTATCGGTCTAAGTCTCAGGGCAAAGATGGAGCAAGAGACATATACTTGGAAGACAACCACATATACTAGGTAAGTGGCATTTTTGGATTTATGAGAGACTCTGCTGAGAAGCTATGAATGAGGATTTAAGAGGGCACAGGAGAGAGCCCTGGGGTTCACGGGGCTTAAAGAAAATCAAGAGAAAGGGTTTAGGGAAGAACACGTTTCATAGCATTTGTCACACTTTACTGGTTTCATGTCCACATTTCCTGATACATTCTAAGCGGCATAAGGACAGGAACACAGGTTTATTTATTTATTTATTTTCTTTTTTGAGACAGAGTCCTGCTCTGTTGCCCAGGCTGGAGTGCAGTGGTGCGATCTTGGCTCACTGCAAGCTCCGCTTCCCGGGTTCACGCCATTGTCCTGCCTCAGCCTCCTGAGTAGCTGGGACTACAGGTGCCCACCACCACGTCTGGCTAATTTTTTGTATTTTTAGTAGAGATAGGGTTTCATCATATTAGCCAGGACAGTCTCACATGTTTATTTTTATTATTATTTGCCTAACAAGTGCCCAGTAAATAGTGGGTGACCAATAAATATTTGTTGAATGAATAAGTGACAGAATAAATTAAACCAAGGTAATACCTTCACTTAGACCTCCTTTGCTCCCTCCACCTTCCTACTCTATTAGTGAATCTGAGCCATCTTTTAGCCCTTTCCCTCCTGTACCTCCAGCCTCCCTCATTTTGTTAGCATTTCTCTTTGTTCTATGAAAAATCTCTAACAAAGGAAAACTTCATGGCATATTCATTTTTATAAATACAATGACAAAAAATAAAAACCCTCTTTGGGGCTGTAAGTTTGTACTCTTTGTTCTTAGAGAGTGTAGTGTGTTGGTCAAGAGCAGACTGCCTGGGTTTGAATCTGGCTCTGCCACTTACTAGGTATTTGATAAAGGACAAGTTATTGAGTCTCTATGTAGCTGTTTCCTTTCCTATAAAATGGGATCTTGACTCCCTACTCTATATGGTTGCTGTGAAGATTAAATGATTAAATGAGTTAATATATATGAAGTGCTTAGAAGTATATTGACAATTAGAAAATATGTTTTTCTCATTTAGTTAATCATTTAGCAAAAAATACTTCATCTTACAGTATTTCGAAACAAGAATCTAAATTATACTGTTTTGCTGAAAGGATGAGTATTTATAATGTTTTTGCAACAAAATTTACTTGACATTGTCAAAAGTGAAAAAAACGCTAGAATAGCTGCATATACACAGCTCATGTATACAAGCAATTGGAAGGAAATATGTAATTTACAAATGAAGAAACTCATTGAAATAATCATTCTATTTGACATTTATAAATATAAAAATAAAAATGGTTTATTATTATGTAGGAAAGAAGATGTGACAATGCTCCATTCAACAAAAATATGTCACCAAATGTTTTCGAAGTCTGGTATTTTGAAAATGAAAATACTATTTAAATTCTTATTTAAATTTTTAACAGCTCTTTTTCACTATCTCCTTGTTCTTACTTGTATAATTTATATGTTAAATGGCCTAAAAATACTTTTAAAGAAATAAAAATGCTTCATTGAACCCAGAAGATAAATAATGGTGAGTCAGGACCTAAAAAGGATTATACTCAGGAGCTAAAAAGAAAAGAAGGAAACAAAAACATTTTCTCCTTAGGAATGATTGTATTGCTGTATTCATTGTATTGAACAATTTGATACCAGACTGGGGAAAGTATTAAAAATAAATCTAAGTTAAGACAAAATGAAGACTAAATCATCAGTTTAGAGACAAAGTTGAAAGGTGTGTAAAGACTGAATATATGCCAATGGTCATTGAGTTATGATTTCGTGCAAAATCCCCTTCAGACCTGTCTTTGTAGAGACAACTAAGCTCATGAATCCAACTCAGTTTACACAGTCTGAGCAAAGAAAACTCAGCTTAGGGAGCTTACCAGGGACCATTTTATCAAACTGTTTCATAATATTTTTTGAACTTTTTGATAGTATTTGTTGACAATGTGACAGGATTAAAGCTCATAAGGTTCATTTCACATAAAACTGCATAAAGCATGTTAATTATCTTTCTAAAGTCAATGTAAAATAATCTTTGTAATATGGAATTCTAATGTTAAAATGTACATTTTATTGTTTATTTCCTTTAAATAAAGATATAACTATATATGCCAGTGTTCTTCATTATACTCATGAAAACCAACTCTGACTGTCTTGCGGAGAGAGAATTTATGAAAAGAATATTGTGGGCCCAAAGAATGAATGGGAGGCTGAAGAAGTAGATTCTAGCTTTCACCAAGATGATGACTAATAATGTGGGAAACAGTGGGGAAGAGGATTCGTTGAAAAAAAAAAAATTGGGATGCCATAAAGAAAAATGTGACAGGCAAGTATTAGTAATTAAAAAGAGAATCTATCACGTTGTGGGAGGAAAGGAACAAAGAATAGTTAGAAGAAATTGCAAGATGTAATCATTAATTTCAAGAGACCATATGCATGTCACCAGGATCTCATACTGAGTCAGACTAATAAGAAGTATACTACCACAAGCTTGGATCTTTGCCATTACCATTATGGGGTGAGCCAAGCATACCCTTGAGTACAGCACAGACTGAACTATGCATGCATCCCTCCTAATTTCCTTGCTGATGGAGCTGCTAGCTCAGGCTAATTATATTGTGATGAGCTAATTCACTTGCAAATGAACAATCATTCCATCTCAAATTTGTTTTTGCTGCAGCCTTCCCTACTTCATTGAAATAACGTATTCCTCCTTCCAGATGTTCAGGGTAAATTCATGAATCAGCCTTGATTCCTCTCATTCTTTCACACCTTGCATCTAATCCATCAAATTTTCTGATGATTATACCTTTATATTATATCTATAATCTTACATCCACTGGCCACCTAGGTCTGAGCCATCATTTCTCAACTGCATCCTCCTCTTAACAGGCCTCTCTGCTTTCATCCTTCCTCCAATACACGCCACCTTCCCGGCCCATTCTCAGTGCACTGGACAGAGTAATTATTTTAAATTTTATGTCAGAATATGTCTTTTCTCTGCTGAAAGCCCTCCAAGCCCTCCAAGTTTCACCCAAAACAAATGCCAGAGTCTTGCAGTGACCTAATTGGTCCTACATGCTGTCCGACAATTACCTGACTCTCCTACCACCTTCCGCTTTGTTCACTGTACTCCCATTACATTGGCCTCTGTCTCACATACACACCAGGGATACTCCCATCTGAAGGCCTTTGCTCTGGTTGTTTTTCCTAGAACGCTCTTCCCACAGTTATCTGCTTGGTTGACTACTCAATGACTTCAAGACTTTGCTCAAATGTCCTCTTCTCAATGAGGCTCACCTTGACCACCTTATTTAATATTGTAACCAGCCCATACCCCAGCACTCTTAATTCTACTTACCCCTGCTCTACTCTTTCTCTTCTCCACAACACTCCTTAATCTCTAGCCGACTATATTATTTATTCTGTTACTATTTATTCTCTCTCTGCCCCTACTAGAAATTAAGATCTGTGAGGGGAGAGATCTTTGTCTGTTTTGTTCATGGTGTTTCCCAAGAAAAATATTAATTTGTTACCATTAGACATCATGCTCAAAATATTTGTTGAATGAATGAAATAAACACTAATAACAGCAAGCTCCCAAATAAGGAGCTAGCATAGAATTTAGGAAAACATCAAGAAGCGTAATATTAATGCTGTCAATGGAAAGATCCTGTGCTCTGAAAAAAACATGCTATATAAATTTATGGAAACATGATTTCAGGGAAAGGAATAGGGATGTTGAAATACACTGTGTGGTGATAAAGACTCCAATATGTTTTTGTTAGTAGGACTGGTGCTTTTATTCATAACAGCTATTGCTGTCAACTTTTTCTATGACATTCCTTAGGCCCATGAAACCTGCCTCATAGGGGCAGTTACTTTATTTTCTTTACAATTGTCTCAGTTGGAGATCCCTAAATTGAAGTTATGGTGGAAATCTGGGTCCCTAAAGATCTAACAAAGATGAATATTTCTGCTATGTGTTCTTCTCCAGAGCTTACCTTTTCCTCGGCTTTTGAGTTTTCTGGGCATTGAACAACGAGTTCTTTCAAATGCAGTGGAAATACTTTCCTGTGGAACATCTTTTTCTCCTGTTAGGATATATGTCTCTAGTGCTTAATTTTCCTCCAAGTGTTTAGCAGTTGAGCCTTGTTCTTAAAGTGGTTCTTAAATTGGTTTCTTTCCTTTACTTAATATATCCACTACAGGCACAGTTTGCTGGAATCAATGCTTGTGTTCTCTTTGTTCCTTTTTATTTTCTTACCCAGGTTTATTTGTCTAACTTTGAGGCTGAGACTATAAATTGATGCCTAACATTCATTCATTCCTTTTATTTTAATAACAGGGCTCCAAGTTTTAGTTGGATACCTTGCCATCTAACTACAAGACTATATTTCTCAGACTCCCTTGAAGCTTGATATAACTGAAGTTATAGCCAATGAGGGATAAATAAAAGTTTTGTTTGGTGCTTATGAGAAAACTCCTTAAAATGGATGTGTGTGTTCCTTCCTTCCTCCATTTTATTTAGAATGCGGATGTAATAATCAGAGCTTAGAATCTCAGACCATGAGAATTGGAACCATATTTTAGGACTGGTAGAGTTCCGATCTGTACGCAATTGGTGTCACTGATGACTCTGCGGTGTAGACTCATTACTCCAGCCCTCTGGATATTCTCTTTGTGAGAGAAATAACTGCAAACTCGTACAACTAGTTCTAGTTTGGGCATATCTTTCACATGCAGTTGGACCTATTCTAAATAATAAAAATTCCTTTACGATCCCTCTTAGTGTTAAGATGCCAAAAATATCCATTGCTCAGACAAATCCTGCCCATATGTATATTCATCTCAGGCTTGTACTTTACTATTTTCCTATCTTCCTCCTCTTTGATATGTTTCATGTTGTTATTGTTGTTGTTTATTTGCTTTTCTGGTGCTCATTTTGGCAGCTTATACACTAAAACTGGAATAATATAAAGATTAGCTTGTTCCTTTGCAAGGATGACATGAAAATTCATGAATCATTCCAAACACACAGCCAACATCATATTGAACAGGCAAAAGTTGGAAGCATTTCTCTCGAGAACTGGAACAAGACAAAGATGCCCATTCTCACCACTTCCAGTAACACAGTCAGAGCAATCAGGAAAGAAAAAGAAATAAAAGGCATCCAAATAGGAAAAGAATAAGTCAAATTATCTCTCTTCACTGACAATATAATTCTATACCTAGAAAACTCTCAAAATTCTGCCAAAAGACTCATAGACTTGATAAATGACTTTGGTAAGGTTTCAGGATACAAAATCAATGCACAAAAATCTGTAGCATTTCTATTTATCAATAATATTCAAGCTGAGCACCAAATCAAGAATACAATCTGATTTACAATAGCCACCAAAAATAACCCAAATCTAGAAATACAGCAAGCAAAGTAGTTGAAAGATCTCTACAAGAAGAAATATAAAATACTGCTGAAAGAAATCAGAGATGACACAAACAAATGAAAAAACATTCCATGCTCATGGATTGAAAGAATCAATACCTTTAAAATGTCCATACTATCCAAGGCAATCTACAGATGCAGCCCCATTACTATCACAATACCAATTACATTCTTCATAGAATTAGAAATAACTATTCTAAAATTCATACAGAATCAACAAGGAACCCAAATAGCCAAAACAACCCAAAGCAAAAATAACAAAGCTGGAAGCATCACAGTATCTGACTTTAAACTATACTACAAGGTTATAATAGCCAAAACAGCAAGGTACCAGTACCAAAATAGGCACATAGATCAATGAAACAGAATACAGAACCCAGAAATAAAGCCACACACCTACAGTCAACTGACCTTCAACAAAGTTGACAATAATAAACAATGGCAAAAGGTTTCACTCTTCAATAAATGGTGCTGCGATAACTGGCTAACCACATACAGAAAAATAAAACTGGACCACAACCTCTCACCATACACAAAAATTAATGCAAGATGGGTTAAAGGCTTAAATGTAGGACCTCAATTTATAACAACTCTTGAAGAAAACTTAGGAAATGCTATTCTAGACATGGGCTGAGGCAAAGAATTTATGACTAAGTCCTCAAAAGCAAATGCAACAAAAACAAAAATTGACAGTTGGGACCTAACTAAAGAACTTCTGCACAGCAAAAGAAACTATGAATAGAGTAACCTACATGATGGGAGAAAATATTTACAAACTATACATGTGACAAAGGACTAATATCCATAATCTATAAGGAACTTAATAAACTCAATAAGAAAAAACAAACAATCCCATTAAAAAGTAGACAAACGACATAAACAAACACTTCTCAAAAGAAGACATATAAGCATCCAATCAACATTGAAAAAATACTCATCATCACTAATCATCAGAGAAACGCAAATCAAAACCGCAATGAAATACCATCTCACACCAGTGAGAATGGCTATTATTAAAAAGTCAAAAAATAACAGATGTTGGCAAGGTTTCAGAGAAAAAGGAACACGTATACACTGTTGGTGAGAATGGAAACTAATTCAACTCCTATGGAAAGCAGTTTGAAGATTTCTCAAAGAACTAAAAATAGAATTACCATTCAACTCAGCAATCTCCTTACTGGGTATATACTCCAAGGAAAATAAATCATTCTACCAAAAAGACACCTGCACTTGCATGTTTATCGCAGCACTATTCATAATAGCAAAGACATGGAATCAACGTAGGTGCCAATCAACAGTACATTGGACACAGAATATGTAGTACATATACACCATGGAATACTATGCCACCATAAAAAGAATGAAATCATGTCCTTTGCAGCAACGTGGATGCAGTTGGAGGCCATAATCCTAAGCAAGTTAACACACAAACCCTGGCTCAGCCTCTTTCAAAATCTCTGCTAATGTTTGAAACATGTCAGAAATCCCAATGTTCACTCATCACCCCCATAATTTCAGTTTAGCTTTGAATGAAGCCATTTTATCTACCAACTTGAACACAGTTGTCATTCTCCCCTGGAGTAACAAATTGAGTTTGTTTAGCAAGTTGAATATGTCACACAAGCAAGCAAGTTTGCCGTCCCATTCTGTGTCACTGAAATGTGCTGCCAGTGGTAACTGTTTTTCCAACAGAAATGTCTGGAGCAGCTCTCGTAACTCAAGAGCTCTGGCCAGTGATCAGCCTTTAGAAAGCCATCTACTTCTGTGTTTAAGAGAAGACATGTGTGCTCTGTGTCCATTTCCTCAAAGAGCTGAGCAAACATATGTGAGTTAAGGAAATGTACTTAAATGTGGTTGATAATTTTAATCACATTCTGCAAAACATTAAGTTTCAGTGACATTTTTCAGCTAGCCAGTATTTCTCCATGAATAACACAATGTGTAGACTCACATTTAGAAGCAACCTCTTTGACCTGAGTAGTGAAACCAGAAAGCCGTCCAGTCATGGCAGCCAATCTGTCTGTCCATACACAGACACAAAGTGACCAATTCAGTTTTCCTGATATCTCATTATTCAATGACTTGAATAATTCTGCAGCTGTGATGTTGACTGGCAACAAACATGCACATAACATATCTCCATGCACATCCTCCTAAAAATATATCACACAAAAACAAGCATTGTTGCGCTGTTGTTAACACTGGTAAACTTGTCAACCTGGATTGCATACAGTGGTGACTCGTTCTCTCTAACAATTGTGCCTCAATATCCACTGCTATTTCATCAATTTGTCTGGTTATGGTGCCAGCTGAAAGAGGAACATGTGCCACCTTTTGAAGGGCAGCCTCTCCTTAAAGTTCATGACAAATGTCCTTAGCAGCAGGCAGGATCAATTCTTCACCAATAGTAAAAGGTTTCTTAGCTTTAGCAATGTGGTTAGCCACTAAGAATGATGCTCTCAGTGCAAACACATTTGATGAAGTGATGGCCTTCAATAATTGCTTCTGTTCTTCATGTTCATATTTTTTTTCTTTTGAAAAACTCCAAAGGCTTGTCTTCTAATGCAGGCTGCTTGGTCTCCATGTGGCAAAGCAGTTTTGAAGGTGTCATGGCTTCATTGGATAGCTGGTCACCACATATTATACAAAGCAGACTTGGAGAATGTGAATCACCTGTTGCAATGAACCTGTAATTTAAGTAAGACTCTTGGTATTTTCTTTTAAATGCAGCTCTATTTTTTTCAGCAGTCTTAGATTCTTCTGCTCTCTCACCACTGGGTCTTTCCCCCTTTTGAAAGAAGCTCTCCAGTGACATTTGTATTTTACTCATTTTGGCCAGGGGTTAGCTTGTGAGCTTACCAAAACTGTGACTGAGACAAGTGTGTGGTGCAAGAAAAAGGTGCAGAAGAAGGGGTAAATAAAACAATGAGCAGGCCACATGTGGACTAAAATAAGTGTTGCATTCTGACTTAAAGCCTGCCACCAGATGCAGCTTGTCACTTGCCACTCACTGATAGGGTTCTGATACGAGTCTGCAAGCAATTGATGTATTAGGGTTTCTGTGCAGGCAAACCTCTCTGCCAATGTTAATCTATATTTGCAGCTGCTCCCCAGGGTTAGCATCAAGTGCCTCAGCTCCACCTCAGGTCATCAGGCGTTAGTTTTCGTATGGAGCCCTCAACCTAGATCGCTTGTATGCACAGTTCACAGTAGAGTTTGCACGCCTATGAGAATCTAATGCTGCTGATGATCTGACAGGAGGCAGAGTTCAGGCGGTCATGCAAGTGATGAGGAGTGGCTGTAAATACAGATGAAGCTTCACTCACTGGCCTGCTGCTCATCTTCTGCTGTGTGGTCTGGTTCCTAACAGACCATGGAACAGTACTGGTTTGAGACCCAGCAGTTGGGGACCCCTGATCTATTGGGTACTGTGTTCAAAATTTAGGGTGATGGGATCAACAGAAGCCCAAACCTCAGCACCACACAATATGCCCAGGTAGCAAACTTACACATGTACCTCTGAATCTAAAAATTTTTAAGTAAAATAAAACAAAAATATGTAAGCTTTTCTGTAATAAAGGTGATGTTTTGATTGCCTGCATCTGTCTCTCAGATGGTTCTGAATTCAGTAGGAGGAGGAGTGTTATATATTGTAAATGAGTTGTAGCATCCAATGACCTTAATTAAAATTAACATAATTAATAAAATAAATATAATCCAAATAGCTTCAGTGATTTCTCCCCTGTATTTGAGACGCTTAAATGCAACTTTCTAGTAGGCGTCTCTACTTAAATGCCTACCAAACATCTCAAATCCAATATTCTCAAAACTAAACATTTAATCTTTCCCCTACTTGGTGCTGTCTGTCTCCTCCATCACAGCCAATGGTAACTCTATTTTTTCAGGTGCTTAGGGCATGCCCAGAGCCATACTTGGGCTTTCTATTTCTCTCACACACTACAGCCAATTCAACAGGAAATACACTCAGCTGTATTTCCAGATGTATCATACCTATATCATGTCCTCAGCATGGATCAAAAGCTAAACTGCTATTACCGGCATCTGGGCCACCATCACCTTTCTCCAGCATTATGGAAATTACCTTCCGTACTGGGTTGAATCAGGTCCTTACAAAATTCACATCCAAGCAGAACGTCAATGTGATGAGCTTATTTGGAAACTGGGTCTTTATAGATGTAATTAGCAGAAATTTGGTCATCCCAGATTAGGGTGACTCATAATCCAATGACTAGTAGTATCCTTATGAGAAAAGAAAAGAGCTATAGAGAGACATACAGGGAGAAGGTCATGTGATGACCAGGGTAGACATTAGAGTAATACATCTACAAGCCGAAGAACATCAAGGTTTGACGGCAGTCACTCGAAACTAACACAAAGCAAGAAAGGACTCTCCCTTAGAGGCTTCTGAGAGAGCATGGCCCTGCTGACATCTTGATTTCAGATTTCAAGCCTCCAGAACTGTGAGAGAATGTCTGTTGTTTTAAGCCACCTAAAGCATGGTACAGTTGTTCCCTGGTCTCTATGGAAGATTGGTTCCAGAATACCCACCATCCCCAACTCCTCCACCCCTGCCATACCAAAATCCTCCTTGGATGCTCACATCCCTGATATAAAATGGTGTAGGATTTGCTTTTAACCTATGTACATCTTCCCATATACTTTAAGCAAATTAACATACAAACAGAAAGCCAAATACATCTCTAGACTACTTATAATATCGAATACAATGTAAATACCATGTAAATAGTTATTGTACTATATTGTTTTTATTTGTATTATATTTGATTGTTGTATTATTATCTTTATGTATCTTCCCCTCACACTTTTGATCCACAGTTGGTTGAATCCAGATGTGGAACCTGCAGATAGGAAGGGCGGACTATACTTTGATCCTGCAGCCCTAGGAAATGGATGTAGCTTTCTAGCAGTCCCCTCCACTTTTACCTCTCAGCCTGGCCTCCACCTCCTCAGTAGACTCTCTCAGTAGCAGCCAGAGAGGTCTTTTTAATGTACCATAAGTCAGACCGTGTCCTTTCTCGGAGCCAGCCCTTAATGACTACTTATTTCACTCAGAGTAAAATCAATGCTGTTCTAGTGCCTCCTGGTCTCCTAGTACCTCTCTGACTCATCCACATTACTCTCCCTCCTTCCCCACCCACTGCCGTGGTTTTTGTTTGTTTGTTTTATCTTCAGTCTCTGCTCTTCCTCAAATACACCAGGCACAGTCCCACCTTAGGGTCCTTTTCTCTAGCTGTCACCTCTGCCTGGAACATTCTCTGTTCCCCAACATCCGCTCACACTTTACCTTCTCAAAGAGGCCTATTCAGTATTCTTTTAAATACTACAATCTGTACTCCATCCAAAACCCCTTTTATACTTGCTCTTCATTTTCTCTTTCTATATACTTATGACATCGAATGTTGTATGTGTTTATGTTTTAGTTCTTCTTGTTTATTTTCTCCTGTTAGAAGGTAATGTCCATCAGGGCAGGAATTTTTGTACTTTTTGTTCCATGATGTAACCCAGGCTCATAAAGCAGGACTGTTCAGTAGAAGTACAATGTAAGCTATATATGTAACTTTAAATTTTCTAGTAGCCACACTAGAAAGATTAAAAAGAAACAATTGAAGTTAATATTAATAATATATTTTATCTAGCCCAATATACCCAAAATGTATCAAACATGTAACCAATATTTAAAAATATATTAAAATAATATTTCACCTTCTTTTTTGTTGCTGTCTCTGTAGCATCCAGCACTTACAGCACCAACTCAATTCTGACTAGCTATATTTCAAGGGCTCAACAGGCACGCAGCGGAGTGACTTCCACACTGGAAAGCACAGACCTGGAGCAATGCCTGGCACACAGTTGATATGGAATACCTATTATTAAATAAATAAATGATTAAACAAAGGATTTTCTCTGATGCCATTGCCACATAAAATGAAACCTTCAAGGGAGCAGGGAAGGTAAACTAATCCATGCCCAACAGCAAAAAAGAACAATCATAAAAGAGTCCTACAACGACAATCCCATAAGACAAAAAAGACTTAGTTTTACAGAATTAGAGCTTTGGCAAATGTCTTGAGTGCCACTTTCTTGGAAGGGAAAGGCAAATGTAGTGTGATAGTGGTTTGGAATTAGATAATGAATGACCTTAATAGATTTTATTTTCAAAGAATGAGCCAATTCTCATCCTATAATTTATTCTAGAGTCTGAAGTCACAAAACATGAGAATTTGACTTATGCAAATCAAACTCTAGAATATGAGAAAGTGGCTTAGTCCAGCAAAGACTGTAGTCCAGCTGTTGGTAAGTCCTTATGCTTTACAACTTTTTTATGTTCTAAAAAAACAAACAAACTAAACAAACACATGGGTTTGTCTGGCAGATGCCAGAGAACAGCTTCTGCTTGTGGACCTCAAATGCACTGATGCACATTAAAACATGAAAGGTAGCCTGTGTCTTTACGGCCTGGATCACCACCATGTTCACCCCCTGGGTTCTTATATGGCCACTTCATAGTTTCCCAAGTTTGGCGTGTTTACTTAGTGCTGCCAACATGATTGCATAAATCAAGTGCTCTGACAGAAACACACCCTTTGCTCATTTTAAACTGAATGATCATTAATCTCTCATAATTTGCCATCCATGAATGCTATAGCACTTCTTGAAGTACAAAAACAAACTGTCAACAGCTTCAAAATATAGTAGCCCATAAATCTGCTAAAGCAAGTCCTAGGATTTTCCTTTCATTAGCATTATGAGTGAGGAAGCCGCTTTACTTCCTAAATACTCACACTGAGTGGTGCCTCTATCTTCAGTAACTTGTTCAACCTACTTCTCCTGTCAAAATGACATTTGGACCACAGTTTGTAACTTAACTTAGATTCACCAGTCAATAGACTCTTCACCTTGTATAAAAAAACTCATACTGACTGAACCACGTCAAACAATTTTGCTTTGACATAGCTCTCAGAGGCTATTTTGAAGAAATTTCTAAAGTCTGAAATAGCAGACTTTCCTTATGAATAATTTCCTTTATGATATTAGTAAATTAAGACCACAATATAAAATTATGAACTGTTTAAAATATTAACTATCAATCCTTGCACCGCCTTGACATTTGACTTAGAAAAAAAATATTTTTGTAGAGCTTAATTTCCCCTCTAAGACCAATGAACACTTTTACCTCTTATAGCTATTACAATAAAAACCTTCCTTTGAACACTCCTAAATCTCTCTTTTGACAAAAGAATTGAGATTATAAAAAGAATACAAAGTATTAATTAAACTACTACCAGAAAGTCTACATCTTATTATAACACAGTTGTGCCCTCAATGCTTTAGGAGCCCAAAATAGACAGCTGCAGGGCAGGTCTTTCCAAACAAAGCAGCTTGGAAGAAGAACGGCTGAATATCCTAGAGGTGTCATTGTGTTTGACATGGGCTTCATTTTCTTTTACTTTCTAGTCTCCTTTGATGTCTGAGTCAATGCTCCTACATTGTTAACTTTAAACAATTATTTAGAAGGCAGGGTTGGGGGATGGTCAATCTGAGTTTAGGAAACTCTTCTTCCAAATAAAGATATATTCCAAGGTATGGCGGTGATCCAACTTCCACATAAAATGAAAATTTCTTACAGTATTATATGATGGAACCTGTGCCACTCCAACCTTCATACATTTCAAATACAACCATGTCATAGTAATTACCTTCATATGTCACTTTTAAAAAATTTTTCCAGGAGGAGTCCTTAGGCTTTTCTAGGTAAATGATCACGTCATCAACAAACAGCAACAGTTTGACTTCCTCTTTACCGATTTGGGTGCCTTTTATTTCTTTCTCCTGTCTGATTGCTCTGGCTAGGACTTCCAGTACTGTATCGAAGAGGAGTGGTGAGAGTGGACATGCTTGTCTTGTTCCAGTTCTTGGAGGGAATGCTTTCAACTTTTCCCCCTTCAGTATTATGTTGGCTGTGGGTTTGTCACAGATGGCTTTTATTATATTGAAGTATGTTCCTTGTATGATTTTACTGAGAGTTTCAACCACAAAGCGATGCTGGATTTTGTTGAATACTATTTCTGCCTCATTGAGATGATCATGTGATTTTTGTTTTTAACTCTGTTTATGTGATATATCACGTTTATTGACTTACATATGTTAAACCATCCCTACCTCCCTGGTGTAAAACCTACTTGATCATGTGGATTATATTTTTGATATGTGGTTGGATTTGGTTAGCTAGTATTTTGTTAAGAATTTTACCCTTTATGTTCATCAGGGATGTTGGTCTGTAGTTTTCTTTTTTGGTTATGTCCTTTCCTGGTTTGGTATTAGTGTGATACTGGCTTCACAGAATGATTTAGGGAAGGTTCCCTCTTTCTCCATCTTGTCGAATAGTGTCAATAGGACTGGTACCAAGTCTTCTTCAAATGTCTGGTAGAATTCTGCTGTGAATCCGTTAGGTCCTGGGCTTCATTTTGTTGATATTTTTTAAATTACCATTTCAATCTTACTGCTTGTTATTGGTCTGTTCAGGGTATCTAATTCTTTCTGATTTAAGCTAGCAGGGTTGTATCTTTCCAGGAATTTATCCATCTCTTCCAGGTTTTCCAGTTTATGTGTGTAAAGGTGTTCGTAATAGCCTTGAATGGTCTTTTGTATTTCTGTGGTGTCAGTTGTAGTATCTCCCGGTTTGTTTCTTATTTAGTTTATTTGGATTTTCTCGCTTCTGTTCTTGGTTAATCTTGCTAATGGTCTATCAACTTTATTTATCTTTTCAAAGAACCAGATTTTTGTTTCATTTATCTTTTGTATTTTGTTGTTGTTGTTGTTGTTGTTTCCATTTCATTTAGTTCTGTTCTATCTTGGTTATTTCCTTTCTTCTTCAGGGTTTGGGTATGGTTTGTTCTTGTTTCTCTAGTTCCTTGAGGTGTGACCTTAGATTGTCTGTCTGTGCTCTTTCAGACTCTTTGATGTAGGCCTTTAGGGCTATGAACTTTCCTCTCAGCACTGCCTTTACTGTATCCCAGAGGTTTTGACAGGTTGTGTCACTATTGTCATTCAGTTTGAAAATTTTTAAAATTTTCATCTTGATTTCATTTTTGATTCAATGATCATCCAAGAGCAGGTTATTTAATTTCCATGTATTTGCATGGTTTCGAAGGTTCCTTTTGGAGTTGATTTCCAATTTTATTTCACTGTGGTCTACGAGAGTGCTTGGTCTAATTTCAATTTTCTTAAATTTATTGAGGCTCATTTTGTGGCCTATCATATGGTCTATCTTGGAGAAAGTTCCATCTGCTGTTGAACAGAATGTGTATTCTGTGGTTGTTGGATGGAATGTTCTGTATATATCTGTTAAGTCCATTTGTTTCAGGATATAGTTTAAATCCATTATTTCTTTGTTGACTTTCTGTCATGATGACCTGCCTAGTAATGTTAGTGGAGTATTGAAGTCCCCTATTATTATGGTGTTGCTATCTATCTCATTTCTTAGGTCTATTAGTAATTATTTTATAAAATTTGGGAGTTCAAGTGTTAGGTGCATATATATTTAGGATTGTGATATTTTCCTGTTGGAAAAGGCCTTTTATCATTCTATAATGTCCCTCTATGTTTTTTTTTAACTGCTATTGCTTTAAAGTTTGTTTTGTCTGATATAAGAATAGTTACTCCTGCTCACTTTTGGTGTCCATTGCCTGAAATGTCTTTTTCCACCCCTTTACCTTAAGTTTGTGTGAATCCTTATGTGTTAGGTGAGTCTTTTGAAGGCAGCACATAGTTGGTTGGTGAATTCTTATCCATTCTGCAATTCTGTATCTTTGTTGTTTTTTTTCCAATTTTTTATTATCTGTTAAGTTCTAGGGTACATGTGCATAACGTGTAGGTTTGTTACATATGTATACATGTGCCATGTTGGTGTGCTGCACCCATTAACTCATCATTTACATTAGGTATATCTCCTAATGCTATCCCTCCCCCATCCCCCTACCGCACAACAGGCCCCAGTGTGTGATGTTCCCCTTCCTGTGTCCAAGTGTTCTCATTGTTCGATTTCCACCCATGAGTGAGAACATGTGGTGTTTGGTTTTCTGTTCTTGTGATAGTTTGCTGAGAATGATGGTTTCCAGCTGCATCCATGTCCCTACAAAGGACACAAACTCATCCTTTTTTATGGCTTCATAGTATTCCATGGTGTATATGTGCCACATTTTCTTAATCCAGTCTGTCAATTGATGGACATTTGGGTTGGTTCCAAGTCTTTGCTATTGTGAATAGTGTCACAATAAACATACGTGTGCATGTGTCTTTAAAGCAGCATGATTTATAATCCTTTGGGTATATACCCAGTAATGGGATGGCTGGGTCAAATTGTACTTCTAGTTCTAGATCCTTGAGAAATTGCCACACTGTCTTCCACAATGGTTGAACTAGTTTAAAGTCCCACCAACAGCATAAAAGTGTTCCTATGTCTCCACATCCTCTCCAGCACCTCTTGTTTCCTGACTTTTTAATGATCGCCATTCTAACTGGTGTGAGATGGTATCTCATTGTGGTTTTGATTTGCATTTCTCTGATGGTGAGTGATGATGAGGATTTACCGTTTACATTCAATGTCAGTATTGAGACGTGAGGTATCATTTCATTAATTGTGCTATTTGTTGCCTGTGTACCTTGGTTTTTGTTTTTGGTTTTTGGTTTTTAAATTGTAATTTTGTTTCATAGGTCCTGTGAGATTTATCCTTTAAAGAGGTTCTGTTTTAATGTGTTTCCAGGATTTGTTTCAAGATTTAGAGCTCCTTTTAGCAGTTCTTGTAGTGATGGCTTGGTAGCGGCGAACTCTCTCAGCATTTGCTTGTCTAAAAAAGACTGTATCTTTCCTTCATATATGAAGCTTAGTTTTGCTGGATACAAAATTCTTGGCTAATAATTGTTTTGTTTGAGGAGGCTGAACGTAGGGCCCCCAATCCCTTCTAGCTTGTAGGGTTTCTGCTGAGAAATCTGCTGTTAATCTTACAGGTTTTCCTTAATAGGTTACCTGGTGGTTTTGTCTCATAGCTCTTAAGATTCTTTCCTTCATATTGACTTCAGATAACCTGATAACAATGTACCTAAGCAATGATTTTTTTGCGATGATTTTCCTAGATATTCTTTGTGCTTCTTATATTTGGATGTCTAGGTCTCTAACAAGGCTGGGGAAGTTTCCTCAATTATTCCCCCAATGTGTTTTCCAAACTTTTAGATTTCTCTTCTTCCTCAGAAACACTGATTATTCTTAGGTTCGGTCATTTAACATGATCCCAGACTTCTTGGAGGCTTTGTTCATATTTTCTTATTTGTTTTTCTTTGTCTTTGCTGGATTGGGTTTATTTGAAAACCTTGTCTTCAAGCTCTGAATTTCTTTCTTCCACTTGTTCAATTCTATTGCTGAGACTTTCCAGAGTATTTTGCATTTGTATAAATGTGTCCATTGTTTCCTGGGGTTTTTATTGTTTTTTATTTGTGCCATCTATCTCCTTGACTATTTCTCCCTTCACTTCTTGTATCATTTCTTGGATTTCCTTACATTGGGCTTCACTTTCTCTGGTTAGCTTAATAACTAACCTTCTGAATTCTTTTTCAGGTAAATAGGGGATTTCTTCTTGGTTTGGGTCCATTACTGGTGAGCTGGTGTGATTTTTTTTTTTTTTTTTTTTTTTTTGAGGTCTTAAAGAATCTTGTTTTGTCATATTACCAGAGTTGGTTGTTTGGTTCCTTCTCATTTGGGTAGGCTCAGTCAGAGGGAACGTCTAGGGCTGAAGGCTGTTGTTCAGATTCTTTTGTCCCATGGGGTGTTCCCTTGATGTAGTCTCTCCCCCTTTTCCTATGGATGTGGCTTCCTGAGAGCTGAGCTGTAGTGATTGTTATCTCTCTTCTGGATCTAGACACTCAGCAAGTCTACTAGATTCCACGCTGGTACTGGGGCTTTGCTGCACGGAGACCTGTGATGTGAACTGTCTGTGGGTCTCTCAGCCATGGACACCAGTGCAGTATTTGGGGTGTCTCCCGAGTCCTGCAGGAACAATCCGCTTCCTTCAGGGGGCCTACAGGTCTTCTCAGGTTTCCTAATTTATTCCTCATGTCATTCTGGAGCAAAATTTCACAATATGAACCTCCACATGCTGCTGTCAGTCTGTCCGAGTTGAAGCTGCAATCTAGTCCTAGCTCCCATCCACTATGATCCCCATTCAGTCAATCTTTCATATGTTACTTCTATCCCATGTTCATTGACTCTGTGTCCATTATGGACAATTTAAGATTATATAAGTAATTTATGCACATATATTTGATATTTATACTATTTATAGCTAAAATGTTGCATTTTGCCAGCAAATTATTACCTGAAAAGAATAGAAGTGTCTTGCCAATGATTTGCCAATGTTCTCTTATAGGTGACTACTTAGAGCCAGAGTTACAATAGAAATAAACACCCTGTAATAAAGAGGAAAAGTTGTAAATGTTTGCAAAAGTTTTCAATCTAATGGGTATCTAGCTTATATGGAAATGTTATGGAATACAATTTGAGCTATAATATTAAATCAATTTTTTTAAGTTTGAGATTTTACCAATTTTTTCTCTAGCCATAAAACATTTTCAAAGCATTATTTCTTTAATAAATAACACATATACATATATATGCACGTTTAGTGGCAGATAACTAGATTCACTTTGTAAAAAATTCTCTAGACCCTCATTCCTTCTAGATTTCACATCCTATCCTCACTCCCTGACCTCTCTCTCTCACTTCCTTGCTCTGCAGATTGTTTTAACCTCCAGCAGAATTCACTACTTTCTCTCAGATTTTACATCAGAAATGTCTAAGATGAGCTATATGATTAAGGAGCCTGTAAAATGATGGAGTTTTTTAACAGTCTAGGAAAGAGAGAAGTTTGTAAAGGTTAATAAAACCACACCAGTAAATTACATTCCCTATAATTAATAAATTGTAATATGGATTATAAAATAAAATAACATGTTGTTTTGAGAAAAAATACAGATGGGGAGGAGAGTCTGAGAATCCTTCTCTGCAGAAGTTGAATTTGAGCTGAGTTGAGACCTGAAAGATAAAACCAATTTCTGTGTTCAAAGTCCTCACAGTTCAGATAGAACAGTAGACCAGTAACAGTGATATTACTAACAATTGACTAAGAAAATGACCTTCTAATTTTACTGTTCTTTTTTTTTTTTTTTTTTCTGAGACAGAGTCTCACTCTGTTGCCAAGGCTGGGGTGCAGAGGTGCTATCTCAGCTCACTGCAGCCTCAACCTCCCGGGTTCAATCGATTCTCGTGCCTCAGACTCCTGAGTAGCTGAGATTACAGGTATGTGCCACCATGCCCAACTAATTTTTTGTATTTTTAGTAGAGACAGGGTTTCACCATATTGGCCAGGCTAGTCTCGAACTCCTGGCCTCAAGTTGATCTGCCCGCCTCAGCCTCCTGAAGTGCTGGGTTTACAGGCATGAGCCACAGCACCCAGCCATAATTTTACTTTTCATGTTACATTTTCATTCAGTGAGCCTCATAAGAATAAGACAAAACTTAACACACTTGGTCATAAATTATGAGGCAGATCATATGAAGTGGCTGATATCTGAACATTTTTTTCCTATAACAACCTAAAACAGAGAAATGAAAACAAACAAAACCTCTTAATGCAGCCTATTTACATGCCTTTCATCCCGACATTAAGTGATTGTAACCCAGAATAGTCTGTGGAAATTCTCTATCTTCTCCAATTTGTCCCACTGCCAAAGGCATACAGTGTTAAACAGAGACTTGGATCCTGGAAAGAGTTCACAGTTTCCAAAGGCACCTAATTCTACCACCTGGATGTGAAATTGCATATGGTTGCCCGCTTAAAGTTCAGGGTCATAGCTGACACTCAGAAAATTTTAAAAGGTAAAAATAGTCCCTCCAATAATTTTTCTACTTGTCCCTGATGGAGTTCAGGACACACTCCCGCAAAATTCCACCACCTTGGCATACTGAGTATTCTAAGCTAGAGAAAAGAGAGGAAGCAGACAGGTCTCTCTGACTTCAGCCCTTCTCCCATAAAGAAAGTCATAAAACGTAGAAAGGTTTTTCTGACCTACCCCTGAAGCAAGTCACAGCACCCACACGAGAGAGGTTCCCCATCCCCATGTCATCAGCAAAAAGGAAAGGAATATTATCATCCCTGACAGGAAGAGGCTGAGAAAGAAAATAAACTTTTTATCTGAGGAATGCTAGCCCCCTTTAAATTGTCAGGCCCAGAGAGGCATGGAAATGAGACCGCAGTCATATACCACTTTAACCCCCATCCTTGAGCTAAGTAATCATTTTGAAAGCACTTACTATGTGGGATCTAAACCAACTGATGCCATAAATATCTATAAATTAACCTGACAATGCCATACACTGGACATTCTAACTGAAAATCCACTACAGTTCAACAATGTATAGCCAATTGCTAAACAATGTTATTTCTGAAAGGCAGTGAGAATTCCTGAAAAACAATTTTGTAATCTCTACATCCAGATTCATCCATTTTTCTTTAAAAGCTTGAGTCTCTCTTTTGTTCTCTGAAGTGCTTCCCAGGGCAACTTGAAAGTGTTTTGTGGGCTGCAGTCCTCGACCTTAGCCCAAATAAACTCTCTATCCTAAATTGCCTCCATTTCTTCCTTTAGGTTGACAGGGCACAGAGAAGAATCTGAGCAACTGGGTCTTCCCAAGGTCCCCCAGTTTATTATCATTAGATCAGACCCTTCCTGCTCAATCAGATTTTTCCACAACTCTCCACTCTTCATGAAACCCACTATTAGAAAACTAAGGTTTAATTGTTTCTTCACATCTTCATTTCTTTATAAAGTCTCCTGTGTCATTTAAAGCTTATATTAAATTAATGTATATGCCTTCCTCTTGCTAATCCATTGTTTGTTATGGAGGCCTCAGCCATGAACCGAAGGTAGGTGAAGAGAAGATGTTGTTCCTCCTCTGCATCTTGCTCCCATGCAACAGTGTTTCCTCCTTTTGTGTTCAGTATGGGCAAGTTGTAGATGTACACTTTAGACCACAGCATAATAACTCTGCAATTAAGAATAGTACCTATTGATTAGTTACTTTACTTTTCTGTGTGGTGGCATTTGGAGAGCCCTAGCAATGATAACAAATGATAAGGATCCTCCTTACAGGTAGAGGATCATGGGTTAGCCTACTAAATAGATACAAATGAGTCTAAAAATGCAAAGATGTGAATGGAAAAGAATTATTTCCCTTAATGCAATGTTTACCTCAAAGACTCAGGTAACTGCAGATACTTTTGAAAGTATTTTGTTGGCTGCACAGGAAAGTTTGGGGCTAGTTAGCTAACTAGTTAATGCTGCTTATATTCTCTACTAAGTTTTGTTCTATATGTTTGAAACTGGTCAGTAAAACTTAGGATGGTGATTAGCTGGCATTGACCATTTCTGAGGTCATGATAGGTGTAACACACACCTAATTCGATGTGTGCATAAATTAAATGAAAAAAAAAAAAAAGCCATTTCCTGAAACACTCAATAGGTGACAGAAAAACAGAAATGACTGAAATAAAAGTAAAACCTTTTTTTTAAAAAAATCAAAATTTCTAGGTCTTCAGGACTTAGTCTAGCATTTCTTTTCCTTAAAGCACTTTTAAAACAAGAAACAATATCGTATTTCATTGAAAACAATAACACCTATTATTCCCATTTCTTATCCCTCTCCATAAACCAGAAGGGCCACATTCCCACTGGGCAGGTTGTCCAGTTTCCTATAGTCTTTGTTTTTATTCCTAACAAAAGCTAATGGCTAGACTTTTCTTTATGAGCAAAAATGCTCTAGAAAAAATCTAATTTTAGAGACAAAAAAGAACTGAGGCATATCAAGGCCAAATGAATGATATTACTGATCATTCTTGTGATTATATTAATAATTATAATTAAATCTGTTTAGAGCTAACCACACACCAGGTAATATGTTAAGATGTCACATGCATTAACTCATTTTGTTCCTTAAACAAGTCTGCAATTTTGGTATTATTTTTCCTATTTTACCAGTGAAGGAAAAACTTTAAGAAACTAATGATCTTATGGGAAAGCTAGTAAGTAATAAAGCAAGGACATTAAATCACTCCATTATACTATCTCTTAAATAATAGACATCATCTATTGAGCACCTTCTATGTGCCAGTTACTTAACTACATTGTATCATTTAATACTGACTTGAATAACCCATATTATAGCTGTGGCAACTGAGGGTAAAGAAGGCCAGTAATTTGCCAAAGGCTATACTGCACAAGAAAGACCATGGCAGAGGCTTGACTTAAATAGAGGCCTAGATTTTAGAAGCCCCTGCTATTTCTTCCAGGCTTTCCAAAAGATTCAGAGGAGCCAATATTTTAAGTCCACGGGGCTTGGTTTTTAACACTCCTCCTCGTCAAAGCCTTGTTCATCCACAAGTCATTAGCACACTTAGTTATTCCCAGACTTAATCTTATCCCCAATCCTTTAGATGTAATTACTTGTCCCCTGTGATCATTACAAACACCACTGATATGCAATTACCTATGCTTTGGACTTTTTCAATCTATTGTAATGTCTCCAAATGCCCTGGGACTTAAGCTCCCACTTTTAACTCTCATCATTAACAATTATTAATGTGACAGCCAGAATAGATATTTCCATATAAACAGCCCCAGCGACTATAAAATTACCAAAGCAAAAGCTCATAGATTCCAGCTACCAGAACAGACAAAGGCTGTGCTAAGAATATCTCTGATCACAGCCAGAGAGAGTCCTTGGAGAGTTTTTGATTTGATATATGATAAGGCAGTTTAAAACACTACATTTTTGAAAGTTAACTTATTTATCTCTTCCATGCTCTAAATTTAACTTCTGGTTTTAATTTAAAATCATCATAAACTATTTATAACTTATCAGTAAAATGTACATTTACAGAAAGTCAATCCTAGGTCATAGAATAATTATTTGGTTTATCTGGTTTTGTTTTAGGAGGGGAAAAATGAGTCCAGAGTGTCAATATAAAAGACCATTAAATATGTGCTTATATCTTTCTCCCATCCCTAAATTCCAAAATGAAGAATTTTTATTCTCTTCTCAGTTTGTATATTTTATAGTAGATCCAAATTTGGGTTAACTTTTTGCAAAGACATTTTGGCTTTAACATAGACACTCTGCCTCGTGGTCAAGTTACATTCTTTTGCAACTTGATGTGAATCACTTCCCATCTGCGGCCCACAGTCAATCTCTCTCTTAGATAAAGTTACGTGCAGTAATAAAATTTTAAACATGAACTCAGCATATGACTAGCTGTGAAATAAAGTTTCTTGATCATTTTTGTTTATTCTGAAACTGACAGACAGGTGTGCATTATTTTTCCAGAGGCTTACAATGAGGTCAGAAGAAAAATACAGTATTTTGTACATTCCACTAATACTGTGAACTGAACTATTGTAACATGCAGCTGTTCTCAATTTTGAAAAGCTAATGCTATACTCTGGTTTACAGAACTTTTTTTTTTTTAATTTAAAAATGAATTAGAATGGGAAGCACAATCAAAGAGCAGAGTACAGTTTAGCTCAGCTCAGGATCCAAAAATACAAAGAAGAAAAATTTTACCTAGAGACAAAAACTACGTAAGTTTTAGTAAAATACCTGTTTGGATAGTTTTAAACATAGTGGAATAAGAAGTTTGTCATTTATTTATACATAGCAAAGTTTAGAGCCACAAGAGACAAGCACGGACTCAAGAAATGGAGACATTTATGGCAAATATGACCAAAAAAAAAAAAAAATCTCTAGCCCTGATAGATCATATAGTCTATGAGGGAAGCTAGACATTAATAGATAATTACAACATAAATATTTAAACACACGTGAGATAACTTATAGAAAAGTGCAGGGAACTGTGAGAACTTCTCACTGGAGAACTTGAGCCAGTTGGGGTTGGGGGTGGGTGACAGAGCAGACCCCCTTGAGGAACTCCTACAGGAAGCGAGCAGGAAACCAGATTAAAGAACTGGGAGAGCCAGGGAGCATATTCTCCAGTGACTTTGTGATATGCTGGCAAAGAGACAGTGTAAACTGCATATTTCCAGATATGGGATCTACTTGGGATGTGTAGTGAAACTAATTATTCAAACTTCATGACCAAAAAAAAAAAAAACAAACACAAATATCTGGTCTCTTAATGTCATTAGCACGTATTATCACTGATTGTATCTTTTAATTTAAAAATATAATCAGGGCCGGGCGCGGTGGCTCAAGCCTGTAATCCCAGCACTCTGGGAGGCCAAGACGGGCGGATCACAAGGTCAGGAGATCGAGACCATCCTGGCTAACCCGGTGAAACCCCGTCTCTACTAAAAAAATATATAAAAAAAAAAAACTAGCCGGGCGAGGTGGCGGGCGCTTGTAGTCCCAGCTACTCGGGAGGCTGAGGCAGGAGAATGGCGTAAACCTGGGAGGCGGAGCTTGCAGTGAGCTGAGATCCGGCCACTGCACTCCAGCCTGGGCGACAGAGCGAGACTCCGTCTCAAAAAAAAAAAAAAAAAAAAAAAAAAAAAAAAAAATATATATATATATATATATATAATCAGTTCAATCTTTATCTCTCATGTCACAAGGATTACTTTATCTTAAGAAATTTTAGTTTAATTGTTCAGTTTCCTTTCTCCCTGTAATGGGCACAACCCATTTCCTCATTTACATTGTTCTTGCCATCTCTTCATTATATGGAGTCTCCAGCCCCCTAGATGACTTAGCCCCTTTTCCCTGAGGTGACCACAATACCCCATGCAAACCTTCATATTTTCTCCACTGTTGAACACTCACATGTGAGCTTTTTCTTGCCCATCCACAGTAAAGAGCATAAAACCCAAAGAAACAGCAAACAGGCTTCATGTAACTAGGTCACACCTATCACATTTTGTGTTCCAAGACAATTAGTTGGGTTGGAATTTCCCAATGAAAATATACATTTTATTAAACTGGAAACAGAACCTTGATAATGATTCTTGGATCCCAGCATGAGCAAAGTATTTTATGTTCCTTTCGGGGAAAGAAATAAAAATGAGGGCAAAAAATCTAGTGATTTTTTGAAATAAAAGTGATTGCAAAACATTTTTTTTGGCTTAGAGTAGAACTCAAATAATGATACCTTATTTGAAATTGCTTCAACCTAGAACATTCAATATTTATTTGTTTGTTTATTCATCTTAAAAAGCATGTGAGAAACTAGAAAATGCAGATAACTTATTAAATGCCTCTACTTATTTACCTAACTGGAGTTAGACAGAAAATTTATTTCTTTCTAGTACTATGGAAGATTTATCCATGATCCAATGGTATTTTGTTGTTATATTTAAACTGGAATAAAGTAGATATATAGAAAATTATACAATAATTTTAAATGACAAAGGAGGCATTGTTATATTAAATTATTTTAATAGATGTGCAGTTCACTGAGGATTATCAAATAATTGAAAAAGATTATGATGTGGGCTGATTGCTTGAGTCCAGGAATTCGAGAACAGCCTGTGCAACGTGGCAAAACACCATATCTACAAAATACAAATATTAACTGGGCAGAGTCGCACATACCTGTAGTCCTAGCTACTTGGGAGGCTGGGGCAGGAGAATAACTTCAGCCCGGGAGGTGAAGGTAGCAGTGAACCGAGATCACACCACTGCACTCCAGCCTAGGCGACAGAATGAGACCTACACACACACACACACACACACACACACACACACACACACAATGAAAAAAAAAGTCATTTTCCTATAGAATGCTCTCCAGTCATTGATAAAGAATACTCCCCTTTCTCAATGTTTGCTAGAAATCTCATTAGAGTTTAACAAAGTTCAATTTAAGAAGTTTGATCACATTTAATGTTTTTATTTCCTTTGCCACAGTTTTTTCCCCCTTCAAACTAACTTCTAACATAAATCAACTTTAAATTTTTTTTTTCAAAAAAGACACTTTATGTAAGGCAGTAGAGTTCACCAAAGTACCCAGATATCATGAACCAAGAGAAGCTCTGGGAATGATAATCCTTTGACAAACCAACGCAACCACCTGAAACCCATTATAATTTAGGTGTAACAAAAAAATTGGAAGACTTTAGCTTTTACCTAAATCCCAAAATGACTCAAACATCCCTGAAGACTTATCATTTTTCAGATGGGGTCTTTTATAGTTAAATATTTCACATATATTGTGTTTTCCTGGAGCTAGAATAAGATATGTGAAAATATCATAAGAAACACTTATTTGTGATATTTCTACTCTGTGGATGGAGAAAGTAAACACACATCATAGTAAAATCAATTCTTATGAGATATCCAGCACAGTTCTTCATCCTCCAGAAAAAAACAGAGAAATATTCAAACTGGAGCCTCCAAACATTTTGCCATTCATTTATCACTAGGGTACTGTGTCTTCTGTCTTTTTTGTACACTTTTGATTCCTTAGTGGGCAGACGGATATAATACAATGATTAGCCTCAAGAATTATTCCAAATTTTAAAAATTGATTGAAAAAAACACACTGGATGCAAGCCGACTTTATAAACTCAGGTTAAAAGATTTGGGTGCTCAGAGAGAACATATTTTAGAATACAGAACAAAAAAGAAGATGGCTTTTTATCTATTACTGGAAATAAACTGCTTGCTCTGACAATAGTTCAAGTATGAACTTATACTCATGTTTTTCTGTAATCAAGTTGAGGATGAGACCTAGTCATCTGAAGTTGAAGGAATGTGAAATTTAAACTTTATTAGTTTCAGGACTTCCCTGTAATGTAAAATAAACTAATGATTCAGTCTGCACTTAAGGACTATTCAGTCTGTAGTAAGGACTATGAAGGACTGTCTTATGCTATTGACAGTATCAACTTCCAATAACCAACAATGTCTTACATACAGCTCATTATCCAAAATGAAGCCAAAGCCATTATTATATTGACTGTGGATCTTATATCTTGTAACTGTTCATGGTAGCAATGGTTGTACTGGAACAACCATAATAAATTTATCTGTTCACTCAACATACATTGACTGAGTCCTTACTCTATACTCCATTCTCCACAAATTGGCCAAAATTATATTTTTAAAATGTAAATCAGATCATATTATTCTCTGCTGAAAATACACTAAATTAGGGGTTCTCAAGCCCTGGCAATTTGCCTCCCCAGGGACATTAGACAATGTCTACAGACACCTTCAACTGTAAAAACTCAGGAATGAATGCTACTGGTTTCTAGTGGATAGAGACCAGAGATGTTGCGAAACATCCTACAATGCACAGGACAGCCCCACAACAACAAATCTGGTCTAAATGTTTATAGCGTTGCTGTGAAGAAATCCTGCACTAAATCCAAATCCCTTAACCTAATTTGCAAGGTCACGTAGTCTGACTTCTGCCTCTCTCCTTAATCTTGCCTCTGGCCACATTCTCTCTTGCTCATTATGCTCTAGCCATGCTGGTTATTCTTTGTATTCCTTGAACCACCCAAGCCAGTGTGTCTCAGGACCCTTTAACCTGCTAATCTCTGGTTCCTTTCCCTGTAATGTCCTTCTACCTGGAATGGTCTTCTACCAAAACTTTGCATGGCTGCCTCCTTCTCAACATTTAGATCTCTGTTCAAATGTCACTTGCTCAGAAAGAGTTTCCGTAACCATTTCATCTAAGGCAGGGGTCTCCAACCCTTGAGCTGTGGACCGATGCCAATCTGTGACCTGTTAGGAACCTGGACACACAGCAGTCAGTGAATGGGTGAACCAGCATTACCACTTGAGCTCCATCTCCCGTAAGATCAGCAGGACAGCATTAGATTCTCATAGGAAGGTGAACACTATTGTGAACTGCATGTGTGAGGGATCTAGGTTACACATGAGAATCTTATGAGAATCTGATATTCCCCCCATCCCCTGGTCCATGGAAAAATTGTCTTCCATGAAACTGGTCCCTGGTGCCAAAAAGGTTGGGGACCGCTGATCTAAAGTATGTACATCCATTCCACCCCTGTGAATCTCCATCTCATCATGGTTTCGTTTCCATCTGTGTACCTGACATTCTGAATTTACCTTGTTTATAAACTTCCTGTGGTTCCCTTAGAATGCAGGCTCTGAGGACAAAGGAGCCTGGACAGATGACTGGCATAGGACTAACCATTCTCAATCGCTCTTCTATTCCCTAAACATGGAACTCAGTCAATCTCACTCTCCATCATCTGCTGAGCCCAGTTATAAGGTCAAAACATAGGGAAAGAGATAGGTCAAAAAGTGAAATTACAAAGCTGACAAAAAAAGAAAAGAACATGCATACAAATAGATAATTCTAGACTTAGAGAAAGTAGTACGAGGTCATTTTAGTGCTTTCTTTGTTTAGGATACTGTTTTAAGAATTTTTAGTGGATTATGTCATTTAATCCTCAGACCACCATCATTCTCCAAAAAATGTTAGTTCGATTACTATCCTGACTTTACACACAAGGTATAGCAGCAGAAAGGTTAAGTCACTTGCTCAAGCTCACCTACTCGTTGAATACTGACACCGGAAATTAAACCCAGGCACCCTGCCTTCACAGCTCCGCTCTCTTACCCACACCCCTCCCCAACCCCATGCTATGTGCAAGGCAGAAAACTGACTGCTTAGGAATGCAGAAGGCAAGGAATCTTCATTTCTTCCTCTTTTATTTTTGCATATTCATTTGTGTTCTTTGAAATCAGTAAAGCTATGGGAATAAAGAGAGCAGGAAAAGAAGAAAGAACTGGCAAAAAATAACGGATATAAAGGAAAAAGTAGATTCAAAGATTTAATATAGGGAGATTTATATGAGCTTACATGTAAGCTTATATAAAATGTGCTGAAAATATGTGCTTAAAATGTATATAAAAGATACAACTTCTAACAAATGTGAAAGACTATAGAATGCTCACTCTGATGCCCATGATTTGGTGCCAATTTCTCTTGAATGTGTTTTATGATGAGATTTAAGAGGGGTGAAACAATCTTTTTAAATTGAATTAAAATGGCCCTTACTTTATTCTGGTTTGCTTTGAAGCACAGAGTCCAACAAAGAGTCTCTACCATGCTTTGAAAAAAGAATATAAATCCACCAGCAGTACAGTGTCAAATGAATACAATTGTCTCCTCCTTTCTCCACGTTCCTGCTTCTCATTCTTAAAACAATGCAGTAGTATTAGGATGTCCCTCTTCCAAGTTTCCAACACACTATATTTAAAACACGTGGGTTTATTTGTCAGAACTCATCATATCCTCCCTTCATATTAACAGGAAGTGGGGCTCAAAATCTCTGATCCACATAATATTATTATGGCTAGAGGAGAAAACCTGGGAAAATAGTTCTTTTCCCTGTGGTTGTCGGGCCACATATTTTATCCCGCAAATGTTGGCAGTGGATTCTATCCACCACTCACAGACAATGTGTATTGAAGCGATCATACTAATGATGAGAGGACACTCTCTCCTCCTTACACAAACAGGCCCACAGTTCCTGAAGGGATTTTTCCTGAAAGTTCTGGGTTACATAAACTTGACTATTTCAGCAATGCAGCTCCCCCAATACCTTCCTATACCCACTCCCAAAACTTTCAACTCTCCCCAAAAGTGGCCAAATGATTCACTTTTAGTTTGGTCATGTATATACTTATGTGTGTGTACTAACTAGTCCTGATTTTTGAAATACTGAGTAAGCAAGAGACACCTCAGCTAATTCTCTCACTTGGGCGAAAGCTAGAATCATTCCCCTTGAAAACTGGCACAACACAAGGATGCTGTCCCTCACCACTCCTATTCAACATAGTACTGGAAATTCTGGCCAGGGCAATCAGGCAACAGAAAGAAAGAAAGGGCATCCTAACAGGAAAAGAGGAAGTCAAACTATCCCTGTTTGCAGATGACATGATCCTATATCTAGAAAACCCTATTGTCTCAGCCTGAAAGCTTCTTAAGCTAATAAACAACTTCAGAAAAGTCTCAGGATACAAAATCAATGTGCAAAAATCACTAACATTCCTATACACCAACAACAGTCCCCCCAAGAGCCAAACCAGGAATGAACTCCCATTCATAATTGCCACAAAAAGAATAAAATGCCTAGGAATACAACTAACTAGGGAGGTGAAAGATCTCTACAAAGAGAACTACAAACCACTGCTCAAAGAAATTAGAGATGACACAAACAAATGGGAAAACATTCCATGCTCATGAATAGGAAAAATTAATATCGTTGAAATGACCACACTGAACAAAGCAATTTATAGATTCAGTGTTATTCCTATTAAACTACCATTGGCATTCTTTACAGAACTAGAGAAAACTATTTTAAAATTCACATGGTACCAAAAAAGAGCCTGAATAGCTAAGTCAATCCTAAGCAAAAAGAACAAAGCTGGGGCATCATGCTACCCAACTTCACACTATACTACAGCTACAGTAACCAAAACAGCATGGTACTGGTACAGCAACAAACACATAAACAAATGGAACAGAATAGAGTACCCAGAAATAAGATCACACACCTACAACTATCTGATCTTTGACAAACCTGACAAAAATAAGCAATGGGGAAAGGACTCTCTATTCAATAAATGCTGCTGGGATAACTGGCTAAACATAAGCAGAAAATTGAAACTGGATCCCCTTCCTTACATGATACAGAAAAATTAACTAAAGATGCATAAAAGATTTAAACGTAAGCCTAAAACTATAAAAACCCTGGAAGACAACCTAGTCAATACCATTAAGGACACAGACACAGGCAAAGAATTCATGACAAGGACACCAAAAGCAATTGCAACAAAAGCAAAAGTTGACAAATGGGTTCTAATTAAACTAAAGAGATTCTGCACAGAAAAGAAACTATCAACAGAGTACACAGACAACCTACAGAATGGGAGAAAATATTTGCAAACTATGCATCCAACAACGGTCTAATATCTAGAATCTATAAGGAACTTAAAGAAATTTACAAGACAAAAACAACCTTATTAAAAAGTGGGCAAAGGACATGAACAGACACACCTCAAAAGAAGACATACATATGGCCAAAAAGCATATGAAAAAAAGCTCAGCATCACTGATAATTAGAGAAACTCAAATCAAAACCACATGATACCATCTAACACCAGTCAAAGTAACTACTATTAAAAAGTCAAAAAGTAACAGATGCTGGTGAGGCTGTGGAGAAAAAGCAGCACTTCTACACTGTTGGTGGAAGTATAAATTAGTTCAGTCATGTTGGAATACAGTGTAGCAATTCCTTAAAGACCTAAAGACAGAAATACCATTTGACCCAGCAATCCCATTACTGGGTATATACCCAAATAAATATAAATTATTTTGTTTTAAAGATATATCCACACATATGTTCATTGCAGCACTATTCATAATAGTAAAAACATGGAATTAACATAAATGCCCATCAATGACAGACTGGATAAATAAAATGTGGTACAGATATACCATAGTATACTATGCAGCCATAAAAAAGAACAAGATCATGTCTTTTGCAGGAACATGGATGGAGCCGGAAACATTATTCTCAGCAAACTAACACAGGAACAGAAAACCAAATACCACAGGTTCTCACTTGTAAGTGGAAGCTAAACGATGAAAATCCAATGACACATAGAGGGGAACAACACTCACTGGGGCCTACTTCAGGGTGGAAGGAGGAAGAATATCAGAAAAAATAACTAATGGGTACTAGGGTTAATACCTGGGTGATGAAATAATCTGTACAACAAATTCCCGTGACACCATTTTACCTATGTAACAAACCTGCACTTGTACCCTTGAGCTTAAAATAAAAGTAAAAACAATTACCTCAAAAAAATATACATAAAACCTCTAGAATTCACTAAACATTAAATTAAAGGAGATACCAGACTGAGGAGACAGAGATCCCTATCTCACTGCTAAATAAAATACTTTCAATTTGCTACTCTTTCAACTAGAATAATCCTGAAACTGGGATGCTCATAAAAGTTTTTAAATGTTTAATATGCAAAATGGCTCTTATGCTAAAAAGTACTAATATAAGGCTCCATTCTGTCATGAACTCATATAATCTAGAAGCTCTATGCTGAGATATAAATGTTTGTGTGTATATATACACACACATACACAAAAGCATACACATATGTATATATGAAACATATAGTCATGTGATTCACTTTTAAACTGTATCATGATGAAATGTGCACAATATTTTTAAATACTAAACTAAAATATTTCTATTTCTGATAATCTCTTATTCTTGGGGTCAGTGGAACCCAGCCTCAAACAAACAAGTCAATGTTAAGTCTTAGATTGGTTTATTCTAGTCATAAGGTTTGTCTTTATACAGCAAGGGGTTTTCCCTGGAACTTAGAGTTCTTACTGTAAGTCATAGAATAGCAGGGGAAGAGAACATGACATAAGAGAAGTCTCCATAGGGCATGGGGGAGGAAGCCCTTCTAGACCAGGGAGAAGGAGCCAATGGAAAAACACAGAAAAGGAAAGAAAGTCCAATGCAGTGTCCTTGTTTTCTCATTCCCAGCCAGGGTTGAACCTTAGATGGAAGAGTGTGGTTGAATTGCCCAGACAGAATTGGCAGAAAGCCAGAAGTTAGCAGCTTATTTCTTGCCTTTCCAGAGACAGCCTAGGAAGCCTGCTCCCTCCCAGAGGAGCCCAGCCTTCACAGGGCACTATGTAACTATGGAATCAGAGCAGTGGAATACAAGTAACTCCAAGAGATGCCTAGGCAGTCAATTCTAAAAAGCTCTGAAAACCATACATGTTTTCTCTAACTCATTTG
This sequence comes from Rhinopithecus roxellana, assembly GCF_007565055.1. Taxonomy (NCBI): domain Eukaryota; kingdom Metazoa; phylum Chordata; class Mammalia; order Primates; family Cercopithecidae; genus Rhinopithecus; species Rhinopithecus roxellana. The sequence continues at coordinate 19,720,805 of NC_044550.1, forward strand.
ATGGTAAAAGGTGAACTAAACTCACTTGAAGCTATTTACAATATTAATTTACCCCACTTACTTTAATGTATTTGATTACAATGTGCTGGTTATAGATAATATACAGTCTATGCACCTGTTGCCTTTTTAAAACTCAACAAATATATACAAATTGCAAAATATACCTGACCCCACTGGTTTCAGATAAGGAAAATGGGACTCTGTTGGAAACTAAGGATGATTTTGCAGGCTTTTCTTCTATAATACCTGTATGTGCCTCTGACAATCAGTCCATTCTGCAAAATAATAGGCTTATAGGGAAATTAAGAATGTGGCCCATTATTCAAAACTCATGCAAGTTTTTCAACTGTGGACTAATAAAAATAATTATTGTACCTTCTAAGGTAACTAGCAAAAATGATAAATAACTGACAAACGTAAATACCTTACTAGCTCAGCAAACCTACAGGATGCCTCTGATGATGCTAAAAGTGCACAAAATCAAAGTGAGGATGCTGGCTTGGGAGCACTGAAAAAATGCATATCCTGGGCCAAGAGCAGCCTGCCGGAAACTTGGAGCCCTGCAAGATTAAAGGTGCTTCTCTCTGAGAATGAGTGCAGGGTACAAATGTTCATTTTTGAATTTTTGTGAAATAGAGTTAAAAGGTTCTATTTTAGCTCTATTTCATGCAGCTGTATTTCATGCAGTAGCCAAGTTTAGGAATTTTGGTTTCCTAATGAAAGTTATAATTCTACTTCCATTATTCCACTTCTTTTGCATAGGAAAACTGCATATGAAACAATACTACTTCCACTTTAATCTGACATTATTCTTTTATTTATTACTTACATATTCTGAGTGTATTAGTTCATTTTCACACTGCTGCAAAGAAATACCCAAGACTGGGTAATTTATAAAGGAAAGAGGTTTAATTGATTCACAGTTCCACACGGCTGGGGAGGCCTCAGGAAACTTACAATCATGGCAGAAGGGGAAGAAACACTTCTCCCTTGACAAGGCAGCAGGAGAGAGAAGTGTGAGGAGTGAAGGGGGAAGAACCCCTTATAAAACCAGCAGATCTCATCAGAACTCACTCATTTTCACAAGAACAGCATAGGCGAAACTGCCCCCATGATCTAGTCATCTCCCACTAGGTCTCTCCCTAGACAAGTGAGGGTCATGGGGATTACAATTCAAGATGAGATTTGGGTGGGGACACAACCAAACCATATCACTGAGTTTAAGGTCTGACTGAGTGGAACTGAATCTTAACCGAGCACTCTAAAAGACAAAAGAGATACAAAACCTGTCCACAATCCTGGCCTCAATGAGATTATGACCCAGCCAGAATCCGAGTCCAATAAGATGCTACACTAGAGCTGATGACAAATGATATTTATGAAAAAAAAGAATAAAAATATTTCCAGACTAAGACATGACAGGAGAACCAAAGCACTTTGGTCAGGCCTAGAAGAATCTGCAAACCATAATGTTAAATCTCTTTAATTGTGAGATTGCTGGGGCATAAGAGGATGAATATTGAAACTGTACTTAATTAATTACTTCTCATTGGACAAGCCACTTAACCTTTCTGAGCCTTGATTAGCAAAAACCACCTAATAACATATTGTGGTGAAATTAGATCAAATGAGATACAAGATATGAAACTGCATTGAGTAAAGGGCTCTACAAAGGCAAATTTTAAGGCTAGTGTTTATTGAGTGCTTTCTAAAGCCAAGCACTTTTCAAAGTGCTTTACAAATGTGTTTCATTTAATATTCTTAGAATGTACTAATACAAACCTACATTTTCACAGATGAAATACTGAGAGAGAAAGATATTAAAAAGTTAAACATATTGGTCAATCTCAGACAGTAATTGGTAAACCCCAGATTATACCCCCAGAAGGGTATGGGTTAAGAGCCCAGACTTTTAATGCTATTAGTATTGTTTCCTGGCAGTAGTGATACTAGATTTACTCGGAAATAACAAAGTTGCATTTTGAAAAGATATTCTTGGCCAGGTACAGTGGCTCATGTCTATAATCCCAGCATTTTGGGAGGCCTAGGTGGGTGGATCACCTAAGTCCTGGAGCCCAGGACCATCCTGGGCAACATGCTGAAACCCTGTCTCTACTTACAATATATATACATTAGCCAGGCACATGCCTATAGTCCCAGCTATTCAAGAGGCTGAGGTGGGAGGATCACCTGAGTCTGAGAGGTAGAGTTTGCAGTGAACCAAGATCGCACCACTACACTCCCGCCTCAGTAAGAAAGTGAAACCCTGTCTTAAAAAAAAAAAAAAAAAAAAATTCTCTAATTCAAATTGTTTCTGTCATTCAAAGAATCCTCTCCTTTCTTTCAGATTATTAAGGTTTTCCTGTATCTACAGCATTAATTCCTGGTAGCAATCATTCTCTCCTGAATTGCTACACTTGCCTTAAATAATTTAAAGAAAATATAACTCAGCATCCTCAATGGCAAATGACAGATGGCAAGTATGACAGGCCTCTATGGTTTGAATGCTGATATAGTTTGGATAGTTGTCCCCACTAAAATCTCATGTTGAATTGTAATCCCCAGTGTTGGATGTGGGGCCTGTGGGAGGTGTTTAGAGCATGGGGGAGGATCCCTCACCGCTTGATGCTGTCTTCATGACAGTGAGTTCTCGTGAGAGCTAGACATTTAAAAGTGTGTGGCACCTCCTCACCACTCTCTCTTGCTCCTGGTTTTGCTATGTGAAGTGCTTGTTCTGATTCAACTCCCACCATGAGTAAAAGCTTACTGAGTCCCCAGAAGTAAATGCCAGCAGTACCTTTCCTGTACAGCCTGCAAAGCCGTGAGCCAATTGAACCTCTTTTTTTATGAATTACCCAGTCTCCAGTATTTCTTTACAGCAATGCAAGAATGGCCTAATACAAATGTGTTCCCCAAAAAGCATGTGTTGGAAAGTTAATACAGTATTAGGAGGTAGGTTCAATGAGAAGTGTTTATATCCTGAGGGTTACCATCCTCAGTGAATTAATGCTGATTATAAAAGGGCTTGAGGCTGCAAGTTCAATCTCTTGCTCTCTCATGTGCTCTCTTGCCCTTCTGCCTTCTGCCACATGATGACACAGCAAGAAGGCCCTCACCAGATGTTGGTTCCTCTACCTGGAATTCTCAGCCTCCAGAGCTATAAAAACAATCTCCATTTTACGTAAACTAGCCAGTCTTAGGTATTCTGTAATAGCAGCACAAAACAGACTAAGACAGAGGCAAAAATGACCTCTGTACCTTAGTATCTTATACAATGTACATTTTCATAAATAAAAATTGATAACTTAACCCATCTTTCATACCCAGAAGGGGATACTTCATAACTACATAATGAAGGATGCCACCACAGTACTACACAACAGTGCTGCAGGTCCATTCTAATCACTGAGGCAAAGGCAGGGCTTCAACTACAGCAGCAAAAGGGTGTACATGTACAACCAGCTGAGCTGAAGACAAGTAGCCCCCAGATCTCTGTGTCTTCCTCACACCATTTTTAAACTGAAGGCACCTCCTGGGAAGTTGCATCTACCCCTCCCTTAACAAGGAAGCTTGAGTGTAGACATCACCTCTATCATCAACCTTACTGTATGAAGCATAACTTTCTGTTCATTATCTTTCACCACTAGAAGATAAACTTCTTAGAGGCAAGGGCTATGAATTAGGCACTTTGAATCCCCAGCACTAGCACAGTGCATCATGTGAAGTATATACCCAGTGTTGAATATATGAACACATACATTTTCTACATTAAAAATATTTAATTAGTGTTTTCATATGTTATAAGACCATTAATCACTTACAGTAACAGTAATAACCAGATGGTAGCATGACTAAATTGAGCATCTCCATACATTGGTATGCTTAAAAAAACATTGGAGATCATCAACTTCTTTCTTACAGATGAGGCTAGATAATTGACCCAATAGCAAGAAGTCTAGCTAGATCTCAACATTTTCTGCCCCACATTTTATTTTCCTAATACACTCTAAACAGGTATGCAAGTCATTTTGGCTAAAGAAAAGCCGTTGAAATAAAGTCAAATTGAGGATTTATTATCATTAGAAATGCTCAGAACTCAGAAGTAGACATATGTATTTTTATGTGTGGGCAGATAAAAGGGGAAGTTTTGGTAGAAGAAAGCCTATTGTGGGAAATAGTCAATAAAGTGAAGCATGACATATATGACCCTTGACTTCTCTTAGTATGTTTCAGAGAATCAGAGTGATCTAAAATGATCACACAAAGGAAAGGGCAGTACTTCCCAAACTTGCATGTATGGGCAGAGAATGCACACACGGTAAAGACTGCATGGCAAACACCAGTGTAAACGGACAAGTCGCCTCCAGCCCAAGGTGATTGTCTCAATGGCTCCAGCTGCCCTGGGTCCCCACAGTCACCTTGAGGGCTAAGGCCAATAGTAGCTTGCACACCTGTAACCCATTCTTTTCAGTTGGTCTACGCTGGGGTAAAGTGAAATCAAGATTTAATGGACTAAGGCTTAGTTTCAAAATCCAAGAAAAGAAAGAGAAGTTGGTATAATAATAACAACAATAAACTGGCTATGTAAACCCTTACAAAAGGAAAGTCATCCTGCCTCTCATCTACCACTTATATGTACAACTGACTAAAATTTTAGTTCAAACTCATGAGCTGTTTCCTTATCACTTCGGCACTAAATATTTCACCTGATAAAAGAGGCTGTATCCTATATGATTTTTTTTAGTCACATGGAAGAGTTTTTTTAGTCACATGGAAGAGTTTCTTCCATGTGTTACCCACAGGTAACAATGGGTGATGAATACCCCTGGCATGAACACCATGTATCCCATTGCAAGCTTTTTATTCTGCAAGCTGTCCAGACTGTGATGTGGAAGTTTCTATTAGGTTCCCCATGAAGATGATAGAAGATGTTAGCAGCCCCGAAACACAAGGCAGGCCACAGAAATATGGATTCAACTACAGGAAATAATAGTCACCATTGTAAACAATTTATGCCTGGAGCCAACCCACAAAACTAATGCAATAATAGAGATTCTAAGTCAGAGCTGGAAATTACTGCGCAGGTCAGGCTATTCCCTAGAGCCCAGCTAGGATTACTTTGGGTGCATTTTGGAACGCCACAGCTGGTCTAAGTTTTCATTGTCTCATGTAATGAACTTTCACTATTTCCTTTAATAATCTTCAACCCCCTGCCTTGCACAGTCAGTATGAATTTATCCTTTTCTAATTATGTTTTTAAAAATTTCTTCCCATACCTATTTCAGACACAGCTAAAAAAAAAAGTTCCTACGTCCCTGTGGAATTATACCTAGATTCTCTTAATTAGCTCTTACCTTTCTGCAGAGCTTTGGTCCTTTGATACAATGGTCACTTTTTTTTCCTAAAACTGTGCCAAATTGTCAAATTCTCATAGATAATTCTAAGATCCACAACAGATTTGTTATAATAGGAAGAATAGTTAATTGGTCAGGGTTCTAGATCATAAACCTGATCTCTATTCTAACATTCACATATTTATTAAGAGAAAAGAAAGGATTTTGGTACTATATGTCTTGGTTCTCTGATTCACAAAATCTAAAATAAGAGTTTTGTGGTTTCTACTTGCCTTCTATAACACTGTATTTTCTCCAAAATAAAAAAATTCTCAATTAATTTGGTATTGCAAGGATTTAAACTAATTTATTGCTAGTTGCATAGCATTATAATTTGTCACAACTCATGAAGCCCATAGTACATTTCAACACAATCTTTACAGTCTTTCAACCCCAGCAACCCACATTCCCCTGTATCAATACTTAAAATGTGCCATCAATGGCAGGAATTCCTCTGAAGCATTTGTTTGAGCAATTGATGTGAAACAAATCATTTTACTTGCAGAAAGAAAAAAACCATAGGCTTATAAGCTTACCTTAGCCAAGGAAATAGTACCCCTGCCCATAGCAATTTCAGTTTGAGTTCCACTCCACTCATAGTCACAGTTATAGGAGAATCTGTTAATTTATAATGCATAAGTAATCCTTCCTTATCAGGGCTAAAACTGAAGTATCTACTAAAAGTTGTAGTTATTGAAAAAGAAGACAGTATGCCAATAAATGTGACAGAATGTTATATCTCACACAAAATAACCTTTTTAAAATTTCCTTTATCTAGACACATTAAGCAGCTGTTAAATTAAATAAGCAGGAGGCCATGGGACTGAGGCTGTCTTTATACTTTGAATTCCTACATAAGGAACTGCAACCTAACTTACAACATAAATGAACCAAAACGTAACTTAGAAACCTAATTTTTGTAACACATAGCCAGGTTTCAGCCAATCTCAAGCAGTCAACAACCAGCCATTCACAGGCTTCCGACTGAGAAAACCACATGCAAACAAGGCAAAAGCCTAGTTGTAACCAATGAAGCTACTCCTGCACTTTTCTTCATTGTTGTCAATAAATACTCACTGTCCACAGTTGCAGAGTGGAGCTCTCTGAACCTCTTCTGGTTTTGAGTGCTGCCTTATTTATGAAACTTTTGTTGTTGTTCAAATAAACTCTGTTAAATTTAATTTGTTGAAACCTTTTTCTAACACACACAAAAAAATGTTTTTCGTATTTTTAATGAGATTATCCGTTGTTCCAATTTAACGTCCTAGTAAGCAAAACTGTTTTTTAGAATATTGTTTTTAGAAAAGATGCATTAGCTTGAGGTCGCTGAGAAGCAGACATCAAGATGGTATTAGATGTGAACAATAGTCAGCTTCTACGATGGCCTGCAATAATTCTCTCTATCCAGCATTTAAGCCTTGTTTAATTCCTGCCTCTTAAGTACTGGCTGGTCAAGTGACTTTTTTGTAGCCAGTAGAATATGGAAAGGTACTGGGATTCTTTTTCTGTGATTAAGCTACAAAATGTTTTGACTTCCAGCTTAAGAGATTCTCCCTTTACAGTTTTTATGAAACAAACCATCATGGTGACCCATGTGGCAAAGGACTAAGAGAGGCTTGCAACTAATAGTCAGCAAGAGTCTGTGGTCCTCAATAGAATAGCCTATGAGAAACTAAGTCTTGCAGATCCTTCTGTATTTAAGCCTCAGATCACGCCCAAGCACTGCCTGACTCCTTGATTGCTGCTTTGTGAGAGACCCTGAAGCAGAGGGCCCATTTAAGCCATGCATATCATAACTGTGTTGTTGTAAGATGCTAAGTTTGGGGATAATTTGTTACACAGCACTAAATAACTAATACAACATGCAAGTAATGTACTGGGGAAACAGAAAAAGGCAGGAAGAGCCTGTGATCCATGTCTGACATCTAAAACATGAGAGAGAGAAGAAAGGAAAATTGGGTTGGAGGGGCCGTGGACTCTCCTACAGTCCTAGGCAACGTTGCCCATTGGAAAAGTCCCACATCTTGCTGGAATGAGTCTATCTTTTTACAATTGTCATGCTTAGTCATTGGCAGGGAGCAGTTGAAGGAACCATAGTCTTGGCATAAATGAAATGATGAATCCACAGGGGAAGCAGCTGGAGCCCCATAGCAGGAGATCTGACTGGTGTATTTCCATGCTACAGAAGAGAAGCAAACCAATATTATAATGTTGGGAAGAAAAAGATAGTATCTTTTTAAAAATCATTTTGCTTACAATATTATTAAAAATCATATCTTGTATGATCGCCTGTTCTCAGTTGTGCTGCCCAGAGTGAACAGGAAAGCAGTAGGCAAAGCCTAAGGGGGACTTAATGCAGCAGGAGTGTGAGTTCTATCATCACTTATCTGCATTGCCTCACTGACATCGCATATGTTGGATTGACAGGCTCTATCATTCTGCTTATAAATCTCTTGCTTTAATGCATATGGAATCTAATCTGATTTCTTTCTCATTCAAAGGCATCTTTTTCAAGAGAAAAAAAATTATTTGAGGACAAGAAAGAGTTGAAATAAAGTGATAGAGGAAAACCCTTGACTAGAGGAATGATGAAACAAAAAGGGAGACAGGGAGAAATATCAGCATGTCTTTTATACATTTGAATAGTCACCGAGCATATTTCAACAAGCACAAGACTGTCTTTTATTTTACAAAAAGACAGAAATAATTCAAGCATGTGAGGAACCTGAACATGACTATCAACAACTTTTCAAGGAATTTGGAGGAGCTTACATTTGTTAACAAGAATCTTAAAATTTTCAACTAATCCAGTTCACAATCAAATAAAATTTTAGACTCAACTCTGCCAGGCTGTATTAAAAGAATGTTGAAGAAAAAGCAAGGATTTGCAAGGCAGAAGGATTGGAGTAGATGAATTATATGAGACCATAAAACCTTCCCATGAGGGACTAAAGGACACTCCCTTCATTGAGGTGATAAGGAATATATTCAACGTCATTGAGAAGCTCAGGGAGGCTGTTTTCTGTGGGCCAGAAATGATGGCAGGAGGTTCTTTAACAGAAACAAACTTCCTAATGTCAATATGGATGATATGACTTTGGAACAGCAAAGGCCAAATGACAACATTTAATAATTAGAGGCAATGTAGATATAATTACTGTAATCACCAGAGTGACAACTGGGAGCCCCTGACCTATGAAAATGTATGTCAACAGCTAATAAGCCATTCTGTTCCTGGAAGCAAGAGAGACAAAGCCAATAAGAGTGTTGCTCAACTTATGTAACAATTAAGGATAGCTGGTGTGCAGAAGGTCAGTGTCCACATCTTATTAGAAAATCATGATTCCTTACCTGACTCCTGTTCTAAGCTAGTTTTCAGAACTTCCAAATCAACTGGCAAAACAAGAATACATAATATACACTAGATTATGTCCCAGAGGGACCTATAGCTATTTTCTAAGAAACTACACAGGAGAAAAGGGAATACCCAGATCCTTTGAGAGTAACTGAATGTAGTATCAGAGCTAACACTGATACTAGGAAACACAAAATGCCATAATAGCCCCTCTATTAGACTGAGAGTCTAATTGCTTCAAAGAGTCCATGGATCCATTCTTAATGATTCCCCAGTCCCTAAGTGCATAATCAGAATTAGTTACTAACATATCCATTCTGATTATGTCACATTAGTTTCCTTATCTGTGAAGTAACAATCATCAGGATGGTTAACAGTCCGGTGAAGCCCTTGATAATATGCCTGATCACCAACACAGTAAACCAAAAACCACACAATATCCTGTTTGGAATTGCAGATAATGTCTATTCTCAGAGTCACAAAATGCAAGGATGTTTCTCCCTGTCATGTCCTTGTTCAGATAACCACTGCTGCCCTTCCAAAAACAGAGGAGGTGGGGGAGATAAATAATCACAGACCTTTGGAGAATGAAAGACAAGGATGTCTGCAGAAGAGGCATGTGAACATACCTATGGAAGTGGAGACAAAATGTGCAGATCTTTGCCTCACATTCTTGCCTACCAGGAAACATCTATTGAAGAGGAGATTTTCAAGGTCTTGATGCACAAGCTAACTCATTCAGTGGAGGTAAACCAGCTTATGTTCTTAGCCACCCCAGTGCTAACACATTGGGTGCATAAACAGAGTGACCAGGATGTGAAGGATGGAGGCACTTCATGGCTCTATCATCTTGGGACCAGCTGCAGCAGTGGGGACTGTAGCTTATTCCACTAACACTACCATTGAAAGGGTATTTCGGGATGGGGTGGGTCTTTTGGTTTTCCTTTTCTTTTATTTTTAAGAAATCGTGGCTAGCCACCACGCTGAAGCATCAACAACAGAGAGGAAAATAACATATCAGGCATAAGTGTATCTGGGTAATGTAACGGGTGCTCTGTAGCAATCATGATTCATTCTCTAATCCTTTTCTTCATAGCAAGAGCAATCACAGACACTTTCCAGCATACTAATAGTTTCTTTCTTAAGTGCCTGTTTTTCTTTTCTTCTCTGCCTAAGAGCTTTCTCTGGCACCTTGGAAGCTTACTCAGTTATAAGCAGGTACAACCTTTCATGTATGGGAGCAACATCCCTGCAAGCAGGTAGTACCTTGGAAGTACGGGAGAATTAATAACTCAGGGGCAATTCTCAATCAGTAAAGAATGAAAGCTGATAGCTAAATGCTCCAAAATCTCCATAACTTAGTGAGATGATTATGAGATGTGTTCTACATGGTTTCTTTGTGGAACAGTACTGAGCTACAGTTGCTTACCACGACATCCTCCCATTAATGCATCCTTTATTCACTTTTCTCATTTCCTTATGTTCTTTCCTTATTGATGGCCTAAAACAATAATAATAATGCCTTGTGTAGGTTAAAATGTAATGAGAAACAAAATACACAACAACAGTAGTATAAACTTTGGTGGATTGACAAATGAAATGTTCTATAATATTTACATTGTCTAATAAAGGGTAAAATTTTCAACTAACATTAGACTTTAATGAATCAAAGATGTATGTTTTAATCACTAAAATGACCAGGATAATTCAATGAGAATATGTACATCTTCCAAACTAAGATACTACAAAATATTACACAATAAGGGCAACAAGGAAACAAAAGAAATATAAAACAGGCAAGAAAAAACATGTAAATTGTTAGATTTACGCCTAAACATAGCAGTAATTACATTAAGCAGAAATGGCCTAATGTACCAATTTAAAGGCAGAGACAATCAGACTACAGCCACCGAAGAAGGAAAAATACTTTTGCCTGCAGCTAACCAATGGAAATTACTTAAAACCCTTCACCAAACCTTTCACTTAGGCATTGACAGCACCCATCAGATGGCCAAATTATTATTTACTGGACCAGGCCTTTTCAAAACTATCAAGTAGATAGTCAGGGCCTGTGAAGTGTGCCAAAGAAATAATCCCCTGCACTGCAGGCCATACATTTCAATCCCTGTATATTTAACCTCCTTGTTAAGTTTGTCTCTTTCAAAATCTAAGCTGTAAAACTACAAATCATTCTTCAAATGGAGCCCCAGATGCAGTCCATGATTAAGATCTACCATGGACCCCTGTACTGGCCTACTAGCCCGTGCTCCAATGTTAATGACAGCAAAGGCACACCTCCCAAGGAAATCTCAACTACACGACCCCTGCTACACCCTAATTCAGCAGGAAGCAGTTAGAGTGGTCATCGGCCAATCTCCTCAACAGCACTTGGGTTTTCCTGTTGAGAGTGGGGACTGAGAGACAGGACTAGCTGGATTTCCTAGGCTGACTAAGAATCCCTAAGCCTAGCTGGGAAGGTGACCGCATCCACCTTTAAACACATGGCTTGCAATTTAGCTCACAACCAACCAATCGGGTAGTAAAGAGAGCTCACTAAAACGCTAATTAGGCAAAAACAGGAGGTAAAGAAATAGCCAATCATCTATTGCCTGAGAGCACAGTGGGAGGGACACTGATCGGGATATAAACCCAGGCATTTGAGCTGGCAATGGCTACCCTCTTTGGGTCCCCTCCCTTTGTATGGGAACTCTGTTTCCACTCTATTAACTCTTGCAACTACAAATATATATATAGATAGATAGACAGATAGATACACATACACACACATATATAAAATGTGCTCATTACAAAACACATTGTCTGATTTTATATATATATATATATATATATATATATAAAAAATATGCTCATTACAAAACACATTGTCTGATTTCTCTAGAAGATAGAGCTGAGGCCAAAACTTATTTGCAGATCCAGTGAGCAAAAGTGAGACAAAGGGAGTGATATAGGGAAGGAGAAACACAATAAAGCACCTAGAATAAAAATATAACTTCATGATCTCAGGGAAGAGAAAGATTAGTAATTTTTAAAAAGTACTAATTACAAAAGTAAAAATTGATAAACTGGCCTACATTAACATTAAAAGTAAGAACATTTGTTTATTAAAATACAAGCTTAAGGAATATAAAAGCAAACCACATGGAAAGAGAAGATTTTTTAACATATATAATCATCAAAAGGCTTATAATATATAAGGCACTCCTTAAAATCAGTGAGAAATGGCAAAGAAAGACAACCCAACAGAAAAATTGGCAAGAGAACTAAACAGATACTTTAGAAGAGAAGATATCCAAATGGTCAATAAACATGTGAGCAGATACACAACCTCATTATAATCGGGAAAATGAAAAACAAAATGAGAAGGAATTATTAGTGCACAGCCTCCACTTGGCTAAAATGTAGATGATTGACAATTTCAAGTTTTGGTAAGCAGGCAGATCAACAGGAACTCCTTTATGCTGCTCTTAGGAGTATGAATTGTTTCAGTCTTTTTGAAATACAATTTATTATCTACTACAGTTGAAAATGTTTATTCTTCATGACCCTATTTCATTCCTACCTAACAGTAATGCATGAATACATGATCCAAAAGACATATACAAGAATCATAGCAGCATTATGTCCATCAACTTTAGAATGAACAGATAAATTATGGTGTGCTCATAAATGGAATACCACCATAATGAAATGAACAGCTTAAAACCATACTCAACAAAGTACTATCTTAAAAATATAAAAAAGGGAAATTCAGCTATATCATTTAAAGATCCACTATTAGATAACAGTCTATAAAGAAACTCAAAGAGATGACTCCCATAAAAGTAAGTATGACAGTTTATTTTGCAGAAGACACAGAGTAGTTATTGGGTGGAGGCAACACTTCTGAAGTGTTAATATTCCACTTCTCATCTGAATACATGGTTATAGAAGATTACACTTTGCATTAATTCATTGAGCTAATTAATTTATGTTTGTATACCTTTCTACATATGTGTTACATTTCATGAAAAAATGATTTTTAAGGGAAGTAGCTGTGCAGGATAACTCAGAACAAATCATTCTTGAGAGAATTAAAGGATCTCTTCACTTTCATCAATAACATTGAGTTTATATTCTTGGGCTTATTCTCTGGCAATAAGTCACAAATGCATCTGTCACTTGTTCAGATTGAAAAATCTCTTTGCTGCTGTGTGATGAAATTCGATGTACAAATTATATTTAAGTTACCCTCCCTGACCTTTTAGTGCATGAGTCATCACCATACCACTAAGTATAATCCTGCCTGATAAACACTTCCATTTTCTTTATCATTATTGCTAAATTTCCACCAGTATCTGCCTAGGAAGGCAATACTTCTTAAACAGTCCGGTTATTGTTTTTGTAATGCTGTAAGACATGTTTTGAAGCTTCTTTTCAACAGTCTCTAATGACATAATAGTTGTTTTATTCACTCTCATGCTCATGAAACTCTCCTTGTACCCCTTTCTTAGACGTCATGCTATCTAGTGGCTCCAAATTTAATTGCTCTTTTTTTTTCTTCATATTTAATCTCTCTGCTTGAGGCAATACTTTGTCTCTAGTTTTCAGAGCACAAATCAAATTTCACTTCTCTGGTGCTTAAACTTAAATAGTTTCTCTGCAGAACAAAGAACAAACTTCTTAAGCTTGTGTTCTAGGGCCTCCAAAACCCAGCTTCAACCTTTCTCCCCAATCTCATTTGCCATGAAACTATACTCTCTCTCATAAATCCAACCTCCCTAGAAAGAGAGATGCACATGCATACACACACACATCGCACATGCACACACGCACTATTCCCCCATACACACTTCACATACTTTCCATAGACTTGTGTTCAAACTGTTCATTTTGTCTATATTTAACAAAAAAGACACCAAAAATGGAAATTAAGTCAAATATCATTTATAAAGCTCGATGCAAAAATAATAAATGTAATATTAGCCAATATAAAAAATAATACATTCTGATGCTGGCTAACATGATGAAACCCCATCTCTACTAAAAATACAAAAAATTAGCCAGGTGTGGTGGTGGGCACCTGCAATCCCAGCTAGTATGGAGGCTGAGGCAGAAGAATGGCGTGAACTCGGGAGGCAGAGCTTGCAGTGAGCCGAAATCGCGCCACTGCACTCCAGCCCTGGCAAGAGCGAGATTCCATCTCAAATAAATAAATAAATAAATAAATAAATAAATAATCATAATACATTCTGAAAAAGTTAGTTTAGTTTTAATCCAAGAAAGTAGGGAACATTCATTGGAAAATGTATTCATATAATTCACCACTACAATAAAAGGGAACATTTCTTAACTTGGTAAAGGATATTTATCAACAATCTATAATGAACATCTCAATAAAGACAAAAATAAACCAAAGATGTCCACAATACAACCTATATTTAAATCTGTATTGACCATATTACTAATGGAATAAAACAAGAAAAAAGAATAAAGTTGGAAATGTAACCATCCAGCGGGTTCACCTTGCCCACTGCCTAGACAGAGCTGATTTCTCAAGACAAAGGAATTGCAAGAGAGAAAGAATAATTCACACAGAGCTGACTGTGCAGGAGACTGGAGTCTTATTATTAATCAAGTCAGTTTCCCCAAGCCCTCAGGGAGCAGAGTTTTTAAGGAGAACTTGGTGGGTTGGGGGGAAGCCAGTGAACTGGGAGTGCTGATTGGTCAGGGATGAAATCACAGGGAGCTAAAGCTGTCTTCTTGCACTGAACCAGTTCCTGGATTGGGGGCTACAAGATCAGCTGAGCCAGTTTATCATTCTAGGTGGTGCTAGCTGATCCATCAAGTGCAGGGTACGCAAAACATCTCAAGCACTCATCTTAGGAGCAGTCCAGGGCAGGTCAGAATCCTGTACCCTTCAGCTGCATAACTCCTAAACCATAATTTCCAATCCTGTAGTTAATGTTAATCTTACAAAGGCAATCTAGTCCACAAGCAAGAAGGAGGTCTGTCCTGGGAAAGGGCTATTACTGTCTTTGCTTTAAATCACCAACTACAAACCAAGCTCCTCCCAAAGTGAGTTTAGCCTATGCGCAGGAATGAACAAGGACAGCCTGGAGGTTAGAAGCAATATAGAGTTGGTTGTGTTACATCTCTTTCACTGTCTCAGTCATAATTTTGCAAAGGTGGTTTCAGAATTGGGAGAATTAAAAAGACAAAGCTGTCATTATCCATAGATATTTTTTCTATCAAAGATGAGAGTCAACTGAAAAATTAAAACTAGCAAAGCAGTAAGATCGCTGAATAGAAAAATTGATATATAAATATCAATCACTTTGTATAAACCAATTTTAAAATGTAATTTTAAAGAGTATATTAACAATAGCAACCAAAATCTTCAAAATATCTAAGGAAAACTGAAAGAAATTTGTAATACAATTTTCAACAAAATTGATAGACCACTAGCAAGACTCATAAAGAAGAAAAGAGAGAAGAATCAAATAGATGCAATAAAAAATGATACAGGGGATATCACCACCGACCCCACAGAAATAAAAACTACCATCAGAGAATACTATAAACACCTCTACACAAATCAACTAGTAAACCTAGAAGAAATGGATAATTTCCTGGACACTTACACTCTCCCAAGACGAAACCAGGAAGAAGTTGAATCCCTCAATAGACCAATAGCAGGCTCTGAAATTGAGGCAATAATTAATAGCCTACCAACCAAAAAAAGTCCAGGACCAGATGGATTCACAGCTGAATTCTACCAGAGGTACAAGGAGGAGCTGCTACCATTCCTTCTGAAACTATTCCAATCAATAGAAAAAGAGGGAATCCTCCCTAACTCATTTTATGAGGCCAACATCATCCTGATACCAAAGCCTGGCAGAGACACAACAAAAAAAGAGAATTTTAGACCAATATCCCTGATGAAAATTGATGCAAAAATCCTCAATAAAATACTGGCAAACTGAATCCAGCAGCACATCAAAAAGCTTATCCACCATGATCAATGGGCTTCATCCCTGGGATGCAAGGCTGGTTCAACATTTGCAAATCAATAAACGTAATCCAGCATACAAACAGAACCAAAGACAAAAACCACATGATTATCTCAATAGATGCAGAAAAGGCCTTTGACAAAATTCAACAACACTTCATGCTAAAAACTCCCAATAAATTCGGTATTGATGGAACGTGTCTCACAATAATAAGAGCTATTTATGACAAACCCACAGCCAATATCATACTGACTGGGCAAAAACTGGAAACATTCCTTTTGAAAACTGGCACAAGACAGGGATGCCCTCTCTCACCACTCCTATTCAACATAGTGTTGGAAGTTCTGGCTAGGGCAATCAGGCAAGAGAAAGAAATCAAGGGTATTCAGTTAGGAAAAGAAGTCAAATTGTCCCTGTTTGCAGACGATATGATTGTATATTTAGAAAACCCCATTGTCTCAACCCAAAATCTCCATAACCTGATTGATAAGCAACTTCAGCAAAGTCTCAGGATACAAAATCAATCCGCAAAAATCACAAGCATTCTTATACACCAGTAACAGACAAACAGAGAGCCAAATATGAATGAACTCCCATTCACAGTAGCTTCAAGGAGAATAAAATACCTAGGAATCCAACTTAAAAGGGATGTAAAGGACCTCTTCAAGGAGAACTACAAACCACTGCTCAGTGAAATAAAAGAGGACACAAACAAATGGAAGAAAATACCATGCTCCTGGATAGGAAGAATCAATATTGCAAAAATGGCCACACTGCCCAAGGTAATTTATAGATTCAATGCCATCCCCATCAAGCTACCAATGACTTTCTTCACAGAATTGGAAAAAACTGCTTTAAAGTTCATATGGAAACAAAAAAGACCCCGCATTGCCAAGACAATCCTAAGCCAAAAGAACAAATCTGGAGGCATCACGCTATCTGACTTCAAACTACACTACAAGGCTACAATAACCAAAACAGTATGGTACTGGTACCAAAACAGAGATATAGACCAATGGAACAGAACAGAGCCCTCAGAAATAATAGCATACATCTACAGCCATCTGATCTTTGACAAACCTGAGAGAAACAAGAAATGGGGAAAGGATTCCCTATTTAATAAATGGTGCTGGGAAAATTGGCTAGCCATAAGTAGAAAGCTGAAACTGGATCCTTTCTTTACTCCTTATATGAAAATTAATTCAAGATGGATTAGAGACTCAAATGTTAGACCTAATACCATAAAAACCCTAGAAGAAAACCTAGGTAATACCAGTCAGGACATAGGCATGGGCAAGGACTTCATGTCTAAAACATCAAAAGCAATGGCAACAAAAGCCAAAATTGACAAATGGGATCTAATTAAACTAAAGAGCTTCTGCACAGCAAAAGTCCATCAGAGTGAACAGGCAACCTACAGAATGGGAGAAAATTTTTGCAATCTACTCATCTGACAAAGGTCTAATATCCAGAACCTACAAAGAACTCAAACAAATTTACAAGAAAAAACAAACAACCCCATCAAAAAGTGGGCAAAGGATATGAACAGACATTTCTCAAAAGAAGACATTCATATAGCCAACAGACACATGAAAAAATGCTCATCATCACTGGCCATCAGAGAAATGCAAATCAAAACCACAATGAGATACCATCTCACACCAGTTAGAATGGCAATCATTAAAAAGTCAGGAAACAACAGGTGCTGGAGGGGATGTGGAGAAATAGGAACACTTTTACACTGTTGATGGGATTGTAAACTGGTTCAGCCATTGTGGAAAATAGTATGACGATTCGTCAAGGATCTAGAACTAGATGTACCATATGACCCAGCCATCCCACTACTGGGTATATACCCAAAGGATTATAAATTATTCTACTACAAAGACACATGCACACATATGTTTATTGCGGCACTATTCACAATAGCAAAGACTTGGAATCAACCCAAATGTCCATCAGTGACAGACTGGATGAAGAAAATGTGGCACATATACGCCATGGAATACTATGCAGCCATAAAAAAGGATGAGTTCATGTCCTTTGTAGGGACATGGATGCAGCTGGAAACCATCATTCTCAGCAAACTATCACAAACAGAAAACCAAACACCACATGTTCTCACTCATAGGTGGGAATTGAACAATGAGATCACTTGGACACAGGAAGGGGAACATCACACACTGGGGCTTGTCGTGGGGTAGAGGGAGTGGGGAGGGATGGCATTGGGAGTTATACCTGATGTAAATGATGAATTGATGGGTGCTGACGAGTTGATGGGTGCAGCACACCAACATGGCACATGTACACATATGTAACAAACCTGCACATTGTGCACATGTACCCTAGAACTTAAAGTATAATAATAAAAAAAAAAAGAAATGTGTGATACTTGTGTATCATTTACAGAAGTCTGTAAAGGGTTTTTAAAAGGCTTCGAAGATATGATACATTATGCTTCTGGAGAAACTCAGTTATTTTAAAGATGACAATTTTCCCCAGATGTAATAATATTAAAGAAATCCCAATTAAAATAGCAATTATATTTAAATATTATTTATGTAAATCATGTAAATCTAGTGAATAAATAGATCGATTTTTAATTTTAAATTTATTTTAAATAAATAGATTTATTTAATAAATAAATCTATAAATAAATTAGATAAATCTTTTGCCCTTTACTAAAAATTTCCATAGAAAGATCTTTTGTAAAACTTAAAAGCTAATTCTAAAATTATATGGAAAAGAAATTAAGCAAGAGCAAAAGTGAAAAAGTAATTAAAAAACAAATAAGAGGTTGCTCTAGATGTCAAGCATACATAAAAGACAATGCAGAAATAAACTAAAACCTCAGAATGGAAGTCATATACAGCATCCATGTATATATAGAAATTAAGTATATACCAAAGTTTGTATTTCAATCCAAAGGTTAAACCTTTTTGGAAATGATACTGGAACAATTGCATATATGTGGAAAAATATAATATCACACCATTTAAAAAACAGAGTCCAGATGGAGTAAAGAGCTAAGTATCAAGAAAAAAATCTATAAAATAGTTATAAGAACATATAGGAGACTATATTTTGTACTCTTAGAGCAGAGTTTTTCTAAAACAAAAAACAGAAGTCATAAAGGAAAAGCAAGATAGATACAAAGACTTAACTATCCATAATTTTTAAAGCTCCCCAAAGTCAATTAAAAAAAAATTTTGAAAAGGGCAAATGATCTAAACAGCCAATTAAAATCAGTGAAAGATGCACCATTAAAGCAATTAAGTTAGCTAATATATCTTCCAACAGTGTCCAAGTTATAGACCAGAAAATAATTTCAAATTTTTTGAAATATCATAAACATCAAAAATTTAATAAATCTGTCCTTTAGACCAATTAAAAGCAATAAGGTTGATGTTTTGTTAGATATCACTGAAATTTGAAACATACAAATGTTAAAATAATAAACAAACAATCAATATCTATAGTGAACTTGAGGCAGAGCAAGGTAGCCCAAATAGAATCCACCTGTGATCATTCCCCCACAGGAACACCAAATTCAACAACTAACCAAGTAAGAAAGCACCTTGATAACAACTAAAAAAAAACAAACAAACAGCTGAGAGATTACAGTACCTCGTTTAGCATAATAACAGGAAAAAAACACATAAAAAGAGTAGGAAGAGCAGTCTCATTGCCTGCATCACCCCTCCTGCAACCCCAGGCAGTCCAGCTGTGTGCTTAGGGGAGTGAGGAGAAAGTGAATGTAGGATCTTAACAGTGAAACTCGGTGCTGGCCTCATCAGAGTAAAACATAGCACGAGGCAAAACTCTGTAGGCCTTGATTACAGGCTGGTACCCACAGGAGGAACATTTATATCTACCCTGTGCCAGAGGGTAATCTGCCACCCCAGTAGGAGGAAACCAAGTTCTACCTGGCTTTACCACTGTCTGACTAGAGTCACCTCAGGCCCTGAGTACATTTAGTGACAGAGCCTGAGATCTACCTACAGGATACTGCTGATCGAAACCCCACCCATATCAATTATTGTGCTCTGGCATGCCCTGAGTTCAGGTTATTTGCACGCACCACCACAGTTCACCACACCCTGCCTACTATACTGTCTATTACAGCCTACGCCCCTTGAATACCACCAAAGGCCTGAGATCAGACCTGCCTATTCTGACACCACCCCCCGCAGTGCCTAAACATGTCACTCAAGAACCTGGGGATCACTTTGCCCATTCTACCAACTCTGGCATCTATGCACTCCTACAAGGAACCTCAATATGGACCCACCCAGCCTGTCAACAATACCACCAACACCACCCACATACACATACTGCCTAGTAGTTTGGAGGCCAGCCTGCCCAGACAATCACAGCCACCATTAACACCCAGTACACACCTCCCAAGACCCAAAGGGTCATCCTGCCACTGCTACTGCCATTACCCATACCCCATTGGCTGTCCAGGGGCCTGAAAACTTGCCCTTCCACTCAGCACACTACTGCCACTACCAGCATCTGAGGGAGCCAATCAGAGGCCCAAGAATCAGCTCACTTGGACCCACTAACATTTTCGCCAGTGTACATCATCTTGGGACAAAAGAATAGGCATGCTCAGTCCTTCACTGTGGTATCTGTGATTTCCTCAGTGGGCTTGTGTGTTGTTATCAGTGGAAGCTGTGGTGAAGTTGTGCAGCAGACAGGAATGTCAGGTGGGCCAGTCTTTGGACTCCAGTGGTGACACTGAAGGGTGAACATGGGTCCATGTGGGCTGAGAAATAGCCTTTCCCAGACAAAGACTGAGGAATTCATCACTACTAGATTGGCCCTACAATAAATTTTCAAGGGAGTCATAAGTCTGGCAGCAAAAGGACAACAGTTACCATCATGAAAAAAAAATTATGAAAGTATAGAACTCACTGATAAAGCAAACAGATAAAAGCAAAAAAAAAAAAAAAAAAAAAAAAAAATGAGGAAAAGAGTCAACTGGTACCACTACAGAAAGTCACCAAACCACAAGGACAAACAATAAGAGAAAAAGAAACGAGGAAAAATATACAAAATTACCTGAAAACATTAACAATACAGCAGGAAAAAACTCACATATCAATAGTAACTGAATGTAAATTGATTAAATTCTCCAATTTAAAAGATATAGACTAACTGCACAGATTAAAAAAAGAAACATGATCCAACTACATGCTGCCTACAAGAAATATACCTTACCAGTAAAGACATACAGGCTAAAAGCAAAGGGATGAAAAAAGATATTATTCAATGCAAATGAAAACCAAAAGTGAGCATGAGTAGTTCTACCCTTATATGAGATAAGGCAGACTTTAAGTCAAAAACAAACAAACAAAAAAAGACAAATAAAGTCACTATGTAATGATAAAGGGATCAATGCAGCAAGAGGATATAACAATTGTAAATATATATTCACACAGCACTGGAGTACCCAGATTTATAAAGCAAACATTCCTAGATCTAAAAAGAAAGACTATAATACAATAAAATGAGAGACTTCAACACCCCACTTTCAGCATTAGACAAATTGTCTAGGCAAAAAACAAACAAACAAATCACTGGATTTAAAGTGAACATTAGACCAAATCAATCTAACAGACATTTACACTACATTTTATCCTTTTATTAGAAGAATACACATTCTGTAATCCCAGCTACTCGGGAGGCTGAGGTAGGAGAATAGCATGAACCCAGGAGGCAGAGCTTGCAGTGAGCGGAGATTGCGCCACTGCACTCCAGCCTGGCAACAGAGCGAGACTCCATCTCAAAAAAAAAAAAAAAAAAAAAAAAAAGTCTTAACTATTGTTAAACATTGAAATTATATCAAGTATCTTCTGAGATCAAAATAGAATAAAACTAGAAATTAATGCCAAAATAAATTTTGGAAACTATACAAGTGAATGGAAATTAAACATGCTCCTGAAAGACCATTGGGTCAATGAAGAAATTAAAATAGAAATCAACACATTTCTTGAAACAAATGAAAATGGGAACACAGCACACCACAAACATTTGGGGTACAGCAAAATCAATATTAAGATGAAAGTTTACATTTGTCAGTATAGCAAATAAATCCCTGCATC
Source organism: Rhinopithecus roxellana (assembly GCF_007565055.1). Classification (NCBI taxonomy): domain Eukaryota; kingdom Metazoa; phylum Chordata; class Mammalia; order Primates; family Cercopithecidae; genus Rhinopithecus; species Rhinopithecus roxellana. The sequence goes on from NC_044550.1 coordinate 19,742,673, forward strand.
AAAAAAACAGAAAAGTTTTTTATTTTTGTGTTGTGTACAAAATGGCTGACTGGAGATGTTGAACACCAGTTCTCTTCAGGAAGAAGTACCAAAGCTACAGGTGAGTAATCATAACCTGAATAAAATATCGAAAGAAGAGTGCCAGAGTCCCTCAGGGAACTCATGAGAAGAAGCTAGGGCACAGGGAAGAAAAAAAAGGAAGAAAGTTTGGCACAAATCAAACTCTGAAGGACTTGGAGTTCCATGAAAAGGGTAAGTGGAGATATTTTTGGCTCCCCTCCCTCTAAGGCAGATTGCTGGTTTCAGAACTGTCGGAGGGCTCCTCTGCTCTCCGGAGCCAAAGCACTGGTGTGAGTGGTGATTTGAGAACTTCTTTAATGGCATTGTACTGGCTGCTATCAAGAAGCTGACTCAGGGCCACTCATCCTATCCACTCACCCAAGCTGAGGTGGTGGACACCATACTGGGTGTGCACCCATTGTGGGCCTTGTCCTGCCCAGGGAATCTCAGCCTTTCTGTCTCATCACTGGATCCCCTGCAAATATTCTCTAGTACCACTTGGACACCGGCAACCACAAAGGACCAGCAGGACACAGGGATTCCCAGTGGGCTGGCCAATGAGCAGTGCTGCTCCTAAGAGGAGGTAGGGTGCAACACACCAAGGAAGCACCTCTTGCAACAAAGAAATCAGAGCACATGGCCAGACGTGGTGGCTCACGCCTGTAATCCCAGCACTTTGGGAGGCTGAGGTGGGTGGATCACCTGAGGTCAGGAGTTCGAGACCAGCCTGGCCAACACGGTGAAACCCCGTCTCTACTAAAAACACAAAAAATTAGCCGGTCATGGTGGCAGGTGTCTATAATCCCAGCTACTCAGGAGGTTGAGGTAGGAGAATTGCTTGAAACCAGGAGGCAGAGGTTGTAGTGAGCCGAGATTGCATCATTGCACTCCAGCTTGGGCAACAAGAGTGAAACTCTGTCTCAAAAAAAAAAAAAAAAAAAAAAAGAGAGAAGAAAAGAAAAGAAAAAAGAAAGAAAATCAGAGCACACAGTCTCCTGTGCTCTTGAGCTCTCCATTTGTGAGCTGAAGGTGACAGTGCCAGGAAGATGCAGGTACTGTGCTGGCTCTGTGGGGGAGGAGTGTGGTTTGACTCCCATGACTAGGTCAACTCAATGCTTGGGCATAGACCTGAGAGGAGGACATCTTCTCTCCCCACCACACCTACTGCTGTGGCTACAGCTATGAATGCTCCTGTAGGTGAATGGTGCAGGAGTACCTGTAGACCCATGAGGCCTTGTCTTGCACAAAAGGTGGGATCCCTCCCCTTTTCTACAATGAGTGGCAGCATTCCTGCAGCAGAGAACAAGTGAGCCACAAAGCTGTCTGTTTTGGGTTGAGGAAAGAGATTCCCTCTAAATCCATTTCAGTGAAGAGCCATAGGACAGGAGTTTTTTTATTCCTTTAAGCTACATTGTGGCCTGGAGATAGACAACAATGCCTATCTGAACTGAGAGCCAAGAGCTTCAGAACAGGGATGTGATATCGGGAAGTGGATCAAATTCCTGCCTACTTAGGACATGGAGTTAGTGCAGCCCTCTCCCCCTCTGCAGAAACCTTGGCATATTTCACTAGGAGTTCCCTCACCTCTTATCCCCCTTCCCCATCAGGGTCGGTGCTTGTGCTCTTCATTGGGTATTCAAGGGTGAACCTGATGGTCCAGCTCTGCCTACCTTTGTCCCCCATTTTGCCCTCAGCATGTGACTCAGGGCCAAGCATTCCACAGACCAGCCCCTCACCTGAGGCAACAGAGAGCTCCTCCCAGTAAACAAAGATCAAAGACATACCCATCTGCTTCTACAGCAGCCACCTCTTACCTGTAAGCCCCACCTTTTGGCCTGGAGGTTGAACTGCACAATGCAATACAAAATCCACAGACAGAAGTGCTAAGCACTGGGGAATAAGATAAGCTTCCTGAAACCTTCACAATCTCAGTCCTGCTCCCAGTCCCGCAGCAGGTGGTAAGACTATTCATATGCCAAGTACATCACCACTATAACCAGCATTTAAGAAAGTCACTACACAAAGGCTATATATAATCAAAGGTCTACCATACAGACCTTTGTCCTCTTGAAAGCACCCAGAGTCAAAGCCAATTGACCACACACAACATACATTACAGTTATATCCTCAAGTGGGGGAAAATGTCCCATCCAAACAGAAGTAAATTAAAAAATAAGGAGTGACAGCTTCTCTAGTCAGGAAGGCAAACAAACTAGAATGGTTTCATACTAACAATTCTAGCAGTATGAAAAAAAAAAAAAAAAAAAACAGGATATTATGACAACTCAAAGGTTCACACTAGGTCCCTATCAATAGATCCTAACCAAAATGAAAATTCTCAAATGTCAGATAAAGAATTCAAAATATAGACATAAGGAAGCTCCATGGGATCCAAGAGAAAGTTAGAAGCCAACACAAATAAGTAAGAAAAATTATCCAGGGTATGAGTGAAAAACTTACCAAAGAGATATATACGTAAAACAAAGAACTTCTGGAAATAAAAATTCACTGAGGGAAATATAATATATAGTTGAAATCTAACAATGGACCACAGAATACAGAAAAAAGCATTTCAGAGCTAGAAGACAGGTCTTTCTAATTAACCTGGTCAGACAAAAACAAATAAAAAAGAATTTTAAGAAACGAACAAAGCCTTCAAAAAATAAAGGGTTATATAAAGTGTCAAAAACGTATTCTCTTTGTAGCAATTGTAAATGAAAGTTCACTCATGATTTGGCTCTGCTTGTCTGTTATTGGTGTACAGGAATGCTTATGATTTTTAAACATTGATTTTGTCTCTGTTTGCAGATGACATGACTGTATATTTAGAAAACCCCTTTGTCTCAGCCCAAAATATCCTTAAGCTGATAAGCAACTTCAGCAAAGTCTCATGATAAAAAATCAATGTGCAAATACCACAAGCTTTCCTATACAAGGGATGCGAAGAACCTCTTCAAGGAGAACTACAGAACACTGCTCAAGGAAATAAAAGAGGACATAAATAAATGGAAAAACATCCCATGGTCATGGAAAAGAAGAATCAATATCACGAAAATGACCATACTGCCCAGAGTAACTTATAGATTCAATGCTATCCCCATCAAGCTTTCTTCACAGAATTGAAAAAAAAAAAAAAACTACTTTAAATGTCATATGGAATGAAAAAAGAGCCCACATAGCCAAGACAATCCTAAGCAAAAAGAACAAAGCTGGAGGCATCACACAACCTGACTTCAAACTATACTGCAAGGCTACAGTAACCAAAACAGCATGGTACTAGTACCAAAACAGATATATAGACCAATGGAACAGAACAGAGGCCTCAGAAATAACACCACACATCTACAACCATCTGATCTTTGACAACCCTGACAAAAACAAGCAATGGGGAAAGGATTCCCTATTTAATAAACGATGTTGGGAAACTGGGTAGCCATATGCAGAAAACTGAAACTGGACCCCTTCCTTACATCTTTTGCAAAAATTAACTCACAATGGATTAAAGACTTAAACGTAAGACCTAAAACCATAAAAATCCTAGAAGAAAACCTAGGCAATATCATTCAGGACATAGGCATGGGCAAAGACTTTATGCCAAAAGCAATGGCAACAAAAGCAAAAATTGAAAAAAGGGATCTAGTTAAACTAAAGAGCTTCTGCACAGCAAAAGAAACTATCTTGAACAGGCAACCTACAGAATGAGAGAAAATGTTTGCAATCTATCCATCTGACAAAGATCTTAACAACAGAATCTACAAAGAACTTAAACAAATTTACAAGCAAAAAACAAACAACCCCATCAAAAAAAAAAAAAAAGTGGGCAAAGGATATGAACAGACACTTCTCAAAAGAAGACATTTATGTGGCCAAAAAACATATGAAAAAAAGCTCATCATCACTGGTTATTAGAGAAATGCAAATCAAAACCACAATGAGATACCATCTCATGCCAGTTAGAATGGCAATCATTAAAAAGTCAGGAAACAACAGATGCTGGAGAGGATATGGAGAAATAGGAACACATTTACACTGTTTGTGGGAGTGTCAATTAGTTCAACCATTGTGGAAGACAGTGGGGCAATTCCTCAAGGATATAGAACTAGAGATACCATCATTTGACCCAGCAATTCCATTACTGGGTGTATACCCAAAGGATTATAAATCATTCCACTATAAAGACACATGCACATGTATGCTTATTGTGGCACTATTCACAATAGCAAAGACTTGGAACCAACCCAAATACCCATCAATGATAGGCTGGATAAAGAAAATGTGGCACATATATAACATGCAATACTACGCAGCCATAAAAAGGACAAGTTAATGTCCTTTGCAGGGACATGGATGAAGCTGGAAACCATCATTCTCAGCAAACTAACACAAGAACAGAAAACCAAACTCCATATGTTGTCACTCATAAGTGGGAGTTGAACAATGAGAATACATGGACACAGGAAGGGGAACATCACACACCAGGGCCTATCAGGGGATCAGGGGCTAGGAGAGGGATAGCATTAGGAGAAATACCTAATGTAGGCAATGGGTTGATGGGTGCAGCAAACCACCTTGGCACATGCATATGTAACAAAACTGTAGGTTCTGCACATGTACCCCAGAACTTAAAGTAGAAAAATACTTTAATTTAATTTAATTTAAAAAAAGAAAAGAGAGAGACAGTAATACAATAAGGAAGGGACTTTAACACCATAGTGACAGCACTAAACAGATTATCAAGGCAGAAAAGTCAACAAAGAAACATTAGATGTAAACAGGACCCTAGATCAAATAGACTTAGTGGAGTGGGCATTTACAGAACATTCTATCCAATGACACAATATACATTCTTGTCATTTGCACATGAAACATTTTCCAAACTAGACAATATGGTCAGGCCACAAAAGTCTCAATGAATTTTTAAAAACCAAAATCATATTAAGTATATTCTAAAATCACAGTGAACTACAACTAAAAACAAATATCAGGCCAGGCATGGTGACTGACACCTGTAATCCTAGCACTTTGGGAGGCCAAGGCGAGTGGGTCACTTGCAGCCAGGAGTTCAAGACCAGCCAGGCCAACATGGTGACAACTCCATCTCTACTAAAAATAAAAATTAAAAAAAAATTAAAAAAATTAAAAAAGCCTAGTGTGGTGATACACGCCTGTAATCCCAGCTATTCTGGAGGCTGAGGTAGGAGAATTGCTTGAACCCAGGAGGTGGAAGTTGCAGTGAGATGAGATCACGCCATGCACTCCAGCCTAGGTGACAAAGCGAGACACTGTCTCAAAAAATAGGAAAAAAAAATCAATATCAACATGAACTCTTAAAACTATACAAATAAATGGACATTAAACAACCTGCTTCCTGAATGATCTTTGGGTCAATAACAAAATTAAGTTGGAAGTCAAAAAATTGTTGAGGTGAATGAAAATGGAGAAACAACATATCAAAACCGCTGAAATACAGCAAAATCTCTGCTATGAGGGCAGTTTATAGCAAAAAATACCTATATCACAAAGATACAATGATCATAAATTTACCTAATGTCATACCTCAAGGAACCAGAAAAACAAGAACAAACCAAATTCAAAGCTAGCTAGAAAAGAAATAACAAAAATCAGAATATAACTAAAGGAAATAGAGACAAAAAAAATAATAAAATGGACCAAGGAAATAAAACCTTGGTTCTTTGAAAAGATCAACAAAATTGATAGACCACTAGCTTGATCAACCAAAAGAAAGAAAAGATATTCAAATAGGCACAATCAGAAATGAAAAAGGAGAGATTACAACTGATACTATAGAAATCCAGATTATCCATGACTACCATGAACATCACTACAGCCACAACCTAGAAAACCTATATGAAATAGATATATTCCCAGAAACATACACCCTCAAAAATCGGAAAGAAATAGAAACCCTGAACAGACTAATAATGAGTAATGAGTTTGAAACAGTAATAAAAATATCTCCCAGTTAAAAAAAAAAAAAAAAAAAAACACAGAAGCAGACAGATTCACAGCCAAATTCTACCATCCATATAAAAAATTAGTACCATTCCTCCTGAAACCATTTTAAAAATTTGAGGAAGAAGGGTTTCTCCCTATTCTACAAAGCCAGTATCACCCTGACACCAAAGTCTGGCATGAACACACACATGCACGTGTGCACACACAAAGAAATGCCTGATGAACATAGATGCAAAAATCTTCAACAAAATACTAGCAAATCAAATCCAACAGCACATCAAAAAGATAATACGCCACAACCTAATGAATATTATACCAGAGACGCAAGGATGGATCAACATACACTAATCAATAAATGTGGTTCACCACATAAATAATTAAAAGCAAAAACAATTAAAAACAAAAACCATATGATCATCACCTTAGATGCAGAGAAAATATTTGATAAAATTTATACTTTTGTGATAGAAATTCTCTACAGACTAGTTACAGAAGGAACATACTTGAAACTAATAAAAGCCATATATGTCACACTCACAGCCAACATAATACTGAATGGGGAAAAGCTGAAAGCATTCCTCCTGAGAACTAGAATAAGACAAGAAGGCTAACTTTCACCACTTCTATTCAACAGAGTATTGGGAGTCCTAGCTAGAGTAATCAAGCAAGAGAAAGAAAGAAAAGGCATCCAAATTGGAAAAGAAAAAGTCAAATTATCTCTGTTTGCTGATGATATGATGTTAACCCTAGAATACCCTAAAGATTTTTCTGAAAGATTCCTAGATGTGATAAATGATTTCAGGAAAGTGTCAGGATACAAAATTAATACATGAAAATAGTAGGGTTTCTATACAACAATGAAAATCAAGCTGAAAATCAAATCAAGTCTTCACATTTACAATAGCTATGAGAAATAAAATACCTAAGAATGCAACTAACCAAAGAGGTGAAAGATCTACAAGGGGAACTAAAAAACACTGTTGAAAGAAATCATCAATGACACAAACAAATGGGAAACTATCTTATGCGTATGGATTGGAAGAATCAATATTTTTAAAATGACCACACTGCCCAAAGCAATCTACAGACTCAATGCAATTCCTATCAAATTACAATCAGGCAACAAAATTTTTTCACAATTTTTTTTAAAATCCTAAAATTAATATGGAAACAAAAAAAATAGACCAAATAGCCAAAGCAATCCTAAGCAAAAAGGATAAAGTTGGGAGCATCACATTACCCACCTTCAAACTATATCACAAATCAATAGCAACCAAAACAACATGGTGCTGGTATAAAAACAGAAACATAGATCAGTGGAACAGAATAGAGAACCCAGAAATGAAAGCACATTCGTAAAATCAACTGGTCTTTGACAAAGCTGACAAAAATATGTACTGTGGATAGTATACCCTATTCAATGATTGGTACTTGGAAAACTGTATACTCATATGCAGAAGAATGAAACTGTACCCCATCTAACATCAGATACAAAAATGAATTCAAGAGATATTAATGATTTAAGTGTAAGACATAAAACTATTAAAATCCTAGAAGAAAATGGTTTATTATCTAGGAAAATCTCTTCTGGACATTGACCTAGAAAAAGAATTTATGACTAAGACCTAAAAGCAAATATAACAAAAACAAAAATAGACAATGAGACTTAATTAAACTAAAAAGCTTCTGTACACAAAAAGAAATAATCAACAGAATAAACAGACAGCCCCCACGACGGGATAAAATATTTGCAAACTATGCATTCAAGAAAGGACTAATATCCAGAATCTACAAAGAACTTAACCACCTAAACAAAACAACAACAACAAATAACCCCACCTCTAGGAACTATAAAAGCAAAAACAAACCAAATCCAAAATTACAGAAGAAAAGAAGTAATAATTATCAGAGCAGAACTAAGTAAAATAAAGACTAAAGAAATAATATACAGAATCAACAAAAAAGTTGGTTCTTTAAAAAGATAAACAAATTAATGAGCTGCTAGCTAAACTAATAAAAGAAAAAGAGATGACCCAGATAGACAAATCAGAAATGAAAAAAGATAAATTACAACTGATACCACAAAAATACAAAAGATCCTAAGAGACTATTTTGAACAACTGTATGCTAACAAACTAGAAAATCTAGAGGAAATCAATAAATTCCAGAAGCATACAACTTATCAAGATTGGATCAGGAAGAAATAGAAAATCTGAATAACCAACAAGTTGTGAGATTAAATTAGTAATAAAAAGTCTCTCAACAAAGAAAAGCCCAGGACCAGATGGATTTGCTGCTAAATTCTACCAAATGTACAAAGAAGAACTAATACTAATCTTCCTTAAATTATTCCAGGAAATATAAGAGGAAGGAATTCTCCTTAACTCGTTCAATGAGGCCAACATTACCCTGATGCCAAAACAAGACAAAGATATAACAAAAAAACAAAACTACAGGCCAACATCCCTGTTGAACATAGATGTAAAAATTCTCAACAAAATACCAGTAAATCTTCACGTTTACAATAGCTACAAAATATAAAATACCTAAGAATGCATTTAACCAAACAGAGAAATGATATCTACAAGGAGAACTAAAAAACACCACTGAGAGAAATCATCAATGACACAAATGGGAAACTATCCTATGATTATTGATTCGAAGAATCGATATTTTTAAAATGACCACACTGCCCAAAGCAATCTACGGACTCAATGCAATTTCTATCAAATTACCAAAAAAATTGTCCACAGAATTAGAAAAAACAATTCTAAAATTAGTATGGAAACAATAAAGGCCAAGTAGCCAAAGCAATCCTAAGCAAAAAGGACAAAGCTGGAAGCATCACCTTACTCAACTTCAAACTATACCACAAGGCAACAGAAACCAAAACAGCATTGTATGTTCTCACTCATATGCGTGTGCTAAGAAAATTGATCTCATGAAGGTAGTAAGTACTGTGATGGTTACCAGAGACTCAGAAGATATAATTTATGATCAAAATCGAGACCATCCTGGCTAACATGGTGAAACCCCGTCTCTACTAAAAAATACAAAAAACTAGCCGGGCGAGGTGGCGGGCGCCTGTAGTCCCAGCTACTCCGGAGGCTGAGGCAGGAGAATGGCGTAAACCCGGGAGGCGGAGCTTGCACTGAGCTGAGATCCGGCCACCGCACTCCAGCCTGGGTGACAGAGCGAGACTCCGTCTCAAAAAAAAAAAAAAAAAAAATTTATGATCAAAATACATTTATAATTTATATATAATATTTATAATATGTTTATAATTTATAATATATTTTTATTTCATATAAAGAGAATATTTAGAATGTTTTCAACACAAATAATAAATATCTAAAGTGATTAATATCCCAATTACCTGATTCAATCATTATATCTTGTATGCATATAGTAAAATAGAACATGTACCCCTTAAGTATGTACAATTATTACTTGTCAATTAAAAAACAGACACTTCTCAAAAGAAGACATTCATGCAGCCAACATTCATATGAAGAAAAGCTCAACATCACTGATCACTAGAGAAATGCAAATCAAAACCACAATGAAATACCATCTCACATTAGTCACAATGGCTATTATAAAAAGTAAAAAAATAACAGATGCTGGCAAGATTTTGGAGGAAAAGGAGCATCTATACCCTGTTAGTGGGGGTGTAAATTAGTTCAGTCATTGTGGAAAATAGTGTGGCAATTCCTCAAAGAACCAAAAACAGAAATACCATTTGACCTGGCAATCCCATTACTGAGTATATACCCAAAGCAATATAAATCATCATATTATAAAGATGCATGGCCACATATGTTCATTGCAACACTATTCACAATAGCATACATATGGAATCAACATAAATGCCCATCAGTAACAGACTGGACAAAGAAAATTTGGTATATGCACCATGGAATATTATGCAGCCATAACACAGAATGAGATCATGCCTTTGCAGAAACATGGATGGAGCTTGAGGCCATTATCCTTAGCAAACTAATGCAGGAACAGAAAACCAAATATTACATGTTTTCACTTATAAGTGGGGGCTAAATGATGAGAACACATGGGCAAATAGAGGGGAACAACACACACTGGGGCCTACTTGAGGCTGGAGGGTGGGAGGAAGGAGAGAATCAGGAAAAATAACTAATGGGTACTAGGCTTAATACATGGGTAATGAAATAATCTGTTCAACAAACCTCCATGACATGTTTACCTATGTAACACACCTGCATATATACCCCTGAACTTAAAAGTTAAAAAAAAAAGAAAAAACAGAAAAAATATATTTATAGTAAACCTGTAGGTACAGTTTTTAACCCCATGACAACCAGAAGAATTAATAATTGTCAAGACCTTGAAACCATTTTTATAAAAGCTTAATTTAGTTTTAATTTAGACATGCTTTTGTGAATAATACAAATGCAGCAACCAAAGTTTAAGAAAGGATCTCAAAGATGAGTGAAGATTCTTTGCACACCAATCAGTTAAACATTTTTTAGCAGGCACAGTAACAGGTAATCTGTTTCCCTAAAATTATCTTTGAGAACTTGAGCTCTTTTAGGATGCTTCTTGTGATGGTTTATGATGACATCAAATACAACAATTCTTTTTTTTGTTTGTTTGTTTTTTGCTTTTTGTTTTTTGTTTTGTTTTGTTTTGTTTTTTACTTATTATACTTTAAGTTCTAGGGTACATGTGCATAACGTGCAGGTTTGTTACATATGTATACTAATGCCATGTTGGTGTGCTGCACCCATCAACTCGTCAGCACCCATCAATTCATCATTTACATCATGTATAACTCCCCAAGGCAATCCCTCCCTCCTCCCCCCTCCCCATGATAGGCCCCAGTGTGTGATGTTCCCCTTCCCGAGTCCAAGTGATCTCATTGTTCAGTTCCCACCTATGAGTGAGAACATGCGGTGTTTGGTTTTCTCTTCTTGTGATAGTTTGCTAAGAATGATGGTTTCCAGCTGCATCCATGTCCCTACAAAGGACGCAAACTCATCCTTTTTATGGCTGCATAGTATTCCATGGTGTATATGTGCCACATTTTCTTAATCCAGTCTGTCACAGATGGACATTTGGGTTGATTCCAAGTCTTTGCTGTTGTGAATAGTGCCGCAATAAACATACGTGTGCATGTGTCTTTGTAGTAGAATAATTTATAATCCTTTGGGTATATACCCAGTAGTGGGATGGCTGGGTCATATGGTACATTTAGTTCTAGATCCTTGAGGAATTGCCATACTGTTTTCCATAATGGTTGAACTAGTTTACAATCCCACCAACAGTGTAAAAGTGTTCCTCTTTCTCCACATCCTCTCCAACAACTGTTGTTTCCTGACTTCTTAATGATTGCCATTCTAACTGGTGTGAGATGGTATCCCATTGTGGTTTTGATTTGCATTTCTCTGATGGCCAGTGATGATGAGCATTTTTTCATGTGTCTGTTGGCTGTATGAATGTCTTCTTTTGAGAAATGTCTGTTCATATCCTTTGCCCACTTTTTGATGGGGTTGTTTGCTTTTTTCTTGTATATTTGTTTGAGTTCTTTGTAGATTCTGGATATTAGCCCTTTGTCAGATGAGTAGGTTGGAAAAATTTTCTCCCATTCTGTAGGTTGCCTGTTCACTCTGATGGTAGTTTATTTTGCTGTGCAAAAGCTCTTTAGTTTAATTAGATCCCATTTGTCAATTTTGGCTTTTGCTGCCGTTGCTTTTGGTGTTTTAGACATGAAGTCCTTGCCCATGCCTATGTCCTGAATGGTACTACATAGATTTTCTTCTAGGGTTTTTATGGTATTAGGTCTAACATTTAAGTCTCTAATCCATCTTGAATTAATCTTCGTATAAGGGGTAAGGAAAGGATCCAGTTTCAGCTTTCTACTTATGGCTAGCCAATTTTCCCAGCACCATTTATTAAATAGGGAATCCTTTCCCCATTTCTTGTTTCTCTCAGGTTTGTCAAAGATCAGATGGCTGTAGATGTGCGGTATTATTTCTGAGGACTCTGCTCTGTTCCATTGGTCTATATCTCTGTTTTGGTACCAGTACCATGCTGTTTTGGTTACTGTAGCCTTGTAGTATAGTTTGAAGTCAGGTAGCATGATGCCTCCAGCTTTGTTCTTATGAATTAGGATTGTCTTGGCAATGCGGGCTCTTTTTTGGTTCCATATGAACTTTAAAGCAGTTTTTTCCAACTCTGTGAAGAAACTCATTGGTAGCTTGATGGGGATGGCATTGAATCTATAAATAACCTTGGGCAATATGGCCATTTTCACGATATTGATTCTTCCTATCCATGAGCATGGTATGTTCTTCCATTTGTTAGTGTCCTCTTTGATTTCACTGAGCAGTGGTTTGTAGTTCTCCTTGAAGAGGTCCTTGACATCCCTTGTAAGTTGGATTCCTAGGTATTTGATTCTCTTTGAAGCAATTGTGAATGGAAGTTCATTCATGATTTGGCTCTCTGCTTGTCTGTTACTGCTGTGTAAGAATGCTTGTGATTTTTGCACATTAATTTTGTATCCTGAGACTTTGCTGAAGTTTCTTATCAGCTTAAGGAGATTTTGAGCTGAGACAATGGGGTTTTCTAAATATACAATCATGTCATCTGCAAACAGGGACAATTTGACTTCTTCTTTTCCTAACTGGATACCCTTGATTTCTTTCTCTTGCCTGATTGCCCTAGCCAGAACTTCCAACACTATGTTGAATAGGAGTGGTGAGAGAGGGCATCCCTGTCTTGTGCCAGTTTTCAAAGGGAATTTTTCCAGTTTTTGCCCATTCAGTATGATATTAGCTGTGGGTTTGTCATAAAGAGCTCTTATTATTTTGAGGTACGTTCCATCAATACCGAATTTATTGAGCGTTTTTAGCATGAAGGGCTGTTGAATTTTGTCAAAAGCCTTTTCTGCATCTATTGAGGTAATCATGTGGTTCTTGTCTTTGGTTCTGTTTATATGCTGGATTACGTTTATTGATTTGCGAAAGTTGAACCAGCCTTGCATCCCAGGGATGAAGCCCACTTGATCATGGTGGATAAGCTTTTTGATGTGCTGCTGAATCTGGTTTGCCAGTATTTTATTGAGAATTTTTGCATCGATGTTCATCAGGGATATTGGTCTAAAATTCTCTTTTTTTGTTGTGTCTCTGCCAGGCTTTGGTATCAGGATGATGTTGGCCTCATAAAATGAGTTAGGGAGGATTCCCTCTTTTTCTATTGATTGGAATAGTTTCAGAAGGAATGGTAGCAGCTCCTCCTTGTACCTCTGGTAGAATTCAGCTGTGAATCCATCTGGTCCTGGACTTTTTTTGGTGGGTAGGCTATTAATTATTGCCTCAATTTCAGAGCCTGCTATTGGTCTATTCAGGGTTTCAACTTCTTCCTGGTTTAGTCTTGGAAGAGTGTAAGTGTCCAGGAAATTATCCATTTCTTCTAGATTTTCTAGTTGATTTGCGTAGAGGCGTTTATAGTATTCTCTAATGGTTGTTTGTATTTCTGTGGGGTCAGTGGTGATATCCCCTTTATCATTTTTTATTGCATCTATTTGATTCCTCTCTCTTTTCTTCTTTATTAGCCTTGCTAGTGGTCTGTCAATTTTGTTGATCTTTTCAAAAAACCAACTCCTGGATTCATTGATTTTTTGGAGGGTTTTTTGTGTCTCTATTTCCTTCAGTTCAGCTCTGATCTTAGTTATTTCTTGCCTTCTGCTAGCTTTTGAATGTGTTTGCTCTTGCCTCTCTAGTTCTTTTAATTGTGATGTTAGAGTGTCCATTTTAGATCTTTCCTGCTTTCTCTTGTGGGCATTTAGTGCTCTAAATTTCCCTCTACACACTGCTTTAAATGTGTCCCAGAGATTCTGGTATGTTGTATCTTTGTTCTCATTGGTTTCAAAGAACATCTTTATTTCCGCTTTCATTTCGTTATGTACCCAGTAGTCATTCAGGAGCAGGTTGTTCAGTTTCCATGTAGTTGAGCGGTTTTGATTGAGTTTCTTAGTCCTGAGTTCTAGTTTGATTGCACTGTGGTCTGAGAGACAGTTTGTTATAATTTCTGTTCTTTTACATTTGCTGAGGAGTGCTTTACTTCCAATTATGTGGTCAATTTTGGAATAAGTGTGATGTGGTGCTGAGAAGAATGTATATTCTGTTGATTTGGGGTGGAGAGTTCTATAGATGTCTATTAGGTCCGCTTGGTGCAGAGATGAGTTCAATTCCTGGATATCCTTGTTAACTTTCTGTCTCGTTGATCTGTCTAATGTTGACAGTGGAGTGTTGAAGTCTCCCATTATTATTGTATGGGAGTCTAAGTCTCTTTGTAAGTCTCTAAGGACTCGCTTTATGAATCTGGGTGCTCCTGTATTGGGTGCATATATATTTAGGATAGTTAGCTCTTCCTGTTGAATTGATCCCTTTACCATTATGTAATGGCCTTCTTTGTCTCTTTTGATCTTTGATGGTTTAAAGTCTGTTTTATCAGAGACAAGGATTGCAACCCCTGCTTTTTTTTGTTCTCCATTTGCTTGCTAGATCTTCCTCCATCCCTTTATTTTGAGCCTATGTATGTCTCTGCATGTGAGATGGGTCTCCTGAATACAGCAGACTGATGGGTCTTGACTCTTTATCCAGTTTGCCAGTCTGTGTCTTTTAATTGGAGCATTTAGTCCATTAACATTTAAGGTTAATATTGTTATGTGTGAACTTGATCCTGCCATGATGATATTAACTGGTTATTTTGCTCGTTAGTTGATGCACTTTCTTCCTAGCCTCGACGGTCTTTACATTTTGGCATGTTTTTGCAATGGCTGGTACCGGTTGTTCCTTTCCACGTTTAGGGCTTCCTTCAGGGTCTCTTGTAAGGCTGGCCTGGTAGTGACAAAATCTCTAAGCATTTGCTTATCTATAAAGGATTTTATTTCTCCTTCACTTATGAAACTTAGTTTGGCTGGATATGAAATTCTGGGTTGAAAATTCTTTTCTTTAAGAACGTTGAATATTGACCCCCACTCTCTTCTGGCTTGTAGAGTTTCTGCCGAGAGATCTGCTGTTAGTCTGATGGGCTTCCCTTTGTGGGTAACCCGACCTTTCTCTCTGGCTGCCCTTAAGATTTTTTCCTTCATTTCAACTTTGGTGAATCTGGCAATTATGTGCCTTGGAGTTGCTCTTCTGGAGGAGTATCTTTGTGGCATTCTCTGTATTTCCTGAATTTGAATGTTGGCCTGCCCTACTAGGTTGGGGAAGTTCTCCTGGATGATATCCTGAAGAGTGTTTTCCAACTTGGTTCCATTTTCCCCCTCACTTTCAGGCACCCCAATCAGACGTAGATTTGGTCTTTTTACATAATCCCATACTTCTTGCAGGCTTTGTTCATTTCTTTTTCTTCGTTTTTCTTTTGGTTTCTCTTCTTGCTTCATTTCATTCATTTGATCTTCAATCGCTGATACTCTTTCTTCCAGTTGATCGAGTCGGTTACTGAAGCTTGTGCATTTGTCACGTATTTCTCGTGTCATGGTTTTCATCTCTGTCATTTCGTTTATGATCTTCTCTGCATTAATTAGTCTAGCTGTCAATTCTTCCACTCTTTTTTCAAGATTTTTAGTTTCTTTGCGCTGGGTACATAATTCCTCCTTTAGCTCTGAGAAGTTTGATGGACTGAAGCCTTCTTCTCTCATCTCGTCAAAGTCATTCTCTGACCAGCTTTGATCCATTGCTGGCGATGGGCTGCACTCCTTTGCAGGGGGAGATGCGCTCTTATTTTTTGAATTTCCAGCTTTTCTGCCCTGCTTCTTCCCCATCTTTGTGGTTTTATCTGTCTCTGGTCTTTGATGATGGTGACGTACTGATGGGGTTTTGGTATAGGTGTCCTTCCTGTTTGATAGTTTTCCTTCTGACAGTCAGAAGGACTGTCTGTTGGTCTGTTGGAAATTGCTTGAGGTCCACTCCAGACCCTGTTTGCCTGGGTATCAGCAGCAGAGGTTGACAAAGATAGAATATTGCTGAACAGCGAGTGTACCTGTCTGATTCTTCCTTTGGAAGTTTCCTCTCAGGGGTGTACTCTACCCTGTGAGGTGTGGGGTGTCAGACTGCCCCTAGTGGGGGATGTCTCCCAGCTAGGCTACTCAGGGGTCAAGGACCCACTTGAGTAGGCAGTCTGTCCATTCTCAGATCTCAACCTCCGCGTTGGGAGATCCACGGCTCTCCCCAAAGCTGTCAGACAGAGTTGTTCGCGTCTGCACCGGCCCCCGCTGCTTCCCCTGTTGGTCTTCAGCTGTGCGCTGTCCCCAGAGATGGAGTCTCAGTTGAAAATGCAGAAATCACCGGTCTTCTGTGTCGCTCGCGCTGTGAGTTGGAGACGGGAGCTGTTCCTATTCTGCCATCTTGCTCCGCCCTTCCAAATACAACAATTCTTATGCAATATGTTTCTGGGAAAATTCTACATTTTAATATTTTTTCTTATCTGATTTCTACATAAAAGTAGTTTTCCAAATATAAAAATATTGAGAACGTTTCAGGAAAATTCTGCTCAAAAGATCTGATCAAAAGGCTTAGAGGTTTTTATAGTTGTGAACATAAATCATGTTTTTTACTGTGCCAAACTCTAATTACATCATTTAAATCATTAGAGGACAAAAATCCAAGCATTTTAACATTTCTAGTTTCTTGGAAATTATAATCCTAGTCTCTAAAGCACTCTAATTTTGTAAGAAGGATAGTTAGAAAAAAAAAGTATGAAATGTGTGTGTACTCTGGGCCTCTGTAGTTTTCAGCTAGCTTTGTCTTGTCTTTCTACCCTACAAAATTTTAAACACAGTTATGTTCTCTTCCAAAGTCAAAATGTTGTTATGCAACCTGGTAAATAATCTTACTAGGTTTATATTGGAATTACTTTTAACAAATGAAGTATTTAAGCAGAGGTCTAGAAAAGAAATTGTTGAGAAGAAAAAGGAACAATTACTCTACTCAACCAGTCTTTATTGAGTGTGTTCTATGAGCCCAGAGCTGTGTTTCAAACTCTGAGGTTTGGCTTTATACTTTTTTTTTTTTCAAAGACCTGACAATCTCATTGATGAGACAATCACACCAATTTAATAAATATTTACTAAATGCTGTATCTCTGGCTTGTTCCTAGTTGTAACAATGAGGATAAGATCACGAAGTCTGTATTGATATGGAACTTAAGTTTTATAGGAGAGCCATACCAAATAAACAAGTAAGCAAAAAATAAAATAATAGCAAGATCATTGTCTTAGTTTGTTCAGGCTACTATAACCAAGTACCATAAACTAGGTGGCTTATAAGCAACAAAAATTTATTTCTCACAGTTCTGGAGGCTGAGATGTCCAAGATCAAGGTGCCAGGAGATTTGCTGTCCAATGACGGCTCCTTTCCTTGTTCATGGATGATGCCTTCTCACAGTGTCCCCACGTGGTAGAAGAGTCTAGGGTTACTCTGGGACCTCTTTTATAAGAGCAGTAATCGATTCATGAGGGCTCTGCCCTTATGACCTAAACTCCTCCCAAAGACCTTATCTCCTAATAATGTCACCTGAGGATTAAGATCTCAACATGAATTTTGAGGGTCTATAAACATTCAGTTCGTTGCAAGCATCTACTTCAGATGTTTCAAGAGGTAATCTATGGAAAACTTCCAGTGCAGGTCTTAGCAGATGATAAACACTTGGAAAACATTGGCTTCTTTTTTTCTTTTTAAATTTTTCTTCTTAAAATTATGTAGTGTGTAAATCCCTTCAAGGCATGCAAAACTGCAACAGGCATACTTGAAAGTTGACAGAGCTTTCCATAACAAGCAAAGAGAACTGTGCATTTGTGCTTGTACTCAGAGCTTTCCTGAAAGCATCCTTTGAGTGCCCTCATCAGCTTTCTTCTAGTATCCTCAAACAGCCTCAGCACCCTCCGTAATTCTGTACAAGCAATAGATATGTAATAAATATTTGGCCGATAGAATCAAACAACAGTTACTTGAAAACAAGGTCCAGTATGAGTTAGTTTCAGTGGTGTGAAAACATCAATAACAACATTAATGAGTTAAAGAATATAGAAGAGGTTAGAACAGGCTTGTTTGCTAGTGGAAATGATTTAGTAGAAAGAGAAAGATTGATGATATGAGAGTGATGAAAGATAAAGCAAAGAAGTGGGCAAGCAATTCCAGGAAATATATAATTGTCCAATGTTTCAATTTACCAGCTTCACCCAACTACTTCTAGTTTAACCTTATCCATGGTTCTGGAATGCAGTATTCCTATGAGCCAGAGTAGTAGGGTTCCCCAGAAAGACAAAACCAATAGGATATATACATATGTATGTATGTATGTGTATAGATCCATGTATGTATATATAGATACGTGAGAGGACATTTATTATGGGAATCAGATCACACAATACGGAGGTTGAGATGTCCCTCAAAAGACCATTCATTCCTATGATAGCTCCATTTTTCATGATAATCCTTTATTTTGATATAACAAAATATGACTGACTCCTGTTCCTTACAACCCAAGAATACCAACTCCTAAACAAAAAATAATTCAGCAGCAAATTGTTTATTAAAGACTCCTAGTACAGCATCACCCAATAAAGCTATAAAGTAAGCCACATACATAATTTTAAAATTTTAGAGGCATATTTTTAAAAGTAAGATGAAACTGTTGAAATTAATTTAAGAATATATTTATTAGGCCGATAAATTCAAAATATGATCACTTCAAGCAATCAATATAAAAAATATTAATGAGATATTGTACAGTGTTCTTTTTCTGCTAAGCCTTTGAAATTCCATTTTTATTTACACTTACAGCATATCTAAATTTGGATATGCCATATCTAAAATATTCAATAGCCACATATGGACAGTAGCTGCCATATTGGGCAGGCTAGTTCCAAAAGCTCAAACAGGGGAGAGACCAATGTGCATATAATAAAATGGAGACCAGATGGGTTTGGCTTTGGCTGTCCTTGGGAAGGCAGCATGAGAAGATGCAGAAAAATAATCTATTAGGGAGAGTGGAGAAATGGAGAATAGTATTAGAATAAACTAATGAGAAGCATGAAGCACTCCACCAACTTAATCCAAACCTTTAGCCATTATCCCAGAGAACATTGCTAGATAATCTCCAGAGTAGGTATACATCTTTCATTGAAATAGATTTCAACTTCAAACAGTGGAACGAACATTCTATTAGGTTAGTGCAAATGTTAATTGCAAAAACCGCAATTATATTTGCACCAACCTAATATTTATCACTGTCAGTGAATTTAGAACCTCTCAAAACCTGTTATTTGCTCTTTTTGTGAAACTTTTGTGTTCTTTCCAAGTTAGGGGCCAATTATAATCTTTCATTGACTTAACCCAAGAACCCCAGGAAAAAGAAATAGAGTTGTTCCCAATGTCATCATTTTTCTGAAAAAAGTAGCTATATTTCAGTCTCAAAATGAGAAGTATCTCTAATTAATACACTTCCCCTCACCTGTTTTGTGTGAATCCTCAGAATGTTTCTGAGGATCTGAATTTATTTATTGGAAACTGGTGAGTTTAATGAGCTAGCATTTATAAGGCCTTCTTTTCTCCCCCTTAGTTTTCCAGGAAATATAGGGTCTGCATGATGGAGCAGAGGTACGTAAAACAAACAAAAAAAAGAGCAGCATCTTGGGAAGCTTTGCTGCTGTTTGTACCTGGTCAACAGCTCAGTGATCAGGTGGTGTCAGGCCTCTACCCTCTAGGGAGCACATCATGGGCAGGAAAAGGAACATGTCTTAATTGTTTTTATCCTCCCAACACCATATTTAGCATCTTCACTTATTAAGTAATCAATACAAGTGGAGGGAGTGAATGAATGAATGAATGAATGAATGAATGAATGAATGAATACAGCTCTTCCCCCAGAAGAATACAAGCTGCAACCTGGTATCTGAGTTTGCTATGGTCCTTTCCTCTGTGATGCTAAGTCTCAAGGAGAGTAATGGGACAGAAGTACACATCTGCAAGTCACTATTCGTATCAAACCTATTATCTCCAAGGGCCATTGAGAAATATCACAAAGTCACATAGCTCCTTGACTTCCTTCCCAGATAAGCATGGATAGGCATATAACCCTGGCACTCAGCATCTCTTCTGCCTGCTTAATTGGCTTGAGCATCCACATATGCATGAAAATATGGGCACACTCTTGCCCTCTCCTCATTTCTTCAGTAATTTAAAATAAATCATTTGGCTTGATCCTCCAAGATTTAGCAGCTGAGGAATCTTTGAATCAGTTATTTAACGCAGCTTCGCATTCTGCTCAAATCATCATACTCTCTTAGCAACGGTATCTGCCCAAATCATCATACTCTCTTAGCAACTGTATAATGCACTCTTATTATTTGTATTCACCATGCTATCCAATAGATCACAAAGAAAAAAGGTACTTATTCCTTCTGAGACTTTGTATCCTTTGATTACATATCCCTCTTACCCTACAACCCCAGCCTCTGTAACCATAATTCTACTCTTTGATTGTTTTAGATTCCACATATAATGAGAAGATGCAGTATTTTTCTTTCTATGCCTGGCTTACTTTATTTAGCATAATGTTCTCCAGTTCCATCCATTTCTGCCACAAATGACAGAATTTCCTTCTTTATAAGGTTAAATAGCATTCCATTGTGTATATACACCACATTTTCTTTATCCATTCATCTGTTGATGGATACTTAGGTTGATTCCATACTTGGCTATTGTGAATATTGCTACAAAGAACATAGGAGTACAGATATCTCTTTGACAAACTTCAATTTTTTGGGTAAATACCCTGAAGTACAATTGCTGGATCATATACTAATTCTATTCTACTTGATCAAGTGTGCTATTGAAGCTTTCTATTGAATTTTTCATTTCAGTCATCGTGATTTACCTATAGAAGTTCTATTTGGTTATTACTGCTTCTTCTTTGTCAAACTTCTTGCTTTATTCATGCTTTCTTTTACAAGTTACATTTAATATTTGAACTATATATTCTTGTAGCCCACTGAACTTCTTTAAAATGATTATTCTAAATTTTTGTCAGTTATTTCATAGATCTACACTTAAGATCCATTATTATAACTTTATTAGTGTCTTTTGGAGGTGGTATGAGTCCCTGATTCTTCATAAGTCTTGTATCTTTTCACTGTTGTCTGCACATTTGAGGAGACAGCCACCTCTTCCAGCCTTTACAGGTGTTCTCTGGCATGGACAGACCTTCACTATCTGTTCTAGCCTATAATTCTGGAAGGGCCAGCTGGTGAGAACCCTGGGCAGGCAGAACTTGTTGTGGATTCTCTAGTTGGCAGGAGCACTGCCTTTCCTCTGATGTTGGTGGTGCTGCTGACTGTGCTTCACTGTCTGGTGAGATCACTGACTGAGCTCTGTTATCAGGCAGAACTGCTAGCTGGATACTGTGATGGCTTCTAGTCAGGCTAGCCACAGAATATATTCCCTGGCCAGGTGATTCTTCTGTATGGGATCTACAGTTGGGTAGGGCTATAAGCTAGGTTCTGAAGTTAGGCAGAGTAACTGCTTGGCACAAGCAAGAGCAGAGGCTGTGTGCCTTAGAAATCCATATTTGAGAATTGCCTCCCTGTCTGGGTGGAGCCATGGGGTGGGCTTTCGGCTGAGTCAAGCTGCTGTTTGACCCTCCCAGGTTGAGCGGGTCTAGTGACCACACTTCTCCAAAATGTGAAGAGGTAAGCTTCCCCCTTCCTGGTTAGGTCATTATTTGGCTTTTTTGGCTGAGCCAAGTCACTTTTTAGACTATTGGGTGAAGAAAGTCTAACCTTTCTGCTTCTCTGAAATGGGTAGGGAAGGCATTTCCCTGTCTGAGAAGGGTAGTTGAGGTGGGCTTTGGGGCTGAGCATCCAAGTTGACCATCCAATTGATGAGAAGTCCAACTCAAGCCAGATTGAACTTCCCAACACACTTCTGAAAGTGACCTTCTCATCTTTGTAAATGAGCTATGCAGTGGGCTTGTGTCTCCAAGTGAGCACCACAACTGGCAGGAACACAAAGGTACCACCAAGATCCACACACCAGTCACCATGAACTTTGCCTCTTTTGTTTGTTTCTGCCTCACCTCCCATGGTCTAGCCATGCCATGCCATTACTTGCAGTATTCCCCGTGAGGTGAGACTGGCATGGGCTTCCTGGGAAGCATCTTGGAATGCTAGGAAAGCTAGGATGACATCCTCCCGTTCTCCTCTCCCCTGTAGAAATCATGAGCCCAGGTTGATCCTCTTTGTCTGCATTTTTCTGACTTGGAGGAGGAGAATGAGTGGCACAGTCAAAGTGAGACTATTGTTTTTATCCTTCTAAGTTTGTTTTCATTCAGTTCTGTGGACCACACAGCTGTCTTGAGCTTGTTTGCAAGTTTTGCGGTTTTCAAAAAGATGTTGCGGTCTGTGGGTAGTTGCTAGCTGAACTTTCTGTGGAAGGCAGTGTAGCCTGGGACTTCCTATTCTGCCATTTTGCTTATGTCACTCCTGTCTTGTCTATTATTATGTCATTGTAGTGCTCCCCGGTAATCCAATCCCAGTTATACTCTTAAAAAATGCAGTAAGAGAGACTAAGAAAACCATGGACTTAGAGAGCCTCTTCATTTATAGGTGGCAGCTTAGGCACATTTAAGAAAGTGGAATGCAGAATACAAAATATTGTGCTTAATTGTCAACACTGTTTCTGTTCCTATGAAGCAAGTTGAACCACAGTCCTGTTATTCTCCATGTCTTAAAGCTGAGATGATTTGCCCCATTCCTCACATGAGTTCAAAACAATTTGTAATAGATTGTTATAAATTGCTTAGTGTAAAACTTAGTATACTAAGCTTCTATAAAAACTGAAAAATACGGCCGGGTGCGGTGGCTCAAGCCTGTAATCCCAGCACTTTGGGAGGCCGAGACGGGCGGATCACGAGGTCAGGAGATCGAGACCTGGCTAACATGGTGAAACCCCGTCTCTACTAAAAAAATACAAAAAAAAAAAAAAAAAAAAAAAAAAAAAAAAAAAAAAAACTAGCCGGGCGAGGTGGCGGGCTCCTGTAGTCCCAGCTACTCGGGAGGCTGAGGCAGGAGAATGGCGTAAACCCGGGAGGCGGAGCTTGCAGTGAGCTGAGATCCGGCCACTGCACTCCAGCCCGGGCGACAGAGCAAGACTCCGTCTCAAAAAAAAAAGAAAAAAAAAAAAACTGAAAAATACAGAAGATGTTATCTGATGCATCTGAGAACACTGTTTTTGGTTTTAGGGTAGAACTGTTACTTGTTTTATGGCTTTTGCCTTTGAAATAGGCAGACTTCATGTTTTATGGACTCTGTTCCCAGCATTACTTGCCATTCCTGGTGTGGTAGTAATTTGGGTGCTTTCTAGCACTATCACTGAAATGAAATCTGCTGCCCTGTCTTGTTTCTTCTTTTGTACTGACTAGATGCATATTGACCACTACTTATTAACTCTTTGATCTTTTTTATTTTTGAACATATGGTCAGGACCTTGCTAGTGCCCAGAATGACAGGATGAAATTCTAGTAGGCTCAGGCCCATGTGATAAAACTACTTTGCTCTGGGAAAAAGTAAGTGTTGGGCAGAGCAAAAGCTGGTGCATATTAAACACTCCCATGACTGGGAGAGAATGTGCTTTCCTGAGCATCTGTGAGCATAGGACTGCTGCCGCTCCATAAATGTAAGGGACCATCCATGAAAGTCTTATTCTACAATGGACTTGGAAGATCTGAATGTTGCCAAATACAGTAGAATTCAAAAGCTGCACTGACTTAAGGGAATCTATTTCACAAGTAAAAATGGGTTTAATTGAACCTGCTCTCTGTTCTTATTTTCCATTTTACGTGCCCCTTGCTTCTTCTAAAACAATATCTGCATGGAACTTTCTTCCAAAAGAAATTAAATCATCTATGCCCCTTGCTTATATTTCAACAAGCCTAGTTTCTCTTAATGGCATTTAATGAGCATAACATGTACTCTTGAAAAAAAAAATCAAGCACTTTTATTGAGCAAGAGTATTGTTTGTTGAGTTTTTAATACAACTTTACTCAAAACTCTGTAGTGCTAATTTAACAAATCTCTGGCACTTTGTTTTCCAGGCTTAGAATAAGGCTTAGAATGTCCAATGCACCTCTGAAAACAGTTCTAACTTCTGGAAAACAATAGCAGTTTCTGTGGTCACTGATGAAAGGTAATAGGATAGTTATGGTGATTATAGCATAGCCATAGGGACTGAATCTGAGTCTGAATCTGCCACTAGCTGACTTTAGGTAAGTCACTTCTACTTCTCTGAACATCATTTCATCTGTAAAATTAAAAAAAAAAAAAAAAAAGGTAGACCTATGTCAAATAAATTGTATGGAGAATTAGGTGTGTAGAAATCTGTGTTCAATTACATAAAGAAATTCAGGCCAGGCACAGTGGCTCACACCTGTTATCCCAGCACTTTGGGAGGCCAAGGCAGGTGGATCACCTTGAGGTCAGGAGTTCAAGACCAGCCTGGCCACCATGGTGAAACCCCATCTCTACTAAAAAGAAAATACAAAACATTAGCCAGGCATGGTGGCGGTTGCCTGTAATCCCAGCTACTCGGAAGGCTGAGGCAGGAGAATTGCTTGAACCCAGGAGGCGGAGGTTGCAGTGAGCCAAGTTGACACCATTGCACTCCAGCCTGGGCAACAAGAGTGTGAAACTACATCTCAAAAAAAGGAAGGAAAGGAAGAAATTCAAATATTGAATCTCATTTAATCTAATAGAAAAAATGGGAGTAGTGGCATTTTGCAAATTCTTATTTCTTACTTGGACCGGAATAACTCTATAAATTATCCCTCCTTAGCTCTACCAAAAGATTTTTGGTTTCAAAATTTAGAGATAATGTTTTCTTCCATTTACACAAGCATGAAAGTAGAGAACTTTGACCTGTAGCATATTTCTACAACCTAAGCCTGGGTTTACCTTTGCTTGCCTTTGTGGTACAAACAGCCCAGCAAGCTGTGTGCCCAGCACTGTATAAAACAGTATCATGCACTGCCTCACCCTCATGGTCCTCCATCTCCTCCTCCTCCCTCATCACTGCCACCACAGCTATCACCAGCTGCTGCTACCACCATCACTGCTGTCACCACTGTCACTACCACCACTACTGCCACTACCTCTGCTACCACCACCGCATCTAAAATTCTTCCTGATCCTAATGTGTTTATCACTCCACCTACTGCAAGAGCCCTTTCCCTGTGCCCTTGCCCTCCATCTCCTCTTGTCTAGATCCACCATAGAAAGTGAAAAATGAACCTTCCATTCAAAGCTTTTCTCTTTTCATACTTTGTTTCTGGCCACCATGGTCCACATCACCACTCCCCAACCCAGGTTGATATTTATATTTTCTCCAGCAATTGACACTTATGTGTTCATCCTTCTGAAAGATTAAGGGATAGCCACAGTTCAAAATGTCTTGATCTTTAACACCTGATAAGAACATCTGTATTCAGAAATGTGACTATTGCTCAAACAGTACCTGAGGTTATAATTATAAAGAGATTGTTAGCCAGACTTTTTATTTACTTATTATTTAGAGGAATCAAATGGGGTGATAGTGAATATAGAATTGAAGGGTTGGTGACTTTTAAAATTTTGCCTGGGCCCTAAATTTCAACTTTTTTTTTTTTTTTTTTTTTTTTTGCCATACCAGGCAAAGCACATAGCTCTGTATTTTAGCTCCTCTGTTCATATATGGAAATTGATTACTATGTTTATCTATTGTGTGATAATTAATGTGCTGACATTTTCAGTGTACATTACATTCCTGAATTAAACATGGTATTACTTTAGCAGCTTCTACACATAGGCAAATCCTGATTATATGGGTCCAATACTTCATTCTTCCCAGTGCTCAGGTCACAACAAAAGGGACCTGCACTTGTATGGAAGTGCAGGAGATAGTTTCCCACAGGAGAAACTATCTCAACCCTGTTGAAATTCCATTTTGGCATTTAGAAAAACCCAGAGGATGAGTCATTTTGATATTACCAAAGCAAAAACAAAAGAAGTTATATGGAATTTACCCAAAAGAGCTTGGAATATTTAGAAAAGTATTCGAGGAGATTAATATCACAGTCCCATCAATTCACCAAACCATGTATGTATTGTATTGCTGCATTTTATAGCAAAGATGAAAGCTGATGCAATTGGCTCTTTTTCCTGCCAAGGATAGCTTTCCATACCCTGAGTGTCTGCCAGCAATTAAGTCAATTTACCTCTACTTCTCACTAAACAACTGTCAATGAGAACAATGACAAGAGGTAGGCTAGGGGCATCTTCGGCATTCTAGAGAAAACCCGCATGAGTGTCCGTCTGTCCATCTTTCTCTCTCCCTCTCTCTGTCTTCCTGAGTCTCAAGGGATTTCAGCCTGTAAGGACTGAACTGTATTATAAGTCTCTCTCTGACCTGGATACATGAGTGTTTTTGTTATATTCACCTGCACTGTAAGACATTAATAAATGTCAGTTGCTAAGGGGATAAGAAAGGAAAAGAGAGGAACAGCTCCAGTCTCCAACTCCCAGCACGAGCCACACAGAAGACCGGTGATTTCTGCATTTTCAAATGAGGTACTGGGGTCATCTCACTGGGGAGTGCCGGACAACTGGTGCTGGTCAGCTGCTGCAGCCCGACCAGCAAGAGCTGAAGCAGGGCGAGGCATTGCCTCACCTGGGAAGCGCAAGGGGGAAGGGAATCCCTTTTCCTAGCCAGGGGAACTGAGACACACAACACCTGGAAAATCGGGTAATTCCCACCCCAATACTGCGCTTTAAGGAAACGGGCACACGAGGAGATTATACCCACACCTGGCCGGAAGGGTCCCACGGCCACGGAGCCTCCCTCATTGCTAGCACAGCAGTCTGCGATCTAACCGAAACGGCAGCAGCGAGGCTGGGGGAGGGGCGCCCGCCATTGCTGAGGCTTAAGTAGGTAAACAAAGCCGCTGGGAAGCTCAAACTGGGTGGAGCTCACAGCAGCTCAAGGAAACCTGCCTGTCTCTGAAGACTCCACCTCTGGGGACAGGGCACAGCTAAACAACAAAAGGGGAAGCAGCAGAAGCCTATTCATAAAGCAAGTCCTTAGAGACTTACAAAGAGACTTAGACTCCCATACAATAATAATGGGAGACTTCAACACTCCACTGTCAACATTAGACAGATCAACGAGACAGAAAGTTAACAAGGATATCCAGGAATTGAACTCATCTCTGCACCAAGCGGACCTAATAGACATCTATAGAACTTTCCACCCCAAATCAACAGAATATACATTCTTCTCAGCACCACATCACACTTATTCCAAAATTGACCACATAATTGGAAGTAAAGCACTCCTTAGCAAATGTAAAAGAACAGAAATTATAACAAACTGTCTCTCAGACCACAGTGCAATCAAACTAGAACTCAGGACTAAGAAACTCAATCAAAACCGCTCAACTACATGGAAACCGAACAACCTGCTCCTGAATGACTACTGGGTACATAACGAAATGAAGGCAGAAATAAAGATGTTCTTTGAAACCCATGAGAACAAAGATACAACATACCAGAATCTCTGGGACACATTTAAAGCAGTGTGTAGAGGGAAATTTATGGCACTAAATGCCCACAAGAGAAAGCTGGAAAGATCTAAAATTGACACTCTAATACCACAATTAAAAGAACTGGAGAAGCAAGAGCAAACACATTCAAAAGCTAGCAGAAGGCAAGAAATAACTAAGATGAGAGCAGAAATGAGGGAGATAGAGACACAAAAAACCCTCCAAAAAAATCAATGAATCCAGGAGTTGTTTTTTTTTTGAAAAAATCAACAAAATTGACAGACTGCTAGCAAGACTAATAAAGAAGAAAAGAGAGAAGAATCAAATAGACGCAATAAAAAATGATAAAGGGGATATCACCACCGACCCCACAGAAATACAAACTACCATCAGAGAATACTATAAACACCTCTATGCAAATCAACTAGAAAATCTAGAAGAAATGGATAATTTCCTGGACACTTACACTCTTCCAAGACTAAACCAGGAAGAAGTTGAATCCCTGAATACACCAATAGCAAGCTCTGAAATTGAGGCAATTATTAATAGCCTACCAACCAAAAAAAGTCCAGGACTAGATGGATTCACAGCTGAATTCTACCTGAGGTACAAGGAGGAGCTGGTACCATTCCTTCTGAAACTATTCCAATCAATAGAAAAAGAGGGAATCCTCCCTAACTCATTTTATGAGGCCAACATCATCCTGATACCAAGCCTGGTAGAGACACAACAAAAAAAGAAAATTTTAGACCAATATCCCTGATGAACATCGATGCAAGAATCCTCAATAAAATACTGGCAAACCAGATTCAGCAGCACATCAAAAAGCTTATCCACCATGATCAAGTGGGCTTCATCCCTGGGATGCAAGGCTGGTTCAACATTCACAAATTAATAAACGTAATCCAGCATATAAACAGAACCAAAGACAAGAACCACATGATTATCTCAATAGATGCAGAAAAGGCCTTTGACAAAATTCAACAGCCCTTCATGCTAAAAACGCTCAATAAATTCGGTATTGATGGAACGTACCTCAAAATAATAAGAGCTATTTATGACAAACCCACAGCCAATATCATACTGAATG
This sequence comes from Rhinopithecus roxellana, assembly GCF_007565055.1. NCBI lineage: Eukaryota > Metazoa > Chordata > Mammalia > Primates > Cercopithecidae > Rhinopithecus > Rhinopithecus roxellana. The sequence goes on from NC_044550.1 coordinate 19,771,414, forward strand.
GGCAAAAACTGGAAAAATTCCCTTTGAAAACTGGCACAAGACAGGGATGCCCTCTCTCACCACTCCTATTCAACAGTGTTGGAAGTTCTGGCTAGGGCAATCAGGCAAGAGAAAGAAATCAAGGGTATCCAGTTAGGAAAAGAAGAAGTCAAATTGTCCCTGTTTGCAGATGACACGATTGTATATTTAGAAAACCCCATTGTCTCAGCTCAAAATCTCCTTAAGCTGATAAGCAACTTCAGCAAAGTCTCAGTATACAAAATTAATGTGCAAAAATCACAAGCATTCTTATACACCAGTAACAGACAAACAGAGAGCCAAATCATGAATGAACTTCCATTCACAATTGCTTCAAAGAGAATCAAATACCTAGGAATCCAACTTACAAGGGATGTCAAGGACCTCTTCAAGGAGAACTACAAACCACTGCTCAGTGAAATAAAAGAGGACACTAACAAATGGAAGAACATACCATGCTCATGGATAGGAAGAATCAATATCGTGAAAATGGCCATACTGCCCAAGGTTATTTATAGATTCAATGCCATCCCCATCAAGCTACCAATGAGTTTCTTCACAGAATTGGAAAAAACGGCTTTAAAGTTCATATGGAACCAAAAAAGAGCCCGCATTGCCAAGACAATCCTAATTCATAAGAACAAAGCTGGAGGCATCATGCTACCTGACTTCAAACTATACTACAAGGCTATAGTAACCAAAACAGCATGGTACTGGTACCAAAACAGAGATATAGACCAATGGAACAGAACAGAGTCCTCAGAAATAATACCACACATCTACAGCCATCTGATCTTTGACAAACCTGAGAGAAACAAGAAATGGGGAAAGGATTCCCTATTTAATAAATGGTGCTGGGAAAATTGGCTAGCCATAAGTAGAAAGCTGAAACTGGGTCCTTTCTTTACTCCTTATAGAAAAATTAATTCAAGATGGATTAGAGACTTAAATGTTAGACCTAATACCATAAAAACCCTAGAAGAAAACCTAGGTAGTACCATTCAGGACATAGGCATGGGCAAGGACTTCATGTCTAAAACACCAAAAGCAATGGCAGCAAAAGCCAAAATTGACAAATGGGATCTAATTAAACTAAAGAGCTTCTGCACAGCAAAAGAAACTATCATCAGAGTGAACAGGCAACCTACAGAATGGGAGAAAATGTTTGCAATCTACTCATCTGACAAAGGGCTAATATCCAGAACCTACAAAAAACTCAAACAAATATACAAGAAAAAAACAAACAACCCCATCAAAAAGTGGGCAAAGGATATGAACAGACATTTCTCAAAAGAAGACATTCATACAGCCAACAGACACATGAAAAAATGCTCATCATCACTGGCCATCAGAGAGATGCAAATCAAAACCACAATGAGATACCATCTCACACCAGTTAGAATGGCAATCATTAAGAAGTCAGGAAACAACAGTTGTTGGAGAGGATGTGGAGAAATAGAAACACTTTTACACTGTTGGTGGGATTGTAAACTAGTTCAACCATTATGGAAAACAGTATGGCAATTCCTCAAGGATCTAGAACTAGATGTACCATATGACCCAGCCATCCCACTACTGGGTATATGCCCAAAGGATTATAAATCATGCTGCTATAAAGACACATGCACACGTATGTTTATTGCGGCACTATTCACAATAGCAAAGACTTGGAATCAACCCAAATGTCCATCAGTGACAGACTGGATGAAGAAAATGTGGCACATATACACCATGGAATATTATGCAGTCATAAAAAAGGATGAGTTTGCGTCCTTTGTAGGGACATGGATGCAGCTGGAAACCATCATTCTTAGCAAACTATCGCAAGAACAGAAAACCAAACACCGCATGTTCTCACTCATAGGTGGGAACTGAACAATGACATCACTTGGACTCGGGAAGGGGAACATCACACATCGGGGCCTATCATGGGGAGGGGGGAGGGGGGAGGGATTGCACTGGGAGTTATACCTGATATAAATGACAAATTGATGGGTGCTGACGAGTTGATGGGTGCAACACACCAACATGGCACAAGTATACATATGTAACAAACCTGCATGTTATGCACATGTACCCCAGAACTTAAAGCATAATAAAAATAAAAATAAAAATAATAATAAAAAAAGAAAGGAAAAGATTCCCAAAACAGATTTTACGGACATTTCTGGTTTCTTAAATCAGTGTAATAGAATGGCATATTTAGCAGATGGAGAGAATGTTTTCCCTCACGTTGACCTTTCGCCAGTCTTCAATTTTATCACATCAGTGAAGCAGCTTGTTCTATATCCAAAGGTTCTCTCTTTCTAGGGTAATTCCTCTGGGAAAGAAGTCTAGTGTCCTTATTTGAGTATATTTATGTCAAATAAATATTTCATACTTTTGTAACATGTATGCTAGAGGAAAGAAAAAAAATGAAGCTATCAGAACAGAATGGGGTGACCCTCCATGTCCCTCTTATTGGTATGCTTTTGATTTCAACGCAATTCTGAAGAAGATTCTAGGCTTTGATACTCTCTCCCCAAGAGGAATAGAACAGTGGCTTTAGTCACTATGCTTTTCCTAGACATTATTCCTAGACATTGCATAGAAAAGTCCTAGTTACCAAATAAGGTTATTCCATTTTAGAGACTGGTAGTGTTTTTAAACTTTCTGAGTTAGTTTGTTCTATCTGTGACAGACTGGATTAAGAAAATGTGGCACATATACACCATGGAATACTATGCAGCCATAAAAAAGGATGAGTTTGCGTCCTTTGTAGAGACATGGATGCAGCTGGAAACCATCATTCTTAGCAAACTATCACAAGAACAGAAAACCAAACACCGCATGTTCTCATTCATAGGTGGGAACTGAACAATGAGATCACTTGGACTCGGGAAGGGGAACATCACACACTGGGGCCTATCATGGGGAGGGGGGAGGAGGGAGGGATTGCATTGGGGAGTTATACATGATATAAATGATGAATTGATGGGTGCTGACGAGTTGATGGGTGCAGCACACCAACATGGCATAAGTATACATATGTAACAAACCTGCACGTTATGCACATGTACCCTAGAACTTAAAGTATAATAAAAAAAAAAAAAAGTGAGGCAAAAGTTTATTTATATTCTTGTAGAATACCATATTTAGATTAAAGGAGTAGATATACATTCTCCCTTCAAAAATCAATCTTTGTTCAAGAAATGCTTTACAATTACAGACTCTTTCAGTCAAACATTTTAGGAATCAGGTGAATTGAATATTTTGCCAAAGGCAGTAAACCCTCAGAATAAAGCTCAAATGAGGCAAGTGTTCCTCATTCTTGGTTCTTCCAAATCACTTCAGTACAGTGGAGCAAGTTTGGTCAAGAATTGGGTCTGAGAGAGGCAGGCAGGAAAGGATGCACCACTTCAACCACTTAGCACAACTGCTTCCCTAAAATCAGGTATTTTTCTCTGATTTTAAACCTTAATGATTTTTAATGTATTTGAGGAAGAAAAACCCTTTTCAAAAGAAATTTATGAGGACTCCAGTATAGAAAACAGATGAAAGCAATACTTTTGAATATATAGCTATTTTATAATTTTTAATTTTATAAGACTTACTGTTAGTTGATCAGTAAAATCACACTGATTAATGTGTCAGTGGCTTTCATTATACTCAGTTTTGGTACTTAACATGTTGTATGTGCATTCTGATTTTTTAAATAATTTTGTTAAAATTCACTTTTGTAATGATGTTCAAGTCAAATTTTTATGAAACCACTAAAGCCCTTTGTAAAGTTTTTGGCTAGTTATTGGGTGAAATACATGACAGAGAGATTCAAAGATGAAAGAAAATGATGTGTTCTTACCTTCTGACTACCAGAAATTACAAATGTCTCCTATATAAAAAAATTTTCTCCAACATCTTATTAGCAAATAAAAATGAGTAAAATTTTCTCATTATAAAAGGATTTCTCACATTACAAAAGAATCAGAAAACACCTTTATATGACATTTTTAAGTTTAAATCATTAAACATTCATCAGAGGGGTTACATGTCAACCAGAAATCAAAGCAAATCTAAAGTTATAAGACAAAAGTAGCAAGTGGAACCATCTAAATGTGATTGTTACATGCATTTTCTAAAAGGAGGTACAGGTCTAACTGCATAAATGAGTTTTTTTTTTTTTTTTTTTGGCTGGTTTATATTTAAGTATGCAAGTGAGGACACCAATGGAAGAAAGAAGACTTCAAATGTCTTTAACCCACTGCTGAGCTGTACTAGTGAAATGCATCAAGCTTACGTCCGAAAAGGAAATCAGAGTGTATTAGTCTGTTCTCACACTGCTATAAAGAACTGCTTGAGACTGGGTAATTTATAAAGGAAAGAGGTTTAATTGACTCACAATTCAGCATGGCTGGGGAGGCTTCAGGAAACTTACACTCATGGTGGAAGAGGAAGTAAACACGTTCTTCTTCACATTGCGGCAGCAAGGAGAAGTGCAGAGCAAAAGGGAGAAAAGTCCCTTATAAAACCATCAGATTTCAGGAGAACTCACTATCATGAGAACAGCAGCGTGGGAGTAACTGCCCCATGATTCAATTGCCTCCTTCCAGGTCCTTCACAGAACACATGGAGATTATGGGAACTACAAGATGAGATTTGGGTGGGGACACAGCCAGACCATATTACAGGGCATCACCTAGAGCTCAGTACTTCTTAGGTATCAAAGTGCTGCTTGCAATCTCCTTTGCAGTCTGACCCTTAGGAAAAGAGGTCATTGTGAGTAATACAAGCAAAGTGGGCCTGCTTCACAGGTCTGGTCAACACCTGTATCTCTGCTTTCACACACTTCTTTAGATCTCCAATGTGAATCCAGGTCTGTGCAGTATTTGAGAGAGTCAAAGCAATCCTTCTATAGACTTTGACCTTTTCTGGGTCTCACTCAAATTCCATTCTTGTTCACCTGAAGAAATCACAGGCTATATCAAATTGAAAGCCAAATGCTTGGTTTATGCCCACATGTTTGCTTTTGATGATGAATATCTTTTAAGCCACAAGTTCCTATTAAATACTTTGATGTGGTTCACAAATGAAATATAATCCAAAAACATAAAACTTAAATCTCCACAACTGAATCACATATTTTAAATTTAGTGGATTTCTCTCTGTCTCTCTCTCTCTCTCTCACACACACACACACACGCACTTGCCTTCAGAAATAATACAATTATTTTCGTTTTCTGTTTTTTTGTTTGGTTTGGTTTTTTGGTTTTTGGGTTTTTTGTGTGTGTTTTTTTGAGACAGAGTTTCGCTCTTGTTGCCAAGGCTGGAGTGCAATGGTGCGATCTCAGCTCACTGCAACCTCTGCCCCCTCAGGTTCAAGCGATTCTCCTGCCTCAGCTAGGATTACAGGTGCCAGCCACCATACCTGGCTAATTTTGTATTTTTAGTAGAGTTAGGGTTTCACCATGTTGGTCAAGCTGGTCTTGAACTCCTGACCTTAGGTGATCTGCCCATCTTGGCCTCCCAAAGTGCTGGAATTACAGGCATGAGCCACTGGTCCCAGCCCAGTTTTTTCTTTTTACTTTTTCAAAGAAAGTCTTGTGCAAGACGGGTGGTTGTGAGAACTTGCCCACATAAGTTGTTAAATTCCCAAAGAACGAGAAGAAACAAGTTTCAGAACTACTATCTTATTTTTGATTTTGTAGTTTCTGCCCTCCTTAAAGGGAGAAACAGATGAGAAACGGGGCCTAGTCATTGTGAGGATACAGAGCTCAACCATTACTACAATCACTCAAGAAGCAGAAATTAATGAGGTTGAGTCTGAGGTCTAGGATTTGACCCCCAAACTTTCAACTGGGAAACTGGGGAGAGTGGGGCTCACCAAAGGCTCCTGTGATGTAGGAGGAAGTTCCATGTTCAGGACATGCTGCCCTCACCCTCTTAAGTGCCAGCTGCTCCATCACCACACTGCCCCCTAATCCTTGATACTTAATGACTCAATATTAGAGGTATGTAGAAAATATTTTAAGGCCACAATATGAAGCCTTGTTTATGTGGTTTTCCATGTTTCCTCTCACTTCTCCCATACCTGAGGGCAATCTCTTATATTTTCATTCATCTCACCTTATGAAATAATTCACCTTGCAGTAATTGCAGCACAAAAGTAGCTTTTTCCATTTGCTCCCAACCAAATCTGGTTATTTTTTGGCCTTAAAGGCACTCAAGGAAAATCTCTTTCCTTGTAAATTCTCTTTTCTCCATGTTTTAGTCAGAATCTTCACTCACAGATATGACAACCCTTTGCTATGATTATATTTTGAAGTAATCCCAAAATGTACAAATGTTATACCAAATGGAAAGGCACACAATGAGAACTACCATCATAAATATTTTATTCTAAATTGTTTTTTTATGAAATATGAATATGGAATGCTCAAAAAATGTCTCTTGGATAAAATAAAAATGCAACATACTTTTTTTCTCTAGTTACTTATGAGGCACATTAAAACTTTAAAGATTCTGAGGAGTCCTACAGTAAAGAAACCTTCTTAATTTCATATAAGACATTGTTTCCCAAATTTGTTTGAACAAAGAAACCACAGAATATAGTTAGAAAAATGATGATCTAAAACAATCTAATTAAGAGAGTTTGTAAAACTTTATTGAAATTTCTTGAAAGGTTATTCCCTAATCTTTTGCAACCAGATTTTTATAACATTGTCCTAGTTCTTCTGTGTTTGAGAGAAGCAATATGGCCCTAGCAATAAGGACAAAGCAAAGGGGAGGAAGCCTAGAATTCTACTCCAGATTCCGCTGCCCATTTGTTCCATTTATCTCTGGTTCTGTTTTTCCATCTTTTTTTGCAGTTATCTGTAACTAGTAGAATTATTTTCTACTGTAGTTGCTAAACATTTATGCAATATGAAAATATGAGTGTTCCATATATAAAGGATAAATCAAAACAAAGATCATGGTCAGGATTGCCTAATTCATTCTTCTTCATTCATAAGGATAGATTAGGAAAAAACAATTTCCAATACATAATCTATACATTCAGAAAGCAAGCATTTCTGATATTAATACTGTTCCTGTCTCAGATGTAAAAGAGTATCGTATAGGTTCTGCAAGGATACATTTAATCACACATATATGCCCCACCCCCGACCGCGTGTGTGTAAGGAAGTGAGTTAAAATGAAACAATTCTGTTTTGAGAGCTGTAACATCATCTAAATTGATTATGTAAGATAGTCAGCATACCAGAAAAATTGCAGATAGAGCATTACACATATTATTAATATCTACTTCAGAAAAGATTTACTTTACAAACATTATTTAGCTCCAGAAGCTATCAAGGTTTAACTTTGTATTGTTATGCCAAAACAAAAGATCATATCTAGGACTTATGCATCCAAATCACCTTTGTCCCTGTACTTGGCCTCAGGCAATTGGTAAAAACAGATTGGGTCAATGAAACTTTTGAATCAAAACTATAAAGAAAAGTGGTCAACGGTTTTGAAACTTCTAGTGAAAACAATTTACACCTACAAAATTGCTTTAAAATAATCTAAAATTAACCCCGGTGTTTAGCTCTGGATACAAATCAGATTTAAAGAACCACAGGGAAGTGAGATGTGCTTTTTTGGTCTTCATCACTGTCTTGCTTGTCTGAACAAGGAAAGCAGGAGTGTGTGGGCTGAAACAGAGTGGGAGAAAAAGGTCCCAGAGACATTCTTGACCCCCTTCCACTGGAAATGTGATTATAAAATGCCTTTTTAAGATATGTATTTATTTTTTTAATTAAACTTCAAGTTCTGGGATGCATGTGCCGAACATGCAGGTTTGTTACATAGGTATACACGTGCCATAGTGATTTGCTGCACCTATCAACCCGTCATCTATATTAGGTATTTTTCCTAATGCTGGTCATTAGAGAAATGCAAATCAAAACCACAATGAGATACCATCTCATGCCAGTTAGAATGGTGATCATTTAAAAGTCAGGAAACCACAGATGCTGGAGAGGATGTGGAGAAATAGGAACGCTTTTACACTGTTGGTGGGACTGTAAATGAGTTCAACCATTGTGGAAGACAGTGTGGTGATTCCTCAAGGATCTAGAACTAGAAATACCATTTGACCCAGCAATCCCATTACTGGGTATATACCCAAAGGATTATAAATCATTCTACTATAAAGACACATGCACACACATGTTTATTGCAGCACTATTCACAATAGCAAAGACTTGGAACCAACCCAAATGCCCATCAACGATAGACTGGATAAAGAAAATGTGGCATATATACACCATGGAATATTATACAGCCATAAAAAGGATGAGTTCATATCCTTTGCAGGAACATGGATGACACTGGAAACCATAATTCTCAGCAAACTAACACAAGAACAGAAAACCAAACACCACATGTTCTCACTCATAAGTGGGAGTTGAACAATGAGAACACACGGACACAGGGAGGGGAACATCACACACTGGGGCCTGTCAGGGGGTGGGAGATAGGGGAGGGATAGTATTAGGAGAAATAATTTTTAAAAGACACTCAGCACCTTGAAGTTCTTTTACAATATTTATTAAAAATGCAATGACTTATTTATTGTTGGCATTGTTCAATAGACTATAATTTCCTCGAACAGCAAAGTTTGGATCTGTTTTGATGACTGGTCCATGCTCCATGTTTTAGCATGGTGCCTGGAATGTAGTATATGCTCAATAATTATTTTTAATTAAATAAGGACAAATGAAGGATTTAAACATTTTAGAGGAGGGGTTTTCCTTTTGTAAGAAAGGTAAGAAAATTTTAAGAGCAGAAAAGACAGTAAGAAAATATTCTAACACTATGACCATACCACCACTGTTACCTTTTTCATAGCTAATAAATGTTTTTATATAGGCTAAAATCTAAAATTTATGTTGTAAGTGGATACTGAGAAACTGCTGCAGAAAGACAAACCATGATATCAGAAATACCAGTGAGATTACAAGAGAAGCAAATTTACCTATTGAAGCAAATCTTATCATTTATAACTTTGACACTCCTTCCCCCCTCAAAAAAAAACTCTACAAAATTGGAATCTCTTGCTAAAACAAAGATTTGGGAAGTTACTGCATTTCAGCTAACCTAAAACCACTGTACTCAAAGAGGAAGTTTCAAGTGAATGTGTGTTTTAATGCAGTAATTAGGAAAAAAGAAAAATACATAAAGAAGGAGAAGGGAATATAATAGACCAAATCTTCAAAACAGATGTAGAAGTAAAAACTGATCATTGTTTCAGCATGTTAGTATTTAGCAATATTTCAGGGGTCTTCATAAGACCTCTAGGCACCCCCGATCACCACACAGTACTGCAAAAAGAATAAATTCTGACAAATAGCTCAGAGACCCAGAAGCGTAGTATGTTTATTTTGTATATGTCAAAGAAAGAAAACCTTCAGGAAGAAAAATACATGGAGAAACACTTAAGATCAGAGTTCTGAGGTATTATTGAATCAATTCTTTACTTTCAAAAATTATTTTGAAGTCAAAAGTTTAATGCTAAAAAATGTAAAGAGGAAATGTACTTTAAAACACTTATAGGATTTTCCAACAAGCATATGCATTATATGTATATTTATAAAGTATATATGTTATCAATCCATATATTAAATAGTACTTTAGTAAATTATGATTTCTTTCTTGATTTTTTACATAAAAACACATATAAATAATATTTCTTTCTTCCTATTCCCCAACTAATTACTATGCACTCTCTCAAAGTTTTGAGCAGCTCTCTGAATGGAACACTGCTCTGGGAGCTTGAAAATAAATAAATACATGTTCAAGGTCATAAATTACATTGGAAAATAGGTGGTAGGAAATTTGAGAGAGAAAAGGACATTTGAGGAACTGGTTAATTTGCTTTTTATGGGGACATAATCAAAAACTTATTTTCACAATATTAATTAAAACAAAAAATGTCATGGGATGATTTTATTTTTTAGCAGTCAAGGATGGAGTTTTCAAATTGTATATACAGTTTCTTCCCTTATCCATGGTTCTGCTTTTTGTGGTTTCAGTTACCTGTGGTCAACCTTAGTCCAAAAAAAATTAAGATATTTTGAGAGAAAGAGAGGGAGAGACCCCATTAACATAACTTTTATTACAGTATATTGTTATGATTGTTCTATTTTACTATTGTTCTCTCTTACTCTGCCTAATTTATAAACTTTACTGTATCTATGTATGTGTAGCAAAAAATAATGTATATAGGGTTCCTCACTATCTGCAGTTTCAAGCATTAATTCCGGGTCTTGCAACGTATTCCTTGCAGATAAGAGAGGACTACTGTACTGCATATCATATTTATTTCTTTTTAAATATTAAATTCCAAACAAGCCTAAAGAAATACTTGTGGGAAAATCAGACGGATAATATGGATGCTATCAGAATGGAAAGAAGCCTGGATATATCTAGCCAGTGTTAGGGAAATGAGAAAAGGGAAGCTGGTGATACAATATAAAAAGAAAAATAAGGGTACCTGAATGGCACAAATGGCAACTAAAGCTGTAGGGATATTTTTATCTCAGTCATTTTAAAAGGACATCATATAGAATGACAGAACTGAGTTTATTTGCATATAAGCAAGTATATTCTCATGGCAACTATATACCTTCATTTCTGTATAAATTCCCAATATCTTTATTTATTATTCTCCCTATTTGACTTCAACTGCCTGAGTGGAATAATGAACTCACCAAAATAAGTTTCCAGTGATAGGAAAAGCTAGGTTAATAATTTTCCCTCAAGTTCCCAAATATAAATTCACTTTTTTAACTCCCAAAGTTGCAGGTGCTTTCTGTTTTTACAAATACATTTGTGTATGGCTTGGCTGCCACTGGATGTTATAAATTTTTATGATTTTATTTTTCATGAAAGGCCATGCATTAAAATCTCATTTCAATAAGTAAGCCTTAGAACAAAAGGAACTTTATTCCAATCACTGCTGGGTTCTTCACCAGCACACTGAGTGTTTTATTCATCAAGGTCTTCCCGTGGTGCTATAGTTGTATTTCTAACCTATTCAGTGTGTTTTTCCCCTTTCAGGATACTTTTTCACTCAATGGCTCCCCACACTTTTCTCTAAGAATCATTTCACTTAAGCAATACTGACTTATTTTTCAACAAAATTTTCACCCCTGCTCAGTTAAAAAAAAAAAAAAAAAAAAGAGAGACACTGCAGTTGCCACCTGCTGAACATTTTTTTCAATTTCCACAATTTCCTCTCAATGAAATGCTGGCCAGAATTACAATATTTCTGAATGTGTTCTCACTGGCTCCTTATTTTATGCTGGAAAAACTTACCACTGATGCACTATTTCTTTTGATATGTATACATTCCAAGACCTTGCATTTTACTACTGCCAAATCAAATGCAGATGGTTTCAATGTAGAAGGCACAATCTACCCCAGATCTCTTTCCTGATTAGTATTCTTCATGAGGCTTTCATTTCAAACTGCTGATCTCGGGAGTCTCTGGCCTTGTCTTTATGACTTATCAATTCTGTACACAAAGCACTTTTCCCTCTCAAAGGGCGAAATGCTAAGATTATTGCAAAATGGCCTCCCTTATACCATCATAACCACTATTCTTTTGCATTTGTCATCACTGAAATCACTATGTATCAAATACCCACCCCTAATATATCATGCACACATCATCAGGTTGGGTGTAACATTACTTCTTGAGCACTTACTTAACTTCCTCTCTCCACCCACCAGTTTTCAACATTCACTATATTTTTCCATCTGTAGGTGAAATGTTGATTTGTTTTTCCCCCATCCTCCATTCTAAATTAGACCTAGATACAAACCACATCCTCAAACTTCTCAACTACAAAAACTTCAAAAAATCTGTGTATGGAGAGGTAGTTAGGAAACCAGTCTAGGAAATAAGACTCCGCTATAAATGTTGAAATTTTCCATTAATGCGTTGGAGTGGGTTGAATAGTGGATCTCCGAAAGATATATCCACATCCCAGAACCTGTGAATTTGACCTCATTTAGAAAGCGATTTTAACAGATGTAATTAAGAATTTTAGGAATCTCACCTGAGATTATCCAAGTGAGCCCTGCAATCCAATGGTAAGGGACAGAAAAGGATAAGACACAGAAAGGAGAAGGCCTTGTGAAAAGGGCGGCACAGACTGGAGTTCTGCAGTCACAAGCCAAGGAACACCTGGGGCTATCAAAAGCTGGAAGAGGCAAGCAAAGGACTCTCCCTTAGGCCCTTTGGAGAAAGCATAGCCCTGCTGACACCTTGATATTGGATTTCTGGCCTCCAAAACTGTAAGAGAATAAGTTTCTGTGTTTTAAGCGACCAGTCTTTGGTAATTTGTTCCAGCAGCCCTAGGAAACTAATAAACCCATTGTAATTGCATAGAGCTTACCAACAAGTGCAACTCCTTAAAAAGTCAGAACCTTTGAATACAACTACTTACTAGAACACAAAAAATTTGAGTCACGTAATAGTTCACTTATTTAATAAATAAATATTGAGCATCTATTTGCCATACACTATGCTGATTATTGAGAATACATTGGTGATCAAAAAAAAACAAAAAACAAAAACAGTGTTCCTGACTGCCTGAATAGAGCTGACATGGTTAGTATTTCAATTCAAAACTAAACCAAAGGCAATTTCAAAAAGAAAATAAAACTTGGAAATCCTTTTAACTGGTTGGAAGTCCTTAATTGTGTATAAAATAATTAATAACATGTGGAATAAATTTTCTTCCAAACACGCAACTTTAAAAATGAAGCATTTGGCCAAGTACATTTTGGATATTACTTGAGTTTAAGTCTTTAGAAAAATGGTTAGAAGTGCATGATGAACTCTTAAATAACAATGACGATGAAATTATATATACCATCATGTAGGTGAGTGTTCGTGATTTTTTTCTTTGTTTTTCTGAAGATGTCAACACACTTCACATTTGCTGTGTAAACCTTATTTCTTCACCATAGGTTGTAAAAATTTGGGAAATTCATGAGGTAGACTGAAACATGGAGATTCCCTGCTTAACCATATGTATTAATAATACCACATGTATTATTAACTATCACTTACTGTGATTATTACTTTCCAGGTACTTTGCTAAGTGTTTTATGCACAGGATCTTACTTGATCTATAAAACAACTCTAAGAGGTGGGTCCCAATGTCCTCTTTTTTTGAAGTCAACTATATGCCTGCTTTCTTGAAAATCTCATGACTCTCAGATAAATAGTCATAGATTTGGAAATTTGTGTGACCATGAGCTCTCTCATTGTCCCTCTATGCCTTTGCATAGCCTTCCTCTCTTACAGTTATCCATTGAAATGACCATTGCAATCTTAGTAATATAACCCAGAGTGATTATGGCTTTCTTTTTTAAGTCTCCATTCTTCATTAGGTAGAGCTAAGGAGAGAAACGGCTCTAGGCTTGAGACAACTTTTTCCTCACAGCCTGGGGATGATCACTCCCACTCCAGCTTTGACCTCCAGTGTTACGTTCAGACTGACATACACTGCCAACATACTGTCTTTCCAATACTCTCCATTCTCCCCTCCTCACAATCACTTTTCTTCTGGTTTATCCTGCCAATGACCAGAGCAGTAGCAATGCTATATGGATTCCGTGGCAGAACTAACACAGAATTTGCAGATTGTATGAAGTCTAAGGACGGCCCAATGGTAAGAATATAAAAGAAGGGACTTTAATAGAGCCTGAGGGAATCTACTGTTTTCCTCATATATTGAATATATAATATTCAATAATTATATTGAATATATAATATTCAATAATTATATTGAATATATAATATTCAATAATTATATTGAATATATAATATTCAATAATTATATTGAATATATAATATTCAATAATTATATTGAATATATAATATTCAATAATTATATTGAATATATAATATTCAATAATTATATTGAATATATAATATTCAATAATTATATTGAATATATAATATTCAATAATTATATTGAATATATAATATTCAATAATTATATTGAATATTACAAGCTCCTATCTCTCTTACAAGCTCCTTGAGGTCAGGAATTTGCTTTCCTGTTATTTCTCCAAAGCCTACTTTATTCAAATGAACTACTGTCTGAATGTAACACTGGAGGTCAAAGCTGGGGTGGGAGTGATCATCCCCAGGCTGCAAGGAAAATGTCCTCTGAAGCCTAGAGCTGTTTCCACTTGGATTATATTACAACATACATTTATAGGCCAAATCTTAAAATGTAGTCAACCAGTAGTTTCAGAATTTCCTACAGTGTTGTTAAAATGCAGCTTATCAGACTACCTCAAGTCACTAAATCAAGAGCAGTGACTTAAGGCTTGGAAATCTATACTATTAGGATTCCCAGTTGATTCTAATGTGCTCTAAAGAATGAAAACTGCCAGCCAAGAAAATTTCCCCAAAAGAGGATTTGTAAGTGCATTTTTGCTGGTGTAGGTATGAAGTATTTTCATATAGGGCAATGACAGAGGACACAATGGTTTCAAGAGATGAGCATGAAACCATATGAAAATTGTGGTATACAGTGAGAACAACACTGGATTAGGACGCCAAAGACCTGGGTTCTATGGTTAACACTGCCATACATTTATTTGAAATATATTTATTAAATATGTACTGTGTAGTAAACATTGAATTGGGCTTTGGAAAAATAATAGGAACCAAATTTCTTACCTGAAGGAGCTTGTAAGAGACAGGAGCATGTAATATTCAATATAATTATTGAATAGTATATATTCAATATATAAGTGCTATGAAGAAAAATAGCATTGGGGATGAAGAATGGTGAGAGAGATACTATTTTATATAGAGTAGTCAAATCCAAGAAGGAATTAAGAGAATGAACCACATAGGCCTCTAGAAGGAAAACATTCAGGCTGATGTAACAGTAAATGGAAGGCTTTGAGGAAAGGAATGTCTTTGTTGTACACAAGAAAGAGAAGGAAGCTGATGTAGTTGGAGCAGTATGAGTGAGCATGTTATGATGAATCTTACTTGTTTCATTCCATAAGCTTTATTTTCTCAACATATATTTATAGGTCAAATTTGGTTTTCTGTTTTGACTTATAGCAGGCTTGGTTTGTGAAGTTCTGATTTGATTTTCTTAATACAAGAATGACTAGAGAAACGTCCAAGTTTTTGCTTAAACAAATTAATCAGCTACATATCTATACCATCCTGCTGCTGTGGTTTACAGGTAGAGATGTCAGGAAAAGGTTGTAAAGTCATCCTACTGATACAGACAAAAAAGCCCACTGTGTCTAAAATACTACCTCTACTAACTTGTTCTGCTGATATATATAGAGAACACAGTTCTATTTCCTAGCCATGAATATATTAGCATAGATTTATTTATTAGATTAGCTAAGATTTATTTATTAGATTAGCTAATCTAATTCAACAACCTGAATGCTTCCTTAGATACATAATGGTTTGGGGTTGAGGCCCGAGTGAGGAGGATGAGCTACAATAAAATTTTGTTTTTATGCAGAAAAGAGGAAGAGAAAGATGCAAGACAGAGAGATGTCTACATGCAATCAGTACTCATCATAAGATTTCCAGCAATTCAAATCCTGGGCAGCTCAGAACACGACTGGCTAGAGATGACCTTCTTGGTTTGACAATGAAGACAACCAGATGATATGCTTTGGATCTGTGTTCCCACCAAATCTTATCGAATTTTGATTGCCAGTGTTGAAGGTGGAGCCTGGTGTGGGGTGATTGAATCATGTTGACAGTTTCTCACTCATGGTTTAGCACCATCCCTCATTGTACTATTCTCACCATAGTGAGTGAGTTTCATGAGATCTGGTCATTTAAAAGTGTGTGGCACCTTCCCCCGCCACTCTCTCCTTTGCTCCCACTCCTGTCATGTAAATTGCCTGTTTTCTCTATGCTTTTCATGAGTAAAAGCTCCCTGAGGCCTCCAGAAAAGCAGATGACACTATGCTTGCCATACAGCCTGCAGAACCATAAGCCAGTTAAACTTCTTTATAAATTACCCAGTCTTGGGTATTTCTTTATAGCAATGTGAGAATGGGCTAATACAGAGAATTGGTATTAAGGAGTAGGGCATTGCTACAAAGATACCTGAAAATGTGGAAGCCACTTTGGAACCTGGTAATGGGTATAAGTTGAAAGCATGTGGAGGGCTCAGAAGAAGACAGCAAAATGAGGGAAGTTTGGAACTTCCTACAGACTGGTTGAATTATGGCCAAAATTCTGGTAGTGATATGAACAGTGAAGTCCTGGCTGATGAGTTCTCACATGGAAATAGGGAACTTACTAGGAACTGGAATAAAGGTCACATGGGATATACCTTAGCAAAGAACTTGGCTGGATTGTGCCCTTGCCTTAGGGATCTGTGGAACTTTGAACTTGAGAATGATGATTTATCTGGCAAAAGAAATTTCTAAGCAGCTAAGCATTCAAAATGTGCCCAAATTGCTTCTAACAACCTATGCTCATAGGCATGAAAAAAGACATGACCTAAAGTTGAAGCTTACATTTAAAGGGGAAACAGAGAATAAAAGTTTGGAAAATTTGCAGCCTGGCCTTGTGGTAGAAAAGAAAAGCCCATGTTCAGAGGAAAACTTCAAGAAGGCTGCAGAAATTTGCAAGAGTAAAAAGGAGCTAAATGCTAATAGCTGAGACAATGGGGAGACAGCCTCAAAGGCATTTCAGAGACCTTTCAGGCAGCCCCTCCCATCACAGGCCCAGAGGTCTAGGAGGACTGACTCTTTTTATAGCTCGGTCCCAGGGCCCCACTACCCTGTGTAGCCTTGGGACACTGCTTCCTGCATCCCAACTGTTCCAGCTCCAGCCTTGGCTCAAAGGGCCCCAGGTACAGCTCAGGTCACTGCTTCAGAGGTGCAAACTGTAAGCCTTGATGGCTTTCAAGTGATGGTAAGCCTGCAGGTATGCTGAATGTAAGAGTTGAGGCTTAGGAAACTCTGCCTAGATTTCAGAGGATGTACGGAAAAGCCTGGATATCCAGGAAGAAGCCTGCTGGAGAGGTAGAGCCCTCATGGAGACCCTCTACTAGGTCAGTGCAGAAGGGAAATGTGAGGTTGCAGCCCCACACAGATTCTCCACTGGGCACTGCCTCATAGTGGAGCTGTGAGGAGAGGGCCACCATCCTCTAGATCCCAGAATAATAGCTCTACCAACAGTTTGCATCCTGCACCTGAAAAAGCCACACGTATTCAATGCCAGCCTTTGAGAGTAGCCATGGGGTACTGAACCCTGCAAAGCCACAGGGTTGGAGCCACCCAAGGCCTTGGGAGCCCACTCCTTGCACCAGTGTGCCCAGGATGTGGAACCTGGAGTCAAAGGAGATTATTTTAAAGCTTTAAGAATTAATGACTGCCCTGCTAGATTTTGGACTTGCATGGGGCCTGTAGCTCCTTTCTTTTGGTTGATTACTCCATTTTGGGATGGAAAGCATTACTCAATGCTTGTACCCCTATTGTATCTTGGAAATAACTTGCTTTTTACTTTGCAGACTCATAGGTGGAAGGGACTTGCCTTGTCTCAGATGAGACTTTGAACTTTTGAATTAATGCTGGAAAAGTTAAGACTTTGGGAAGTGTTGGGAAGACATAATTGTATTCTGCAATGTGAGAAGGTCATGTGATTTAGGGGGTCAGGGCAGAACGATGTGGTTTGGATCTGTGTTCCCATCAAACCTCATGTCAAATTGTGGTCCCCAGAATTAGAGGTGGGGTCTGAGTAAGGGGTGATTGAATCATGGGGGCAGTTTCTCATGAACAGTTTAGAACCATCCCCTGTGGTACTGCCCTCATGATAGTAAGTGCATTCTCATATGATCTGGTCATTTAAAAGTATGTGGTTCCACCCCCTTGCTCTTTCTTGCTCCTGCCACGTAAGACACCTGCTTTTGCTTTGTCTTCCACCATGAATAAAAGCTCTCTGAGGCCTCCCCAGAAGCAGATGCTATGCTTCCTGTACAGCCTGTGGAATTGTGAGCCAATTAAACCTCTTTTCTTTATAAGTTAGTCAATCTCAGGTATTCCTTTAAGAACAGACCAGAGTAGAATTTAATAGAATTCCTTTAAGAACACCAGAATAGGAAAAAAAAAAAAAAAAAAAAAAAAAAAAAAGCTTTACAAATAATTCTATGTTGAGTATTTAATTGAACAAACAAAAAAATAAAAAAAAGAACAACCACAGACATTACCTAATCTCTCCTGAATGGTGGAGAATCCATCCAGATACTCAAGATACATCAAGTAAATATATTTTCTGCCATAAATATTATAACCACACTCTACAAGTTGCATCAATTCAGAATTTTGAGTTTATCAGTAGGCACAATTTTAGAACCAATAAAAATCAGGAATTTAGTTTCCCTTTTCTTTGTATTGCTATGAAAACAATTTATCACAAAATCATGTCATTATAGAACCCCACTGAGTGAAAAACAGTTGTTCCCACCAGTTTTCCCAGAGCTGTTGGAATGTTTATCAAGTCAAAATCTACCATCCAATCTTTTATCCACCAAAATACGAAGTTAGAAATGTAACAACAAGACAAAACATTTTAATAATTCCACAGCTTTTTTTTTTTTATGTTGACTTGCTCCAGAGTTAACTCCTTTGAGTCCTCGTTTTAAATTCTATATACATTTCCACGGGAAATTTTATCCATCTAGTAGCTGAAGCAATCATCTAAATGTTGATTAATTACAGACTTATTTCCAGAATTACATACTTAATGCCTACCATGCATCTACAAATATTCTAGAGGTGTGAGCAAACAGTGGAAAAGAACAAACATTCATTGAGCACTTTTTTTTTTTTTTTTAAGACAGAGTTTTGCTCTGTCATCCAGGCTGGAGTGCAGTGGCACAATCTCAGCTCACTGCAAGCTCCACCTCCCAGGTTCACAGCATTCTCCTGCCTCAGCCTCCCGAGTAACTTTTTAACTACAAGTACCCACCACCATGCCTGGCTAATTTTTTGTATTTTCAGTAGAGATGGGTTTCGCCCTGTTAGCCAGGATGGTCTTGATCTCCTAACCTCGTGATCCACATGCCTCAGCCTACCAAAGTGCTAGGATTACAAGCATGAGCCACCGTGCTCGACCTCATTGAGCATTTCTAAAGCTCCAAACACCTCAGCCTTAGTTCACCATCATTTATCAACCAAACACAATATCTCCTTTTACAGATACTGACTTTATGCCTTGAATGGTGTAATACCACCCCACCACTGGCACCAGAAACTGAAGAATCACCCTATACTCCTTACTCTTACTTGACCACACACTCAACTATTTATGAGACATTTGAGATTCTGCCTCAAAAGTATTTGTGAATATATCCTTTTTCTATATCCTCACTTCTAATGCCATAGTTGTGGCTGTTAATAGTTTTCACATGGATTTATGTAGCAACCTCTCAGCTCTTCCTGCTCCTCTCAGCTTGGCTTTAGCAGGCAGAGTTATTCAAAAACACAAATATAATCATACCCCATTCTTGCTTAAATTCTTCTGATGTCTATCAATTATCCTTGCAAAAGATTTAAACTAATTTCCTGCCAGTTCCCCTGTCAACACCTCTCACAGCATCAGTACTAACCTGCACACATTTCCCAAGTGTGCAGCACTCCGATGACAGTGCTCTGTGTCTTTTACATGCGCAAATTTTTTTAAATTGACAGATAACGTTGTAATTTTTTGTCATGTACAACACGACACTTTGGAGTATATATACACTGTGGAATGGTTAACTAGCTCATTAACAAATGTGTTACCTCACATAGTTATCATTTTTGTGGTGAAAGCACATAAAATCCACTCTTTTTATGTTGTTCAAGAGTATAATAGATCATCATTAACTATAGTCACCTTGCTGTAGAGTAGATCTCTTGACATTTATTCCTACCTAACTGTAATTATGCATGCTTGTTCTATGACTCCAGAAAACTCTGTCCTCTCCTCCTCACCTTTTCAAGAGTCCCTTCTTAGTGCCAGTGTACACCTATAGTAGCACACATGCTGTGTTCTTCTCCTCAAGGTTGTCTTTTCTGGCCTTTTACTTTGCGAACTCTTTAAATCAGACTCTGTCTTTCACCTCTTTGTCTTCAGCATCTAGCACAGTGCCTGCAACCCAATAGGCTTAGAAGAATATGTTCGAACAAACGACAGTGCCCAAAGTTCCTTTACCTATCTCTAACAAGCCTGTTATGTCAGGAACCATGACATGTTTGAGAAGTAACAAGGTGTTTGGAGCAAAGTATCACGTGGGATGCAAGTACATACTGCGTTCCTTATTGAAGATTTGCCAGGCATTGGTTAACACATGGATAAAAAATTTTTCCTCATCTCTTAAGCAAGCATATCTTTAATTAAAAGACTAACCAAAATAGATGAGTTTCACATGTAAGCAAAGGGTGACTTTTTGGTGAGAATGACTAAAGGAGACTTTTTTAAATAACACAAATTTTCAAGGTAATCATACAGAAGACAGTGGCAAAACTCGAAGCACAAATGGGTATTTCATTCTCTAGACCACACTGCCTCCCTGTGGGAGGTTTTATGGGTAAGGATGTACCTAAAGAAAAGTAAATCCAATTTTGCATAACTGTAAAGTAGTAGTAGCTAGAGTTTATATAATTGTATACCAGAAGTCGACTCCCGAACAAAAAAGCAGCAGAACCTCTGCAGACGCAAACGACTCTGTCTGACAGCTTTGAAGAGAGCAGTGGATCTCCCAACACGGAGGCTGAGATCTGAGAATGGACAGACTGCCTGCTCAAGCGGGTCCCTGACCCCTGAGTAGCCTAACTGGGAGACATCCCCCACCAGGGACAGTCTGATACCCCACACCTCACAGGGTGGAGTACACCCCTGAGAGGAAGCTTCCAAAGTAAGAATCAGACAGGTACACTCGCTGTTCAGCAATATTCTATCTTCAGCAACCTCTGCTGCTGATACCCAGGCAAACAGGGTCTGGAGTGGAACTCAAGCAATCTCCAACAGACCTACAGCTGAGGGTCCTGACTGTCAGAAGGAAAACTATCAAACAGGAAGGACACCTATACCAAAACCCCATCAGGACATCACCATCATCAAAGACCAGAGACAGATAAAACCACAAAGATGGGGAAAAAGCAGGGCAGAAAAGCTGGAAATTCAAAAAATAACAGCGCATCTCCCCCTGCAAAGGAGTGCAGCCCATCGCCAGCAACGGATCAAAGCTGGTCAGGGAATGACTTTGACGAGATGAGAGAAGAAGGCTTCAGTCCATCAAACTTCTCAGAGCTAAAGGAGGAATTATGTACCCAGCGCAAAGAAACTAAAAATCTTGAAAAAAGAGTGGAAGAATTGACAGCTAGACTAATTAATGCAGAGAAGGTCATAAACGAAATGACAGAGATGAAAACCATTACACGAGAAATACGTGACAAATGCACAAGCTTCAGTAACCGACTCGATCAACTGGAAGAAAGAGTATCAGCGATTGAGGATCAAATGAATGAAATGAAGCGAGAAGAGAAACCAAAAGAAAAAAGAAATGAACAAAGCCTGCAAGAAGTATGGGATTATGTAAAAAGACCAAATCTACGTCTGATTGGGGTGCCTGAAAGTGAGGGGGAAAATGGAACCAAGTTGGAAAACACTCTTCAGGATATCATCCAGGAGAACTTCCCCAACCTAGTAGGGCAGGCCAACATTCAAATTCAGGAAATACAGAGAACGCCACAAAGATACTCCTCGAGAAGAGCAACTCCAAGACACATCATTGCCAGATTCACCAAAGTTGAAACGAAGGAAAAAATCTTAAGGGCAGCCAGAGAGAAAGGTCGGGTTACCCACAAAGGGAAGCCCATCAGACTAACAGCAGATCTCTCGGCAGAAACTCTACAAGCCAGAAGAGAGTGGGGGCCAATATTCAACGTTTTTAAAGAAAAGAATTTTAAACCCAGAATTTCATATCCAGCCAAACTAAGTTTCATAGGTGAAGGAGAAATAAAATCCTTTACAGATAAGCAAATGCTTAGAGATTTTGTCACCACCAGGCCTGCCTTACAAGAGACCCTGAAGGAAGCACTAAACATGGAAAGGAACAACCGGTACCAGCCATTGCAAAAACATGCCAAAATGTAAAGACCATCGAGGCTAGGAAAAACTGCATCAACTAACGAGCAAAATAACCAGTTAATATTATAATGGCAGGATCAAGTTCACACATAACAATATTAACCTTAAATGTAAATGGACTAGATGCTCCAATTAAAAGACACAGACTGGCAAACTGGATAAAGAGTCGACCGCCGGGCGTGGTGGCTCAAGCCTGTAATCCCAGCACTTTGGGAGGCCGAGACGGGTGGATCACGAGGTCAGGAGATCGAGACCATCCTGGCTAACATGGTGAAACCCCGTCTCTACTAAAAAATACAAAAAAACTAGCCGGGCGAGGTGGTGGGTGCCTGTAGTCCCAGCTACTCGGGAGGCTGAGGCAGGAGAATGGCGTGAACCCGGGAGGCGGAGCTTGCCGTGAGCTGAGATCCGGCCACTGCACTCCAGTTCGGGCGACAGAGCAAGACTCCGTCTCAAAAAAAAAAAAAAAGAGTCAAGACCCATCAGTCTGCTGTATTCAGGAGACCCATCTCACATGCAGAGACATGCATAGGCTCAAAATAAAGGGATGGAGGAAGATCTACCAAGCAAATGGAGAACAAAAAAAAGCAGGGGTTGCAATCCTAGTCTCTGATTAAACAGACTTTAAACCATTGAAGATCAAAAAAGACAAAGAAGGCCATTACATAATGGTAAAGGGATCAATTCAACAGGAAGGGCTAACTATCCTAAATATATATGCACACAATACAGGAGCACCCAAATTCATAAAGCAAGTCCTTAGAGACTTACAAAGAGACTTAGACTCCCATACAATAATAATGGGAGACTTCAACACTCCACTGTCAACATTAGACAGATCAACGAGACAGAAAGTTAACAAGGATATCCAGGAATTGAACTCATCTCTGCACCAAGCGGACCTAATAGACATCTATAGAACTCTCCACCCCAAATCAACAGAATATACATTCTTCTCAGCACCACATCACACTTATTCCAAAATTGACCACATAATTGGAAGTAAAGCACTCCTCAGCAAATGTACAAGAACAGAAATTATAACAAACTGTCTCTCAGACCACAATCAAACTAAAACTCAGGACTAAGAAACTCAATCAAAACCACTCAACTACATGGAAACTGAACAACCTGCTCCTGAATGACTACTGGGTACATAACGAAATGAAAGCAGAAATAAAGATGTTCTTTGAAACCAATGAGAACAAAGATACAACATAAGAGAATCTCTGGGACACATTTAAAGCAGTGTGTAGAGGGAAATTTATAGCACTAAATGCCCACAAGAGAAAGCAGAAAAGATCTTAAATGGACACTCTAACATCACAATTAAAAGAACTAGAGAGGCAAGAGCAAACACATTCAAAAGCTAGCAGAAGGCAAGAAATAACTAAGATCAGAGCAGAACTGAAGGAGATAGAGACACAAAAAACCCTCCAAAAAATCAATGAATCCAGGAGTTGGTTTTTTGAAAAGATCAACAAAATTGACAGACCGCTAGCAAGACTAATAAAGAAGAAAAGAGAGAGGAATCAAATAGATGCAATAAAAAATGATAAAGGGGATATCACCACCGACCCCACAGAAATACAAACTACCATCAGAGAATACTATAAACGCCTCTATGCAAATCAACTAGAAAATCTAGAAGAAATGGATAATTTCCTGGACACTTACACTCTCCCAAGACTAAACCAGGAAGAAGTTGAATCCCTGAATAGACCAATAGCAGGCTCTGAAATTGAGGCAATAATTAATAGCCTACCAACCAAAAAAATCCAGGACCAGATGGATTCACAGCTGAATTCTACCAGAGGTACAAGGAGGAGCTGGTACCGTTCCTTCTAAAACTATTCCAATCAATAGAAAAAGAGGGAATCCTCCCTAACTCTTTTTATGAGGCCAGCATCATCCTGATACCAAAGCCTGGCAGAGACACAACAAAAAAAGAAAATTTTAGACCAATATCCCTGATGAACATCGATGCAAAAATCCTCAATAAAATACTGGCAAACCGGATTCAACAGCACATCAAAAAGCTTATCCACCATGATCAAGTGGGCTTCATCCCTGGGATGCAAGGCTGGTTCAACATTAGCAAATCAATAAACGTAATCCAGCATATAAACAGAACCAAAGACAAGAACCACATGATTATCTCAATAGATGCAGAAAAGGCTTTTGACAAAATTCAACAGCCCTTCATGCTAAAAACGCTCAATAAATTTGGTATTGATGGAATGTACCTCAAAATAATAAGAGCTATTTATGACAAACCCACAGCCAATATCATACTGAATGGGCAAAAACTGGAAAAATTCCCTTTGAAAACTGGCACAAGACAGGGATGCCCTGTCTCACCACTCCTATTCAACATCGTGTTGGAAGTTCTGGCTAGGGCAATCAGGCAAGAGAAAGAAATCAAGGGTATTCAGTTAGGAAAAGAAGAAGGCAAATTGTCCCTGTTTGCAGATGACATGATTGTATATTTAGAAAACCCCATTGTCTCAACCCAAAATCTCCTTAAGCTGATAAGCAACTTCAGCAAAGTCTCAGGATACACAATTAATGTGCAAAAATCCCAAGCATTCTTATACACCAGTAACAGACATGAATGAACTTCCATTCACAATTGCTTCAAAGAGAATCAAATACCTAGGAATCCAACTTACAAGGGATGTCAAGGACCTCTTCAAGGAGAACTACAAACCACTGCTCAGTGAAATCAAAGAGGACACTAACAAATGGAAGAACATACCATGCTCATAGATAGGAAGAATCAATATCGTGAAAATGGCCATACTGCCCAAGGTTATTTATAGATTCAATGCCATCCCCATCAAGCTACCAATGACTTTCTTCACAGAATTGGAAAAAACGGCTTTAAAGTTCATATGGAACCAAAAAAGAGCCCGCATTGCCAAGACAATCCTAAGTCAAAAGGACAAAGCTGGAGGCGTCACGCTATCTGACTTCAAACTATACTACAAGGCTACAGTAACCAAGACAGCATGGTACTGGTACCAAAATATACATATAGACCAATGGAATAGAACAGAGTCCTCAGAAATAATACCGCACATCTACAGCCATCTGATCTTTGACAAACCTGAGAGAAACAAGAAATGGGGAAAGGATTCCCTATTTAATAAATGGTGCTGGGAAAATTGGCTAGCCATAAGTAGAAAGCTGAAACTGGATCCTTTCCTTACTCCTTATACGAAGATTAATTCAAGATGGATTAGAGACTTAAATGTTAGACCTAATACCATAAAAACCCTAGTAGAAAATCTAGTTAGTACCGTTCAGGAAATAGGCATGGGCAAGGACTTCATGTCTAAAACACCAAAAGCAACGGCAGCAAAAGCCAAAATTGACAAATGGGATGTAATTAAACTAAAGAGCTTCTGCACAGCAAAAGAAACTACCATCAGAGTGAACAGGCAACCTACAGAATGGGAGAAAATGTTTGCAATCTACTCATCTGACAAAGGGCTAATATCCAGAATCTACAAAGAACTCAAACAAATATACAAGAAAAAAACAAACAACCCCATCAAAAAGTGGGCAAAGGATATGAACAGACATTTCTCAAAAGAAGACATTCATACAGCCAACAGACACATGAAAAAATGCTCATCATCACTCGCCATCAGAGAAATGCAAATCAAAACCACAATGAGATACCATCTCACACCAGTTAGAACGGCAATCATTAAAAAGTCAGGAAACAACAGGTGCTGGAGAGGATGTGGAGAAATAGGAACACTTTTACACTGTTGGTGGGATTGTAAACTAGTTCAACCATTATGGAAAACAGTATGGCAATTCCTCAAGTATCTAGAACTAGATGTGCCATATGACCCAGCCATCCCACTACTGGGTATATACCCAAAGGATTATAAATTATTCTACTACAAAGACACATGCACACGTATGTTTATTGCAGCACTATTCACAACAGCAAAGACTTGGAATCAACCCAAATGTCCATCTGTGACAGACTGGATTAAGAAAATGTGGCACATATACACCATGGAATACTATGCAGCCATAAAAAGGATGAGTTTGCGTCCTTTGCAGGGACATGGATGCAGCTGGAAACCATCATTCTTAGCAAACTATCACAAGAACAGAAAACCAAACACCGCGTGTTCTCATTCATAGGTGGGAATTGAACAATGAGATCACTTGGACTCGTGAAGGGGAACATCACACATTGGGACCTATCATGGGGAGGGGGGAAGGGGGAGGGATTGCATTGGGAGTTATACATGATATAAATAATGAATTGATGGGTGCTGACGAGTTGATGGGTGCAGCACACCAACATGGCACAAGTATACATATGTCACAAACCTGCACGTTATGCACATGTACCCTAGAACTTAAAGTATAATTAAAAAAAAAAAAGTCCACTCCCAAATATTGAGTTATAAATTGTGCTAGTTGAGTGATTTATTTTCTGAAAGACTTATGCCCATATTTATGGATCTGGAATAGAAACATTTGTATTCTTTTAAAAATAAGTAGTCTTGGGAATGATTTTTCCAAATGCCAAGACTAAAAAATGACATAACCACAATCTAATTATTTTGTTTTTACTACTTTGAATAATTATACTTTAAGGGTCTTATTGTATATAATAACTTGATTTACTTAATAACTTGATTTACTTATGAGAAATATAAGATCCTAAGATCCCTAAAAATCAAGAATTGCAAAATGAAGATCTATTGGCTATGTACCCACCATAACACTTTTTACTTAGTTTTTGTATTATTTAACGACATTTATCAAAACATCAATATAGTCATTGAAATTAATGACTGCTCCCGGCCTATAGATTCCTCCTGAAGTAGAGCTTAACAAACCAAAAATATCAGATGCACTTCTGAAAGTTAAAATGATATGGTTAGTTTAAAAACATTTCAAGAATCATTTTTTATTTACCTTACAGAAAATAATTTGTAGAATGCTACCTTTCTGCCAGGCATGGTGACTCATGCCTGTAATCCCAGCACTTTGGGAGGCCAAGGCAGGCAGATCACGAGGTCAGGAGTTAGAGACCAGTCTGGCCAACATAGTGAAACCCCATCTCTACTAAAAATACAAAAAATTAGCCAGGTGTGGTGGTGTGTGCCTGTAATTCCAGCTACTCAGGAGGCTGAGGCAGGAGAATTGCGTCAACCCAGGAGACTGGAGCTTGCAGTGAGTCAAGATCGCTCTATTGCACTCCAGCCTGGGCAACAGTATGAGATTCCATCAAAAAAAAAAAAAAAAAAAAAAAGAATGCTACCTTTGAAAAGAAAATGAATGTATATTTTAAGCATGATATGCATTTTTTTCATTATTTCAGGATTAATTTCTTTAAATTTGCCCAAGTTTCTAATAGTATATAGCATTATTCAAAGGCAGAAAATGGTCGTAGTTGTCTATTTCTACAAAAGGCTTTGAGCAATTTCCAGAAATGAAATAATTGCTCATGATCTACCTTAATGCAAATATTTGAAGACCCTGCTTTTAAATTTCCAGAATCTCAGAAGTATTCAAATTCATTACTTGTCTATTTCCTGACCAGTTCCCTTTGAAGTGGTTCTGGATCCATGCTATTATTTGAAATGTCTGGATGTCAGTAAATAGTTGCTATTTCCTTGATGTTGGTGAAGCTGCTTTCTTTTCTGTGACCTTTACCTACAGTACCTCTTGCCGAGGCCACATATGTATTTACATGTCTGTGTGCTCTGGTCCATACATATGGTCCTTGTTAGATGCTTTTACTGCTTTACCTCAATAAGAAAGGACATATATCCACAACATTGACTCTTTGATGAATCTACATTTCTGTTTTCTCCAAGGGTCAAGTTGTCTTATTTACTACACACATACAAATAAAAGCTTAAGCAACTTTATTTTTAATAATGGGCAATGAAAGTACACATGCCATCCATATGGCAAAGACACGATTTCTGTCTTTCTGTCCTGGTATTATATACTTCAGAGTTTAACAAAGATGATAGTGTGTGTAATGTTTTTCTTATGAGCAGAGTCATGAATTTGGGACATAGCAAGGGAAAGGTACCCTAAGGGAAAGATTAGAGGAAAAGAGAAGAGATGAGGGATATGCCTGGCTCCCTCTCAAAGGAAGAAGCACACACCTTCATGTCACAAATTTAGGCCAAAGGGGAAAAATAGATTGTTGTCATAAAGGGAAATGGGAAACAGGATGTAAAGCAATAATCCTTTCCTTTTTCTCTCCGTTTTCCAACTAGGCTTATAAAGTACAGAGGAGAGACTACTCTTCTAAGACAGAAAACCTGGGATTTGTCATGATTAATTTTGTGATCTTGGCCAAGTCAGCCTCCCTGAGACTGTTTCCTTACACTTGAAATGATGATTGTGTTTTAGATAATTTCAAAAACAGTTTTGGTTCAAAAATTCTAAAAGAAATCGGAAGCTTATTCAAAGACAAGCTTGAATGGTAGAGGAGGCCATTCAAAGATAATGTGGGAGGATTGGGTTAAGTCAGTTATAAGTCACTCTTGTCACTTTTTTTTTTACCAGATATGGCTATGTTTGAATGTTTGCCCCTTCCCAAATTCATGTTGAAACATAATTGCTATTGTAAAAGTATTAAGAGCTGAGATCTTCAAGAGGTGAGTAAGCCATACAGGCTCTGCCCTTGTGGGTAGGATTAATGGCATTATCAAAATGCAAGATTCACCCCTGTTGCCTCTCTTTCCCTTCTGCTTTCTACCACCTAAGGACACAGAACTCTTCCCCTCACAGCAAGAAGGTCCTTGCCAAAAGATGGCACCTTGGTCTTGGACTTCCCAGCTTTTAGAACTGTAAGAAATACATTTCTGTTCTTTATAAATTACCCTGTCATAATTTATGTCTGTGGTATTCTGCTATGGCAGCACAAAATGGACTAAGACAAATACTGACTTAATAAAAAGATTACCCATTTTTAAACGAGAACTTCGTATACCTGGAGATAATACTTTGCTGCTCTTCATTATGAATGGAAGAAAGAGATAGCAAGGAAAGAGAAATAGACAAAAGCTGAATAGCCCAGGATGGAAGTAATTTTTTTACAGGAAGGATGAGAGGGAGAGAGAGAGAGAGAGAGAGAGAGAGAGAGAGAGAGAGAGAGAAGACAGAGAACCAGCAGCACAGGGAGAAGGGGAGGCAGATCCAGGAAGAGGGAACAGCATGTACTAAGACTTAGAGGCACATAGGTATGAACTGTCAGGGTGTATGCAAGGAGCAATAAGCAGTTCGGTGCTGCTAAATCTGACATGTAAGGAGCTAGAGAGTGTTCTGTGCTAAAGAACATTGACTTTATTCTGTAGCAATAGGATTTAATGGAGGGTTTTAAGCAGGTCATCAAAGTGGCTGAAGTCAGACTCCCCAGACCAAATTCTAGCTCTGTCATTTGCCATTTGACTGACTTAAGGAATATACCTTACCATTCTATGCCTCATGCGTAGAGTGGAGATAATAACAGTATCCATCTCATAAAGTATTTATAAAAATGTGTATGAGTTAGTGCACACAAAGTGCTTAGAACTGAATATTTCTTAATGTTTTATGTTTCGTTAATATGGATTGGAATAAAAATTTGAGAAATATGTTTGACTAAGTTTGAAAATTTTCTATGAATAACTTTACATTATTCTTCCCCTGAATGAATAAAGCAAAGTTACAATGACCTATCAAGGGACTAAGACAGTAAATATATCTAGAGTTGAAATATGCAATGAATTGGAGATTATTTACAATGATAAACAAAACCTAGCCAGAGAAATGTTTTATATCATCCATCATTAAAGTTCTCTAAGTCAAAAGTAATCATTTGAGAGGAAAATAGCCATCCTCTAATTCCTCCGCATGGGTTCTAGGCTACAATGAAAATGAAGATACTCTCTTTCAATGTGCAGCTTCAGAAGAGATGGCCCAGTAAGAAGCTAGCCTTGGACTGCTAGGCTGAAGTTAACATGGTATGAGAACTAGGCCCCATCATAACAGGATTCCTGTGAGGGAAAGTACTGCCAACCTGCTGGGTTAATGGTTCATTACCCCATGCCATTCCTCTTGTTTTCCTTAGCCAGGAAATACGGGAACCTGCTCAGTGAAGCGAGGGGCTACATGGAGACTTTAAGCCCATCCACACTATGAACAATTCTGTAGGGAAGAATGCAAGTACCCCAAAATCTCAAAAGAATTCACAGCCAGAAGAATGGGCATGTTAGAATGAGATGATGATTAATATAAATTCAATGTCTTCCCATTTATAGCTTGCTGAATCCAACAAATAGGTATCTTTTCCTTCTTTAAATGATTGGACTGAAAAGAGCTAACCTTTGTCAAATCATGTGGGAGGACTGGGGAGAATTAAAATTAGCTATAACTCAATTATTCAAGTTACATAGGATAACTCCAGTAGTACTAAGGACCATAGATGTGATAGAAGCTATGTTTAATGCAGGACGGTCAGTTAAATAATTGTAATCATCCAGATAAGAGATAATGAGGAGTTGAACAGTAGAAATGGAACCAGCAGATTTAAGAGTTAACTGAAAGATAAAAGGAGTAGGTGACTGGTGAGGGGCAGTGCGGTATGGTAGTTAAGCTTATGGGCCCTGGAGACTGATGAACAGTCTCCAGATCCCAGCTCTGTCACATACCAGTTATATGAGTGTGGACAAGTTATTTCATGGGTCTCTTCCTCAGTTTCCTCATCTAAAAAGTGGACATAGTAAAGAGCAGGATTAGGACTAGGATAAAGCAAGTGAAGCATGACACAAGCATTACTAAGAGTGAGTGCTTTCCTAAATTTTCCTTGCTGGGTGCCTCACTTGACTTACTCTAGTCCCAGCCTTAGTAAAGAATACCTACTTTATAATGTAATCATATAGATTAAATAGGTTAATATATGCCAAGTATTTAATAACACTGTTTATATGTTTAAAAGCATATCATAAGTGCCAGATGATTAGTTGATATTATTATTGAGTAGATTTGAGAAGTTAAGGAGATAAAACAAAATTCTTGGTGGACTCCCATGTTTCTGGCTTAGGTGATGAAATGAATGTTATTGTCACACAGCAAGATAGGAATACAGGAGAAAGAAAAGGCTGGGGCAAGGGGATGAAATTGACAGTTGGACTTGAGGTACATATGGGACATTTGGGTGCAGATACCCAATAGCAGTTACATAGCTGCCTCTAGGTACCTCATTGGTGCCTAAGAGTGAGGATTAGAGATACAGTATCAAAGAGAGTCAAAGTGTGAGATGTGTGGGTGGTAGCAACAAAAATAGAATTGGACTGTATTACACAGGAAGCCAAAGTGGTTAGCTAGTTTTATTTTATAGAAAAGAGATCTTTTACAACTTCTTACCAAAATCCTCATGACAACATAGAATAAGACAAAATTTCTAAGTACTTTGAAGTAGGCCCAATAATCAACCTAATTCCAAAACCTGGGAAGTATGCCTGCTTAAAACCAGGCTGAACACACAAAATGGACCACTAGTGCTAGACCTCCCTTTGCCTACGTGCCCAAATTCAGTGTCATTTTTCTTCCTGGCCCACCCATACTCATCAGAAAATTAGAAAGCCAACTCTTGACTGCTGCTTTCTAAAGTCAACCACATCCATCAATTCCTAGTTCTTCCATAACCTAAAGAAAGCGACTTCCAGGAATAATCCACAGAGCCGTGTGTGTGTGTGTGTGTGTGTGTGTGTGTGTGTGTGTGTGTGTGTGTGTGTGTGTAGGAGAGAATGGAGTGAAAGGTGCATTGTCTTCTAGGAGTCAAGGAAAGTCTTACTTGCAGTGCATGCTGCAAATTATATTTTCCTACTATGTCCTACTTACTTTCAGAGTACTTAAGCTTAGCAGGTAAATGATGATTCTATTTCAGCAAAACCAACTAAAATCAAGCAAAGCCTTGAAAGCCCTGGGAAATGAGCTGGCTGAGCACATTAACTTGCCTTCAGTACATTGGAGAAGAGCCTTCTGGAACCACTGCCAGATAATAGGACCAAGGACAACCTCCACACCTTGTTTTTTGGAACACTAAGTATAGATAGTTTGTCTTTTGAGTAAACAGAACCCATAAGAAATATAAAGTTTTATTAGTAAAAAATCTGCAGTCTATGGGAAATGAAGCTTTTTATGTTTTTGGGCTTTTGGGGTTTTTTGAGACAGGATCTCACTCTGTGGCCCGGGCTGGAGTACAGTGGTGCAATCTCAGCTCAAAGCAACCTCTCTCTCCTGGGTTTGAGCAATTCTCCTCCCTCAGCCTCCTGAGTATCTAGGACCACCAGCACACCCACCATGCTGGCTAACTTTTGTGTTTTCGGTAGAGATGGGGTTTCACTGTGTTGGCCAGACTGGTCTCAAACTCCTGGTCTCAAGTGATCCACCTACCTCAGCCTCCAGCCGTGCTGGGATTACAGGCATCAGCCACTGCGCCAAGCTGGGAAATGAAGCTTTTAAGTGAAGGCTTAGAGAAACCATACTGCAGGAAGTTAGAAACATTTTAAATAGTTAAGTATCTTTAGTAAAATATAAAAAGACATTTTCTTTATCAGACAGGAAGTATATTAGTCTGTTCTCATGCTGCTAATAAGACATGCCTGAGACTGGGTCATTTATAAAGGAAAAAGGTCTAATCGACTCACACTTCTGCATGGCTGGGGAGGCCTCACAATCATGGCAGAAGGCAAAGAAACAGCAAAGTCACATATTGCATGGTGGCAGGCAAGAGGGAATGTGCAGGGAATACTCCTCTTTATAGAACCGTCAGATCTCATGCAACTTATTCACTATCACAAGAACAGCATGGGAAAGACCCGTGATTCAGTTACGTCCCACCAGGTCCCTCCCATGACAGGTGGGAATTATGGGAGCTACAATTTAAGATGAAATTTGGGTAGAGGAACAGCCAAACCACATCAGGAAGAGAAAGTAAGTAAGTAGCTGAGAATAAAAGACAACAAAAATACGATAAAGTATATCAGAAATAAGGAAGGACTAAAAAATTAAAATTCAATAATATAATTATATGCTTATAAAAGGCAATTATATATTACTGAAATTTTGAAAAACTAAATTAGCATTGTAAAGGATGAATCTGCGATGGTCTACAAGAGTTTGAATTTTTAAAAGGACAAAGAGATAGTGATAAAAGAGAAAGTCATACTCAAGGAAAATAAAATACTAATTTAAAGTAAGAATTTTAGCATCTTAAACATAGCATCATAACTGAATCCAACAAAATAATTAAACACATAATTGAAGAAAACTTTTGACTTAAAAAGTAAATACCTGAATTCTCATATTAAGGAGTTCTTACCATAT
Source organism: Rhinopithecus roxellana (assembly GCF_007565055.1). NCBI lineage: Eukaryota > Metazoa > Chordata > Mammalia > Primates > Cercopithecidae > Rhinopithecus > Rhinopithecus roxellana. The sequence goes on from NC_044550.1 coordinate 19,804,985, forward strand.
TCCGATAAAAATCAGTGAAAGGATACAGCTAAAGTCATTTGGAAAAATAATTGAATGTCAAGGAAGAATAAAAATATCTGCAAGTACAGAGGGGATTTTTGTCAAAAGAATAAAATGCAGGTTTTTGTCATTAGACTTATTAAATAAAACACTAAATGCCAAAAAAGAGGAGAAATATTGTACACCAACACTTTTATACTCAGCAAACTTGTAAAGACAATAAAATATATCCTCAAGTATATAGGACTTTAGAAAACACGCTACTCAAAGTTCTTGAAAAAAACTTACTTGGAGACTTCTTCCAGCATATACAAATTAATCAAAATAAAAGATAATGACTATTTAGGAGGATTTATGTTTTTCTTACCCAGCAATATAGTTGGATGGTATGTGGTCAGGTGATTCTGCAACCTGGGAAGGGAAACTTGACTCTGTTTCCTTCAGCTTCTCTCAGCTGCTTCCTCTCCTTCCCCAGCATCAGGAAATTTATATTGTGCCTACCCTTTATTCCACAGTTCGCAAGGAATCTCCTGCCATCTCTGATAGCTTACAAAATACTAACTGTTCCTATCCTGTTACCACCTTACTAATAATGAAGAAAATATTTAAATGATTAGATATTCTACTGAGAATAAATAAAACCTTTTGACTTACTTTCCAACGAAGAGCTGTATGGTACAACATAAAGATTATTTCCAATGTAGAAGGATGTGAGTAATTATTTTCTATAACATTAAAACCCATATTGGCCAGAAAAAAATTGCTGAAATTTTTTCCATTATAGAAGAGTAACAGAACTTCTGCTGTAGATATTAACTGTTCCCAGTACCTCTTCATGCCATCTCATAACAATAAGGAAATCCAAAAATACTTATAGTGGCTATCTCAGGGGATAACATTTATTTCTACATTTTTAAATCTTTCTAAAATGTTCCTGGTATATATTTAAAAAATTGAAATAGTACAAATAATTTTGTATAATTTAATCACACATATTTCATATAGCATATTAAATAGACTGCTATAATAATCATATGCAAAAAGAACAAAGCTGGAGGCATCATATTACATAACTTCAAATTATATTACAAGGCTATCATAAACAAAACTGCCTAATATCAGTATAAAAATAGAAACATAGATCAATGAAACAGAATAGAGAACCCAGAGATAAAGCCACATATTTACAGGTAACTAATCTTAGACCAAGCTGACAAAAACAAACATTTGGGAAAGAACATCTTTTTTAAGGAGTGGTAGTGGAAAAATCGAATTGCCATATACAGAAGAATAAAACTGGACTCCTATCTCTCAACATATACAAAAATAAACTCAAGATGGATTAAAGACTTAAACTTAAGACCTGAAAATATAGAAAAACTACAAGAAAGCCTATAGAAAACTCTTCTAGACACTAGTCCAGGCAAAATATTCACGACTAAGACAATAAAAGCACAGACAACAAAACCAAATAAGACACACGGGAAAGCTTCTGCAAAGCAAAAGAAATAACCAACAGAGTGAACAGACAACTTGCAGAATGAGAGAAAATATTTGCAAAATACGCATCCAACAAGGGTCTAATATCCAGAATATACAAGGAACTCAAATAACAACAACAAGATCAACAACAAATAATCCCAATTGAAAAGTGGGCAAGCGATATGAATATAGTTTCAAAAGAAGACATACAAATGGCCAACAGGTATGTGAAAAAATGCTCAACATCACTAATCATCAGGGAAATGCAAGTTAAAATCACAATGAAATATCATTTTACCCTAGTCAGAACAGCCATTATAAAAAGAATAAATAAATAACCGATGCTAGCAAGCATGCAGAGCTAAAGGAACTCTATATACACTATTGATGAGAATGTAAATGAGTTCAACTTCTATGGAAAATAGTATGGAGATACTTCAAAAAATTTAAAAATAGAACTACCATTCATTTCAGCAATCTCACTACTGAGTTTCTACCCAAAGGAAAAGAAATCATTGTATCAAAAAGATACCTGCATTCGTACATTTTCTGAAGTGGTATTCACACAAAGATATGGAATCAATCTAAGCGTCCCTCAGCAGATGATTGGGTAAGGAAAATGTGGCTCTCTCTCTCTCTCTCTCTCTCTATATATATATATACACACACACACACATTCACACACACCATGTAATACTACCTAGCCACCAAAAAAAACAAAAAACATAAAATAATATATTTTGCAGCAATATGGATGGAACTGGAGGCCATTACCTTAAGTGAAACAAGTCTTAGAAAGACAAATATCTCAGTGCAATCTCAGCTCAAAGCAACCTCTCCCTCCTGGGTTCGGGCAATTCTCCTGCCTCAGCCTCCTGAGTAGCTAGGACCACCAGCGCACCCACCATACTGGCTAATTTTTGTATTCTTTGGTAGAGATGGGGTTTCACTGTGTTAGCCAGACTGTGTTCTCACTTGTAAGTGGAAGCTAAATAATGAGTACACATAGATGTAGAGTGTGGAATGATAGACAACGGAGACTCAGAAGCGTGAGGAGGTGGGAGAGGAGGTGGATGATGGGAAATTAATGTGTACAATGTATGTTATTTAAGTGATGGATACTCAAAGCTCTGACTTTACCACTATGAAATCTATACATGTAATATAAAATTGCACTCCATAAATTTATACAAATTTTTTAATTGACTGCTATAGTAATAACATTTATATCTGAACTATAGATTATTTTTCTTCCTTTTGCTTTTCTGACCTTTCCAAATTATCTGTGATATTAGACAGCAATATAATTACATGAAACATAACTGTATTCTATAATATTGCTTTTTATGGGGAAAACATTTTCATTTAAACACTGAAGGGAATGGTCAATAATATTTTTAAAATATTTTGAATTCATTAGAGTCCATTTTAGGCATTTAAATAATAATGGATGACTTTCCTGGGAGTCATCAGTGTGGATGATGACTAGGAATGATGTCAAGAAAGTCAAGGAAGAAGAAGTAGTAATCAAGTTATCAAATACTACAGCGGTCAAGCATGTTGAGGCTTAGAGGCTTCCATTGGATCTGACAAGGCAAAAACTATTGCAGTAGAATGGTAGAGGCAGAAATCCAATGTGATAGTTCACAAAGAGTAAGGAAACAGGGGTGATAGGAACCTTGAAAAGTATCAGGAAGCCTGAGTGCTCAAGGTAGCTGCCACGGGACGAAACGGCCAATTCTATTCCAAAACGTCTAAAGCAGTATATTCTTGGTTTCCTCTGCAGCTACTGCTCTTCACTGGCCCCTTCAAAATCATCCCCACTTTCCTTTGGAAATCCATGTGGTTCCAGTGAATCTTACACTTTCTCTACAGGGGTGGCTTCCATTTTCCGAAACTCAACCAATCAAGGCATTTTGCTCCCATGACACAGTGACTGGTTCATGAGTGGATATGGGGTCTATACTGGTCCACATATGGGAATAACCAAGATAATTTTTACTAGGAATTCTGGGATGCAGATGCTAGTGCTGCCATTTGTCACTACTCTGGGAGCCACAGTTTACATTATATTACATGTGAATCGTATACCCTGGAGTTGTGGGACAATGTGGCCTGGACAGATGTTCTCTCTAGCTCTGGAAAAATGTACTATGAGGATATGAAATCTGGAAGCCAAGGGCGTCTTGTGACCACAAAGAAAGACAGTATGAGAACAAAGCCAATGTGTCAATAAAGCTGAGTGGTGTGAGGACAGAGTAAATCACAGAGAAGCACAGCAGGAGCACAGGCCAAACCTCACCTGCAGCCTGTCCTACCTCTGGGCTTTGTCAATAATGTGAGCCAATAAATCCCTTTTCTTTATTAAAGTTGTCTATTGTGTACAACAGAAATCATTCTCGTGATCTTCCTTGTTTGTCCTTACTGCAAACATTCCACACAAAGGCTTAAGTTCCTTTTTTTTTAGACAAGCAGGCAAAGCCATTTACAGTCTCCAGAAGATGAACGGTGAAATTTAATAGGACGTTTCAGAAATTTACCTGTGCCTGGGCCAAGAAGGAAGACAAGGCAGGGCTTTGAACCTATGCTGTTGTAAAGTTGGATTTGAGTCAGCAAACATAATGTCATTTTTCCACGTTTTCTCGTGTACAGTCCCCTAGGAGATTTCCAGGTGTGACAACCCTGAAGCTTCTGTTCTGCACATTTCTACCAGACCAAGTTCATGTCCATGTATCACTTAATGTGTTTCTTAGCTTACTTTAAACAAACATTTCCTTTTCTCCTGTGTGCTGTGTATTATTTTATCCAATCTAAGCAAGTGGAAAATACTCTATGTTGATACAAAAAAACAAGCTTCCCATTCGGTTTCTTTCCATTACACCACCATACACATATGAGTGTCTTTTCTACTGAACAAGATTTACTGAATATGTCTCTATTTGAAGAACTAAAGAGAAAGGAAAATGCGTGTTAAACCAAAAAGAATTTAAGAAAAAGCAACCCTTAAACCCAACAAATAAGACTCTCTATGCCACATTCTGGAGGGCATTAGCTTAAATCCTCTCTAGTCAACGTTTGCCTTTAATCATACTTTGTCTAATGTGAGGATCTTTCCTCATGTGAAAGTTGTTAAGTACATACAAGGTAAAAATCAGCTCATGTTTTCTTGATCCTAATACTTCCCCACAGTCTAATTGGCAGCCACACAAGGCCATGTTCAACATGAAGTATAGAATAATGGTTCCCTTCCCTCTGAGAAGAAAAAAAAATTGCTTAAAAGAAGTGCTAATCAGAGAGGGGAAAACTTTAGTTTCATTGTTAGCTATATGATTATTTTTATATAACATATTCTCCTCCCAAACATGCATACACACACACACCAACTAAATATGAACATCCAAAAAAATTTTAGCTGGACCCAGGAAAATAACAATTTAAAGACATAGGGAACAAAAGAAGTAGGGAAAATAATGTGCCAGATTATTTGTTAACATCCAGAGGAAGTTATTCTACTAAATCTGTTCTGTCATTATGAACTGAGCAGATTATATTCTATAGCCTTCAGAAATACAGTTACCAGCTGGACTGCTAAGTAGTCTGCTGATCATAAGGTAGATCTCAGGAGAATGACCAAGATATATAAAAAGCACACAGTAAAGAATTTTTAAATTTCCATTGTTAAAAAGACACAAAAATGAGCAACTCAACCTTGCTTCAGTATCACTTTCTAGAGAATAAATAACCCATGGAGTATTAGAACTTTTGCTTCTAGTCGTGCTTTACACACTATTTTCATCATATAATATATTTGGCTATTTGGCTATTTGTCTACTGATGTTCATTTTGCAGAAGGTGTTCTCCTCTAGAAACCTCGGGTACTATATAAATAGGGTCTATTTAACTTAGGTATATTACCAGACCTCTAAATGGATTACTCTGAATTATACAGAATAAATTTATTCAGTATTAGCAATATAACAAGTAAAATATACTTGCATTTGTTTGATTTTCAAATATATGTCTGAATTAAGACCAAACTATTTTAAAAGTTGTTTTAAAACGTCATCTACTACATATTTGTGATAACCCAGGGACTCATTAACTTTCATAATACCAAAAGTCAATAAGAAATTATGAACAAATACTTTGGGAAAACAAAGTCAGAGAATGATTAAGTCATTCAAAGAAGTAAAGTTCTCATTATTCATTAGAAGATTTAACATTAGATGCTGGTAATGACCTTTGTTTCCCCTCAGAACATTAATTACAGGTAACCTAAGCTCATAAGAAAATTATATTACTTAACCCAGACGTGAAGTTCTAGTGGCTTGTACCAGATAATTTTTATCCCTTGACACCTAGAAAAACACATTTAAAAGTCTCCTTTAATAGCTAGTAGTCTCCAAAATATGAAGTGATTTGCATAAGGGAAGAAACCAAGTTTACTGCCTCCATGTGGCATTGGGAATTTCCATACTCAGGCACAGAGTGTTTGATCATCTAACATTAACCCTAATAGCCAAGCAGTGAACATTTATTTTATTCTATTGTGAATCATAGTATGTCAGAATTTTGTATATTACATTTTTAAATATATGTTCTAATTGATGACCCTAAAATTCCCATCTGCTTATTTCAACTGGAAGTGGCAAATTTTACCAATTATCTGGAGAAGAACTAAGTTACATCATTATGGAGATTAAGTGGGTACATTGTGAAAAGTATCAGCCAGCAAGGTACCCTGGTATTTGTTGACTTAATTGGCCTTGTTTCTGTAGAATAGTCTAGGGTTTCCCAGTTCCACAGCAAGAGGATTAATTTCAAATTATGGATTGTTCCCATGGTTTGGAAATTTTTTATAAGAAAGGTAAAATGTGCAGATTGTGTGTCTTTCTGTCAAGTTAGAGAAGTAATAAGAGAAGTAGCAGAATTTATAAACATGGGCCTAAGGGAGATATATCTAGTATAAGTTGCTTAAACCAATGCACTTGCATCTCTTCATATGAAATAAAATTCTAACCCTAAAATAGCAAGTCAAAAGATGTATTTCTCTGTTGTAGAAATTGCAACTTTCAAGGTGGGTAACTGGGTAAGAAAGTTTGGGAAAATTTATGTTTGTGATTACTCTTTACAGCACTGATTTTTTACAGCAAAAGTTTGGGTATACTAAAAATATCCATCCATGGAGGCTGGTTAGATAACTCTGGTATATCCATCTTATGGCTATAAAAAAGACTGAAAAGCTCTCTACTCATTAGCATGGAAAATACTTCAGAATTCTATTTAGTTAAAGCAAATAAAGAATAAATTTATGAGATATATACTACATAGAACATATGTAATTAAAATATATATTTTACATATGCTCACATATTTGTTAAGCAGTTATAGAGGTTAATTTTTGTCATATACTGATTTGTCATTCAAAATTATAATACATGGTTCTTCATATTTAATTTATATAGTGAATTACATCCCTAAATTTTCAAAAATTGAAAACTGTTTCATTATTGAAATAAATTACATTTTGTTGAGATTTATAGTATTGTGAATTAGGGTTTAATTACTAATATAATGGTGTCACACTCAGGTGAGTAATACATATCTTATTTATTTTCTTTAAATCTACTTAATTTGTACTCCCTGTCCTCATCCCAAGTTCACCCCATCACCTCCCCTAAGTAGTTTAAAGGGCTCAAAGATTTACAGAGGACCAAGTCTTTGAGGGGAAGAGTGGTTAAGTACCTTTTATCACACTGTCCTGTATGCTCCCGCCTTGCCTGGCAGTGGTTCTGCTCCTCCTCCACCATGTTTAACGTGTAGAACAATGGCAAGACCAGATGTGCTCCTCAGAGCACCCACAGGTGCTCCTCAGGGCCAGGGACAGACACAGACCTCTTCTGCTCACAGAGCCCACAGAGCTCCACTTCCCTCTCCCAAGCCTCAGCATCCCTTTAACAGTAGAGTCTATGAGAAAGCCCTTCCCATCCATGACTCTCAGATGCCCTCTCCTCCACCTCCAAAACACATCTCCTAATATATCTCCTCAATGGGCTCCAGTTTTCAGAGACCAGACCCAGAAAGAAAGTGCCTTGCAGGCAACTTTGACTTTCCTTATTGCCACAGATTTCTCCAGAGGCAAAGTAGTATAGCGCTCGGTACCTGCTCTATGGCAAAGGGGAAAATGAAGAAGAAAAACAAATTGAAAATAAAAATTTAAAAATCCAATAAAATCAAATATTGGAAGTCTTCAGTCACAGTACTTTAACATATTGGTATAGATGTTCATAAGGGAGACTCATCTAGAGTTTCCTTTTATGTACCATCTTTGTATAGTCTGGGTAGCATTGCTATAACAGCTTTTTTTAAAAAAAAAATTAGAAGCATCCCTACTATCTCTGGACTTAGTAATTTGAATAGAACTGGAATTACAAATTCCTTGAAAATATGCTAAAATGCACCTGTGAAACTACCTGAGCTAAACGAAGTTGTTTTTGAAAATGTTTCAATTTATTCTACGATAAATTGTCTACTTAACTGTTCTCTTTCTGAACAATGTTGGTAATTCATATTTTCAAAACAAACATTCATTTGTTGCAGATATTTAAATGTACTGAAGAAGTCTGTTATTATCTTAAAATTATTTTAATTTTTTTATCTGTAGTCATTCCTCTTTTCTAATTTTGTAGATTTGTGCAAAATATTTTTAAACAAATAGAAATGATGCATTATTAAATAGAACAACGTATAGTTTTGAGAAAAAGAAAATTCATAAACACAGAGAAAAGTGGAGAGAAAAACCTAATTCTGGGCTCCCTCACATGCCTTCTAAGTTGACAAATGACATGATATTGGTTTTCCTTTGAACATCTATTTAGATTCAAGTTTTTCTAAGTCCCACTGAGAGAAGATTTGTCAGTTGTGTGCTTAGAAGGGCTCACAGCTTAATATGCATAAAGTGCTGTCTAATGACCTGTTGAGAAATTTTTCCATGTTTTACTTGTGTCTTTCTCTCCTCTCTCTCTCCCTCCCCCATTTATATATTTACTAACAAAGGTGGTTTTGCACTAACTTTTCTGCATTCTCATTAGTTTATACTTCTCATTAAAACAGTAGACTTGGATTACATTACTTCTAACCACAATTTTACCAATAAAATTGTAAGATTCTGATTCTTTTCTTTCCAATGATACCTAATCAGAAAAGAGCAAAGCTAGAGTTAAAAGAAAAGGGCCTTGAAGAGAGCGGCTTCTCTGCAAGTATTCACTGAATTGAGTAGAAGAGAGCTTTATTTTGTTTTTCTTTTGCCAGGTTGTATAAATAATAGGCTTAGGCCAAGTACTTTAATCTTTAATCTAGACCAGAGGTTCTAAACCTTGGCTAAATATTAGAATCACCTGGGAACTTTAAAACTCTTGCTCCTTAGGCCGCATCTCGGGCCAATTAAATTCCAATCTCAGAGGTTGAGCCCCAGGCAGCAGTGGGTTGTTTTATTTTTTAAAGCTCCCCAATGGGCAGTCAAAGTTGAGAACACTGATTCAGGCTTATCTGATATACAAGCCATCAAATATGAGAAAGTTGACTCAACTGAACTGCATTTATCAATTTTATGTATCAAACAGAATAACTATTAATCTTTCAGTAGGGCCCTTCACTGAGTTAGGTGGGTCAAAAATTCAGAATAATTTAGAACAAAATAAATGTGCTATAAAGATCTCCAAGAATAAGGGATGAACAAGCAAATTTTCCACTTTTCCATACATAATATGAAATAGCTGCCTTTCACAGGATATATTTTAGTGGACAATAAATAGAACTGATCATAGTAAAGTTATAGAAATCATAAAGAACTTCAGTCTTTCTTGCTTCTAGCCTTTCTCCAAATCAACCCCAAATGCCACTTTTTCCACCCTACTCTGCCCCAACCCCATTCCCTAACATGACCCTCTGTAAGAGAACAGGCAGAATTCTGAATTGTTTTGTTTTTGCTCTGTATCTTATTCACACGGCGTGTTACCTAAACTGCATTTTGGGCTTTTAGTTTTAAATGCGTAACTATACACTCCCTCCCAGCACACTCACAAGTGGAGTCTGAATAAGCTTGAGGATGTCTAGAAGGTTGTCATGGTGAGACTCAGTCTAGGTGTCAGCCAGGCCTCAAGTCAAGCCTGTTCTAGTGGGTTTGGGGAACTCCCTGGAGAAGCAAGGGCCTAAGTGAGGGTCTGAGCTGTCCCAGAGCTGAGTGGGACTGGCTGCAGTTGGCTGCTGTTGGCTGCTTCCAAGGGTTCTACATCAGCTGGGGAAGAAGAGCTAGGTTTAGGCCTCTCTTTAAATCTTCCCAAGAACACTCTCCTAATGGCAATCATATCATTCCAAGGCAAACCAGAGTTAAAGTTTGAGAGCTATGGAAAAAGACACAAAGGACTCTCAACTCAAGGCCGTGAATAGAGAGACACAGGGTCTCAGAGACCCTCCAGGTTAAGTTAGGTGCTATGTAGGGTTAAATATGTACCCTGAACCGAGGGCCTTACATACCAAGTTTAAAACTTCCTGTGGCTCTGGTTGGCAAACATTCCAATTTTCATTTTGAAGATGAGGACATGAACCCTGTCTTAGTCTGCTTGTGCTGCTATAATAAAGTCTGAGACTGGGTAGCTTATAAAGAACAGAAACTTACTTGTGACAGTTCTGGAGGCTGAAAAGTCCAAGATCAAGGTGCTGGCAGGTTCAGTTGTCTAGTGAAAGCTGCTTTCCATTTTGTAAGATGGTGTCTTAATGCTGAATCTTCCAGAGAAGAAGGGAGAAATGTTGTGCCCTTACACAACAGAAGATAGAGGGCAAGCTAGGTGCTTCTTCAAAGGCTGCTTGAAGTGCCTTTTATAAAAGCCTTAATTCAGTGAGGGAGCAGCCCTCATGGCTTAATCACCTCTTAAAGGCCTTAATGCTTAACACTACCACATTGGCAACACCTGAATTTTGGAGGTGACACATTTAAACCATAGCAGATCCTCAGAAAGGTCAAGTGACTCACCTAAGGTCATACAGTTTATACATGTTCATGTCACTGTGCATACATCCTGAAAATAGCATTAAGCAGAAACTTCTAAATTTTGTCATAAATATCAAAGTCATGGCCCAAATTGATCTTTTTAAAATGTAGTACATAACAACTAACTCCACTCCACTCCTTTCATTCACTTCAACTTAAAATCATGTTAGGGTACCCCTCTAGGAAAGACTAGAAAATACAGTGCACTTATTTCTACTTTCTAATGTAAAACATTTTTTAAAAAGCAATAGAGATTTAAAGAGGAATCAATGCAAATAGTGGAGAAAGCGTGGTTATTGGTTATTGAATTTATGTTTACAGCCTAAATAAAACTTGATTTTTTTTGCTCCGGTGCATGCAATTGTTCTCTAATCTCCTAAACTCATCAAAGGGTTTCTCTCTTAAGGTATAACTAATTATTTTCAGATTTGCATATTAAATTCTAAATAGTAAAGCCATAAAGCTCTGAAACATAGACTATGGCCTGAGATACCCGAGGTGGAGTCCCAAAAAGTGATACTGTGATTTCATTTGAACAGTAATGTATCAAGTGGGCATCAGATTTTTACCATTACACTTTATAAATTTATTTACGAGGCACATGCTACAAAGTATACATTACTGTATAGCTGGGGAGACAAGAAATACATAGGAAAATGTTATTTGTCCCAAATAATTTAAGGGGAAAATGTGCATACATGACTTTCCTGACAAGGATATTTTGACACAGCTGTGCACTGATGCAGCTATTTCATGCAGGGGATTTTTAAACACAGCCCAAAAAACAAACTGTTAAACTTTCAGCTGTTTCTATTAACAAGTAATGTGTGAAACAGACATAGTCTTCCCATTCTAAAACCTTTTCACAATATTGAACCTCACCCAGTTGTAGATCCCCTCCCCCTGGGGCAGCAAGTGAGGATTAAGTGGGGGTCTGGAATGAAGTGGGGTCAGGGATGGGTTGAGGATGAGGGATGGAGTGAGGTTAGGCATCATCTGGCAGACAAACTATATGTGACCAGCAGTTATATGTTTACCACACTTACTTGTCTCAGAGAAGGCCATACATCATTCTTAACAGAGTGCCTGTTCAGTCTCTGAGAATTCGCTTATATTTTAGAGACTGTTAAATTTATAATGGGCATACTCCTTTATATCCATGAATAAACAGAACTGTCTGTGTAAAGAAGCCACTTCATCTGTTTTACATTTGAACATCTAGAAAACTCAATCACGGATACCTCTGCGTCTAGAGGTTTCCTAATTATGCAAACTCGATTTGATTGGATATATATGGCACACCAGGTTGGGGAGGATATTTGAACAATAATATGATTCCCACACAGAAAATTTTCAACCTGTTTTCTAACAGTTCTCTCGATTCTCAAGCACACTTTTCTCTATTTACAAAAGTAATATATACTTAAAGAATTTCCAGGATTAGAGAAAATAAAAAGAGAATGGGGAAGGAATAGTCAGAGACATCTGTTGTAATTATTACATTGGAACAAATTTAATGTAACCTTTATATTACATTATAAAGATAATCACTCATTACAGTGTAATAAGTATAATATGACCATCTAATCTTTTAATACAGAAATGTTACTATCACCACTTCATTGGGAATGAGTCTAAAGAACTGTTTGAAACCCACTATTTTAGACAGACATGTCTAACTTGGAGAAATACCTGCATATGGTCACACCTGAGATTTTCCTCTCTAAAATAGTGAAGAAATATCTATCTTATACATCTTTTTGCATTTTTTATACAATTGCTTACTGATGTCTCCAGTGGAATTGAATTAAATTATGACCTTGTTCCAAGAGAAGCTCTGATGATAGACTTTAGCTATCTTATTAAAAAGTGATATATATGTTGTCCATTATGTTATAAAATGAACTACCTATTTAATTACCTTGTTTTTCCCATCTGGTTAATTGCCTAATGAAAACACTCTCGGTGGGTCAGTGGTTTCCTTGCTATCATTTAGAACAGCAAAATCTATCCTTGAGCTACTGTGGAGGCCAGTCTGTGTATCTATTATATAGTGTGGAAACTCTTCTGAATGATAGATTGGCGCTTTCCCTTTGGGGATTTCTTTGTGTATCATCTGGCTTCAATTTCTTCATGGGCTTTGTGCCTTGGTGAATGTGTATATATGTGCTTATGCTTACATAAAACACATAATTAACCTAAACATATCACTGTGGACTCAAATATGTGTGAACGTACATCTCCTTTATTTCAAAGTAAGACTGTTACATTAAAAGACATACACATAGGAAGAGGATGAAATTGAAATCTGAACAGACAAGGTACAAAGTTATAAAATCAGGATTAAGCTTATAAATTTCATTATAATTAAATTATAAAACATTGTGAATGATATAGTCCTATTAATGAACCTATGCTTTCTTAATGACAAGAACAGGTTTCCATGTGCTAATCACATCATACATCTGAAATTTATTGGCTTCTTTTGGAATAAATTTAATATATTAATTCTAAAGTAGCCACTGCAAAAGTATCAAAGTGAAAATTAGAAACCAAGAGTAAGCCTAGTTCGTATAAAATTAGTACAAAGCATTGTCATTCCACATGGAGGTGCTTAACTCATTTAAATGTATTACTTTATTAAAGATCTATGAACACTTATTAAATGCCACTATTGTTCTGGTTTTTAGAGATACAGCAGTGCACAAGATGGACCAAGTCCAAGCCCTAGAGAAGCTTATAGTCTAGCAAGGTAGATAGACAAAATTGGTAAATAAATAATTACATAATTTCAGAGCATGATCATTTTTAAAGAAAAATAAAGCAGAACAAGGGATTTCAAAATGATTCTGGGATAGAGAGTAGAGTAATAATATTTGAGCAGCGACCTAAATGAAGTGAGGGAGTTAGACTTGCAGATGTGTGAGGGAAAAGTGTGTCAGATGGAGGGGAAAGCAAACACAGAGGATTTAAGGGAGGAGACACATGGTGTGGTCCAGAATCAGCAAGGTCAGTGTGGTTGCAGGAGAAGAGTGGGAGGAGGAGAGAGGTAAACAACACAGGAGAATTGGGCAAGAACTGGATGGTGACCTTTCAGAACAGGGAAGAAAAACAACAAAGGATAATGAGAGTCAGTAGGTTAGGAGAGAGTAGCACCATGGAAGCCAAGAGAAAAAAGAGTTTCCAGACAGAAGTGATATAGTGTGTTAGTGATGCTGAGAACCTAGTAAAACAGGGACTGAAAATTAACCATAAGATTTGCACATTGGAGTTCTTTCAACAGAGGGGAGGGATTCTTTCCAAGAGTTTTTCCTAAATAGGAAATAGAGAAATGGAGTATCAGCTTCAACGGAACATGAGATCAAGAGGGGTGTTTTTCTAAGATGAGAGACATCATAATGCATGGACAATGCAAGGTCGACCGACAATAACAAAGATAAATCTTGTACCATATACTATACTGCATTAATGTGTACATAACACACACACACACACACTCTCACACACACACAATTTCCCAAATATCGACTTGTTTAATAATGCTAGTTCAGCTCTTTAACTTTCTTTCCATCTTTTTTCTTTATCCTATGCCCTAACCTATAGCGTTAATTGCTTCCCTAGGATACTGTATTAACAACTTAAATTATTATAGAAATTATCAAAATACATATCATCTTGTGGAGAAACTCCAAAATAAGGTAAAAATTATCATTTCAGTCACAAATTGTACATGATTGACTGCTTTTATAATTTGAGATTCCATCAGACTATAACTGATTTTAATATAACTTTTTTACTCTGAGCACTGTTTTGGAAGAGGTGTGTGTGTGTATGTACAAATATATACAAACCGATTTGAAGCACATTGGTGGAATATATAAATCAGCACATATATAAAGACAAGAGGCTTTGTGGAAACAGTACAGGCATGAAACCGGAAACAACTAGGATGGCATCTCAGCTCTGCCAGTTACTAGCGTGTTACCTTGGACTTCCAGCAACTCAATCCCATCATTTGTAAATAGAGGTAATAATGAGGTAATAATGACCTCAGGAAGTAATAATGACCAGCTCATAGAGATGATAGAAGAATCAAATGAGTAAAAAATATAGGTAGAGTACCTGGCATATATTCCACATGCTTAATAAATAGTACCCTGATTTTTATTATTAATTCAATTAAGTACACTTTGATATTATATTACTATAGTTTTTCCACTCTCTCTCAATATTCTTCGTTGAATAGAAACAGAATGATGTATAATAAGGCATTCAATCATTAGGAATTCATTTCTTGCAATCAGTTGGTACTGATAAACCATGAGAAAGCTATTATCTCTTGAGTGATAACTAATCATTCTTTCCGAAAGAAGGCAGAAAAATGATATGCACTTTCAACTTTCTACCAAAATGAAAATCTGTTGGGGAAATAACTGGGTAGGAAATTTATCCTTGTAAATGACTTGAAAGATTATAGAGCAGTGGTTTTTAAAGTGTGGTTACCAGACCTAGGCATTCCTCCAGAGTGTCCCAAAGGCTGGAATGGGGGCAGGGCATGGAGAAATGATGTTTGGCAGTGGATGGGCTTCACTGATTTCATCAGAACACCTCCACTGTCATCTGTGTATACATTGGAACTAAATTAGATTTCACTTGAAGAAAAGGCTCCAAAGCTAAAAGAACATTTGAAATTCTTACCCTAAATGAGGAGTTAAACAGGCTATGGTGATTCTCATTACTCACTCACTCAAGTACTTTTCACTGTAATTCTGTATCAACAAACATGATTTAAGTAATCACTAAAACCAGACTGAAAATTAGATTACAAATACAATGCACAGTTCAACTTAGAAGAGAGGCTTAAAATCAAGTAAGTGGCACTAAGGAGAGAGTTGATAGATATCTCAAAGTGTTCATTCATGAACCACCACACCATTGAAGATACAAGTAAAAACTTGCTTAGCTTCTTTTCTTACACACCATCCTATACAGTAATCAGATTTTCTTCCCTTCGGTAATCCCCAATGTAATGCTAAATTGAAAAATTAACTCAAAATTTCCTCTTTTCAAAGGCCCGTAACTCATCTGACCCCTGAGGGAGAAATTCTCACACACTTTCTCGGGGTGAGGGCCATGTGATTCCCATTGTTTTTAATAGAAATCACACTTCTCAAATCCTACCAAAGGCTTTAGCAATTTAGGTATTCCCATTTTCATAGCCAAAGCTGTTGCTTTTTAATTTCCTCTGGGTGTTTCTTTCTCCATTAAAACTATTGTAAGATATTTATAGTGTGTATCCATGAGTGAAATACTCAATAGAGCTTTCTGTTCCTTCTCCCACTGTGTCTGTGCAGCATGCTATAGTTTCCTCACTCTAAGACTCTTTCGCTTAGAATAGGAAACATGTACAAGTCAGTTCATGTATGATAGACATAGTCCTATAATCATGGAGGGTTATGAACTCATGTGCTTTATTACATCTAAAACTTTGCAAATATAAAGATTCTTTTAAATTCAAAAATATCTATGCATTTCCACTTAAAAGTAACTGTACTTTTGGTATTTGAACACTGAGAAAAAAACATAATGACAAGAAGACATCCTGGATTATATAGTCCTATTAATGAGGCTATGCTTTCTTAATTACAAGAATAGATTTCTGTGTGTTAATCAAACCATACATCTAAAATAGTATATACATATATGTGAAATAGATTATACTTTCTGTCTACACACAATGCTTAGCATAACCGTAGATTTGCAGAGCCTTTTTACTAATTCTGAGTCCTCAGAAATCCCCAGTCCTCAGAAGTCTCCATACTGCATGTCACAAACTACTGGTAGAGGAGAAAGTACATAGTCTCCAGAGTCAGAAAACCTGGTTTAAGTCACAGGTTAAATCTCTTACCAGCTACATGAACTTAACTCATCTGACTCCTAGTTTCCCTATCTAACAATCTAATTTTAGGATAAAGGTTGTGTACATTTAAATATATATAGCACTTGATTTGCAATAGCAATAATGGTTAATAATGATTGTGTGTTATATATTGGGCTACATGCTTTAGGCCATTTGCATATCTGTACATTTTAAGACATAAGCTTGTAAACAACAATCCCATGAAGTATACTGTGGTGGTTAGTAGAATACACATCAGAGTCCAAGCACCTGGGTCCAAATCCAGGCTCTGAACTCTAATACCCATTAGCAGCATGACCAGGTACAAGTTATTTAACTTCTCCCACATTTTTCTTTTTCATTTGTAAATGGGAATAACAATAATTTTTATCTTATGTTAATAACATTTGGCAAGTGCTTAACACAGTGCCTTGAACACAGAATATGTAAATATTAGATAATATTATAATTTAAAAGGTAAAGCAACTGGTTTCAGTAAATTAACTTGCCCAAGGTCACATCATTGCTAACAGCAGAGCTAGGGCTCTAAACCAGACCTATATCTCTAATACACATTTTATAGGTGTTGGCTTCTTCTAATGGAAATTTACTCTTCTTCCCTCTACCCTTCTCTAGGTTCAACCCTCCTGGATAATGGCAAGGGACAGGCAGCTCAATCTAAGCAGCAGGCAGCTATAAGGACTCCAGTCAGAAGTCAACTTACCAAGAGAATGAACTCCCTTTCCTATGTGAAGCCCCTTCCAGGAAATAATGCATACAGCTAGAACCAGTGAGGCCACGCAGATTTGCAAATGTTGATTTAGTGTTTTGGTTGTAACTCAGTAGTGGGTGAAGTAAGCAGAAGGCACGGTACCCAGAAGCACTTGAACCCACAGACTCAATGAATCCTATAACATACAACACAGGCCCATCACCTATAATTTCTCATTTTTCTTCCTTTCAGTCACTTTTGCCAAATTTCCCTCAAGGTGGAGCTAACCTAATCCGGTTTTTGCATCTTTGCTGAATATTAATCCTTGTATTTATATAATTATCATCTCTCCATAAAACGATTAACAAAAGAAAATGCCAAATCAGACTAGTGCAGGAACAGTGAAGTCTTTGCAGAAACCTCATCTCATTCTCAGGTTACAAGTACCCAGAAACAGGGCAGCACACTTTCTCTGTATCTTATTAGCCAGACTTACCTTATTCCTAAAGGTACTTCCACTCAAAATCCCCAGCCCAATATACTTAAGTATTAATTCAATGTGAAACTAAAATTGAGAACCCAGCTTTAATGTCTTTCATAAGACTTTCTACCTCATCCAAATGTGGCTTTTAACCCTTAAGCTATAGTTTTATTTTAATATATCCCAGTTCTCCCAACTAGCCTTGATACACATCTCTCCTCTGATACAATGACGTCTACTTCTCATCAATACTATAAGGGATTTTCTATTGAAACTTGATCTCAGAAATATCTGAAAAATTCTAAGGCACAAACTATGGTAGGCCCAATAGACTCAGAGATCAATGAAGTTCTCAATGTTAATGAACTTCTGTACATTAGTATGATGCCAAAACTAAACTCTGATTATATGACCCCAAAGGCCTTCACAATCCACTTTCTATCTGTATACCCTGAAGAGTTATTTAAACTTTTTAAAGACATTCCTCCTTAAAATCATTCAAAGATTCAAATTCGGGAGTTGGCCTCAAGTTTACACATCTCCCAGAGACCCTCCCTTTTTGAGCAATATCTTCCTTTGCATTAATAGACCATGTTTTCTGATAAGTAAATCAGTACCACAGCCTCACCACTCTGTGCCTCCATTTAACAAAATTGTCACTTAACTACAAGCAAAGTGGATTCATAAGTCCTCAGTAAATAATGGATGAACACTGAATCAAAAACTAGGTCTTCATTACTACCGAAATTGTCAATATAGTATTTTTTTTAAACTTAGAAGTTCCATTAGAAATACAGAAAGTGCTCTTTGCAAAACTGAAAAGGACAAAACTGGTACAAGGAAAAGTTCCCAGTTTCTGCAAGGTCATTATAAACAAGATTAAAAAAAAAAAAAAACTATTAAAATTTTCACCACAGCCTTTTGAAACAAGTTGACAGACACAAGAAGCTACAATGTGAAGCCTCAAACCAAGATGCTCTGTTAGGCAGTTCCTTGTGAAAATAATCCCAGAATCATTATTCTGTTGCATTACTCTTGACTTTCAAGTCTGAAGAGTTTTCTTTTGCTTCACTTCCTTTCACTGTGGGCAGCTCCACAGTAATCTGAAGGCAAACTGGGACTTGAGACAACTAATGACAGGGCAATTTCTCATGGGCAGGTCTCTAAGAAGAGGTAGATGGATTTGCTCAGTTCAGGGTTCTCTTCTCAAGGAGTCCCAGGATGTAAGCATACAAAAAAAGGGGCCAGGAAGCAAAAAAAAGGCTCAATCTGGAAGGCGCAGCCAGTCAAAGCTATTTTCTTCTCCCAACACATGCTCAGAAGAGTTGTGTAACTTTTGGTTTTTTATGTTAACTCGCTGAATTATCTGCTTGTATACACAATCCCACCATTAAATTTTACCTAATTAGCTAAATTTAACCACTAATTCAACCAAATGATTGACAATTAAGTCAATCACTATTACTGACTGCATAATACTATTATGCAAGGTCTCTGTAACCACAAAGGAGCTTCGAAAGTGCCTCCATTCAGCTAAAGCCCAAGAGAGTCAATGAGCTTTACATGCATATCTGTTAGGAAGTTAAGGAAAGAAATTTTTGTATTTTTTTTTTTTTTTTCACTTTAAGTTCTAGGGTACATGTGCACAACGTGTAGGTTTGTTACATATGTATACATGTGCCATGTTGATTGCTGCACCCGTTAACTCGTCATTTACATTAGGTATATCTCCTAATGCTATCCCTCCTCCCCTCCCCCCACCCCACGACAGGCCCTGGTGTGTCATGTTCCCCATCCTGTGTCCAAGTGTTCTCATTGTTCAATTCCCACCAATGAGTGAGAACATGCAGTGTTTGGTTTTCTGTTCTTGCGATAGTTTGCTGAGAATGATGGTTTCCATCTTCATCCATGTCCCTACAAAGGACATGAATTCATCCTTTTTTATGGCTGCATAGTATTCCACAGTGTATATGTGCCACATTCTCTTAATCCAGTCTGTCATTGATGGACATTTGGGTTGGATCCAAGTCTTTACTATTGTGAATAGTGCCACAGTAAACATACGTGTGCATGTGTCTTTATAGCAGCATGATTTATGATCCTTTGGGTATATACCCAGTAATGGGATGGCTGGGTCAAATGGTATTTCTAGTTCTGGATCCTTGAGGAATCACCACACTGTCTTCCACAATGGTTGAAGTAGTTTACAGTCCCACCAACAGTTTAAAAGTGTTCCTATGTCGCCACATTCTCTCCAGCACCTGTTGTTTCCTGACTTTTTAATGATTGCCATTCTAATTGGTGTGAGATGGTATTTCACTGTGGTTTTGATTTGCATTTCCCTGATGGCCAGCGATGATGAGCATTTTTTTCATGTGTCTGTTGGCTGCATAAATGTCTTCTTTTGAGAAGTGTCTGTTCATATCCTTCGCCCACTTTTTGATGGGGTTGTTTGATTATTTCTTGTAAATTTGTTTAAGTTCTTTGTAGATTCTGGAAATTAGCTCTTTGTCAGATGGGTAGATTGTAAAAATGTTCTCCCATTCTGTGGGTTGCCTGTTCACCCTGATGGCAGTTTCTTTTGCTGTGCAGAAGCTCTTTAGTTTAATTAGATCCCATTTGTCAATTTCTTATAAGGAATCAGGTTTCCAGGCAGCTCAGCTTGTAAACAATATTGAAAGTCAATCGGCTGGCCTGCCAGTCTTGCTGATAACCTATCTTAAAGTCTGGGAAGATAGAGCGTAAAAAGTAAGAATTTATTTTAAAAGCTATACCAGACATCATTCTGTCAAAATGAAATAGAAATAAGTACTGTGGACCAAAAGAAGCTGGTGATTAAGAGTGAAATGGCTTCCTGAATAATCAGCACCATCCCCAACACACACACACAAACACGTGTGTGTGCACATGCACATATATTCTTAAGTCACCAGCTACCCGATTCTACCAAATAATAACAATGATCATATATTGAGCAGCAGGCAAAATGCTTCCCATATTTTCTCATTTGAATTTTACAACAACCCCAGAAGGGAAATCTTATATCTTCCTGGGATAGATGAGGAATATGAAAACCAAATTGTAGAGAAGTTAAGCAACTTGCCCAAGTTTGCTTAGTTAGTAGGTTGCAAAGGTGATATTTGGATCCTGGTTGTTTTGGTTCCAAAGTCACCTCTAATTACAATTAGGTCTAAAATAAGGAACAAATACCTAGTAAAATCTTCTAACAGTATACTTCACGTTTATAATTTCTTATCATAATATCCCATCATGAAAGAAAAGGCTTTAACCAGAAAATAGCATTTTTAAAATACTCAAAGTACTCATAACATGAATTAGCATCAAGAAATCATGAGCTGTGCAGGTTCTAATTTGACTGGCAAAAAGCTTGTAGCTCCTAATCTCACTAGAAAAACTCTTCAGGGATATTTCCGATTTGTAAGAGAAGAGATATCATTCCAGTGGCTGAGTTTTAGGGGCAGTGGGGAAGTTATCTATTGCTTTTTAAAAAAGGAAAAAGAAAAGAAACTTCCTTCTGACAACCAAGATTTTTTAATCCTTAATTGGGGACACCAAACGTTTCTTAGTATGAGTTAGTTTGTGTGTGTGTGTGTGTGTGTGTGTGTGTGTGTGTGTATTGTATAAATGTATATGTATAAATGAATGTATAAATTCATTCATACTAGGATATGAATGACAGCTCATACCCCTCCTGAAAACATGTCTTTGAGATGGAAGAGAGAATCAGGGCTCTGAAACAGTGGTTCTCAAACTTTTGTGTCTATCTGAATCACCTGGAAAGCTTGTTAAACACAGCCTTCTGGGTTTTACCCTCATTACCAATTGAGTACCTTTTGCATAGCAAGGTAAATAATTTGTATTTCCAAAAAGTTCCTAGGTGCTTCTGATGTTGTTAGTCCCAGGATCACACTTTTAAAGACTTCTGCGTAGAACAACTGGAGTGAACTGAAGCAGAGGTTGTTTTTCTGAAGATGCCAAATGCCAGATGTGCCAGAAAAACTTTCAAATTCCATGCAGATATGTGCTGGTCCTTCTTTAAACGTGTGAAATCATAACCCTGGGTAATTCTGTGGCTCTGACCTCACACTCGAGCTGTTATTTGCCTGAAGCCTCTTTTTCCACCTCTGAAGCCTGCTCAGTCTCTAAACTGGGCACGTCTCCCCACTTTATGTCTTTGAGTTGCAATGCCCTGCAGTGTGCCAACAACAGGCATGAATTGTTTCGCTCAGTTCTTCGTTTGTCAGCAATTCCAGGTGCCAGCTTCATCTGTTGGCCCACATTCGAAGGAAGGGCCAGGGGGAGGACAAAGGAGCGGTGAAATTCATTAGGGGAGAGAGAGCAGTACTCCAGAAGGCCTGTGAAATTGTTGTTACTCCTCCTGAAAGAGAATGAGTTTGGAATGAACTTGGCTTATAATATGGGCCTTACGATTTATAGCTTGAACTATGTCATCCTCTAATATTATCAATTTTTAACGTGAAAAAATTTGCAAAAATTCATAGGTCAGTAGGCATCGGATAATTGCTGGTCATTCATCTAAGCACTAGAGACCAACATTATTCTTTCTTGCTCATGAATGTGAGAGCAGGGAAACCCTTCATGGAATGGACAACCACAAGTAAAGTCAGTTATGGCTTCTTGCAGGGAAGGACTGACCCTACATTAACATAATGTATTCCTGGAAAAGTCTGGATTTTGACAATCTAGACAGTTTTTTCTTTAAAGATAAATAATGTCATTGGAACAAATAAAATAGAAAACAAAATTTTGTATGAACTTATTTTTATTTCCTATTTCTAGAAATAGCTCTATCTTTTCCTCTTTCTTGGTCTTTTATGTTTCACATTTCTCTAAATTTGCTCACTCCAATACTAAATACCAGTAGGCAAAATATTTATTTGATACCTGAAGCAAGAACAAAACCAAAAACAACTTTAGAATACCCAGTAAAAGCAGACACCTTCATTTGTTCATTCAACAAGTGTTTATTCAATGCAGGGTAGGTAAGCCAAGTGTGGGCTGGGCAAAAGATAGCCAGTGGACAGCAAGATTGACTCAGTCTCTGACTTCAAGAAGCTTTCAGTCTAGTGAAGGATCCAGATAATCTATAAGCAAATTGATAAGTAAGGAAATATAGATTATAATAAATGCAATGAACAAAATAAACTGAGTGATAGAGAAGAGTTGGAATGGGAGAGGAGGAAAGACACAAGGGCTGCTTTCATCTGGTAGCAAGGAAAAGTCCTTCTGGGCAGGTGATATCTGAGCCCACTCTTAACAGAAGAGAAGCAGGCAACCCTGCTGAAAGGTAAGGAGAAATGGTACCAAAAACCCTGATATGAGAAGGACTTAACAGAAAGAAAGGCCAGTGGGGAAAAGGTTGTGTAGCACAAAAGATTAGAGAAGTCAGCAAGGAACGTCAGGCCCAGGGCAAGGAGTTTAGATTTTATTCTAAAACCAATGGGAAGTTACAAACAAGCAAGCTTTTCTGATATAATCTAATATATCTCTGGCTGTGGTGTAGAAAATGAATTGTGAGAAACAAGAGGAGAAGCATGGAGACCCATTAGAAACTATGACAATAGACAAGATAGGATGATGGTGTTGATTACAGTGCTGTGATGGTTAATTAACACTCTGCATCAACTTGACTAGGTAGGACATAAAGTGCCCAGACATATGGTCAAACATTATTCTTAGTGTGTCTGTGAAAGTGTTTCAGGATGAGGTTAACATTGGAATTGGTAGACTGAGTAAAGCAAATTGCCCTCTGTAATGTGAGTGGGCCTCATCTCATCAGTTGAAGGCCTGAATAGAACCAAAAACTTCAGATAAGAAAGAACTCCACTTGCCTGACTGCCTTCAAGCTAGGGCATAGGTATTCTCTGCCTGTGGACTCAAACTGAAAAATCTGCTCTTTCTGGATCTCAAGACTGCCAGCCTTCAGACTGGCACTACACCTCGGCTCTTATGGGTCTCCAGGTTGCCAACTGTAGGTCTTGGCACTTGTCAGCCTTCACAATCATGTGAACAAATTCCTTAGGATAAATTATCTATTTTTTTCTATTGATCTGTTTCTCTGGAGGATCCTAAGAATACAAATGAACTTGGGGAGATATGGACAGATACAAGACATGTTCTGGAGAGAAAATTAATAAAGATTTGGATTTGTATTAATGTAGGCATGAAGAAAAGTCCATATTAGTGTTTTTAAATAATGAATTCTTTCTCATTTTTACGTACGAGTCGGTAATATGTTCTTACCATCATAGCTTTTAAAAAGATTAAAGAAAGTACTTTTGCACAGTCCTTGACATCCACATCCTCTTTCTGCCACCCAATTGATCTACTCTGCAAATTCAGGCTAATATTTCTCTAAAAATTAGGGAGTAAGGAAGAAGTATACGCTATCTCTACGTAATAGACATTCCACACAAAAGCCATGTGATGCGCTTTCATTGATTTTATAATTAATTTCTCACAAAATTACTAAAACAAAATTGAACCTCCAAGCAAATATTTCAGACAACTTATTTTATCCTTTGTTATTTAGAGTAGATCATCCCTAAAGTGCAGTGAGGCATGAGAGTCATGTATGACTGT
This sequence comes from Rhinopithecus roxellana, assembly GCF_007565055.1. NCBI lineage: Eukaryota > Metazoa > Chordata > Mammalia > Primates > Cercopithecidae > Rhinopithecus > Rhinopithecus roxellana. The sequence goes on from NC_044550.1 coordinate 19,829,232, forward strand.
ACATGGAGGCAAGCAATGGACCCTCTCCCCAAGCATGAGAGCATCACAGCACAACTTAAGCCTCCAGAAGCCAAGAAACTTATCTCATTATATAACTGTTCCTGCAGTTGTAGAGGCCAGAGCTCACAGAAACATACATGCAGCCTTTTAAAGCCATGCAGGCATTTCTGATACATGTCTACAGTGACAATTGTGAAATTAGTGGACTCCTAACTCAGGAGAGCAGGGGCTGCTGCCAGTTTTGCAGGCTCTTCCCTTAGACCCCTCTGGGTCTCTTGGCCCTCAGGTCTTAATATGAGCTGCCCAAATAGTAGCTACATCTATTTTTAAATAGTAATTTGAGAAATACTACTTCCTCATATCAAAATACTTCATGCTTCACCAGGAGTTAAAGGGAGATAGGGTATGGCCCATTTAATCATAGAGAAGAATTAAAACTCAGAAGCTTGGATTTCTCTGGGCGTAAGCGTCTTTTTCGTTGTGTTGTGTTTGTTCTTGGAAAAATTTGATATGCCGTTTTTATTCTAAAAAGGCTTTAAATGCTTATTAACAATGTTCTTTGAAATCAAATAGCTCTGTAAAGGCTGTATTTTGATGATTTGATTATAAATGAATGAAAAGCATATGGATTAGGTCACACATGGTTTTAAAGAATTACAGGCAAAGGTGTCTAACAAGACACATTGCAAGTTTACCAAATTCAGACATTTGAAAGAAAATGTCACAGGATAGAAGAAAACAAGCTGACTTTATGCTAATTGAAAGGCTTACAGATGTGAGTACCTATATCTTAAGAGTTTGGTCACCACCATTAGGTGTCTCTATTTATCATTTCTGCCAAAGGTCTAGTATATTCCACATTTATAGTTTTTAGTTTAAGCTAACCACCCAAATGTACAATTATAAAAAACCAATGTCATTCTAAAATAGGGGGTAAGCTTAATATTTTTCCTTCCAGCCGTGACTGAAATTCAGCTCCTAGGATGGCTATTGTATTATCATTAATAAATTATCTACATGTACAAACATACGTGGAAAAGAAGATTTTCAGCTTTTCATTAACATTTTTTCTCTTAGAGAAATTTACTTTTTCCCTTCCCAAATCACATACCGAAGCAATACTCTCCCATGCCTATTGCAAAGTGAAAGGTTGAGACACAGCGGAAGAGATTCAAAGGGAGGATCTACTTGGCTTTGTATTTCAAAAACAATGAATTTAGAAGAACCAAAAAAAATCAAAATAAAAAGGGTTTAAAATTAGGAGCTTAAACAGGTAAGGTTTCTAAGGGCGTGGGGATGGAAGTGGAAGACATGTAAAGGGTGAAGGGAGTGGCCAGGCTAAAAGGCTGGACCTAAAAGGACACACAGAAAGAAATGCAGAACCCATCATGAAAGCAGTCAGCATCTGGGCTCCACTTGAGTGAATGCTGAACATGGCCTCCGCTCCTGAACATTGTCATTCTTTCCAGTATGATAGCTATAACACTTTTGTTTGTGGTGTCATTAAAATGACTAATTTATTCCTTCTGTTTATTTTTCATAGTCAATCTTTCCAGAACTATGATACTAACTTTTTCAAGTAACCAGATTTTGGTTTTGATGATCATCTCTGTTGATTCTTAGTGTGCTTGCAAGCAAGCTTACTTTTTATATCATCTTCATTCTTTTTTTTTTCTTCTACCATTTTTTGTGTTTCTGTTTTTTTCCTAGCTTTGTGAGCTAAATGTTTAATATGTCTATGTTAATTTTTTAAAGAAATGCATCTTAGGCTATAAATCTCCCTTTGAGTGCTGCTATAGCTGTATCTTGCTAATTTCAATGTGCAGTAGTTTTACTGCCATCTATTATAAATATTTCAAAATTCTAATTTTGATGTCATCTTCAACTCTTACTGTTATGTTTTCTAAATTCTAAATGTGTAAGAATTGGTTAAATATATTTTATTGTTGATTGACAATCTGAGGCTATTATGGACAGAGAATATAACCATATTCTTTCTATGAAATCAATTAGTTAAGCAAATTTTATGTATGTTCATGTTGTACTTAGAAAAAAGGTGTGTTTTCTGATTCTTCAGCTTAGTAGTATCTAAATGTTCTCTAAATCAAGCTTATTAATTGTATCACTAAAATTTTCTATGTATTTACTAAATTTTGCTTTATCGATCTATTATCTGTGATCCCCTTAACCCTGTATGTGAGCTATTTTATTAATTCCTCTTTTATTTCTCCTATATTTCTTTTTGCATGTATAAATAGATATATGTATGTTTTTTACTTCCCTCTTTTCTTTTTTTTTTTTTTTTTTTTTTGAGACAGAGTCTCGCTCTGTCGCCCGGGCTGGAGTGCAGTGGCCGGATCTCAGCTCACTGCAAGCTCCGCCTCCCGGGTTTACGTCATTCTCCTGCCTCAGCCTCCGGAGTAGCTGGGACTACAGGCGCCCGCCACCTCGCCTGGCTAGCTTTTTGTATTTTTTAGTAGAGATGGGGTTTCACCGTGTTAGCCAGGATGGTCTCGATCTCCTGACCTCGTGATCCGCCCGTCTCGGCCTCCCAAAGTGTTGGGATTACAGGCTTGAGCCACTGCGCCCGGCCCACTTCCCTCTTTTCTTAAACAAAAAATTTGTGTGTATGTGTGTGCGCTTTAATTTTTTACTTAACAATATAGTCTAAAAATTACTCCATGTAAGTTCATAGTAGAATCTTAACTCAGAATCCTTATCATTTTTTATAGCTACATAGTACTCCATCGTGTAGATGTGCCATAATTTAGCCAATTAATCTCTAATGTATGGGCATTTAGGTTGCAGCATCCTGCAGTTACAAATAATGCTGCAAAGAATAATTCTATGCATACCTTGTTTATGTTTTGAGAGGTTAATTTTAGAGTACATTTCTAAAAGTGTTGCTAGGTCAAAAAGTAGATATATAGGTAATTATGTCATATATTGACAAATTCCCCTCCATAGAGGATCTACCATTTCTGTATTCCCATCTGCAGTGGAGAAGATGAGCTGTTTCCTCATAGCCTTGTCAATAGAATGTGTTGTAATATTTTTTAACTTTTGCGAACCTAAGATATGTTATCTTATGTTATCTTATGTTATCCTATGTTATCTATATGATTTGCATTTTTCTTATTATGAGAAAAGTTGAATGCATTTTCGTATGTTTCAGAGTCATTTTATATCACTTTTGTGTTGTCAGTTCATATCTCTTGCCTAATTTTCAACTGAATTTTTGGTCTTCTTTCCTTAATTATTAATATTTGTATATATATTAGAGATGTCAGTACTTTATCTGTGATATATGTTGAGACATTTTTTTCACAAATTGTCATTTGTCTTTTAACTTTGCTAATGGTGTTATTTCTCATAAAAAAGTTATTTTTAATGTAGGCAAATTTTTCAGTCTTTTAATGCATCAGTATTTTAAGTCATATTTAGAAGGCTTTTCTTATATATGGATTATGGAGGAATCGTCAATGTTTTCTTTGGGTTTAATTTTCACGTTTAGATCTCTGATCCATTTGAAGCTTATTCTTGTAGTTGGTATGAGGAATAGATCTCACCTTTTGTTCCAAATGATTATTTGGTTTTATTAGCACTATTTATTTTTAAAAAGTCATCTTTGCCCGAATGTAGTTTGAATTTTCTATTCTATTCCATTGGTCTTAGTTTTCAAGCACCATTACCTTATTATTTTAATTATTGATTATCTTTATTATTAACATCAAAAACCTCTTTTATAGAGAACCATTTTAGTCCTCCCCTTCCCCACCGACCCATAGTGCTTCCTTCTCAGTGTTTTCTTAGCTTTTCTTATGTGTTTCTCCTTCCGTATAAACTTCAGTATCAGCTTGATTTCCTTCAGGTAGAAAGCTTGTTGGTGTGTTTGTTGGGAGCATGAATGTACCTATCACTTAAAGAGAATGAAATTGAGATGCTTTATCAAAGAAAAAGAATGGTTTCCATTTGTGTTATTTAGGAACACTTTATGTAAATCACATTTGGTCATGGTTTATTGTGTTGTTAATATGATAATTGACTCTGTTCATTAATATTTTATTTTAAAATTTTACATCAATATTCACAAGTGACTTAGTACCACTATTTTATCAAACTTAGAGATAAATGTTTAATTCACTTCATTTAAAGAATTTGGATGGTGTTCCTTTTTTTCTTCATTTTCATTGCTCTAAAACAAGTTATATCTCATCAATTTACCTGATGTTTAGGATTTGGCTACATTTCCCCTGTGAACACTTCTAGGGTTGGTATTTTCTTGTGTGTTAATTCCTTGATAACTCTCTCTATTTCTTCTAAGAACATTAGTCTATTGAAACTTTCTCTTTCTACTAGGATCAATTTTGGTAAATTTAATTTTAAGTTTATTTGCATAGAGGTAGGCAAATTATTATTTTATGATATATGTTTCCTCTTCAGCACACCAACATGGCACATGTATACATATGTAACAAACCTGCACGTTGGGCACATGTACCCTAGAACTTAAAGTATAATTAAAAAATAATAATTTTCCTTTTGTCATTTCTTAATTTGTATATCTGTATATTTTTCCTTGATTATTTTAGCTATTGGTTATGGTATTTTTATGATTTTTAAAAGAATCAGTATTTGTATTTATTAACTTACCCTGCTATTTCTCTGTTTTCTGCCTCATTAAAGTCTGCTTAGAATTTATTATATCCTGCTTGATGCTTTCTTTTTGTTTATTGTTCTGTTTCTGGCTTTTTTACTTAGGATTTAATGTATTTTTTTATTCTTCCATTTTATTGATATAGGTGTTTGGGGCTATTCTTCATAATTGTTCAGTCTGATCACTGCTCTAAATATGTCTCATAGGTGTGGTTATGTAGTATTTCATCATTATTTTTCAGAAATCTGTAAGTTATGTTTGCATTTCCTCTTTCACTCAAGATTCGCTTTTTAAAAAAGGCTTTTTGATATCCACATGAAAGATTGTTTTTGGTTTTGAACTCCTTTAAAAGTTCTATGTTCTTTGGCTCTTCTATATTCTTATCTTTTCCTTTGTCTACTTCATCAATTTGGTATTGTGGCTGGTGATTTCTAGTCATTATTATTATTATGTTTCTATGTATTCTCCCTTTTATCTTTTGTAGTTTCTGCTTTATAATATTAATAATTGTGCTAATTAAAACATAGATATTCATAATTATTATTTTTTAGCTGTAAACTGTGGCTTTTAGTATTACAAAGTGTTCTTTTTTATCTTGATTAACTATTTTGCCATGAAATCTGTTATGTCTGATAATAGGTTTATATCAGCCCAGTATACATTTTCACATCATTTTATTTTTAGCTTTCTAAACTCCCATTGCTTTAGGTATTTCTTTTTTAATCAGCATAGAGTTAGGGTTGCTATATGAGACAATAAGAAAGCTTTTTCCTTTTTATGGGCAAGTTAAGCCTATGTACATTTATTAACACAGTTGATCTAAATATAATCATATTACTTTATGTTACAGCTACTGCAAAGTTTATGTAAGATTGACTGTGTGTCTTCTATATGGCATGTCTTATTTACCTTTTTCTTAATACTTTTTCTCAATTTCTTGATATTTAGGATGATTTAAATTTTTGTTCTACTGGTCGCCTTTGGACTTATGCTCTAATTCCCTCTTACTTTTTCTTACCATCAGTTTATCAACTTATGAAATGATATCCCTTGACTCCTACCTGTTATCTACAGAGCAGTCAATGACCTTACTCCACTTTCCCTTTCTTGCTCCTCACTCTTCCCATTTTTAGTTGTATTCTTTCTCCTTCATGAGACTGTATAATGTTGACATACCATCCTTTTACCCATGTACTAGCCTCCTTTAGCCTTAGGTATACAGCTAAATTTATTAAATATTCAACATTAGTTCTCTTGCCAAAGCTTTTCCTGTCATTTCTCTGTTAAATAAAGCTCAGTTAAATGAAGTTAGATTTCTTAAATGTCATGTATCTGTTAAATAAAGCTAGATTCCTCAGAAATAGCTTGTTAGTATTTTCTGAGTTCTTATGATTCTTTTACATATGTATATATGGCTAGCTTTGGCACTTGTAGTGGGTTGAATTGTGACCACCAAGAAGATATGCCCAAGTTGTAATTTCTCATACCTGTGAACATAACCCAGTTTGGAAACAGGGTCTTTGCAAGACCCTATAATTAGTCAAGGATCTCCAGATGAAATCATCCCAGATTTAGAATGAGCTCTAAATCCAATGATTGGTGTCTTTATAAGCAAAAAGAGAGGTAGATTTAAGCATAGACACCTAAAGAGATAGAGAAAAAGGCCATGTGAAGACCAAGACAGAGATTGAAATGATACAGCCACAAGCCAAGAAATGCCAAGGATTGCCAGAAGCCACCAGAAGCTAGGAAGAGTCATGGAATATTCTTCCCTGGAGTCTTCAGAGGGTGCACGGCCATGCCAACACCTAGATTCAGACTTCTGTCCTCCAGAACGGTAAGAGAATACATTTCTGTTTTAAACCACCAAGTTTATAATAAGTTGTTAATGTATCACTAAGAAACCAATACAGCACTTAAGATATAACTTGGCTGAATATAAAAACACTTATCTCTCATTCTTCTTGAGTTCTCCAAAGTGCTGCTCAACCGTTACCTTATTTTGATAAATCTGATACCAATTTAATTTTTTAATAATTTGGACCTGAGGATCTTGAATTAGTCTTTAGAATTTAGACTAGAATTTATTTAGAATTTAGACTAGAGTTATTTAAACTTTACTAGAGTTTATTATTTCAAATCAGTTTTCCCAGGTTCACCACAGGCCCTTTCAATATTTAGATTTAAGTTTTCCCTCATTTTTATAAAGTTTTCTTGGATTACAGCTTTAAACATTAGTTCTATTTCATTGTTATTTCATTTTAGTTTTTCAGCAACTCCAATTATACTTAAAATTGGATTTTCATTGACTTTTTAATTTAATCACCCTTTACTTTCTTTTTTTCTATCATTTTCTCTTAGCTGTTTTTCTGTCTTCTTAAAGTGCCTCTTATTGATTTGCCATCTGAGTCTACTACCCATTGGGTACCTTGCTATTTAATCTTCATTTCTGAGATAGTTTTTACCCCTTTAATTTATTTCTCAATTTAAATCAACCCTCATTACATTTCTTACTTTTTTAAAACAATTTGTTATTATTATTGGAATTTTTATGCTAAGTTCATTTTTATAGCAGTTCCAAATGTTTACCCAATTATATTAAATTCACTGTAGAGTATGATTCAGTTTACTGATTGATTCTTTGGTGAGAATTTTCATCAGCTGAAGTACTTTATTTTCATTTTCTATTTTCTTTTTATAGTACCATTTATGGAGTTAGTCTGATTTTTCTGTGTTAGACATAAGAATTTCTAGTTCAATATCACCCTCTTCCATCATAACAGTGAATCATGGTTTCTATAATGAATAATATTAGTTGTTGGGAATGTTAAACCAACTTTAGCCTAAAGTTGTCTCCTTACATATTTTAAGTTCTGCCTAAATGTTTTTCCGTACATCATGAACTATAACAAGTGGAGGTGTAAACACACCATAGCCTACACTTGTGCCAATCACTGAGTTTTGGCCAATCAAATGTAGCCAACTGTTCAAACCATGTTCAAATAAGGTAAACATCAAGCTGTAACCAATCTGGCTGTTTCTTTACCTCACTTTCCTGTTCTATACATCACTTCCTTTTTCTGTCCATAAATCTTCTTATACCACGTTGCTGTGCTGGAGTCTTTGAGCTACTCTGGCTCACATGGCTGCCCAATTCGCAAGTCGTTCGTTACTCAACTAAACTCCTTTAAATTTAATTCAGCTGAAGTTTTTCTTTTATCAGGAGGAAGGGAAGAGCTGGTGTGTCTTATTTTTCTTTTCATTTATGTATTATTCTTAATTTTCTCCTTACTGCCTTCTTTTCCTTCCATGTTGCTTCTCCAAAGGAAAATCTCTTTTTCTATGTACCTGCTTTTCCCTCTGAAGGAATGCTTCTCGCACCCTGCAACCTCCAGTTTCACTCACATTCCAGATTCCCCTTTGTAGCTGGTGCTGTGAACTAAGTCACAGACCTCAATTTAATAAGTTAGGACTTTTTTATATGGTAGATTTTTGTTTTTGTTTTTTATTTAATCTATGCTACATCTACGGCCTCCATGTTCCTCTCTCCCACCATGGGCACCCATAGACCAGCTGAAGCAGTGGGAACTGCAATGGTAACTCCATTTGAATTTGGTGATTAGGTTTTGACATATAAATCTGATAGGACACAAACTTTGAAACCATAACAGTACTCATTGTCAGCTATCACTATTATATATTTAGGATACTCAACTCTAGCTCTCATTCCTATAGGACCTACAACCTAAACTTCTCTCCTACTGCAGTGTCAAAATCCCAGACCCCAGCCATTTAAACCTTCATCTACTTCCTGTAACTCCATCATCCAATTTAATTTCATCTCCCACACACCCCTTCAATTTTGTGGATGTCTTTTGATTCTGGCTTGACTGTGTGTCGAAAAAAATGTTATATTTTATAATAATGATAATAATAAATTATAAAAGATTTATAGCACTTTTCATAGCATCCATTTGAAACCCAAGATAATTGTCTTTTCCATCCATATCGGATAAGAAATTCCCTGAAGCAGCACTTAGGACTTAGCTTGAAAGTTGCCCAGTGGAATTATAATCTGTACAAACTCTGAGCACGTGTCTGGTCCCTGTCTTTCCTGTTCTTTTTGAATAATCCCTTTACAATACCCTAGAACAGTCTAAGTTCCAAAGGAGTAGGTGAAACTCTTGACAGCCGCACGGGGGATTAGGGGGAACCCGCCCACTCCCACATGTGTGTAGAATCAGCTTAAGTACTTTCAATATTCTTGTTTATACTATAATTTTGGCTGACTATACAAAAAGCACTTTAAGAAAGAGAAGTTCACACTCAAATTCCCTTTAGAGAAATTATTTTAGCTTTTTTGAAACATGAAAACAAGTCATTTGCACCAAATAATTGATAAAAATAAATTGGCATCAAACAGAAGGTAAGAAAAAAAGAGAAAGAGTAGAAAAAGGAAAAGACCACTTCCAACATACTATAGTGTAAGGATCAGAGAAAAGGTATCATATCTATTTTGGTCAACAAACTTCACTGTAAAACCTTTTTCTTAAGCCTATTGATCAAAGTCAGTCAGGTTGCCAGATAAAAAAGGAACCTACTATGAATAATGTGGAGAAGAAAAAGAGGCATCAAAAAAAAAACAGCGCTAGCACTGGGCAAAGGATAAGGGAAAAGATGATGCTGGAGGCCAGGGATCTGAAGGAAACAAATACTGGAGCTATTGCAATAGGGATGCATCAAAGTGAAATGCAAAATAATAAGAAAACTATCACAAAATATGCTTGGATTTTTTTGTGTGAGACCTAGTAAAAAGACTGAGTTTTGCATCAAAGCTTACACAAAGCTAAAAATAATCCCATGTAGATAGGGAGAAATTTCTACATCTTGGTTATGGTAGAAATTGAGTCTCTTAAAAGGTTATAATAGACATTGTGTCTTGACATAATAAAAATTTTAACATATGCAGTGGGAGGAAATAAATGTTTTATGCAAGAAAAGATGAAAAATCTAGAAAACAACATTATAAAATGTTGCTGTTATTGTTGCTTAACCAGGGCCTCTTTTCATAGTTCCCCCAGTGGCTTCAGCTAGGGATATTGGCCCTGAGACACTTTTGATACGTATTGAAACTATTGGTTCCATCTCCTGGGACCACCATCAGTAGGAATAGAATTAATCCTTGCTTATCAACCAAGCATTGTAGTGCCTTAAGCAGTACAGGTGGCCACATCTAGATGAAATGCAGAAATCACACATCCCTTGTATTCCTGTGTGTTCTTGCCTAGTAATCTGTAATTCTCCTGGCTATAAACTGTTCCTTCCTAGCAACAACATACCATAATTTTACTGGCCATTCTTATTCATTAATACCAGCTGCTTAGCTGTGCCTGAAGGTATCAGAAGAAATATGTGTAGATGGTTTCACCATATGGTTGTTAAAAGCTGATAAAGCCGTTTCATGTAAAGCTGGGGTTGGCCAGACACCACATGCATGAAACAAAGGCCAGCAATATGAAATGAGGATCAAGGCTTGCTACAAAAGAAGAGTTCTGTTCTCTTTTTCATTTCTGACTTGTGATCTTCTTTGTACCTAGGCATTAAGAATAACTACAAATATCTAAAGCACTTTCACCACTGTGAATTTACAAGTTGTGTTTCGCAGATCACACTTTATTGCAAGCATTGAAAACAAAGGCACAAGGTATGATAAACCAATAAAAATGAAATCTGTTACAAAGTTGTTTCAAGTTAACGGTCTGACAAGTGGACACTGTTCTGATCACAGTAAGGGTACTGGACTTTATGCTGAGGTCAATGGGAAGCAATGGGAACAGGGGAGTGACTTGATCAGGTACACATCTTCAAACCATCACTCTGGCAATAGATGGAAAATATACTGAAGAGGAGGAAGAATGGATGAGTTGCTGATGGTTTGGGCTAGACGGTAGCTGTGAGGATGGAGAAACATTGCAATCCTCTGAAGTGTGGGAACAACACATTTCATGTCAGTTCCCAGGCACTGATTTTTCAGTTCTGCCAAACATCTCCAACCCTGAAACCACAGCCATTATTCATCTCATTCTCTGTCCTAAAATGGCCCTGCCGGGTACCATCCACCATGGCTACTGATAATAAAAAGACCAGAACCTCAGCTGCAGCTGCCAGAGCTAATGGAACTAAAGCAGATGAAGGCAAGGCCTAAAGGAACAGGATTATGATACTTACTGTAGGATCAGAACAGAGATGACAGCAGCAGAGAGGAAAGGAATCCATGGAACAAAGAATCAGCAGGGCACCAGTAGCCGCTTAATCTGTTCCCCAAACAGTGACAAGAAGAGCATTCCTTTGATCATTGTACACCAAGGAAGCCCTACACAGCCAGATTTCCTCCTGCAAAATAGGTCTTAAAGCCTTATTGAATTTGATTATCTGAAAAACACTCTCTGCTATAAAGATCTAAGAAACAAAGTACAAAAAAAAAAAATCAACAATCAAAACAATCCAAAAAGCTTCTTTGGGAAGCCATTTAACAGTGTGGCAGCTGGATATAGGACCAATCCCAAGACTAAGTGAAGACCTTCCTTTTGATGAAAGAGCTAACCCTGCATATCATGCAGAGACCTAGACTCAAGCCATCTCATGGTATTCTGTGAACATTATTGATTAACATTGAATGGCAAGACAAAATTATGAACAGCAGTCCTGTAATTCAGTCAGCCTTTAAGGGTAGAAGCAATGTTCACCTGTACATAATTCTCTTGGACAAGACAGGTGGAAGCTGGCTGACAACAGGAAATCTATACAGATGCTTGAAAGTTAAAGCACGTTGATGTTAAACTGAAAAAATATTTTAAATGTATAATGAAGCACAAATCAGATGAGCACATTTATCTGTACAGCAACATGAAAAATGCAGATACACCCAGCTTATGCACTGCTTATAGAAACTGATGAGTTTTTGTTAACACGGGATTATTAATTATTTTTGTAAGAAAAAAAAATCAGCATGATGCTCAATGTTACAGTATCAAAAAAGTTTAATTTAAAAAAAACTCCAATCACTTAAGCTTCCCCAACTAAACAAGAAATCTAAACAATCATTACATATTCAGAAATAAAGCAGCACTTAAATGCATGCAGTATGGAGAGAACTTCTAGCCAGAATTTGATGTTCTCAGTCATTTAAGAACCATGAAAATAACCACATCAAACGGTATTTGCTTCTCTAATGAAAATCAATCCTAGGTTAAGTTCCTTCTCAAGTTGAAATTCCCCAGTACAGTTTAGACAATACCAAAAGCATTATTTTTTCTTGTAATTTCTTGGTCTCAAGACAGGAAATTAAAATTATTGGTAAGGTATAGGCATTTGTTTTTACATTATCACTGATTGCAATTAGCAGAATGTGTCACTCTACAGAGTAGCTGTGGAAAACAAAAAATAGCCACAAATGTTCAGGCTTTCTTCCCATCCATTCCACTTGCTTTTAAATCTATGCAGGCTAATTGCATGACTCAATAGATCATAGAAGGAGTGACACTGGGCTAGTCTTCATGTCTAAATGATATGGAAACTTCCTGAGATTGCCATGCTGTGAGAAACCTCAAGCTAGTCATGTGTAGATGCTCACTGAAGACAGAGGTACCTGGCTAACCCCTAGCTGTTCCAGTCAAACCAGCCCATGCACACGACATGGAATAAAAAACTATTTGGACATCAGTTCAATTGACCTATCAGATGATGCAATCCTCATTTGACATGTGACTGTAACCACATGAGGGAGCCTAGGTGAGAATTGCTCAGCTAGATAAGTATACTCAACCCACAGAATCATGAATAATAACAATAAATTGCTATTTTAAGCCATTAAGTTTGGGATAGTTTGTTATAGTAATAAACAGCAAGAATGGGCCAAGCACGGTGGTTCACATCTGTAATCCCAGCACTTTGGGAGGCCAAGGCGAGTGGATCACCTGAGGTCAGGAGTTCGAGGCCAGCCTGACCAACATGGAGAAACCCCGTGTCTACTAAAAATGCAAAAAAATTAGCCGGACGTGGTGGCGCATGCCTGTAATCCCAGCTCCTCGTGAGGCTGTGGCAGGAGAATCACTTGAACCCAGGAGGCGAAGGTTGTGGTGAGCCAAGATCACACCATTGTACTCCAGCCTGGGCAAAAAGAGCAAAACTCCGTCTCAAAAATAAATAAATAAATTTTAAGAATGATAGCATTTTTCCAAAATCTCAGTGCAATTTTTTTTTTTTTTTTTTTTTTTTTTTTTTTTTTTTTTGAGACGGAGTCTCGCTCTGTCACCCAGGCGGGAGTACTGTGGCCGGATCTCAGCTCACTGCAAGCTCCGCCTCCCGAGTTCACGCCATTCTCCTGCCTCAGCCTCCCGGGGAGCTGGGACTACAGACGCCGCCACCTTGCCCGGCTAGTTTTCTGTATTTTTAGTAGAGACGGGGTTTCACCGTGTTAGCCAGGATGGTCTGGATCTCCTGACCTCGTGATCCGCCCGTCTCGGCCTCCCAAAGTGCTGGGATTACAGGCTTGAGCCACCGCGCCCGGCCTCAGTGCAATTTTTAGAGTTAAATTCTAAACTGTTTTCACCTTAAGTTGATGTGTTATAAGTGTAAGCTGTTTTATGTAAGCTTCAGGGTAGCCATAAAGCAAAAGCCTATGAAAGATATACAAAATATAGAAAGAAAAAAATCAAAGCCTACTACTACTACAGAAAGACCATCAAACCAGAAAGGAAGAAAGCAAGAGAGGAAGAAGAAAATGAAAGATCTACAGAACAGCTAGACAACAATTAACAAAATGGTAGGAGTAAGTCTACACCTATCAATAATAACCTTGAATATAAATGGATTAAATTCTCTAATTAAAAGATATAAAATGGCTGAATTGATTTTTTAACACCATGACCTAACTATATTCTGCCTATAAGAGACTCACCTCACCTGTAAGGACACACAGACAACATGCTCCTCAATGACCACTGGGTCAATGGAAAAATTAAGACGTAAATTTAAAAATGCTTTGAAGCAAATAAAAATGTAAACAGAAGATACCACAATGTATGGGATACAGCAAAAGCAGTGCTAAGAGGAATATTTATAGCAATAAACATCTATGTCAAAAAAGTAGAAAGATTTTAAATAAAAAATCTAATAATGTACCTCAAGGAACTAGAAAAGCAAGAATAAATCAAATCCAAAATTAGTAGAAGGAAAAAAATAACAAAGATTAGAGCAGAAATAAATAAAATGGAGGCAAAGAATTTAAAAAGTCAACAAAATGAAAAGTTAGTTTCTTGAAAATATAAATAAAATCAAGAAGCCTTTATCTAAAGAAAAAAGAGAGAAGAATAAATAAAATCAGAGATGAAAAAGGAGATATTACAGCTGATACCACAGAAATACAAAAGATCACTAGAGACCATTATAAACAACTATAACCAACAAATTGAAAAACCTAGAAGAAAGAGATAAATTCCCGAACACATACAACATACCACGTTTGAATTGTAAAAAAATAGAAAACCTGACCAGACCAATAAGAAGTAACAAGATTGAATCAGGAATAATAAAAAAAAAAAAAAATCTCACAATGATGAAAAGCCCAGGAACAGCTGGTTTCACTGCTGAATTCTGCCAAACTTCTTTTAATGAAGAACTAGTACCAATTCTTCTCAAACTATTCCAAAAAAGATTGAAGGGGAGAGAATTTATTCTAACTTGTACTATAAGGCCAACATTACCCTAATATCAAAATTAGACAAAAACACAACAAAAAAAGAAAATTACAAGCCAGTATTCTTGATAAACATAGATGCAAAAATCCTTAACAAAATACTGGCAAAGTGGATCCAATAGCCCATCAAAAGGATGATAAACCATGATCAGGTCAAGGAGGATTTATCCTAGGAGTGTGGGGATGGTTTAACATATACAAATTAATAAACATAGATCACATCAACAGAATAAAGGACAAAAACCATATGAGAATCATAATAGATGGAGAAATGTATTTGTTAAAAATTCAACATCTCTTCATGACAAAAACTATCAACAAATTAGGCATAGAAGGAACATACTTCAAAACAATAAAGGCTATATATGACAGACCCACAACTAACATGACACTAAATGGTGAAAAGTTGAAAGCCCTTCTGCTAAGATTTGGAACAAAAAAGGCTGCCCACTTTCACCACTTTTATTCAGTATAGTTCTTGAAGTCCTAGTCAGAGCAATTTGGCAAGAGAAAAAAATAAAGGGCATCCAAACTGGAAAGGAAGTCAAATTGCTGCTGTTTGCAGATGACATAATCTTACATTTAGAAAAACCCAAAGAGTCCACCAGAAAACTGCTAGAACTTATAAATGAATTCAGCAAAGTTGCAGGATACAAAATCAGCATACAAAAATCAGTAGCATTTTTATATGCCAGTAGTGAACAATCTGAAAAAGAAATCAAGAAAGCAATCCCATTTATGATAGCTATAAAATAAATAAAATACCTAGGAATAAATGTAACCAAAGAGGTGAAAGATTTCTACAATGGAAACTGTAAAACATTGATGAAACAAATTGAAGAGGCCACCAAAATTTTTTTTAAAATCCTATGTTCATAGATTGCAACAATTAATATTGCTAAAAATCCATAACACCCAAAGCAATCTACAGATTCAATGCAATTACTATTAAAACACCAATGATTCTTTTAACAGAAATAGAAACAAATCCTAAAATTTGTATAGAACTTGAATAGCCAAGCAATCCTAAGCAAAAAGAATAAAGCTGGAGACATCACACTACATGACTTCAAAATATACTACAAAGCTATAATAACAAAATCAGCATGGTGCTGGTATAAAAGTAGACACACAGACCAATGGAACAGAATAGAAAATGCAGAAATAAATCCATGCATTTACAGCTAACTGATTTTCAACAAAAGAGTCAAGAACATATGTTGGAGAAAGAACAGTCTCTTCAATCAGCAGTGCTGGGAAAACTGGATATCCATATGCAGAAGAATGGAACTAGACCCCTATCTTTCACCATATACAAAAATCAATTCAAAATGGATCTGGAACTATAAAACTACTAGAAGAAAATGGAAAATGCTTCACAATTGGTCTGGGAAGAGATTTTTTTTTTTAGTATGACCTCAAAAGGACACACAACCAAAGCAAAAGGAGACAAATTGGAGTATATTGAATTTGAATGCTTCTGGACAGCAAAGGAAACTATCAATAGAGGAAAGAGACAATCTATGTAATGGGAGAAAATATTTGCAAACTATACATCCAACAAAGGATTAATATCCAGAATATATTAATATGAAGAAATCATCCTTATCTAGCAGGGGAGATGTGATGATCAAACTATATAAGAAACTCAAACAACTTTCAACAGAAAAAAAAATCTGATTTTTTAAATGAGACAATGATCTGAATAGAAATTTCTCTAAAGAAGACACACAAAGGGGCATCACGTATACAAAAACATGCTCAACATAACTAATCATCAGGAAAATGAAAATAAAAACCACAGTGAGATATAATCTCACCCAAGTTAACATAGCTATTATCAAAAAGACAACAAAAAAAAATGAAGATGTGGATAAAGGGAAACACTCCTACACTGCTAATGTATATTAGTGCAGCAACTATGTAAGACCGTATGGAAGTTCCTCAAAAAACTACAAGGAGAACTACCACATGACCCAGCAATCCCACTACTGGCATATATCAAAAGAAAAGGAAATCAGTAAGTCAAAGAGATCTCTGCACTCCCATGTGTATTGCCGTTCTATTCACAATAACCAAGATATGGAATCATCCTAAGTGTCCATCAACAAATGAATGGATAAAGAAAATGTGGAATATATACACAATGAAATACAATTTAGCCATAAAGCAGAACCAAATTCTGTCATTCACAGGAACATGGGTGAAACTGGAGGACATTATATAGGGAAATATGTCAAGCACAGAAAGACAAACGCCACATGTTCTCACTCATATGTGGAAGCTAAAAGAGTTGATCACATAGAAACAGAGAGTAGAGTAACATAATAGTTACCAGAGCCTGGGAGGGTAGAGCTAGAGAGAGACTGGTTAATGGATATAAAATTATAGTTAGATAAGAGGAATAAGTTTTCACATTCTATAGGGTTTCAGGGTGACTACAGTTAACAATAATGTATTGTATATTTCAACATAGCTAGAAGAGAGGATTTTGAATGTTCACAATGCAAATAAATGGTAAATATTTGAGATGATGGATATCCCATTTACCCTGATTTGATCATTACACATTGTATGCATGTATCAAAATAGTACATATACCCCATAAAGATGTACAATTATTATATATAAATTAAAAATTTTAAATAAATTGTAATGGGTATAATTCTATAGACCTCAGTGTGAAATAGAGCAGCCCCTAGCCACACGTAGCTGTATAAATTTGAATGAATTAAATTTCAATTATATTCAAAATTCAATTTCTCAGTCACATTGGCCACATTTTCAGTGCCCAGCAGTCACAGTGGCTAAAGATCACCATATCATGCAAAACAGATTATAGAATATTTTATCACAGAAAGTATTATCAGATAGTGCTTTTATAGACCAACCCAGAGCTCTGTCCATGCTTCTCTGTAAATAATGAGGCTGAGAGGGAACATTTGGACAATGCATTCTGTCTTCTTAAGCATAAAACTAATTCAAAGCAGAGTTCTAAGACACATATGTAACTTAACTGAGGAAAGAAATGAAAAAGTAGGTGTGGAATTTAAACAAAGTTGGTAAAACTTGTCCAGGCAGAATTTTTTTAAGCAGAAGTCTTAAAAAGTAAAACTTTTTTGATAATTATATTCCTCCAGCAGTAACTGATCTCATTTTGTCACTGAATATGGGAGAGGTTCTCAGAAGAAAAAATCATCTCAAGCTTAACCTTGCAAACCAGGGGCAAGCATGCTGCTGTAATTGAATAGGACATTATGCAGAATTCATAAAGGCTTTTGCCTGACAGGGAATCATTAAGATAAATCAACTGGAAAAGAACAAGGATCCGATACCTTGGCATGGATCCATAAAAAATGTTGCTTTTCATTACGAGATTCCCTTTGTTCCTTGTGGGAAATTGTGAATCTACATGGATGTGTATGTATATATCTACACAGGAGCGCTACAGAAAGAGAACAGGCAGGTACCTAAACCAGTTAAGAATCTGCATATATATGGGTATAGCTTTAGAAAGAGGATATACTTAAGATGTCATCTTTTTAAAGGCCCTCTAGGCACCCTGATGGGTTTTTTGTTTTTGTTTTTAGGTAAAGATCAAACAACAGAATTTCCAAAGTGATAGCTTTCTAATGACACTTAAGATGGGAATCAAGTTTACGTGTGAGGTGAATATTTATGACACATGAGAATATAAGATAAAAGGTATTGCATTTTCTCTTGCATGGTCCAAAAAAGAATTCCTGTTTCTGCCTCCCCCTAGTATTTTTTTGTCCTCAAGAATGCCATTTATGCTCATATAACAACAAACCTCAGCCACCAAAGACCTCTATGAGGGCAGCTTTCTCACTCTTTATTTTTTTGATAAGAAGGGAAGGGTACACTTACAACTACATTTCTAGATTTTCTATGAAAAACATAATTATCTGTAGGACACCTCTGAGACCTATTTGACAATGTGACTATCAGAACTAAATCCAGAGAGATATCTTTTCCAACATAAACACCTTAAAAGGCTATAATTATCCATATTTTCCAATGAAAGCCACCTTTAATTTTCTAAAATAATATTACATTTGCTCCACAGGCAGGGAATGGAGGAAAAGAACATGATGGAGGCCTGAACTCCCATCTCAAGAGCCTCAGAAACAGGGCATTGTGTCCAATTCCTCACAATAATTAGTTAAACATACATCTTTCAATGCCATGGGAATCTAATCTCTAAGGATCTTTCTATTTTCTGTTTCTATGCAGAGGACTAGTTCCTGCAACAACCAAAGCATACCAGCTAACAGCAAGTGTGGTACTCCAGTTACTTTGGGAAATGAGGTGAATGAAATGATCTTAGGTATAGGCTACAAAGGCCTTTTTATGGTTCTAGTTGAACATACAAATACCATATCCATATACTCCAATCTTTCCTTTTTTTTTTCTTCTCTCACCTATATTGAAATTAGAAGAGATATATATGATAGCAAGAATTGCCCTGAAGCTAAAAAATAATTTTTAAAATACCTTTTAGCTTAAACCAGTCATGGAAAATTTCAAGCCAAAAGATTAAATTTGGAGAAAGTTACTAGCAGATGAGGACTAAGGCTATAATAAAAACCACATTGCAGACACTATCACATATGAGTCATTACTAAAAATGTTGTTTTATGTATATCTATATAGTAAGCTATTCATATGGTATGCTACAAGTTTATTGAGATAAGATTTAGACAATATTCTGAAAATGTTCAGTAACGTTTGCAAAGCATTTTAACATTCATAAAAGAAAGACACTATTCTTCCCTGTAGAAGATATTCAATATGAATTTGGCACATTGAATTAAATTTAGATTTTATTATATTGGATTTGGGGATAGCCTTACCAGTGCTAATACTAAAGTTACCTTTTCTAACTACAAAGAAAAATTGTTTAAAACCATAGAGTAACTTAGATCTCTGGCCTTACAGGAAGCATCACTGTCTATTATAATCTTTAAAAAATTGCATTAAGTGGAAGGGAAAACTATTTTAAATCATCTTGGTGTTATTGTAACAATTTATGAATTGGGGAAATTTATTCATGTATAATGATATTTCATCCTATCAAACTACTGGGTGGTTGTTGACATTGGTTGGAGGCCTTTTTGCCATGGACATGCAGATACCAACCTCAGGTAACTCCTGTGTTTGAACCTTTAGTCTTCATGGATCGATGTATTAGTCAGGGTTCCCCAGAGAAACAGAACCAACAGGACATGTTTGTGCTTTATTTCAATCTACCAACACTGGGAAATATGATTTGTTGATGTTTGCTATGCTACCATCAGTCAAATAGAGGTTTGTCCCTGAAAACCTATGCAAAATGCTATACAGCAACAGTTCCTGGTTCCATCTTTCCTCCTCAGAGTTATGTATCTAATTCTCCCCAGATACCCAAAGATGAACAAAAATAATAAAATCTCAAGACGCACTGCTCCTATTTTGTGAGTAGGCTGAAGGACTCTGGGGATTAAGGAAAATGGAAGTAGAGGAAGAACTAACTCCATTATGAAATAGCACCTGCATGTCTGCAATGTAAAATGACTGCTCCTACAAACCACCCAATGATTGTAAACATACCAATAGTGGAATTTAATCAATTAATGACTATACAATTAAAATTATTCATCTGTAATCATAGCCCTCAGAACATCTCACTGGCTAATGTTTTATGGTAGAATGTCTTTTGATATTTAGTATCCAGCTTTCATAAAATACATGTATCTTTCAGCACAAATTATTTTGGCTGATGTTTACCTAGGAAGGTTTTATATTTATATCTCTAAATCTTATTACAACATATTAAATGATGAAGTCAAATTCAGTGAGTCCAAATACAACTGTTAAAATGTCAGACCTTACACGGACTTTTTTAAAAGCTGAAGAGTGCCAAAAGAGGGGAAGTGCAATGTATTACTGCATGCAAAGCAATTGCTTATTAACCACTACTCTTATTGTTTGGTGATCAGAAAGTCATACTGTAAGCACTTTAGCATCTATTGCTCATGTATATAAGTAATATACATAATTACTGCTTTAGTTCCATTTAAGAAAACAGGTGGAATGGGAGTGCTACCGCATACTTTTATTTTCTATTTAAAGTAATGGGGAATGAGCTACAAGTTAGCATTTGTTTCACAGAACATGTACGATTCAAAAACAAAATACTGATGAGCAATTTGCCAGCTACGTGCAACAAAAATGAATCTTACAAAAGTAAAATCAAACATGAGAACTCAGACGAAAGAACACATATGGTATGACTGCATTTATATAAAGTTTTAAAAGCAGACAAAACCAAACTCTAGTATTTAGGGATATATGCTTCAATGGTAAAACTATAAATAAAAGCAAGGAAGCAAATTCCAAAAAAACAAGATTGTGGTTTCCTTTGCAAGGAAAGAATGAAATAGTGATTGGGAGGGTGCATTAAGAGCATGTCTGGAGCAATGGTAATGTATGTAAACTGGTATTTGCTTTGTAATAAATACATGAGAAAAGAACTATGCTTGTGTGTATACAGTCTTCTGTTTATGTTTATGTTCTTTATTGCATAATGTAAATGTTGGGAAAAATAATTTGTGGATATAGTTAGATGTCAAGAGTCTGTTTTAAGAAGGCTAATTCTCTGATGCACTAATTCCACCTTTACGAATCTGCCTTATAGACATAATCTCTTTCAAAAAGTCTTATCCCTCCAGGAGGGGCAGGGGCAAGATGGCTGACTAGAAACACCTTCAGTTGGAGGCTCCCACTGAGAAGAAAGAAAACGACTAGTGAATCCTAAACCGGCAACTGAGGTATCCAGGTTCTCTCATTGGGACTTACTAGACACTTGGCTCAACACATGGACAGCGAGAAAAAGCAGAGCGAGTTATGGCCCACCAGGGAGCAGCATGGGGCAAGGGGAGCTCCCATCCCCAGTCAAGGTAGGCAGTGAGTGAGTGTGTTACTCCACCCGGGAAACTATGCTTTTTCCACGGATCTGTGCAACCTGTGGATCAGGAGATCCCCTCGTGAGCTTATGCCACCAGGGCCTTGGGTCCCAAGCCCACAGCTGTGCAGATTCTTGGCCACCACTTTGCTGGAAACTGCCTAAGATTACCGAGCCTGCGGGGAGGGGCGGCCATCATCACTGTGGCTGCCAGCTGCCCAAGAGGACTGAGCTCCCGGGGGAGGTGCGGCAGCCATCACTGCAGCTCCAGTCTGCCATTTTACCTGCCAGTGCCAGGGAGATTGGGTGGTTTGGACCCAGGAGGAATTCTCCACAGCACAGCAGCTGTGGTATATCATGGCCAAACTGCCTTTTTAGGCCAGACCCTGACCCATCCGTCCTCACTGGGTGGGGCCTCCCTATGGGAATTTCAGCAACTCCAGCCAGGGGTTTATAGACAGAACTCTGATCTCCCTGGGATGAAGCCCCTGTGGGGAGGGGCAGCCACCGTCTCCATTAATCAGCAGACTTAAATCTTTCCCTCTGCTGGCTCTGAGGGGTCTGGGCTGTCCCCAACTAGTGAGATGCCCCCCAGTGCAGCACACCCCCTCTGCCAAAGGGCAACCAGAGTGCTTCATGAAGTGAGTCCCTGATCCCACGCCTCTTGACTGGGTGAGACCCCACCAACAGAAGTCACCAGACACATTATACAGAGGTATTCCAGCTAGCATCAGTTTGGTGCCCCTCTGGGACAGAGCTGGCAGAGGAAGGAGCAGGCAGTCATCTTTGCTGTTCTGTAGCTTCCAGGAGTGACGCCTCCAGGTGCAGCATGGACCCAGGTGAATAGGGTCTGGAGTGGACCCCCAGCAAACTGCAGCAACCCTACAGAAGAGGGGCCTCACTGTTAAAAGAAAAACAAACAAACAGAAAGCAGCAACAACAGCACCAACAAAAAAGTCTCCACAGAAACCCCATCCATAGGTCACCAGCCTCAAAGATTGAAGCTAGATTAACTCATGAAGATGAGAAAGAATCAATGAAAAAATGCTGAAAACTCAAAAAGCCAGAGTGCCTCTTCTCCTCCAAATGATTGCAACACCTCTCCAGCAAGGGCACAGAACTGGGCTGAGGCTGAGATGAATGAACTGACAGAAATAGGCTTCAGAAGGTAGGTAATGAAATTCACTGAGCTAAAGGAGCATGTTCTAACCCAAAGCAGAGAAGCTAAGAATGTGATAAAACATTATAGGAGCCATTAACCAGAATAGGAAGTTTAGAGAGAAACATACATGACCTAATGGAGCCGAAAAACACAACAGGAGAACTTCACAATGCAACCACAAGTATCAATAGCTAAATAGAGCAAGCAGAGGAAAGAATTTCAGAGCTTGAAGACTACCTTGCTGAAATAAAACAGACAGACAAAATTAGAGGAAAAAGAATGAAAAAGAATGAACAAAACCTCTGAGAACTACGGGATTAGGTAAAAAGACTGAACCTACGACTGATTGGGGTACCTGAAAGAAGTATGGAGAAGAGAACCAAGTTTGGAAACATACTTTAGAATGTCATCCAGGAGAACTTCCTTAACCTAGCAAGCCAAGCCAATATTCAAATTCAGAAAATCCAGAGAACTCCGGTAAGATACTCCATGAAAGGTCAACCCCAAGACACGTAATCTTCAGATTTCCCAAGGTTGAAATGTAGGAAAAATTGTTAAGGGCAGCCAGAGAGAAAGGCCAGGTCACATACAAAGGTAGGCCCATCAGACTAATAATGGGCCTCCCAGCAGAAAGTCTATAAGCCAAAAGAGATTTGGGGCCAATATTTAATATTCAACATTCCTAAAGAAAATAATTTCTAACCCAGAATTTCATATCCAGTCAAACTAAGCTTCATAAGCAAAGGAGAAATATAATTCTTTTCAGTCAAGCAAATGCTGAGGGAATTTGTCACCACCAGCCCTGCCTTGCAAGAGCTCTTGAAGGAAGCACTAAATATGGAAAGGAAAAACCATTACTAGCTGCTACAAAAACACACTGAAATACAAACACCAATGACACTATGAAACAACTACACCAACAAGTCTGCGAAATAACCGGTTAGCATCATGATGACAGGATCAAATTCACAAAAAACAATAGTAACCTTAAATGTAAATGGTCTAAATGCCCCAATTAAAAGACACAGAATGGCAAGCTCAATAAAGAGTCAATACCCATCAGTGTACTGTATTCAAGAGACCCATCTCACATGAAAAGACACACATAGACTCAAAATACAAGGATGAAAAGAAATTTACCAAGCAAATGGAAAGCAGAAAAAAAGCAGAGTTTGTAATCCTAGTTTCTGACAAAACAGACTTTAAACCAGCAAAAATTAAAAGAAAAAAAGACAAAGAAAGACATTACATAATGGTAAAGGGATCAATTCAACAAGAATTGATCTAGAATTCAACTATCCTAAATATATATGCACCCAATACCAGAGCACATAGATTCATAAAACAAGTTGTTAGAGACCCACCAAGAGACTTAGACTCCCACACATTAATAGTGGGAGACTTTAACACCTCACTGTCAATATTAGATCATTGAGACAGAAAATTAAGAAAGATATTCAGGACTTGAACTCATTTATGGATCAAGTGAACCTGATAGATAGCTACAGAATTCTCCACACAAAAACAACAGAATATACATTCTCGGCACTACATGGCACTTACTCTAAAATCTATCACATAATTGGAAGTAAAACACTCCTCAGTAAATGCAAAAGAACTGAAATAATGGCAGTCTCTCAGACCACAGCAAAGTCAAATTAGAACTCCAGATTAAGAAACTCACTCAAAGCCACACAACTACACGAAATTGAACAACCTGCTCCTGAAAGACTCTTCAGGAGTAAATAATGAAATTAAGGCAGAAATCAAGAAGTTCTCTGAAACCAATGAGAACAAAGAGACAACATACCATAATCTCTGGGATGCAGGTAAAGCAGTGTTAAAAGGGAATTTATAGCACTAAATGCCCACATTGAAAAGCTAGAAAGATCTCAAATCGACACCCTAACATCACAATTCAAAGAACTAGAGAACCAAGAACAAACAAGCCCCAAAGCTAGCAGAAGACAAAAAATATCCAATATCAGAGCAGAACTGAAGGAGATAGATACACAAAAACCCTTCAAAAAAATCAATGAATCCAGCAGCTGGTTTTTTGAAAATATTAATAAAATAGTTAGACTGCTAGTTAGACTAATAAAGAAGAAAAGAGAGAAGAATCAAATTGACACAATAAAAAATGATAGAAGGGATATCACCACTGACCCCACAGGAATACAAACAAATATCAGAGGATACTATAAATATCTCTATGCAAATAGACTAGAAAATCTAGAAGAAATGGATATTCCTGCACACGTACACCCTCTCAAGACTGAACCAGCAAGAAGCTGAATCCCTGAATGTAACAAAAACAAGTTCTGAAATTTAAGCAGTAATAAATAGCCTGCCAACCAAAAAAAGTCCAGGACTAGGAAGATTTACAGGTGAATTATATCAGAGGCACAAAGAGGAGCTGGTACCATTTCTTCCAAAACTATTCCAAACAATTGGAAAGGAGGGACTCCTCCCTAACTCACTTTATGAGGCGAACATTATCCTGATACCAAAACCTAGCAGAGATACAACAAAAAAAGAAAACTTCAGGCCAATATCCTTGATGAACATTGATGCAAGAATTCTCAATAAAATGCAAGCAAACGAAATCCAGAGAGTAAATCAAAAAGCTTATCCACCACAATCAAATCAGCTTCATCCCTGGGATGCAAGGCTGGTTCTACATACACAAATCAATAAACGTAATCCGTCACATAAACAGAACTAAAGACACAAACCACATGATTATCTCAATAAATGCAGAAAAGGCCTTTGCTAAAATTCAACATCCCTTCATGTTAAAAACTCTCAATAAATTAGGTATTGATGGAACAAGCCTCAAAATAATAGGCGCATTTATGGCAAATCCACAGCCAATATTACACTGAATGGGCAAAAGCTGGAAGCATTCCCTTTGAAAACCGGCAAAAGACAAGGATACCCTCTCTCAGCACTTCTATTCAACAAAGTATTGGGAAGTTCTAGTTAGTGCAGTCAGGCAAGAGAAAGAAATAAACGTTATTCAACTAGGAAGAGAGGAAGTCAAATTGTCTCTGTTTGCACATGACAGTATTGTATATTTAAAAAGCCCCATCATCTTAGCCCAAATGGTTCTTAAGCTGATGAGAAACTTCAGCAAAGTCTCAGGATACAAAGTTGTTGTGCAAAATCATAAGCATTTCTATGCATAAGCATAGACAAGGAGAGAGCCAAATCATGAATGAACTGCCATTCACAATTGCTACAAAGAGAATTAAGTACCTAGGAATACAGCTAAGAAGGGAAGTGAAGGACCTTTTCAAAGAGACCTACAAACCACTGCTTAAAGAAATCAGAGAGGACACAAACAAATGGAAAAACATTCCATGCTCATGGACAGGAAGAATGAATATCATGAAAATGGCCACACTTCCCAAAGTATTTTATATATTTGATGCTATTCTTATTAAAATAATAATTGACATTCTTCAGAGATTTAGAAAAAAACTATACAATTCATATGGAATGAAAAAAGAGCCTGTGCAACCAAGACAATCCTAAGCAAAAAGAACAAAGCTGGAAGCATCATGCTACCTGACTTCAAAATATACTACAAGGCTGCAGTAACCAAAACAACAGAGTACTCTTACAAAAACAGACATGTAGACCAATGGAACAGAATAAAGTACTCAGAAATAAAACCACACATCTACAACTATCTGATCTTTGACAAACCTGAAAAAAACAAGCAATGGGAAATGATCCCCTTTTTAATAAATGGTGCTGGGAGAACGGACTAGTCATATGCAGAAAATTGAAACTGGATTCCTTCCTTACACCATATGCAAAAATTAACTCAAGATGGATTAAAGACTTAAATGTAAAACTCAAAACTATAAAAACCCTAGAAGAAAATCTGGGCAATACCATTCAGGACATATGCATGGGCAAAGACTTCATGACAAAAACGTCAAAAGCAATTGCAACAAAAGCAAAAATTGACAAATGCAATCTAATTAAACTAAAAAGCTCTGCACAGAAAAAAGAAACTATCATCAGAGCAGACAGACAACCTGCAGAATGGGAGAAAAATCTTGCAATCCATCCCTCTGACAAAGGTCTAATATCCAGAATCTACAGGGAACTTGAATAAATTTACAAGAAAAAAATAACCTCATTAAAAATCAGGCAAAGCACATGAACAGACACTTCTCAAAAGAAGACATATATGCAGCCAATAAACATATGAAAAAAAGCTCAATATCACTGATCATTAGAGAAATGCAAATGAAAACCATGATAAGATACCATCTCACACCAGTCAAAATGGCTATTACTAAAAAGTCAAGAAACAACAGATGTTGGCAAGGCTGTGGAGAAATAGCAACACTTTTACACTGTTGGTGGGAATGTAAATTAGTTCAACCACTGTGGAAGGCAGTGTGGCAATTCCAAAGACCTAGAACCAGAAATACCATTTGATCCAGCAATGCCATTACTGGGTATATATCCAAAGGAATATAAATCATTTTACTATAAAGATACATGCACACGTATGTTTATTGCAGTACTATTTACAATAACAAAGACATAGAATCAACCTAACTGCCCATCAATAATAGACTGGATAAAGAAAATGTAGTACATATACATCATGAAATACTATGCAGCCACAAAAAGGAATGAGATCATGGTTTTTTGCAGGGACATGGATGGAGCTAGAAGCCGTTATCCTCAATAAGCTAACACAGGAAGAGAAAACCAAATACTGCATGTTCTCACTTATAAGTGTTCTCACTTATAACAATGAGAACACATGGACACATACAGCAGAACAACACACACTGGGTCTGTTGGGCGGGGAGTCAGGGGAGGGAGAGCATCAGGATAAATAGCTAATGCATGCTGTGCTTAATACATCAGTGATGGGTTGATAGGTGCAGCAAACCACAAGGCACACATGTACCTATGAAAACCTGCACATTCTGCACATGTATCCTGGAACTTAAAATAAAAAGCCTTATCCCTAATGATATTCACTGAAAAATTATTAACACTTGGGAAATGAATATAACCTAAAATCCAACAATAAGGAAATGGCTTAAATAAATCATATTTATAAACTATCTGTCCCAATTATAAATACAGTACAACTATGACTACATATTTTTAAAAATTCTATCCATGAAAACAAGACTTAAAAGACAATAAAATATTAAGAGCAAGTTGGGTAGTGGGTTATAGCTGATTTCTTTCCTTCATGTTTTACCTAATTTCTCCACTTTAATTAGTTGTTATCAATTTAAAATTTTAAGAAAATAGACTGTTGCTCAATTTGTTCAGGCCTTTTATACAGTCATGACTTACCATAATGCATTTATATTTAAGTGTGCAATTTGTTGGAGTTTCAAAAGCCTCCCTTCTTTAAAGCTTCCAACAAACATTATGAATAATTATCATTTCTTGATCAGCTGAAGAAACAAAGGCAAATAGAGCTTAAGTAACTTGACCTAAGTCACACAGTCAGGAAGTGGAGGAGCCAGAAATTGAAACCATAGTCGCTGATTTTGAATTCTGAAACTCGTTAAATTATGGATCACCTGAGGTCAGGAGTTCAAGACCAGCCTAGCAAACATGATGAAACACCATATCTACTAAACATATAAAAATTAGTTGGGCATGGTGGTGGGCACCTGTAGTCCCAGCTACTTGGAAGGCTGAGGCAGGAGAATCATTTGAACCCAGAAGGCAGAGGTTGCAGTGGATTTATTGATATAAAACATATGTAACTTAAAATTTACCATTGTAACCGTTAAGTGTACACTAGTGTCATTAGGCACAGGTGCAACAGTCACCACTATCTATTTCCAGAACTTTTTCATCATCCCAAATAGAAACTCTAACTATTGTTGGAGGAAAAACTGGGTTCTTGTCACATGACCAGGAAAGATTAGGTTTGCAGACACTTTGAAGGGAGAAGGGATGGAATTTATTGGGCAAAAAGGAAAACGGTAAAAGTACGCAGCAAAGTGAGAGGGGTTCCTGTTAACAAGCTCTCATGTCACAGACTGAATCCCAGGTTACCACAAAGAAACAGGAGCGGAGGGGCCAGGCTCCTCCCTGCTGCAAACAGCCTGAATTTCTCGAGGCCCCATCCCATCCTCCCAGTGTGCAGACCAGTTGGGGATTCCCCAGGGAGCCCCTTTTACTTGGCTGTCTCATTCCCCACTCTAAAGAAGTACATCTAATGGCCCTTAGAATAAGGATAAGGATTCACATAAGAACAAAGACTGATCTTAACTGCTTCCTGCTGACAGGGTGTGTGCTGTTTTTGGAAAACGGCAGTCAGAGCTCCCACAGAGGCCTCTCTAAGGGTCCCTGGCAAAAGGGACCAGTGTTCTAGGTTCCAGTTGCATGACCGGTTGGAGTTTGATGACCTCATGGCAAGAGCAGACAAACTAGGCTATTAGAAAACATGTATCAAAATGAAACAAAGTGGGCATAAGGACAGCTCAAAAATCCTGATACCTTTCACCAGTTTGCACAGGAAGCAGGGGACCAAAAGCCTACTGGTTTAAAAAAAAAAAAAAAAAACTTTTATTCTTTTGCCAGCATGTCAGCTTTCTGGGTTCCCTTCCCCTGAGCCCAATCCTAACCCAACCAGTTTAAGTTTTGGGAAATGAACTCTTCCCAGTTTGGAGGATGTATCCAATGGGAGTGTCCTGTAGTACAGAGACACAATTACCTATCTGTGGAGAGGGGATAGAAGAGGAGAAAGGAAAATATAAGACTTTTGTTTCAAAGGAGTCTCAGGGGTTCAGGATGCATTCAAAAGGGATACAGATTAAAGATGAATGGCTACCCATCTAGAAAGAGGGGAGCAGGTATCACTGGTTCCCTTCTCTTCCTAGCAAATACTTGGGGTACATGAAGGAGGGAAAGTAAGGCATTCCTTTTTATTTCCTCCTTCCTTGAAGACTTACGTCCTGGCAACCACAACAGGGTGCCACCCACGGATGTTACAGTGGCTTTCACCCACGTTAACGAGGAGGTCTGGGGGATGAGAGTATTCACTCTTACCCATGTAGGACTTATCTCCCCTGCTGTCAGTAGCTTTTGAATTCCCTAGACCTCATTTATGCCATGGGTACTAGCATGGCCTTTATCCATGAAATGGAAAGCTTGGCTTAATCAACAGAAATCAGCCACACTCACCTGCACTGGGTCTTTTAACTTTTGTTATTGCCTGCCTCTGGATTCCTCAGATCCAGTTTTCTTTCCTTGGACTTTGACCCAAAGCTCGTAATTGAGTTTGAGAAAAAAATGTGTCTCTGGGTCAGTGCATGAACTTCTTATCATAAGCTGAATGCTAAGGTGAAACTGTGGAATTAAGTGCCCCCTCAAGAAGGGAGAGAAAAGGATGTCTTGTGACATATACAGATAACCAGTGGCTATAATTATGCTTGATATGATTTGGGTATATATGGTGCTTGGCTTTGGTTAGTTCCCTTGGTCTTACTTTCCCAAAAAGGAAACCTCTGGGTGATGGGCATCCTATTTATTCCCATCACCCAGAGGTTTCCTTTTTGGGAAAGTAAGATTTGCAGGATTTGCAGGATAATTACTCAGAACGAAAATATCCACCCAGATTTCTACATTACCCATCCCTCTTGTTCCTTCAGAGCTCAGTTGGAGATTGCTGGTAGGTTCACAGGAACAAGCAGGCTTAGTCTAAAATGTAGCCAAAAACTTAAGAACAACTGAGTTTAGAATTTAATGACAAATGTATGATAAGTTTTGAAACATTTCTTTCTCTCCAGTCCTCATTTTTGTTAAAAAAAAAAAAAAAATCATGATAGATCTGAGTTATTTAGTCTTATACTTGGTTTGGTTATTTGCATAAAGTGCAGCAAGAATAATTATTTCTACATAGGTCTTTTAGAGTGGCTTTGATGGAACTCTGTTCCACAAGTAATCTCTGACAGGATCTTTGAAAGTAGAGCCCAGCCATGGGTTTGTATCCTCAAATACCTGTGAGTTGGGTGATACTCTCCTCTTAAGGTCCCAAGATAAACTTGGAGCTCCTGGGCCTGCTAGAAAGTAACATTCTTTACTGAACACAGGTCGGGAACTCTGTACAAGAACTCTGTAGACAAGAGTATGAGGCCAGTTTTTTTCTTAACAGGCTTTTATCAGCTCTGCAAGTTGAGCTTGACTCCTTAAAGGGAAGCATATCCTTTCAGCTAAAGCCTTGGTAAAACAACCAGTTTCTCCAATTGTGTTCTGTTGCAAAAGAAAATTGATTTTATTGCACTGATGCAAACAACTATATTGCCATAAGTTAAGAATATTCGCAGATAGTTTCCAAATTCTAGAGGAACCAAGCACAGAGCAACCAATGTGCTCCAAATTTTGTTCACAGGAGTATACTTAATTATGAAAGGCTGTAAATAGTTCAAAATAAGTTTTCTTGACTCTGAAAAATGAAACAGGGATCAGCAATATTCCAAGCAAAAGTCAAAAGATTGTTTCAGTTTTCTGAGTTCAATTTAGTTCTCGTTTTGCTTGATATTCATAAATATTCAGCTCTTCATGACTCCTGTACATTTTTCCTGTACTCAAATATCACAATTTACAAAGTTATCAGAAATCTGTATTTAAGCACACTTGTCAGAGTTCTATAGCTTATTATAAACAATATTTTGAAAAGGATGAAAACAAGACAACAATTGTCTGTGAATAACAAAATGTCTAGGGTAGTTACAGTTAGAAACATAATTGATAAAGAAGTTTAGTTATCTCTGTGGTTTACAATGACTTAACATAACAGCTTTAATTATGATTGATAGTATATATTCAGATATTAGAATTTTAGAAACCCCAGACAATTTTGGAACATATATTAGTATTATTCACCAAAATATAGCCTAAAGAACACTGAATACCATTTTGGCAATCCCATGTAATGAAACATGTCAAATAATCCTGTTTACCTCTTTTCTGTGTACTCCAGGGGCCCTTCTGAAGCATCTGAAAAGTCAGATGTCAGGAAAGACAATTTTGAAACTGAAGTTTGATTTTGAGAAGCCTGTTAAATATGTTAGAGGTTTAAAACATTTGATGTTATGAACCAGAATTCCAGATGCATAAATTATTTATTTTACCAAAATGATGACTCAGAAACTTTAAAAAAGCAAAAACCTTTTATAATCCTTTATAAATTTTGGTAAAGAGCAGTTGAGTACCTTAAGAGTACTTTGTGTGCTTATTTTAATGCTCAATTTACAGAAAAGCCATATAATACCCTTTGAATTTAGTCAGTATGTTCACACATGGAATTTCTGCAAGATTAATTTTTACAATCCTCCCATCACTTGTTTGAACTTTTAACTTTATCTTACTTAATTTAAAACAATTATTTAACCCTAGGCAAGAATTTACACTTTTATGCCTTCTTATAACCTTTTATTAAAAACATATTTTACTGTTCTCACACACCTTGTATGTAAATCTATTTCCAGTCGTCTCAATTATATGCCATAATGGTAACTTTTAGCAATTTTTAACTTCAATATAAAACCTGGTACATTGTTTTGATTATGTGCTACATGCAGCCAAAGCTTGACCTCTTCCAGCATAATTAAGGGTGTGGCTAGTTCCACCTGTCCCCAGACCTTATCTTTTTATTCTTATGTAAATATTCCTCCACCAGGGGGAAAAATTTAATTGCTCAGGACAAAGCTGGACTCCCTGGCCAAGGACTGGGAGACTCCATGGTGCATGGCAGTGAATGCCAGCCAGCTATGTGGGGTGCCTTAAGGCCCTGGCAGCAGTTGTGGCTTATTGCTGCCCTGAGTGGCTGTTGAACACTGCACACACATGTGGCAGACATGGCCATGCACACCAGGCAGCAGGGAAGGGGGAGCAGGGAGCTGCCCCACCCAACCATCCCACGCACACACCCACCTGTGGCCGTTGGGGTGGGTGTGGACCACCTCCAGTATTGTAAAAGGAAAGATAGGTGACATTACTCTCCTGAAAAAATTAAGAGGAATGTCATAGGACCAAAAGCCTCAGAAGCAAAAGTGAAAGGTTTTGGGTCTCCATTTTACTCACCCTTCCTCAGGTCCCACATTCTGGGCACCAAAAATTGTAAAGCAATAACTCCCCATTCTCCCTTTCCCCAAGACCCTGGAAACCAACATTCTACTTTCTGTCTCTATGCATTTGCTTACTCTAGGTGCCTCCTATAAGTGAAACCATACAATATTTGTCTTTCTGTGATGGGCTTACTTCACTTAGCAACTGTTTACAAATTTCATACATATTGTGGCATGTATCCGAATTTCATTCCTTTTTAAGACAAATTAATATTCCACTGCATGTTTATACCAAACTTTATTCATTCATGTATCAGTGGGCATTTGGGTATTTTTACTTTTAAATTAAATTAAGTTTAAGCCTGAGGTTGCCCCCATACTTGAGTCCTTATGTGGCAAACTGCAACACTGGTAGACAGATTACTAACTGAAAGCCTAATGTAGGAGTACATAAACTCATCTAACAACTGGCTGAGTTCTAGTCAATCACAGCAGCTGAGCTTCAGTCAGTTGCAAGTGGCCTGCTCACTCAAATAAGGCAAAACACTGAGCTGTAACCAACTAAGCTGACTGTGCATCACTTGTGTTCTCCATCCATAAATGTTGTCTGACCACTTTGCAGTCCCAGAGTTCTTAGAATCTATTCTGGTTCTGAGGGTTGCCCAATTCCAGAATTGTGAATGAAAGCTAATTAAGATCTTTAAACTAAACTTGTTGTGATTTTGTTTTTCCATACCACCTTTGGGCTACTGTGAATAATGCTGCTATGAACATTTGTGCAAAAGAATCTCTTTTGAGTTCCTGCTTTCAACTTTTTCAGGTATATACTGAGAAACTGAATTTTGGTAATTCTATGTTTAGCTGTCTGAGGAACCACTGTACTATTTTCTACAGCTGCTGCTCCATGTTACATTCCCATGAGCTACGCACTAAGGTTTTAACTTCTCCACATCTTCACCAACATTTGTTATTTCTGTTTCTTTTTTTAAATAATAACCAACTAATGAGTGTGATCATTTATTTTTGTACATGTGCCCATTGTAATAATAGTCCTAATTATCTTTTAATAGAAAATTTAAAGGATGAGATAAATATACAGTATGAGTACACTTTATCCAAAATGGTCAAAATAGAAGTGTTTTGAATTTTAGGTTTTTTCAAATTTTGGAATATTTGCATACATATATGCAAATCTTGAGGATGAGACCCAAGTCTAAACACCAAATTCATTTATGTTTTACAGCAACATTGTACACCTAGCCTGAAGGTAATTTTATATAATAGTTTAAATCATTTTGTGCATGAAACAAAGTTTTAACTGTTTTGACTGCAACACCTCACATGAGATCAGGTGGAGAATTTTCTACTTGTAGCAAGATGTTTGACTCAAAAAGTTTTGGATGTCAGGGCATTTCAGATTTTGCAGTTTTATGTTAGGGATACTCAACCTATAAAATCTATATTTTAAAATAAATTCTATTTGTATGTATTGTTTCTCAAATATTTTGTTTATCCTAAAAAATTAACATTAATATTAATGGTTTAGGTAAACACAAAGTAACACATAACACCTTGTTATATTCTAAAGCTTAGTTCAGCACTTTGTGATGTCACTGAGTTTTAATGGCTATCATCTGAAAAAAGCCTATTATACATATATTTACATCCACATGGAAAAACTATGTTACTGGTTGTAAATCCTGAAGTTTATTTTTTTACTTGCATTCACCAATTTTCAATATTTTTCTGTTAAAATACATCTCATAAATTTATACCTCTATGATATCAGTCTGTTTTCTTATAAAAAAAAATCAGAAAGTATTGTATTTTGTTACTGCAGATTAAACACCCCTAATCTGAAAATCTACAAAATTCTAAACTTTTAAAGCACTGGACATGATGTCATAAGTGGAAAATTCCACACCTGACTTAA
Organism: Rhinopithecus roxellana; assembly: GCF_007565055.1. Taxonomy (NCBI): domain Eukaryota; kingdom Metazoa; phylum Chordata; class Mammalia; order Primates; family Cercopithecidae; genus Rhinopithecus; species Rhinopithecus roxellana. Next base: position 19,863,781 of record NC_044550.1, read on the forward strand.
TGTGATGGGTCCCAGTGGAAATGTAAGTGCACAGCACAGTTTACTCAGTGTCTCCAAGAAAAAAAGACTCTCTTGGCCCTCTTGAGCTGCAGCATATTTTTTTCCATGCATGCCCAGACTTCCCCAAGCAAGCATGCCTGCAAAGGGTAATAAAATGCCATGTGTGCAGGATGAATGCACCAATGGCAGATTCCCTGCAATGGCCCACATGGACCAGGACCTACATGCATTACTCACTGTTTTTGCTTATTATCTGATGTAAAGATATTGTTGGAAATGTCAAAAAGGCCTGCAGATACCCTATGATAATGGTGGCAAGTGAAAGAGCAAGCATTTATGTTTACCTGTAGCACAGAAAGATAAACTGTTGGAGAAACTGGACAGCTTTGTAAGTATAAAATGTCTTGCAGAAGAGTATGGTGTTAGAATGTCCAGTATTTATGACCTGAAGCAACAGACAAATAAACTGTTGAAGTTCTATGCTGAAAGTGATGAACAAAAGTTAATGAAAAATAGAAAAACACTATGCAAAGCTAAAAATGAAAATATTGATTATATATTGAAAGAATGGATCCACCAGCATTGCGGTGAACACATGCATATAATGGTATGCTGATCATAAAACAAGTAAAGATTTATCACGATGAACTGAAGAGAATTGTGAATATTCAACAGGCTGGTTGTAGAAATTTAAGAAAAAAATGTTGCATTAAATTTTTAAAATATTTGTAGCGATAAAGCATCTGCTGAACATGAAACAACAGAGAAATTCATTGACAAGTTTGCCAAGGTCATCACCAAGGAAAATTTGACACCAGAACAAGTCTATAATGCTGATGAAACATCACTGTTTTGGCCTTATTGTGCCACAAAGTCACTGACTGCAAATGATGAGACAGCCCCTACACGAATCAAGGATGCCAAGGACAGAAGAATATTTGCATACACTATTACGTGTATGCAAGATTTGTTGGAGATGGGACCCAAGTCCCATCTGTGCTGGGCTGTGCTAATGTTGCAGGCATGCGTAAGTAAACCTGCTGTGATAGGCAAAAGCTGTGTCCTTTGTATTTCCAACGAATGAATTTCTATATTTTTCTTTTTAATTATTATACTTTAAGCTCTAGGGTACATGTGCATAACGTGCAGGTTTGTTACATATGTATACTTGTGCCATGTTGGTGTGCTGCACCCATCAACTCGTCAGCACCCATCAACTCGTCATTTACATCAGCTATAACTCCCAATGCAATCCCTCCCCCTCCCCCCCTCCCCATAATAGGCCCCAGTGTGTGATGTTCCCCTTCCCGAGTCCAAGTGATCTCATTGTTCAGTTCCCACCTATGAGTGAGAACATGCGGTGTTTGGTTTTCTGTCCTTGCGATAGTTTGCTGAGAATGATGGTTTCCAGCTGCATCCATGTACCTACAAAGGACACAAACTCATCCTTTTTTATGGCTGCATAGTATTCCATGGTGTATATGTGCCACGTTTTCTTAATCCAGTCTGTCACCGATGGACATTTGGGTTGATTCCAAGTCTTTCCTATTGTGAATAGTGCCGCAATGAACATACGTGTGCATGTGTCTTTATAGCAGCATGATTTATAATCCTTTGGCTATATACCCAGTAATGGGATGGCTGGGTCATATGGTACTTCTAGTTCCAGATCATTGAGGAATCGTCATACTGTTTTCCATAATGGTTGAACTAGTTTACAATCCCACCAACAGTGTAAAAGTATTCCTATTTCTCCACATCCTCTCCAGTACCTTTTATTTCCTGACTTTTTAATGATTGCCATTCTAACTGGGGTGATATGGTACCTCATTGTGGTTTTGATTTGCATTTCTGTGAGAGCCAGTGATGACGAGCATTTTTTCATGTGTCTGTTGGCTGTATGAATGTCTTCTTTTGAGAAATGTCTGTTCATATACTTTTCCCACTTTTTGATTGGGTTGTTTGTTTTTTTCTTGTAAATTTGTTTGAGTTCTTTGTAGGTTCTGGATATTAGCCCTCTGATGAGTAGATTGCAAAAATTTTCTCCCATTCTGTAGGTTGCCTGTTCACTCTGATGGTAGTTTCTTTTGCTGTGCAGAAGCTCTTTAGTTTAATTAGATCCCATTTGTCAATTTTGGCTTTTGCTGCCATTGTTTTTCATGTTTTAGACATGAAGTCCTTGCCCATGCCTATGTCCTGAATGGTAATACCTAGGTTTTCTTCTAGGGTTTTTATGGTATTAGGTCTAACATTTAAGTCTCTAATCCATCTTGAATTAATTTTCATATAAAGAGTAAGGAAAGGATCCAGTTTCAGCTTTCTACTTATGGCTAGCCAATTTTCCCAGCACCATTTATTAAATAGGGAATCCTTTCCCCATTTCTTGTTTCTCTCAGGTTTGTCAAAGATCAGATGGCTGTAGCTGTGTGGTATCATTTCTGAGGACTCTGTTCTGTTCCATTGGTCTATATGTATGTTTTGGTACCAGTACCATGCTGTTTTGGTTACTGTAGCCTTGTAGTATACTTTGAAGTCAGGTAGTATGATGCCTCCAGCTTTGTTCTTTTGACTTAGGATTGTCTTGGCAATGCAGGCTCTTTTTTGGTTCCATATGAACTTTAAAGCAGTCTTTTCCAATTCTGTGAAGAAACTCATTGGTAGCTTCATGGGGATGGCATTGAATCTATAAATTACCTTGGGCAGTATGGCCATTTCCACGATATTGATTCTTCCTATCCATGATCATGGAATGTTCTTACATTTGTTTGTGTCCTCGTTTATTCCATTGAGCAGTGGTTTGTAGTTCTCCTTGAAGAGCTCCTTGTAATTCGGATTCCTAGGTATTTTATTCTCTTTGAAGCAATTGTGAATGGGAGTTCACTCATGATTTGACTCTCTGTTTGTCTGTTATTGGTGTATAAGAATGCTTGTGATTTTTACACATTGATTTTGTATCCTGAGACTGCTGAAGTTTCTTATCAGCTTAAGGAGATTGTGGGCTGAGATGATGGGGTTTTCTAAATATACAATCATGTCTTCTGCAAACAGGGACAATTTGACTTCTTTTCTTAACTGAATAACCTTGATTTCTTTCTCTTGCCTGATTGCCCTAGCTAGAACTTCCAACACTATGTTGAATAGGAGTGGTGAGAGAGGGCATCCCTGTCTTGTGCCAGTTTTCAAAGGGAATGCTTCCAGTTTTTGCCCAGTCCGTATGATATTGGCTGTGGGTTTGTCATAAATAGCTCTTATTATTTTGAGATATGTTCTATCAATATCGAATTTATTGAGAGTTTTTAGCATGAAGGGCTGTTGAATTTTGTCAAAGGCCTTTTCTGCATCTATTGAGATAAGCATGTGGTTTTCGTCTTTGGTTTTGTTTGTATGCTGGATTACATTTATTGATTTGCGTATGCTGAACCGGCCTTGCATCCCAGGGACGAAGCCCCCTTGATCATGGTGGATAAGCTTTTTGAATGTGCTGCTGGATTTGATTTGCCAGTATTTTACTGAGGATTTTTGCATCGATGTTCATCAGGGATATTGGTCAAAAATTCTCTTTTTTTGTTGTGTCTCTGCCAGGCTTTGGTATCAGGATGATGTTGGCCTCATAAAATGAGTTAGGGAGGATTCCCTCTTTTTCTATTGATTGGAATAGTTTCAGAAGGAATGGTACCAGCTCCTCCTTGTACCTCTGGTAGAATTCAGCTGTGAATCCATCTGGTCCTGGACTTTTTTTGGTTGGTAGGCTATTAATTATTTCCTCAATTTCAGAGCCTGCTATTGGTCTATTCAGGGATTCAACTTCTTCCTGGTTTAGTCTTGGAAGAGTGTACATGTCCAGGAAATTATCCATTTCTTCAAGATTTTCCAGTTTATTTGCATAGAGGTGTTTATAGTATTCTCTGATGGTAGTTTGTATTTCTGTGGGGTCGGTGGTGATATCTCCTTTATCAGTTTTTATTGCATCAATTTGATTCTTCGCTCTTTTCTTCTTTATGAGTCTTGCTAGTGGTCTGTCAATTTTGTTGCACTTTTCAAAAAACCAACACCTGGATTCGTGGATTTTCGGAGGGTTTTTTGTGTCTCTATCTCCTTCAGTTCTGCTCTGATCTTAGTTATTTCTTGCCTTCTGCTAGCTTTTGAATGTGTTTGCTCTTGCTTCTCTAGTTCTTTTAATTGTGATGTTAGAGTGTCCATTTTAGATCTTTCCTGCTTTCTCTTGTGGGCATTTAGTGCTATAAATTTCCCTCTGCACACTGCTTTAAATGTGTCCCAGAGATTCTGGTATGTTGTGTCTTTGTTCTCATTGGTTTCAAAGAACATCTTTATTTCTGCCTTCATTTTGTTATGTACCCAGTAGTCATTCAGGAGCAGGTTGTTCAGTTTCCAGGTTTTGATTGAGTTTCTTAGTCCTGAGTTCTAGTTTGATTGCACTGTGGTCTGAGAGACAGTTTGTTATAATTTCTGTTTTTGTACATTTGCTGAGGAGTGCTTTACTTCCAATTATGTGGTCAACTTTGGAATAACTGCGATGTGGTGCTGAGAAGAATGTATATTCTGTTGATTTGGGGTAGAGAGTTCTGTAGATGTCTATTAGGTCCACTTGGTGTAGAGATGAGTTCAATTCCTGGATATCCATATTAACTTTCTGTCTCGTTGATCTGTCTAATGTTGACAGTGGGGTGTTGAAGTCTCCCATTATTATTGTATGGGAGTCTAAGTCTCTTTGTAAGTCTCTAAGGACTTGCTTTATGAATCTGGGTGCTCCTGTATTGGGTGCATATATATTTAAGATAGCTCTTTCTGTTGAATTGATCCCTTTACCGTTATGTAATGGCCTTCTTTGTCTCTTTTGATTTTTGATGGTTTAAAGTCTGTTTTTTCAGAGACTAGGATTGCAACTCCTGCTTTTTTTTTGTTCTCCATTTGGTTGGTAGATATTCCTCCATCCCTTTATTTTGAGCCTATGTGTGTCTCTGTATGTGAGATGGGTCTCCTGAATACAGCAAACTGATGGGTCTTGACTCTTTATCCAATTTGCAAGTCTTTGTCTTTTAATTGGACCATTTAGTCCATTTACATTTAAGATTAATATTGTTATGTGTGAACCTGATCCTGTCATTATGATATTAACTGGTTATTTTGCTCGTTAGTTGATGCAGTTTCTTCCTAGCATCCATGGTCTTTTCATTTTGGCATGTTTTTGCAATGGCTGGTACTGGTTGTTCCTTTCCGTGTTTAGTGCTTCCTTCAGGGTCTCTTGTAAGGCAGGCCTGGTGGTGACAAAATCTCTAAGCATTTGCTTATCTGTAAAGGATTTTATTTCTCCTTCACTGATGAAACTTAGTTTGGCTGGATATGAAATTCTGGGTTGCAAATTCTTTTCTTTAAGAATGTTGAATATTGGCCCCCACTCTCTTCTGGCTTGTAGAGTTTCTGCCGAGAGATCTGCTGTTAGTCTGATGGTCTTCCCTTTGTGGGCAACCCAACCTTTCTCTCTGGCTGCCCTTAACAGTTTTTCCTTCATTTCAACTCTGGTGAATCTGACTGTTTTGTGTCTTGGAGTTGCTCTTCTCAAGGAGTATCTTTGTGGCGTTCTCTGTATTTCCTGAATTTGAATGTTGGCCTGCCTTACTAGGTTGGGGAAGTTCTCCTGGATGATATCCTGAAAAGTGTTTTCCAACTTGGTTCCATTTTCCCCCTCACTTTCAGGCACTCCAATCAGACGTAGATTTGGTCTTTTCACATAATCCCATACTTCTTGAAGGCTTTGTTCATTTCTTTTTACTCTTTTTTCTTTAGACTTCTCTTCTCGCTTCATTTCATTCATTTGATCCTCAATCGCTGATACTCTTTCTTCCAGTTGATCGAGTCAGTTACTGAAGCTTGTGCATTTGTCACATATTTCTCGTGTCATGGTTTTTATCACTGTCAGTTCGTTTATGGCCCTCTCTGCATTGATTATTCTAGTTATCCATTCTTCCATTCTTTTTCCAAGATTTTTAGTTTCTTTGTGCTGGGTACGTAATTCCTCCTTTAGCTCTGAGAAGTTTGATGGACTGAAGCTTTCTTCTTTCAGCTCGTCAAAGTCATTCTCTGTCCAGCTTTGATCCATTGCTGGCGATGAGCTGCATTCCTTTGGAGGGGGAGATGCGCTGTTATTTTTTGAATTTCCAGCTTTTCTGCCCTGCTTTTTCCCCATCTTTGTGGTTTTATCTGCCTTTGGTCTTTGATGATGGTGACGTACTGATAGGTTTTTGCTGTGGGTGTCCTTCCTGTTTGTTAGTTTTCCTTCTAACAGTCAGGACCCTCAGCTGTAGGTCTTTTGGAGATTGCTTGAGTTCCACTCTAGACCTGTTTGCCTGGGTATCAGCAGCAGAGGCTGCAGAAGATAGAATGTTGTTGAACAGCAAGTGTACCTGTCTGATTCTTGCTTTGGAAGCTTCGTCTCAGGGGTGTACCCCGCCGTGTGAGGCGTGGGGTGTTGGTCTGCCCCGAGTTGGGGATATCTCTCAGCTAGGCTACTCTGGGGTCAGGGACCCACTTGAGCAGGCAGTCTGTCCATTCTCAGATGTCAACCTCTGTGTTGGGAGATCCACTGCTCTCTTCAAAGCTGTCAGACAGGGTTGTTTGCGTCTGCAGAGGTTTCTACTGCTTTTTTTTGTTTGTTTAGCTGTGCCCTGTCCCCAGAGTTGGAGTCTACAGAGACTGGCAGGCCTCCTTGAACTGCTGTGGGCTCCACACAGTTTGAGCTTCCCAGGGGCTTTGTTTACCTACTTACACCTCAGCAATGACGGGCACCCCTCCCCCAGCCTCGCTGCTGCCTTGCAGTTAGATCGCAGACTGCTGTGCCAGCAATGAGGGAGGCTCCGTGGGCATAGGACCCTCCTGGCCAGCTGTGGGATATAATCTCCTGGTGTGCCGTTTGCTAAGACCCTTGGTAAAGCGCAGTATTGGGGTGGGAGTTACCTGATTTTCCAGGTGTTGTGTGTCTCAGTTCCCCTGGCTAGGAAAAGGGATTCCCTTCCCCCTTGCACTTCCCAGGTGAGGCGATGCCTCGCCCTGCTTGAGCTCTCACTGGTTGGGCTGTAGCAGCGGACCAGCACTGATTGTCTGGCACTCCCTAGTGAGATGAACACAGTACCTCAGTTGAAAATGCAGAAATCATCCATCTTCTGTGTCACTCGCACTGGGAGCTGGAGGCTGAAGGTGTTCCTATTCGGCCATCTTGCTCCGCCCGGCAGGAATGAATTCTTACCTGTCTATTATTATGCTAACAAAAAGGCATAGATCACCAGGGACTCTTTTGTGTTTGCTTTCACAAACATTTTGTACCAGCATCTTATGTTCAGAGTAGGAAAGCTAGACAGGGTGATGACTGCAAGATTTTTTTATTCCTTGACAACTGTTCTGCTCATCCTCCAGCTGAAGTTCTCATAAAAAATGCTTATGGCCTGTACTTTCCCCCAAACATGACTCCATTAATTGTGACCAGAGTATCCTTAGATCAATGAACAGTAAATATAAAAACACTCTACTGAACAGCATGCTACAGCAGTGAAAAGAGGTGTGGATGTGGAAGATTTCAAAAGGAGTTTAGCATGACGGCTGCTGGATATGTTCTTACCAACCCTGGGAACACAGTGACTAATACACAGTTGTGCATGCCTGGCACAATCTCTGGTCTGTGACTCTGTTCAGTGAGGATAATTAAGAAGTTGGTGACTTTGAGGGATTCTATATATCAAGTGAGAAAAAATGATGTCTGACCTCCTTACCTATTCAAAAAAACATACCTTCAGTCTTCATCAGTATGCTAGAAGAAGTGGATATTGAAGAAGTTTTTAACATTGATAATGAATGTCCAGTTGTTCATCCATTGATCAATGGTAAAATAGCTGAAATGGTTCCAAATCAAGATGATCAGGATAAAAGTGACAATGAAGATGAAGTTGTTAAGACTGAAGAAAAAGTGCCTGTGGACAATGTGGTGAAAATGTAATGGGGTTACTGAAAGACTAGAGCAGTGTGCATTAATAACAGAACAAGAGTCATGTCTATTTATAAAATCAAAGAGAGACTTTGAAGACAAATATCATAGTTAATGAATCAGAAGACTCTAGAGGAAACATTTTAAAAAGCCATCCACCAGGCCAGGCATGGTAGCTCACACCTGTAATCCCAGCATTTTGGGAAGCCAAGGCAATTGTATCACCTGAGCCCAGGAGTTCGAGACCAGCCTGGACAACATGGTGAAACCCTGTCTCTACTGAAAATGCAATAATTAGCCGGGTGTGGTGGCAGGTGCCTGTAGTTTTGGCTACTTGGGAGGCTGAGGTAGGAGTGTATCTTGAATCCAGGAGGCAGAGGTTGCAGTGAGCCGAGATTGCACCATTGCACTCCAGCCTGGGTGACAGAGCGAGACTCTGTCTCAAAAAGAAAAAAAGCCATCCAGCAGAATGACTCCTTATCCCTAGACAACCTACCACTTCCTGGTCCCTTAATTGCTTCTGATAAAAAAATAAAATACAGTGTGCAGTAAGCTTTTAGTCAAAACACAACATCATCAGTGGAGACCGAAAGCCTGCTGCTGTTTGTGGTTGCTGATGTTTAACAGCCCAAACAGGTTTTCTGGTAATGCTACCATGCTGCTTAGTTACCCTGAACACATTATTTTTTCACTGCATTCACGGTATCTCATATTTTTTACTGTTAAGTACTGCGTGTGAACAAGTGTAAGAAAATTATTGCTTTTTAGTAGCACATAAATTCAGAGTCAGGAATGATGGTGATGCCAAACAGCATAGATTATTTACATAGGTGGCTGAGATTGTGATACTTTTGCTTTCTGATAGTACAATGTATGCAAACTTGGTTTATGCAAAAAAGTATGTAAAATATTGGATAAAATTACCTTCAGGCTATGTGTGTAGGTGTGTATAAATCATAAATGAATTTCGTGTTTAGACTTGAGTCCCATCTCCAAGATATCTCATTAAGTGTATGCAAATATTCCAAAATCCAAAATCCAGAACAGTATGCATTTTACATAAGGGTTACTAAACCTGTATTATCAAATAGTTTGAAAACCCATTATAACTCTTTATTTGAAATGTGTTTTTAAATAGACAAAAAAATTACTTGTCAATTTTTTAAGTTTTGGTATGAGAAAAGTGGTATGGGACACAGACGCATTGTTTGGCAGTAAAATCATGGAACAACGGGAACATTTGCAAACATCCAATTTTAAAATGCTTTGTTCATAGCAGGAGTTGCTTTTGAAAAGCAATTACTTTTACATTCATTGTTAAAACATTACTTTAAACTTAGGGGATGGATTAAGTGTGTTTATATTTTCAAAAAACGTCTGTTGGATAGCATACTACTGACAGCCACTTGTCATCACAGAAAAGAACAGAAAATCTGGAACACTTGTCTTTTCATTTAAAAAGATGCAAATTATACATCTCTAAGTTAATTATTCAGTACTTTGCCATGATAAATGCAGAGAAACTTTTATGGTAATAAAGATTTCCACGATCGCTTCCCGTCTCATTGCAACATCTACTGTTTTATTTCGTTTTCATAAAACTAAGTGCATCCACACAGTCTGTATCACAAAGAGGGCAATATATCAGGATAGGATTGTCGTAAATGAATGAGTGGGGCAGGGCACTGTCAAGCCCACTGCTTGGTGTGATTCTCACTTGTAATAAAGCAAATAAACGACCACAAAATATCTCCTTCCTTCTATCCTTTGCAATGTGACTTTGCAGCTCCTTTCAAAGAGAGAAATTATTTCCCCTTCCCTTGAATCTGGGGTAGCCTTGTGCCTTACTTTGGCCAATGGAGCATGGCAGAAGCACCACAGAGTCCGTTTCAAACGTGGGCCACTAGACTCTTTGTCTGCTTCTGCTCTAGATTGTGGAACTCTGCCACCAGGTGATCAAGCATGGGCTTCTTAGAAATATGAATCCCCAGAGCACTCCTTCAGAGATTCTGATTCATTGGGTCCAGGGATTTATACTTTTATCAAGCACCAGAAGTAATTCTGATTCAGGAGGTCTTCAGATAATACCTCAAAAAAACACTGCAAACCTGGATTATGGAGTGGACTCAACTCCAAGCATATTATCAGAATCAGAAAATACATATGAACTAGGGTTCACTCAGAGCAGCCTAAACTCAGTGGTAAGGTTGCATCAGTGTATGCTCCTGGTGCATGTAGGGAGTATCCCACACTGTGACAATATTGATGCAACAAATAGAAGGAGGACCTCCAGAGAAGAGGAAAAGAAGGGCCCCTGAAGGTTTCCCTGTGTGTCAACTTTGCAGGATTCCTGAGCTTGACTTCAGTTCTGATTTTGTCTTTTGCTAACTTCATGATCTTGGATAATTCCCCTAACCTCTCTAAGCTTTAGCCTTCCTATCTATAAAGTGGGAATTCTAACTGTGTCATAAGTTTATTGCAAGAAGAAAATGAGGTAAGTTACAGAAAGCACTTAATACAGAACCTGGCATACAGAAGGTGCTAACTATTTATTATTCATGTTTCATTATGATATTGTTATCCTTAAAAACCTACTCCTCTTAGAATGTGAAGAAATAAGAATGCTTTTGCACTGTTGGTGGGAGTGTAAATTAGTTCAACCATTGTGGAAGACAGTGCAGGGATTCCTCAAGGATCTAGAATTAGAATTACCATGTGACCTGGCAATCCCATTACTGGGTATATACCCAAAGGATTATAAATCATGCTGCTATAAAGACCCATGCACTCGTATGTTTATTGCGGCACTATTCACAATAGCAAAGACTTGGAACCAACCCAAATGTCCATCAATGACAGACTGGATTAAGAAAATGTGGCACAGATACACCATGGAATACTATGCAGCCATAAAAAGGGATGAGTTAATGTCCTTTGCAGGGACATGGATGAAGCTGGAAACCATCATTCTCAGCAAACTATCACAAGGACAGAAACCAAACATCACATGTTCTCACTCATAGGTGGGAATTGAACAATGAGATCACTTGGACACAGGGCAGGGAACATCACACACTGGGGCCTGTCAGGGGGCTGGGGGAGGGATAGCATTAGGAGAAACACCTAATGTAAATGATGAGTTGATGGGTGCAGCAAACCAACATGGTACATGTATAGCTATGTATCAAACCTGCACGTTGTGCACATGTACCCTAGAACTTAAAGTATATTAAAAAATAAAGTTGAGGTTTTCCCATTAATTTAAAAAAACATCTACTCCTCTCAAAGGGCTAATTTGCATTTCTGGACATCTCCAAATCCCTCAATGGAAGCCTGTCTCACATATAGTCAGACTCTGAAATCAGCCACATCTTGGTTCCTGTCCTCAACTCCACCACATGTGACTTCAAGCAAGTCACTTATAAATCTCAGTGTTTTCATCTGTAAAACAGGGACAACAATATTACCTTACACCATAGGGTTGCGAAGATTAGAAGAGTTAATGTTCAATACCTCACACACTGCAACCCACAGCAAATATTAGCAATTAGCATTATTTCCTCAGGGCTATTCTCCATAAATTCTGAAATCCAAATCAAGAAAATGCACTTGCAGGTTTACAAGAAGCAACCCAGAAATTCAATGGTAAGGTCGCATCACTGTATGCTGTTAGCGCAGGTAGGGAGAATCCCTCAGTGTGATAAGATTGGTGGAACAATTAGAAAGAGGGCCTCCAGAGAAGGAGGAAAGAAGAGTCCCTAGAGTTTTCCTGAGGCACAGACCCTAAAAACAGAACTATCTGGTGTTTGGAGCTGCAAGAAGAAGAATAAATTTGCTTTTGTGGGACTCATGTTGCCAGAAGCTCATCTGTGAGTGAATAATGAAGTTGAGATGTACGTGGTCACCAAAAACAGCCAAACAAACACACAAAAAAAACAGGTCAGGGCTTTGAGGCCCAGGAAGTAATTTAGGAAGATAATAAAGGCATCCTCCCATCTCTATCACCTCTTTTACTACCTAAACCAGACCCTCCTAACCCATGGCCTACAAAAGTGCAGGACTTTCAACTGGTCCCTCTGCATCTTGCTCTTCTGTTCCTTAGCTCCACTCAGCACACCAAAACCCAAATTATTTACTGAAAACCCCACTTGCCTCACACCATACTCCTGGGTAAAAACCTACAGAGGGCTGGGTGTGGTAGTTCGTGCCTGTAATCCCTGCACTTTGGGAGGCTGAGGAAGGTGGATCACTTGATGTCAGGGGTTCGATACTAGCCTGGCCAACATGGTGAAACCCTGTCTCTACTAAAAATACAAAAATTAGCTGGGTGTGGGGGCAGGCGCCTGTAATCCCAGCTACTTGGGAGGCTGAGGCAGGAGGATCGCTTGAACCTGAGAGGCAGAGGTCGCAGTAAACTGAGATCACGCCATTCCACTCCAGCCTGGGCAACAATAGCGAAACCAAACTCCATCTTAAAAAACAAACAAACAAAAAACCCTACAGAGGCCACTCCTATTGGGTCTGATGTTAATACTTCATTCTTACATAGTAGGCTTCACCCTGCTGCTGTGTCCATGAAATTCTTCTCATTACAGTCATAATACAGTAGTCCCCCTTTATCCAAGAGAGATACATTCCAGCACCCCCACAGTGGATTCCTGAAACCTTAGGTAGTACCAAACCCTACATATACTATGTTTTTTTCCCCTACACATACATACCTATGATAAGGTTTAATTACGATTAAGTTAATCACAATGAGATCACTTGGACTCGGGAAGGGGAACATCACACACCCGGGCCTATCATGGGGAGGGGGGAGGGGGGAGGGATTGCATTGGGAGTTATACCTGATATAAATGACGAATTGATGGGTGCTGACGAGTTGATGGGTGCAGCACACCAACATGGCACAAGTATACATGTATAACAAACCTGCACGTTATGCACATGTGCCCTAGAACTTAAAGTATAATAATAATAATAAAAAAGATTAAGTTAATCTGACACAACACATAGCTGTCTATCAGAACACATTTCTGTTTACGTTTTCCATCCACAAATTGAAGGCCTTTTCCATTTTAACTAAGCACTTATCGCTTGCTATTTGAGGTGCCACAGCAAAACTAGCACTACACTACCATGACATAGATCTGGTAACTGAGAGGACTGCAAAGGGGCAGGTAGGGTATGCAAGATCAACACACTGGCCAAAGGGATGATGCATGTCCCAGGCAGGATGGAGCAGGATGGCGTGAGATTTCATCCCAATACTTGGAACAGTGTGCAATTTAAAACAGATGAATTATTCATTTCTGGAATTTTCCGTTTAATATTTTCAGACCATGGGTAACTGAAAATGTGGAAAACAAAACTATGGATAAGGAGGGATTACTGTAGGCTTCCAACTGCCAGAAGCAGGGGGAGGGTGATACTCTCCTGAACATTCTTGTAGTCCAAGTTAGAAGACAAATGTAGCAAAATTCCCCAGACCTTCACATGTTAGGTCTGATTTAATTGCATTCTAGCCAACGCTAAACAAGATTTTTTAGGTTGTTTTAATTTTGCATTCAGAATAAATCTGCCATAGCTGAACATTTTCCCATGTTGGCTTTTTCACTGGTTGTATTTTATTCTTTTTTAAAATATTTTTCTTTTATGACTTACAAATCATTTCCCATATTCTGATTTCTTATAATAAGATTTTCTCTAACCTTTTAAAATCTATTTCATTTTTAAATACGTTCTCAGAACCAGAAGTCTTGGTTCTCTTAAAGGGTCACTTGCTTGGGTAGAGCTAGGATTCTGACTTCCAACCTCCCATAGTCATGCCTGTGGCTCACTTCAATATTGGAATCTTCCACAAATTATTTTTGGCAACCAAAGAGGGAATGAACTGTGTCTAATGGCAAAGGGATGCCAGCCCCGTGAAGTGTGGCAGGGTTGCCTTGCATTCCTCAGAGCTTGAAGAAAAGTTGAGAAAAAAAAAAATGCTAACATTTAAAAGCTTACCTCAAGGCCTCTGATAAGGAGCATGTTTCTGAGACTGAAGTGTTCCTGTCTTTCATATTTTATAACCTTGCCGTTGCAGCAGGAGAGCCATGGAGAAAGAGAGATGGAAGCACGGAGAATGGGAGATTGGCTTGGCCCTGAAAGGAAAATGCCCGCAGTGTTACTTGTTTTCCCACGTTTTCCAGTTCAGCTGAGAGTACAAAAGAAGCCTACAACACGTGAGACTACATGGGCCTTCCCCTTAGTGTCGGAGGGGCTCGTAAGGTAGGATCAACTTTGGGGAAATCTGGAGCTGTCTATAGAAACCTCATGATGTCTGCTAACTTAAAGCCCTGTTTAATTGATTATGAGACTTTCAGCTAAGGAGCCTGAGCTCTCTGGAAAGTGTTCTGTCAATTCCTGCAAAAGCCTTGCATCAAGCAAACTATAAATCCTTAGAGGTAACATGGAAGGAAAAATAACATTAAAAATATTCTTACTGCTATTGTTAGTGGTGGTCTTATTCTGTTCTAAGATTATATGGGCTCTTAGGAACTTCAGGAATTCCTGAGAATTATTTGTGGGAAAGCAAACATTTTTAAGCCTCACTAACAAAGGAGAAACAATTTATCAGAGCCCTAGTTCAGGAGGGGACCATCTTTGTTCTACCCCTGGCTTTAGCTGAAAAGACCGTGTTTACTCTCAACTTAAATATTCTCAAAATGTCCGAGGGATCAGGGCTTTATTCTTTGATTCTAAATAATAACTTCTCCATAAAATCCTCACTTCTGGAGCTGATAGTCAAGTCCAAATCTTATTAAAGTCTTCATTCGGAATGCATATCCAAATAAAAACATATGATAACTTTTCAAAAATTTATCTCAGATTTTATGTCACCAAATATTAAATTTTAGGGTGCATAAGAATGACACAAAGCACATATTTAAAAAGCATATTCCTGGCTTCAATTCAGAAATACCAACCCAGGTGAATTTAATATAAATGGGCCAAGGCCACAATTTGAAAAACATGTCTTTAGACTTTTCTCAGTTAAATACAACCAAACAGAAATTGCTAAATGACATCCATCATGTCTTGTTACACAGCTTGCTGAGGAAGCATTCTTGAGTCTGCCTACCAGACAGAAAAAAAAAAAAAAAAAAGGAATTCTTTTATGGTTAGCAGTGTCCACTCTCTTTTATGAGGAAAATAAAAGCCTCCACCCAAACAAAATTCCATTTAGGTCTCTTGGCCCAAACTTGTCCCGTGGCCTCTGATAGCCACCACAGGGCCTGAGAACGCTGGTAACAAAGCTGTCATGATTAGTCCCAGTGATCATGACCCAACACTAGGGCTTACTATGTTGCCAACCTCAACAGAATCAGGATCCTGTCTATAAAGAACATGAAATAAACACTAGGTAACTCCTAGTGTCTACCTGAAAAGGGAAGAAAGCAAATAAATGTTGAATATCTACTATTATACACGGAAAATTCTGGAATAGGTACTTTCACAGTTTAAAAAATCTCATTTAACAAAACATTATAGATACTATAAATACAGTGCCTGTAAACGGAGCCCTTTGCTTTTGTCATATCTTGTCTGATGATTTTCTAAAAAGATTACCTTTAAAAGTTTCTATTTAATGTAATTGTAATCACTCAAAACTGAGTTTTCAAGTGTGTCTCTAAGCTGTATTATACTATAGTTTTCTGTATTGAGGTCCTTTGTTCTGTTTTGGTTGTTTCAGGCAGCAAGAGAAAAATTTTTATGCAAACTTTGGGCATAATATGTTTAATCCATTTGAGATATTAATAAAAGGAACCAAATCCCTTCCCTATTTTCCCAAAGACAAAAATATTTTTAAAACCCTAAGACCTCAAATATAGCTATTATGTGGTATACGGTGATTTCCCTGAGAGATTGGGACATTAAAATTTTTCTTTTGTTCTCAATTTTTAAAAGGAAACTAAATGCAAAAAAAAAAAAAAATACTAATACAATGCACAAGACACCAATTAAAACATGGGAATCAAGAAGCACAAAGGTGAATGTTCTCATAGGAACCTCGGATCATGTACCCTGTTTCTATGCATGATCTGGGTGTTTCTGCGGATAAACCTGACATTCTGTTTGTTTGTTTTGTTTTGTTTTTTAAGATAGAGTTTCGTTCTTGTTACCCAGGCTGACGTGCAGTGACATGATCTCGGCTCACTGCAACCTCTGCCTCCTGGGTTCGAGCAATTCTCCTACCTCAGTCGCCCAAGTAGCTGGGATTGCAGGCACCCACCACCATGCCCAGCTAATTTTTTGTATTTTTAGTAGAGATGGAGTTTTATCATGTTGGCCAGGCTGGTCTCGAACCCCTGACCTCAGGTGATCCACCCATCTCAGCCTCCCAAAGTGCAGGGATTACAGGCATGAGTCACCATGCCCTGCCTAACCTGACATTCTGGTCATGAACCCTTGTAAATCTGTAACTGCCTGGACAGTCATCATATGTTTAGAGGTGAAAACAACTACTAGAATAATTGCTTATTAAACTTTGTATTTATTTTTATTCTCTGCATTGTATCTATAAACAATATAATTATCTGCATTTTTTTTCCTCTGCATTGTATCTTAAAGCAATATATTTACCTGTATTTACAAGTCTTTAGTTTCCATTACCAGAATTGGGTTGATGGATCGACACAGTGCTAAAAAACTGATCTAGGCTGGGCGCGGAGGCTCACACCTGTAATGCCAGCACTTTCGGAGGCCAAGGCAGGTGGATCACAAGGTCAGGAGTTCAAGACCAGCCTGGCCAACATGGTGAAACCCTGTCTCTACTAAAAATACAAAAATTAGCTGAGCGTGGTGATACGTGTCTGTAATCCCATCTACTTGGGAGGTTGGGGTTGGAGAATCGCTTGAACCCTGGGAGGCGAAGGTTACAGTGAGCACACCAGCCTGGGTGACAGAGCAAGACTCCATCTCAAATAAATAAATAAATATAAAAATTCTAATCTATTCAGTAAACAGATCAGTCCACAAGGCCCCAAAATGAGTCAGACTGAATGTGTGACACTTAACTGAATTGTTTAGACATTTTATAGTCGTAGACATCCAATCT
Source organism: Rhinopithecus roxellana (assembly GCF_007565055.1). Classification (NCBI taxonomy): domain Eukaryota; kingdom Metazoa; phylum Chordata; class Mammalia; order Primates; family Cercopithecidae; genus Rhinopithecus; species Rhinopithecus roxellana. The sequence goes on from NC_044550.1 coordinate 19,880,880, forward strand.
CACTCCTAGAATAGGAGGCAATTGAACAAGCATCACACAGATTTCTTTGACTTTGAGGGGTTAAATCTGCTGGAGAGTTTTGGTCTCTTCCCTTTGTCATCTCCCCCTACCCTCCTTCTTCCCTCCAAGTCAGAGAAGGGAACAGAAAGGCACAATATACAAACTAAACATTATATGTAATGCTATGTTCCCCAAGTCTGTCCCCTTCTTTTAGGTGGAAACTCTGATGTGCGAACCCCATGATGTAGAACTAATTCTTGGTTTGGAGCAGGGGTTGGCAAACTTTTTCTGTAAAGGGTTAAAGAGTAAATATTTTCAGCTTTTCAGGCTGTAAGATCTCTGTCCTAAACTCCTCACCTCTTCTGTTGGATCATGAAAGCAGCCACAGATAAAACATAAACAAATTGGCATAGCTATGTTGCAATAAAACTTTATTTACAGAATCAGGCAGTGAGCCAGGTCATTTGCCGACTGCTGGTCTACAGAACTCTAGCTAGTTTATTTTTTCTCATTGTATTAAGGATATATTCTATTTTAGAGTTCAGTAATTCAATGCTAATTTTTAAAAATATACACGGTTGCCTGATTCCAGTTTATTTCTTGACACTACTATTCTAATTAATCTATCAGGCATTCTTCTAATTGTAAAACTTCTAGCTCCAATTTCAGATTCCTTTAATTTTCTTTACCTTTATCACAACCCAAATTTCCGCAGTCTTCATCTGCTGATGAGTACAATCCCAGCTGAGTTAGAACACATTAGCCTTATTACTTGCTTTAATTAGTGTAAGGTATCAGAAAAAGGTATCCCAAAATATGCCACTTTGGCATAAAAATTATTTTGAGTTGGAGGCATATGAGAATCAACAGATGTAGAAAGAAGTCTTCCTGGAACTTTCCACATCCAACTAAAGCAGACAATTCTGAGAAGCGAGAACTGCCATGAATGTCCTCGCCTTGATGGCCAAGGAGATGGAAGGTCTGCACCAAGGTGGGCCTGAACAAACAAACCTTACTCCATTTGTTTCTCCCACATATTCACCCTCCCTCTATTTGCCACTTGTCTTAGTCCATTTTGTGCTGCTATAACAGAATACCTGAGGGTAGATAATTTATAACGAACAGAGATCTGTTTCTTACGGTTCTAGAGGCTAGAAAGTCCAAGATTGAAGGACTGACATCTGGAGAGGGTCTTCTTGTGGCATTATCCCATCCCAGAAGGTAGAAACACAAGTGGGCACTTTTGTGAGAAAGAGAAGGGGGCTGAACTCAATCTTTTATCAGGTACCTACTTTCAAGATAACACACTCCTGCATGCAGCAGTATTAATCCATGTCTGAGAGCAGAGCCCTCATGTCCTAATCACCTGTTAGGATGCTACCTTTAAACACTGTTGCCTTGGAGATTAAGTTTCCAACACATGAACTTTGGGAGGCAAATTCAAACCACAGCACCACCTTTGAAAGCCTGAAACCCTTTTTCTTTGTTTTGTTTCTTTACCAATTTTTGTTTTGTTTCGTATTTTTTTGTTTTTTTTTTTCATTAAAATGTTATTGGCCGGGCACAGTGGCTCACACCTGTAATTCCAGCACTTTGGGAGTCTGAGGTAGATGGATTACCTGAGGTTAAGAGTTTGATACCAGCCTGGCCAACATAGTGAAACTCAGTCTCTACTGAAAATAAAAAAATTTATCTGGGTGGCATGCACCTGTAGTCCCAAGCTACTAGGGAGGCTGAGGCAGGAAAACTACTTGAACCTGGGAGGTTGAGGTTACAATGAGCTGAGATCGGCCCCATCTCAAAAATAAATACAAATAAAACAAAAGATGCTATCTAAACCAAATTCTAGCCTTTCTTTCAACTACTCTTCAAGAGGTTTCTGCCTTGCTGTGCACTGCATCCATTAATAAACTGGTTTTCTCTTGTTAACTTTTTTTTGGTCTAATTTATAGGGCCCTCACCAGAGAACATGAGTAGATGGAGCATATTTTTTGTCCCCTACAAAAGCTATTGCTGTATAACAAAGCAATCCAAAACTCAGTGTCTTAAGGCAACTACGTAATATCTTTTCGTGAGTCGTTGGGTCAGATGGTTTAAATATCTCTTCACTTTTTCATCATAACGTTCTCACCAGTTCTTGGTATTTATCATTCCAAATGAACTAATAAAATAATATCCTCTAATTCCCAAAATAAATCATTGAGATTTTAATTGCAATTTCCCCATTTATTTTAGAAAGACTGACGTTTTTATGATATTGTTTTTTCACCTAAAACCATGATACACCCTTCCATTTCTTCAGACCTTGTTTTCTGTCTTTTCCTAAAATTTTACAGTTGTATTCAAACAGGCCCTGTTTTTTTTTCTTAATTTTGCTCATAAGCATTTTACAAGTTGCATGGCTATCATTGGGGCATTTTCATTTGTAGTCAATTATTGTTAATACAGAGAATTTTGATTTTTATACATTTATCTTATGCCGACCCTCTTTACTAAAGTCAAATTTAAGTTTTAAATTTCCCTTTCTACAAAATTATATTGTACTTTTCATTTTTCTTTCAATTCTCGATTTAGAACTCTTGTTTCTTCTTACTCTTTTCTTACTATTCCTTACCATGTGCCCAGTGTTGTTACAAGCATTAAATAAAATAGCATATGCCAAGCACTTTGCACAATGGCTGGCGAAAAGAGCAGTAAGCACTCAGTAAATGTTAGCCATTATTAAGAATTTGCTGTTTATTCAAGATGAATTTAAACTTTATGCTATACTTTGGTCATCATCCTAGTCATAGTCATGAGATCTTTTGACTACATGAAGTGGGAAAAAAAAATATATGTGTGGAAAACTCTGGGAAACAGTATACAATTCTATTTCATATTCCCATATTCCTAATACCTGTTAATATCCAGACTATACAAATAATGAGCTAACACATGAAGTACCATTTATAGTTAGTTCAATTCTAAAGATTAAATGTAAGATTTTATGCTTTGATGAGAAGTATCAAATTGAATTTTTTATATGAAAATTATAATGCTTATGAAATGCAGCTTTAATATAACCAATGAACACAATTAAAGCAGACCTTCCTAATTAAATATAACGTTGAGAATAATCTATGTTTCTAATTCTGATATTCCACTACCTATGTTGAAAGACACTTGATTCTGCTTTCCCAAAGTGTTTTAAAATTTTTTTTCTACTACATTTGAATTTATCTATGCTTGCTTTAGACAAATGTTTCCACTTTTCTGCTTTTTCCCCTTGTAAAAATACACTTTAAAAAAAAATCTAAGAAACACAAGAGAAGTTGGACACAAGGAAAAAGAAGTGCGGCTGAACCAAGAATACTGTGTTTTGACTGCCTTTGGATTTGTATCTACCATGTATCACTACAGTCATGTGCAGCATAAGGATGTTTCAGTAAACAACAGACTACATTCCTAGACCGACTACATACCTACAGAGGGTAGTCCCATAAGATCGTAATGCTGTATTTTTACTGTACCATTTCTATGTTTACATATACAAATACTTACCATTGTACTACAACCGCCTATAGTATTCAGCACAGTAACATGCTGTTCAGGTTTGTAGCCTAGGAGCAACAGACTATACCATATAGCCTAGGTGTGTAGTAGGCTGCATCATCTACGATTAAGTCAACTCTATGATGTTTGCACAATGACAACATCACCTTAGGGCACATTTCTCAGAATGTATCCCTGTCATTAGTCACTTGGCTCAATGGGCTAGAGAGTGGTACTATGAAGCAAAGATTCCAAGGTCTAGTCTTGTCAATTTTAGTATCACTGTATTTCTTGGCCAAAAGACTGTATTTTAAAAGTAAATAAATATTAATAAAAGCAACAGTTCTTGAATGCAATATTTCATTTAATTCCTGACTATAACTTTTGCTTCACAAACAAGGAAACTGAGGCCCAATAAAGCTGAAAGTCAAAAACCAAGGAGGAATTAGTGGTTTGACTTCAGAATCTGAATTCTTAATCACAAAACTATACTCTCTTAAACTTTTGTCTTCTGTTTTACCAAAACATTTTCTCCTAGGTAACTAAACTTTTAACTGATTTCTTACTCAAAATTCTTTATTGCTACGATGCAGTAGAAAAGAAAAGCGCATTTTCTGAGGACAAAGTTTGCACTGTGCACCTGGAAAAGCCACAGAGATGATTTAGGGTATCTGAAGAGAGAAATTTCCGAGCAGCAAAGCATTCAAGAGGTGACTTGGGTGCTGTTAAGAGCATTCCATTTTAAAATGCAAAATTCTTCTGCATTTTTCAGCAATTCTGTAAAATACCTAGTAGCCTTCCCATGAATTCTCTTGCTGCCTAAATTATCTGGAGTAAGTTTCTATCATTTGCTACCAAGAACCCTGATCATAACAGGTGGCACGTGAAAAAAAAAAAAAAAAGTGTACTTTTCATAAAATTCTTGATACTGCTATCAATTGGGTGTTGCTGAAAAGATATCCAAAAATGTGGATGCGACTTTGGAACTGGGTAACAGGCAGAGGTTGGAACAGTTTGGATGGCTCAGAAGAAGACACCAAAATGTGGGAAAGTTTAGAATCTCTTACAAGATTGTTGAATGGCTTTGACAAAAATGCTGATACTGATAAGGTCCAGGCTGAGGTGATCTCAGATGGAGATGAGGAACTTGTTGGGAACTGGAGCAAAGGTGACTCTTGTTATGTTTTAGCAAAGAGACTGGTGGCATTTCGCCCCTACCCTAAGAGATTTGTGGAACTTTGGACTTGAGAGAGATGATTTAGGGTGAGAGAGATGATTTAGGGTATCTGGAGGGAGAAATTTCTAAGCAGCAAAGCATTCAAACAGTGACGTGGGTGCTGTTAAGAGCATTCCATTTTAAAAGGAAAACAGAGCATAAAAGTTCAGAAAAATTGCAGCCTGACGATGCAGTAGAAAAGAAAAGCGCATTTTTTGAGGACAAAGCTTGCACTGTGCACCTGGAAAAGCCACAGACGGTCTTAAAGCCAGTCAGTTAAAGAAGCCAGGTGGTGGCTATACCCCGCAAAGTCACAGGTGCAGATCTGCCCAAGACTCTGGAAAACTATTTCTTGCATCAGCATGACCTGGAGTCAAATAAGATGATTTTGGAGCTTTAAAATTTGACTGCCCCGCTGGATTTTGGACTTACATGGGCCCTGTAACCCTTGTTTTGGCCAATTTCTCCCATTTGGAACAGCTGTATTTACCCAATACCTGTACCCCCATTGTATCTAGGAATAACTATCTTGCTTTTGATTTTACAGGCTCACAGGTGTAAGGAACTTGCCTTGTCTCAGATGAGACTTTGGACTGTGGACTTTTGGGTTAATGCTGCAATGAGTAAAGACTTGGGGGACTGTTGAGAAGTCATGATTGGTTTTGAAATGTGAGGACATGAGATTTGGAGGGGCCGGGGCAGAGTGATACGGTTTGGCTCTGTGTCCCCACCCAAATCTCATCTTGAATTGTACTCCCATAATTCCCACGTGTTGTGGGAGGGACCTGGTGGGAGATAATTTAAATCATGGGGGCGGTTTCCCCCATACTGTTCTCATGGTAGTGAATAAGTCTCACGAGATCTGACGGTTTTATCAGGGGTTTCCACTTTTGCGTCTTCCCCATTTTCTCTTGCTGCCAACCATGTAAGAAGTGCATTTCACCTCCCACCATGATTCTGAGGCTTCCCCAGTCATGTGGAACTGTAAGCCCAATCAAACCTTTTTTCCTTCCCAGTCTCAGGTGCGTCTTTAATCAGCAGCGTGAAAATGGACTAATACAAGAAACGTATCCCTACTCCCCAATTCCAAATATAGAGAACAGAATGGCAACTTTGGTACTTACTCACAACTCATGGTCACCAATATTCCCAGTCTACTTGTCTTCCTATACCCACAGAAGTCTGCATTTCCTAACCCTCCTTACATGTGAGTGGGGCCGTGTGAACTGTTTTGCACGATGAACTAGCAGGTGATGTGTGTCACTTCTGATTCAAAACACTGAAGAGTTGGTGTGTAATTTTTATGCTCTTTCCCTCTAAAACCTCTTTTTGACATAGGAACATAAGGTGGGAGAATTTCACCCTGAATGACTAAGGTGAACAGAATGTCAACCTGTATAATCAAATGGCACAAATTTAGAGATGTGTTTCTACAGCATAGTTTTTCCTAAAGCAGTATGTACCCATCTATGTTCCAAATCCTTGGAAACTGTTATACAGGTGTTTTAAGAATATTAGAGAAATATTCAAAGAAACTTTTTTTTGGATGGACTAAGACTGCCTCATTATTTTCCCACTTAAATAATGGAACATAGGCTCCTGCTGTCAAAAATTTCACCGTAATACAGTATTCGAAACTAAGTATTGGATTTCAGTAATAAAAGATGCCTGCATTTTCCCTCTTCCATCAGAAACTTTTTCACAAGGAGGAAAGGGTATGTGGAAAAAAGCAATATAAAATGTATCACATAAGTAAGAAGCCAAAAAATTAATTTTATTGAGTAAAGTTCATTCAGAGCTTACACAGATCATAAGAATACTTTAGATTATAACAGCTGAAAAGATCAATAGCTGACTGGAAAGAAGAAAGGAGGCAGTTTCTATTTTCAATGTAGAAAAAAAAATCTAATTGCTACAGATGTCTTGTAAAATCCTCAAAACAAGGTCTAGCCAAGTTTATTGTTTGGTAATTTTTTCTTTTTTCAAGAGGAAAAAAAGCAAGATTCAATGTGTGTACTACTGGTTACAACTAATACAACAGCTTGAAAAAATCATGAGACAGAAGCATAAATATAATATAAAACGACAAAATTTTAAAATTGTATTGTAGGAATATAACTATAATAAGTGGAAAAGATACATTAAAACCATCAGCGTGTTACACTTGTTCAAAACAGAACTCACAAGGCAGACCAAAACTGATGCAAGTTAAGGAAAATGGTCTGTTTTTAGGAAGCATGTCCAGACAGACAACACAAAGAAATGCCAACAGAGACTATGTGGTCCCCTCTTGTTACTAGTAACGTGTGAAAGGTGGAGTGACTGGGTTAACAGCCTAAGCTTTCTCCAAGGATTTGTAGTATTCCATCAGTACAGTCCAAGCCTTGGGAGCCATGAAACCTTCAGGTGGTTTCTGGCCTTCTCGAGCAAGTTTGCGCATTCGTGTTCCTGAAATAAATTCAAAGTCTTCATGGCTAAAGGAGAGGAAAAAAAGAAAATTATTTCATAATTTTAGAAACTTAGATTTTTAAAAAGCATTTGTTCCTTCTGTTCATATTAGATAAGCTTAATGAAAAAAAATACTGAACATAGTACTTGTGAATATAAATCTGATTTCATATTTGTCACTGAACAAAAAACACCACGCTATTGAATATTACCAATTTTTAGAAACCAGAAAAAAAAAAAGTATGGAAATTTTTATTAAGACCATTGTAGAGTCACACGAAATTGTAAGAAATAATATAGCCAGTCACCACTGTACCCTTCATCCAGTTTCCTCCCAAGGGTAACATCTTGCAAAATAACAGCATATCACAGCCAGGGTATCAGTGTGGAAACAATCTACCAATCTGACTCAGACTTTCCTAATTTTACTTGTACTCATTTCTCTTATACACTTAATACTATATTACTTTATCACATGTGTAGGTTCATGTAGCTGCCACAGTGAAGTTACAGAACACTTCCAAAACCACGCCCATCCCACGGGTTGCCCTTTTATAGTCATACCTGCATCGCCCCTCTGCCCTCTCCTCCCCAGCTCCTGGCAGTCACTAATCTAGAATTAGATTTTTTTTTTTTCTCAAGAAAACACTAAATCTAATTTAGCTAGCACAAATTGAAAACTTTAAAGGAAGTTACAACCTGAAAGGCTAAATTAATGCTGAAATATTAAGAGTAAAATTGAATTTTTTTTTTTTTCTGGAACAGCAAGTAAATAGCAATAATCAATACTATTTAATTGACAAGACACAACAGAGGTAGCATTGATAGTTTTTCTCATCTTCACACATACAAAATCACACAATAGCCCTCAAATCACTAAGCACAGAGCACGTATAGGTATGGCATATATTGATTACCTTAAATTCATCCTCTTCTTTCAAACATGGGAATCAACCTGGATGGCCAACTATGACTCAGCAAGCATTCAGAATTGCCCAGGTCACCAGATCATGAGCCTGTTTACTTCTAGTTGGCAGTTCTATGTTCCTTCCTCTCTTCATTATTTATAGACTTAACCTGAGAACTCAGTGCAATCATAAACTACCAACTGGCCCTGGCTTCTGGAGGTATGCCAAGTATGTTTTAACTAATAATCACACTTCTACAAACCTAAAAGGAAATAATTAGAGGCAGACAAATATTATGCCTAAGACAGCTATGTGAAAGTCATTTTACAATAGCAAAATACTATAAATAACCTAAAGGCCAAAAGATCCTAAATAAGTTACAGTACAGTCCTGAGTAGAATATTACATAGTCATTAAAGTAAGGATGGGATAAGATGCTCATGATGTGATTAATGATAAATAAAATAAAATAACCAGGACACAAAACTATATATAAACATTGCTATGAACTCATAGGTGGAACCTTAGGGAAGTAATTAGAATTAAATGAGGCGAAAAGGGTGGGCCCCCCATGATGGGATTAATCCCCTTATAAGAAAACAAAGAGACAGGAGATTCTTGCTCTTTCCTCTACGTGAGGGCACAGCAAGAAGGCAGCCATCCACAACCAGGAAAAAGGGTCCTCACCAGACACTGCATCTGCTGGCACCTTGATCTTGGACTTCCCAACCTCTAGAACTGTGAGAAATAAATGTTTGTCATCTAAGCCTTCCAGGTTATGGTATTTTTTTATAGCAGCCTGAACTCAGACAAGTATCACTGCTATAATAGAGAAAAGAGAGAGAGAGAGAGAGAGAGAGAATGAATGAGCACATAAAGAAACATACCCTATGTACTCATTGTTGGGGTTTAAAAAAAAGAAGAAATATGCCCAAATGTTAACAGTGGTTATCTCTGGGAAGTGGTCTTACAAGTGCTTTTTATTCTGTTCATGTTTTCTGCAGTTTTCTACAATGATCATTTTATCAATTATTAATATTATCAAAATCAAACAAAAATATCAATTATTATCAATAATTTTATAATGAGTAAAAACTTATTTTAAAAATCTCTATCCAGGCCGGGCACGGTGGCTCAAGCCTGTAATCCCAGCACTTTGGGAGGCCGAGACGGGCGGATCACGAGGTCAGGAGATCGAGACCATCCTGGCTAACACGGTGAAACCTCGTCTCTACTAAAAAAATACAAAAAATTAGCCGGGCAAGATGGCGGGCGCCTGTAGTCCCAGCTACTCGGGAGACTGAGGCGAGAGAATGGCGTAAACCCGGGAGGCGGAGCTTGCAGTGAGCTGAGATCCGGCCACTGCACTCCAGCCTGGGCGACAGAGCGAGACTCCGTCTCAAAAAAAAAAAAAAAAAAAAAAAATCTCTATCCAAAGTGATCATTCTGGCCCCACAACAATTATAATGGCTATTAACACACCTGTAAATGACAGACATTAGCAGTAAAAAATATATCTGAATGGTGCTAGGGACATCAAATATATTCATAGTCAATAAATATTAACTAACCAGTGATAAGGTGGTTTATTTATCTAAGTAGGAGCTCAGTAAATATTTGGTGAAATATGAAAGGATAAATAGGTACATGTATAGGAAAATGTATTGGTTCAATATAGCACCATTCATAGCCCTCAGTGAGTGACTAATCTTTATACTGTGGCAAAAAGGGGAATTTAGCTTTACTGAATACTGTGGTCAACTTGTGCCACTCCTTTGTTTTTTGAAAGACATTAATGTTTTATTCAAATGTAACAAATTAAGAATGGGTCCTAGAAGTGGGTGGCAGAGGGTCTTAAGACAAAAAACTAACATGCATTAAGATGGGATAGGAGTGCTGATATAAATAAGTGAACACATAAATACATAATATAAGAAATGTCAGTTACTGAAGTTTGGGCTACTTCTTCATTCCCTTTTATTAAATCTGGACTATTCATATTAGAAGTTTCAGCATGCCCTTCATAATGATCTCATCAATAATCCTCTTCAGATCTGTCTTCTCTCTGACCTCACTCACCTCCACACTAGTCAGCTTTCCACCATCTTCCTTATCACAGTTCACTGAGTCTAGCTATGAGCTTGTGGGCTATCCGCTCACTAAGGTGGGCTCTAGAACAAGAAAGAAGTGTTATTATTTCCTTAGTGATCTAGGTGGTATATCAAGCTTCTGGTTTCTTCTGTTTGACGTTTGTTATCTGTGTGCTCAATGACTCAACTGCTCATAGGGTTTATATGAGTCTTGGGCTTTTTTATTTTTTTTTTTTTTTAACACCAGTCTCCAAGCATCTCCTGTACCTGACCTACCCCTCTGCCTGATCACTGTTGTCAGTTCGTACAATCAACTTGACACTTGGTTCCTGGTCTAGTTCTACCTCTTAGCTTCACTACTGGCTCCAATTCTGGCCTTTCCAACTTCCCAGTGAGGAACCAGGATTTTAACAAATGCTCCACTCCCCTTTGAAACATGTCTAAGAGTTTTATTCTGGAATGCTATACATATATAATATGAATATAAACTAGTGTGACTCATTTAATCAGTCACAAGAAAAATCAATGTCGGTGTTTTATAATCTCCTTCCTAACTATTAAGCAGAAAGGTACTACTACTTTAATTCAGATATGTGACATCCTCCCCTAGTCATCCTGTCTATTCTTCCTATTCCCTGCATTACCAGGAAGTAGACATACACATTCAACTCAGTATTTCAACTCTCATCTTCTTAGGTAAAACACACTTTACATGTCTACACCAAATTATTGAAGATGATGGATAAAAGGAAAGATTAACAGATATTGCTTCAAAACAAGATGGTTTGATTCAGAGAGTTTGTAAACGTAGGGAGTATCTCCCACCTCTATCCTATTCAATGTGCAAGAAATGTCAAGTCAACCATGATATACAGGCCCATGCAGATGGGCTAGTTACTATAGTTCAAAATAAAGTAAACTATCATCTTTATATTACATAAAGGACTATGACTTAAGGGGAGAAAAACAAAGTTACCGCATGTGAAATGAGCCTAGGAAAATAAGCAAGGCTACGAGAGAAGAGATTTCAAAAACAATCAGGAGAGCTGGAGTTAGAAACAATTTGTAAGTGTATCAAAACTAAAACAAAAACTGAGTTTGAGAAAATGGAGAAGCTCTCCAAAGAAAGAAAACTCACCAAAAGGCAAAGCATTTGTCAAAAAGGTAGAAAGAGAACCAAGATGATTATATGCAGTCATGGAAGAAGGGAAACTTAAAAATGGTAAGGTCACAGAGGGCTTAGGAAGATGACCACAGTAGGGAACAAAATACTGAATTTACAAATCAGAATTTAAATCTTCCTTAATAGAGGAGTTTTAATAGATGATGAAAGAAAGAGATGGAGCAGTGAAATGGCAGAGATACACAATGGAGTTAAGATGTGATTTTTTTTTTTTTTTTAAAGGAAACCAGAGAAGGCTTAACAAGTTATATAGGCAGGAGAAAATAAGTGGCAAGAATGAGAAAGGGGAGGAGGATGAGCGCCAGGAAAAGAAGTAAGAGAAACATAGGTTGGAGAAGGAAGGTCAGGATGAAGACACAGGGAGAGGGTCTTTGACAAGGAGGAGGGTCAGGAGTGATGAAAAGAAGAAAGAGAAGGTGGGGGCAGGATGGAGAGAGAGAGAGAGAGAAATGATTTGGTGTTAGAAAAAGATGTGGTGGTTAATGCAAGACGGTCTTAATTTTCTCAATAAAGATGTCAGGTTGCCTTCTGAGGGTGTGGAGAATCTGCGTGTGAATGAATATATAAAATAATCCATCAATGCAGTTAGTTGACTTTATCACCAGGCCAGAGAGGTTACATCTCAGGACAAGACTTAGCGAGCAGAGCCTAGACAGGAAGTTAAGGGAGTTGAGTAGCTATGGAGGGGGTCCAGATAGCTTTTCAACTATATCCAAAAATGCTTGCTCTAGCCAGATGTAAAATTAAAAACTGGCTTGGTCAAGAATAATTTAACAAAATACTGACTGAACGTGTTTCAGTTCCGTAGGAGGTTCACTTATCGGCTCCCTAAATAAAACTTCATTTTGAAAAATTATGATGCTAGAGCTTTCCGGTCATATACATTTTAAACTCTGGTTTCAAAAAAGAAAAACTTATCACTTGCATAAAGTGCTTGTTCTTGAAGGCAAAGAAAAAGAAGACAGCAGCTTGTTGGATGGCTCTGCCTAACTTTTTGGAAAAAAACCAGACCAATTAAAGTCCTTTCTTTCCCCAGAATGCCAAACTGTCTGAAATCCAGAAGTCTGCTTGCATTCCTTCTGAAATTGCAATTTTAAACCAAGGTCCCTGGGTACCTCTTGTCCTGAAGCTATTTCACACTCCATCTGCCCTGCATGCCACAAGCATTTGTTCATCACACGAAATGGGAGTTTCCGCTTCCACATGGTGGTGGTTCCACTCCACCCTGGCTACGGAAAACACATTTTCCTCTGCCTCATACTTACATTTCTATCTCTGTCACATAAGGATTTTAACTTTTTATCAGAATGTAGGTTCAAGGAGTTGACTCAAGAGTCACCATAATCAAATCATATTTTTCACAAGTACATCTTCATTCAAATGGACATTATTTTACAGAAATAACTAAATTAAAAAAAAAAAAAAACTGAAGAATTTCTGGAATGGGCTAAAATTATCTCTGAACTTCACCTGTGAGTGATCAGGAATCTGCCAGTAGCAGGAAAGGCTACTAAATATGGGACCTTAGGTTTTCACTACAAATAAATTCTAATTTGGGCCATTTCATTATACTAGTTAACCAATCTTCTATGGCACCTGGAAAAAGGAATACAAGGATGTTTGCTTTTTTCCTTCTCAAAACCACTTGGTTACAGATTCTTATAATCTACAGCAGACAGAATGCTAGCTCTTAAAAGAGAAGAGGTTAGAACAGCAAGGAGGGGAAAAAAAAACCCAAATGAGCAGAATATGTGAAACCCTTCATAACATACTAACCACATGTGGCCAGCATCTTGACTAACTCCAAAGTGGAAATGACTCTCAGCCACTTGTTGAAGATTTTAAATCTTTACAACCATCTGCTGTTTCTCACTCCACATACATGGCCATCACAGCCACCATTACAAGTTGCTCACATGGACAAGAGCTAGGGTCAGCAGATGGCCCTTCATGTGTATCTTTTCAAGGTTCATATTCAATTAGACCAGCTTTTTAAAAGTGCTAGCTAGGCAACAAGCAATTCAGAGAAGCAAAAGGGAATTTCTTCTTTGATAGGACGAAAAATAATAGTGGTAACTTGTAAGTGAATCTGTTTTGAGTCTAATTAACTTTTTAATCTAACTTGAAAGTGGGTTACATCAAACATAGTATACATCAAAACACTAAGCATTCTTAAGACTGGGGTTAAAAATGCTCTTCAAAATCAGATAAACATTTACAGCTTTCTTTTTAGGGACTAAAAAGCACTGTTTGATATCATACATGATGAATTTAACAATTTTTATTTTCAAACCAAAGACCAACTGAAAGACATGAAAAATTGAATTATCTAAAATCTAATTAATAAAAGCCACTCATTTGTCATGTTTTCCTCCCCACACTCCAGTCTTCTAAATAAAGGCTAGAGTGCAGCACCTATTAAATATTCAGCCAAATAATGGACTTCCAGGGCTGTCCTAAAGTGTACTGCAAAATCAACTCAATTTCTCAGCAGAGATGATTTTTGCCATCCTCTTCCCCTTCCCCAGGGCAAACATCCTACAATGCATAGGACAGCCTCTCCAGAACAAAGCATTATCTGGCCCAAAAGGCCAATACTCCTGAGATTGAGAAACCCTGCTAATGGGTATAATAAGAAAGCAAGCTTGGGTTGATAGTTTTATAAAATATAAATCACACCCTCGCCCTAAAGGGGCAGAAAAGAAAAAAGAAATCTCAAAGTCACAGAAAAAAAGAAAAGCAGGTAACAGAACAAAACATCACTATATAAGACATAGAGCTTTATAGTTATTTCCTCCTAGACCTCTTTACGTCAAGAAAGAAGGTCAATGATTGGACACAGCTCAGGTCTATAGCCTAAGGCAACATCATGTCCAGATCTCAGCGGCATGTGATGGTACAGATACAGAAAAACTATACTCTGTGTTTTTAAGAGGAGTGGGAAGAAATGGGACAAGGAGATGGATGCTACCTGCCCACAGTGATACCTAAGGACATGAGTGTGTGATAAGGAAGCCTCTTCCAGAGTAGGGGGGAGCCTTCATAAACTTCTTTATTCAACTACAACCAGTGAGACTTACGGCATAGTATGGTACCAGATACTGACAAAGAGCCATTAAAATGATTACAAAGAACTTCTAGTAGCATGGAACGATGCTCATGAAAAGTAAATTAAAAAGCAGGACACAAAACTCTATTATATTATAAACTCAACTATGCACAACTGTGTTAGATGAATGTATAAAGAGAATAAAAGCAAACCACACAGAAAGTATTGGTGACATAGGTGTTATTTTTCTCTTTTTAAATGCTCTCATAATTTTTCTCAAACATATTTTCAATTGGTTGACCTCTTAGGAGGCACTTATCCCATTTACCCCTTATTCACCCAAGAATGCCCTGAAATCAGGGCACCCCACTTAGCCACAAAGAAGAAACTTTCTAGGAAGAGAGGCTTTTCAGAGTGAGCACAAATGACTGGGACCTATTTTCCTTCCACTGGAGGACAAGGGCACCTGTATGGGGAGACCTGGACTGCTCTACATAAGCACTAGGGAAAATACTCTTTCGGGAACCGTCTCATTTGCTCTTTTTACTTTTTTTTTGGTACTGATACTTTACAAGAGTGGTCAAACCTGGTCAGGGCTTTAGAGAGAGAGAAAATGACCTTTGTCCTGTTTTGGGTTCAAAGCTACTTTGGCTTCCTGGCATTTAAAAAAATGTCTTCAACGTAGTCGATTCCAGCTCATCAGAATTCTACACTGGGGGCAAAGCCCAAGAGTACTGCTCTGTTTCAATTGCTGTTTACTGCTCCATGCATATCTCCCCTTCTCCCTCCCTTCTTTCTCCCAGATACTATGGTTGATTAAAAGCAGCATATGGGTATTGCTGGGTTTTATACCAAAAATACCATAATAACATCTCTCTAATGGTGTCATCTATCATTCCTAGTATTAACCACTAAGGGGAAAAAAATCACTTTTATTTTATTTCCAGAAAATGTAAGCTTCTCACCTCTCTAGAATGGTTTCAAAAGAGGGGCTACTGAAAGGATAAAACAAATAATGCATATTTCCATGTCATCTGTTTCATTACTGATTAAAGAAAGTTTGCCATCTTCTATTGTTAGATAAAATATTCTAAAGAGAGCAAAATACACAAAATCTTTTATTAACTGCTTTATGAAATGTAGAAGCAGACTCTTGCCATCCAAACACGTTTGGAATCAAAAGATCTGCTGTACAGAAAACTTAAAATTGTACACAATAACGATGGTGTGTGAAACACGAACTCTTCACTAATTCCATCACACTTTTATACCTACAGTTCTTTCCATTAAAACTCTCTACCCATTACCTGTGGAATTACAAAGGAGGATACTGAACTAAATTGGTTGTCTGTTTTGAAATGGGGGAGGTGAGTAGATTTATGTATTTGATAAGAAAAAACAAAACAGCCTTCATTTAATATAACAATTATACTACAAGTCCTACTGACTGTGCCTCCTGAAGATGCTTCGACGTCAAGCCACTTCCTTCAATCTGCCCACTGCAACCCACCCATATGATACAGATACATGCTTACACACTCACCTCTCTGTCTTTCTTTCTCTTTTCTAAACTCCTAGGTCACTTTTATAACTTTTATGTTCCATGTGGATACTTTCACACTTGTCCTTGGTTTTACAAACACTACAAGTATAGTCATTTTGTAATCTGTATCTGGTAATTCTAACATGAAGTCTCTGCAGGTCTGCTTCTGCTGACTACAGTTTTCATTTTTTTCTTGCTTATGGTACTTTGTTTCCTTGTATCCTTTGTCATTTTTGACTAAAACTGTTCATTAAGTATATATAAATATTTATAGGAGTAAGCCGAGACCTAGGATGCTGATGTGCTGCTCTGAGAAGAGTTTATGTTTGCTTCTGCTGAATGCTTAGAGGCCTGCCTAGTCAAGAACCACAAAAAACTAACTTCATGACTTGAGGGTTTTTTGTTTGTTTTAGTATCACCCAGGTAATATAAGTTTGGTCCATATGAGGAGAGATTCCAGCTTTCGAGCTTAAAGCAGAATGTCCTGCTCACAGTCTCCTAGAACAGGGGAAGGAATCGGGTCCACTTCAGGTTCTCCCTTACACTTAATTAAGGTAGGAGGGAGTCTCAACTGAATGGGAGTGTCTCCTGTTGGGCCCTCCACCTTGATCATGACCAGAGTTGTATTTTCTGTTCCCATCCATACTCTGAGGTATTGAAAATCAATACTCTCAAGTTTGCTAGGTTTACCAGGGCAAAAGCAGCTTCAACGCTCAGCTTATCTGACTTTTCAGCATTCACTTACTGGTTTTGGCCTCACAGTTCTTATCACCATCTTATCAGATCCACAATACTTTTATGAAAATGTTTTATTTAATTCAGCATTTTTAATTTCTTCAGAAAGGCAATCTGTAAATCTAACCTACCTCTTTACCAGAAACCTGAATTTTTTATAACCAATCCACAGTCACACCACCATCTTTTAAAAATTCTTATCAACTCCAGCTCCTACCTTTCAAGAACTGCCTTATCTGGGCCCCGAATATCTCATCATCCTCCTTTGACTCTGTTCTACCTCACTCAGTTCAACCCTCTATGATCCTTCTCACCCAGGACCTTGACATGCACAGATCCTTTTGTCCAGAATACTATTATTCCCTTCTTCATCAAAGGAGTGCCAACTCATCTTCTGGAGCTCAGCACAAACATCACTTACTCCAGGAACCTATCCCCGGTACCTCAGACTTACTCAAACAAGTGCTGAGTTTCCCACAGTCCTCTGCCAAGTACTTATCATCCTTAATTGTGTGGTCAGTGGTTTACTATCTGTCTTCTTTCCTAAAATTTGAGTTCCATAAGGGCGATGACAATATCAACCTGTTTCCAACTATAGTGCCTACAACCTAGCAATGGCTTGCAAATAGTAAAGGCTCCATAAGAAGTTAATAAATGAATAATGCAAAGTGAAGTCAAAGTTTTTACTAATTTCAATAGAATATATTGACCTCAATACAAGATCCAGTATATATAAAATAATTTGATTTTCAAAAGTATACATAGTTATACTATACCTAATTATAATTCAAACGCATACTAGAAGACAACATGATAAGAGTTTAAATTAGGTCTTATCTATTAATAATCATGAAGCAACTCCCCACAATAAAGTATGTGCAAAATTGACAAATACAGGATGAGACTCATTGGTAAATTCGTGCAGTTATAGTCAGACTCTATATGTATTCAGAAGAAACATCAAAATTAATAAAAACAAAGCATTTTATGAATTAACAGAAAAGACAGTTTCCCAATACTCTAACAGAAATACTTGTGTATTGCAAAGACTGTGGCAAGAAAGGGAAAGGAAAGAATTCACACAAGAAACATTTCAGTGGTCAACTTGATAAGACTTGGCTATGAAGAGTGAGGGAAAAGGATAAAGGACTTGAAGGTTCTATATAGTGCGAATAAGAAGTAACTAAAGAAATGCAGGATTTGGGGATATTATGAGGGTAAAGGTAAAGCTGGTTTTGGTCATTTTAAGGAATGGTCAAAGAAGAAATAAATTTATAAAGAAATCAAAGAAGCAAGAAATTTAAGTAGAAATGTTCACTAGTGTGGCAGGCAGAATTCTAACATGGCCCCAATGACCTTTGCCCCCAGTGTTATTACTATCCCATGTTATCGCATCGCAAAAGAGATTTTGCATATACAATTAAAGTTACTCATCAGTTGACCTTAAGATAGCAAAATTATCTGGGTGGCCCTAAGCTAATCACTCAAATTTTCCTGTCTTGTAGCAGAAGGAAAGTCAGAGAGATCTGAGGCATGACAGGGATGCAACATGAGGCAGGATCTACTGCTGAGAGGGAGGGGTCCACAAAAAAAGACCAAAAGTGTCCTCTAGGAGCAGACAGCAATCCTCAGCCAATAGCCAGTAAGAAGATAAGGACTTCAGTTCTGTAACTAGAAGGAACTGAACTCTGCTAATAACAAGGTTCAACTTGACAGTGGATTCTTTTCAGAGCCTTCAGATAAGAACCCAACCTGGTCTGAGAACCCTGTCAAGCACACCCAGTCTTCTGCCCTAAAGAACTATGCATGAGGTAATAAAGGGGTGTTATTTTAAGTGGTGCTTTGTTACACAACAACAAAAAACTAATACGACTGGGAAACACTGATGTACAGGTTTAAAAATCACCCCCACAGAAACCACAGGAACAGATGAGCTCTCCCATGGAAAGTATATCTGAAAAAGCCTTGAAAGATGCCTACAGTCAGAGTGTTTTTTAAAAATGACACTAATAGTACATGATTTAAAGTACACTCTGGCATCAAACACACGAAAGAAATACTGTATTGAAAATGTGGAAATAACCAGACAACAGGCATTTATGTCCACCTACCCATTCATTTACAAATTTCCACAAGGCACTCTCACTCGTGTGTACTCTGTCTGCTTTTTGAGTTTACTATTTCACTAATCTGAATAATTCTGTATCTATCTACCCTAATACAAAGACTTACTTTATAATAGAGGAAAAAAATATAAATAAGATAATTGAATTACCTCTAAAAGTTTATTTGCAATATCTGAAAGAATGAGCTTTAATCTTGTAGTCCTAAAACTAAATTTCCTTTAGTCCCTATTACAACTAATTTGAACCTCCTTAACTTTCTAAATATAAACAGATGATTTTTGTCATAATTCCTATCAACAATGTTTTGCCTGAAATCTTCATGAAGTTTGTTTCTTTTCTCCTAAGCCTTGTCTTACATTGGTATTTAATCAAATAAAAAACAAAACAAATTAATTAATTACATAAAAGCTGGTGCTAAGTAACATCCATTAATCAAACAAAAGACAACCTCATCTGTGCATAATTAATAACTGTTTTCTCACTACATCAAAGGCTATCGCCTTTCCACAAAATTTTAATCACTTTCCAACATATTACCATCAACTTAATTACTTTTGAACACAAACACAAAAAGTTAGAAAACTAAGGCAGTTTTAAAGCTTCCCCAGTTATTACTTATTAAGATTTGGTAACCCCCAAAAGATTCCAAGAAAATGAGCCACTCATGCAACTAATATAGAATTCATCTTTGGAAAATCTTATGAGAACTGATGTAATTATTTAGCTTCTGAATGATTAAAAGAGAAACTTAAAGCAATACTACACAGTTATTTAACCAAATATCAAAGTTATCAAAGGCTTACCAGCACATCAGTCAACTACATACAGATGGGGTTTAGGGTCCTGCGTATGATTAAACCAACTGATCATGCAGAGACCACAGTAATGAAACATTTCGGCACAAGAAGTGTAAAGAAAAGCTCTACTCTTTTTAGTTTGGTTTTGTTTTCATAACTCATCAAAATGGAAATTCACCTAAGTTTTAAGCATTTAGCCACTAGCAGAATAATTTTCTCTCTTCTTTCTCTCCCTTGCCACTATATTAGCAACTTAAGGAAGTTAATCCTAACTCTCAGAACAAGATTGTGTTCATAATCCCTTATACAAAAACTAAATAAATTTTATGCTAGGTGAGAAGCAAAAGGTTTCTGGGCCCAGCAATTCACTTGACATTGTATGTTTTATAGATCTGTAGGAAGGCACTTCTACCCTTTTTTAGTGATTTTAGGGTAGGCAGCTTTTAAAAGAACTACAAATGATAAGGCCTCTCCTCAGACTAAGTAAATCAGAATTTTTGACAATGGCCTACCATAAAAGGGCAGAACTGTACCCAAAACTTTTTTACTTCCCTTAATAATCAATTTATATTTTAAAGTTTTAATCACCTTTTGTGGTAAAACAGTTCAAAGTTTACTATAATTTCTTTTCATTCTTTTTTTTTTTCTTAAAAAACTTTTAAGGCATCCTTTGGTAGAAAAGGTCCATTGGTAGAAAAAATCCTTTTACAACTCTCAGCACATCACTTTTACAGTTGCACTTTTTAGACAGTGAAATCATACTAGGTGTACATATATAGTATATATGCACATACATATATATATTTCTTTTAAAAGCAAAAAAACTCCACATGATTTAGAACTATTTCTAAATGTTTACAAACCTAATTTGGTACAAGGGTAAAAATGTTCTAGTTTGTTGCAAATTTTTCTCTTGGTGTGGTTCAGAAGTATACCAGAATCTGGGCCACATTTCAGATCTTCAGAAAATATAAACTAGAATACCTCCAGTCTTGAATTATATAGGGAACAGTCAGGAGTCCTTTTACACTTGCCTGCCCCAGTTATGAAAGCCTTTTCTGTTCATTCACTCTCATAAGACTTTCCTGTATTTTAGCTACAGTTCACCTCTCAGAAAAGTCGGCTATCATCTAAAAGTATGCACTGTCTCCAGAATTATTTCTGTCATTAATGAGAAACCTAACGTCCCCCAATCTCCACTGGTAATAATAGTACTTCTTTCTCCAGACAACTTATCATTTATTTCAAATAAATCAAATGACAACAAACTTTACATCCATTTTAGAAACCAGAGAATGTTGTTTTAATTTTTTAAAGGTTTCTTTGTCTCTTCTGTCTCCACTATTACAAAATGAGCCACACAATGAGGACACAGGGTCTGGGCTGCAT
Organism: Rhinopithecus roxellana; assembly: GCF_007565055.1. Taxonomy (NCBI): domain Eukaryota; kingdom Metazoa; phylum Chordata; class Mammalia; order Primates; family Cercopithecidae; genus Rhinopithecus; species Rhinopithecus roxellana. The sequence continues at coordinate 19,901,895 of NC_044550.1, forward strand.
TATTCCTAAATGGGGAACCAACTATGAAGTACCACGGCAAAGGATGGCAGCTTTCAGATTAATGGTTACTAGGCCATAGTCAATTTCCAATTAGTACATGTCAGTAGAGCTGACACTGATAAAAATGTACATTAAAAAAATTACTTGTTTTGCTTGCTGAATTATGTTTGCTTGCTGAATGTGGATTGTGATTTGTACTAAAAGAGCAGGTATACTAAATAAAGGTCAAGCACAAAACAATCCATATGTACAAGTACCTACTAAGGTATAAAAATGACTAGGTCCTCTAGATAATGCAAAGAGCTATACATTTTGGGCTAAGAGGGAATCATCCTGTCCACTGCCTTTATTCCAGAGACATGGAAACAGGGCAGAGAAGACAGGACTCTCAAGTTACATAGCAAGGACAGGGCTACCTACCTGTCACACTACCACTTTAAACTTGCAGAGTGTACTACCTATAGATGAAAGTTAATACAATTCTGTCAGTCAAAGAGAGACAGATACAACGGGTCTCCAAAAGGTTCATGGAAAATGTTCATTATGAAAAAAAACTATGCATGGATTTCAATTTTTCACCAAAATAAACTCACACTAACTGATTATACCATGTCTGAACAGGATCTAATTTGAGGCACTAGGAAGGGTAAGACACCAGTTTGAAAAGAGCCCCTATCAGGGCAATATGAATTCTGCTAAAACTGAAGCAAGAACAAACACCAACTTTATGGTGAAGCTTGGGTAAAAGAATGGTGAAATCACTGATGCTTCAGGAAAAGTTTATGGGGATAATATCCCAAAGAAATCAGCAGTTTACATTTTAAGAAGAGACAAAATGATGTTGGAGATGATGCCCATAGTGGCACACCACATAAATTTTCAAGGAAGAAGTTAATCTTGTCCATGCCCAAGACCAACAATTAACAGTAGAAACAAAAGCCAACACCATAGACATCTCGATTGGTGTGGCTTACACGATTCTGACTGTAAAATTAAAGTTAAATTCAAGTTAAAGTTAAAATTAAAATTAAAGTTAAGCAAACTTTCCACTTGACTGGTGCCAAACCCAGATCAGGTGCAGACAAGAGCAAAGCTGCCAATGGACATTTTAAACAAGTGGGATCAAGATCCTGGTAAGAACTGAGGGAGGAGACCAAACGTGGCTTTACGAGTACAATCCTGAAAATAAAGCACAACCAAGCAATGACTACCAAGAGGCAGAAGTGGTCCAGTCGAAGTAAAAGTGAACCAGTCAAGAGCAAAGGTCGTGGAAACAGTTTTTTGGGATGCTCAAGGCATTTTGCTTGTTGAGAGGGCCAAAGAACAACAACATCTACTTATTATGAGAATGTTGTGAGAAAGTCAGCCAAAGCTTTAGCGGAAAAATGCCCAGGAAAGCTTCACCAGAGTCCTTCTCCACCATGGCAATGCTCCTGCTCATTCGTCTCATCAAACAAGGGCAATTTTACAGGAATTTCAATGGGACACTATTAGGCATCCACCTCTAAGGTCCTAATTTGGCTCTTTCTGGCTTCATTTCCTAATCTTAAAAAATCTTTAAGGGGCACCCATTTTTCTTCAGTCAAAAAAGACTACATTGACATGGTTAAATTCCCAGGACACTTGGTTCTTTTTTATCCTTAGTCTCCAGATCTCCAGATACCCTCCTCCTTCAGTAATGGATTAAATGACTGGTATCATCACTCACAAAAGTGTCCTGATCTTGATGTAGCTTATGTTGAGAAATAAAGTTTACATTTTTTAGTTGTATGTTTTAATTTCATTTTCCACAAACTTTTTGAAGTCCCCTCACGTATGTCTGATATAGTTTGGCTCTGTGTCCCCACCCAAATTCCATCTTGAACTGTAATCCCCACGCAGGGGAGGAACCTAGTGGAAGGTGATTACATTATGGGGGCAGTTTCCCCCATGCTGTTCTCATGATAGTGAGTTCCCATGTATCTGATGGTTTAGAAGTGTGGCGCTTCCCCGCTTTGTTCTCTTTCCTGTGGCCATGTAAATTGTGCTTTGCTTCCCCTTTACCTCCCCAGCCATGCAGAACTGTTACTCAATTAAACCTCTTTTCTTTATAAATTATCCAGTCTCATGTAGTTTTTTATAATACTGTGAAAATGGACAAATACAATGTTCAATACTACCAATAATTTGTACTAAAAGCTTGGGGTTTTTTGTTCTTCCTAAGATCTCTGAAGACAGAAGTTGTGCTATTAATGATTAAGAGCACAGACTCTACAATCAGACTGCCTGGCTTCATATGCTAAGCTACCATTTACTAGTCCTGTGACCTTATACAAGCTATTTGGCCTTTGTATGCCTCAGGATACTCACCTATAAAATGGAGGTAACAGTACCTACTTTAGAGATTGTTATAGAAAATACAAGTTGAGCACCCCAATCCACACTCCAAAATACTCCAAAATCTGAAAATTTTTGAGCACCAACAGGACAAAAGTGGAAAATTCCATCTCTGACACCTTTGCTTTCTGATGGCTCAATGTACACAAATTGTTTCATGCACAAAATTATGTAAAATACTGTATAAAATGACCTCCAGGCTATAAATATAAGGGTATATTTGAAACATAAATGAATTTCATGTTTAGAATTGAGTCCCATCCCCAAGGTACCTCATTCAAATATTCAAATATTCCAAAATCTGAAGGAATTCAAAATCAAAACCACTTCTGGCCCCAGGCATTTCATACAAGAGATACACAACCTGTAAACAATTTAATACTCATAAATAACTAGGACATTGCCTGTCACATAGTGATTGCACAAATATTAGCTAAACTCTCTCTCCATACATAGATTCCCTGGGCTTACCAGACTAATCATCACTAAGTCCTCAAACTACTTATGCTCAGTAAGCTACAGCAGACACAGTAGGCAGAGAAATAACAATACTGTCCTTACAGACTTCAAAACAAAATTCCTGAAACCATGAAACTAGATTCAAGTTTTATTTCTACTTCTAATTTCCAGAATATTGGGAAATTAGTTTTCTGGGTTTACCTTTCTCTGACATGGGTACAACAAAGCCTGTCATCAGTACAGTTGTAAAGATCAGACAACAAGCTAAATCCCTGGGTACAGCTAGACCACAAAGTACTTCAAAGATTTGTACAGAGAATGTAAGACTTACTGTTCAGAGTCATAGTAGTCCATACGCTTCTTTTTCTTGTTGTAAGCTGCAACTCGAAAGGGAACTATTTCCAAAGTGATTAAACCAGGGGCCATCGTCAGCACTTTGGCACCATGACTTGGCTCATAAAGATCCTTCCCTGTTTCTGGATGAGGCATGCCAGCAGGGTCTCGTCCAACAATGTAAAAGTTGGCTCCTGCAACCATCCGTGCTCTGCAATGCCACTGGACCTAGAATAAAAGTTTCATTTTGGATAACTTTGCTTTTATGACTATGTACTTAGAAGTAGTAAGTGGATAATAAATGCATATGCTTTTTACATAATCATTATCAGTAGGAAATCTCAACAAATTTAGATGTATCATCATGTGAAGCCAGAAACAAAACTAACAAAAAACAGTAACAAATCTCCCCCAAACCAAAAGATTAAAACATAAATATTTATGGATATATATGTATATATATTTATGTATTACTTATATGTAAATCTACATGTGTCTAGATGTTTGATTTTACACAACTACCAGATGCCATTTATACAGCTCAAAATCTAATCTCTGAGGTTAGAAGTCAGGATAATGGCTGATCCCTGGAGGGAGGCAACTGCAAGGAGCTTCTGGAATCATGGTAACGCTCTGTTTCTTGATCCAGTATCTGGGTTCTGGTAATTAGGGTGTGCTCACTGTAAAAGTTGAGATATATACACACTTATAATTTACGAACTTTTCTGTATATTACACTTTAACAGGTTAAGAAAAAAAACCCTGTTGGATAAAAAAGACAGGTAAGTACTTACAAAAACTCGTACTGAGAAAATCATATAGCTAATATATAACTAATCTTGTAACATATGCCCAATACTAGCTAAAAAAAAAAAAAAGATTGGTTGTGAGTAAACGGCCATGCTGCATCCAAAACTAGCCTTGAAGCCTCTAGTTTCAGACCTAGTAAGACCTATTATTAAAAAACCAAAATTAGTCTAACACCTAGAATAATGAAACCTCAGAACTTAAAGTGACAGTAAAAGATCATCTCTAGTTCAACAGTCTCCTTAAGATTTGAAGAAAGTGAAGGTTACGTGACTGGTCAATAAAGTTTAGGATAAACTCAGGCCTAGAAATTTGGTCTTAGCTCCCTTTCAGTGTAAGGCTCTATTATTTAGTAATTTATAAAACCATCACTGTTCCATATTAAAATAAGGTATAAATGATGACTACTACACATAAATAACCAAATCATCTTTTATGGTTTTGTTTTCATTTTATGTCTCCCGATAATTTCCTGCATACCAGGTACTTATCTATTTACCAACATAGTTTAGAAAGTGCAACAGTAAGAGGGCAATTCCATACCTCACACCTGAATTGTTGACCCTGAGGGGTTTCAACTTTTTCAGTTGTTTCTACTGATGTTTGCCGGCATGTTTTCAAACAGCATGCTTACACTGTTTTGACTGTTTAATTTTACATAGTACATAACATAGACCTTATTTTCACCTCACTTAGATTTCCTACCACATTTGAGTATTTAATGAGGTTCTTATTCTCCAACAGGTACAGTGATATCAACATTTTTGGTGAAATCAATATTCATCTGTAAAGTGAGGATTATAATAGTATTTATCTCATAGAAGTTTTAAGAAAATAAATGAAACGTGAGGGCTTAGAATAACACCTGGCACACAGTAAGCATAAAATAAATGTTAGCCACTATTGTCTCTTTTAATTCCCTTTTTGTACAACTGTTTTTCCTAAAGATTGCCTTGATTTTTTTCCACTTGCGTAGTTTTCCCAGGTTTCTGTGTACCTTGCTCTAACCTTCTTCATGAGCACAGTTTAACATAATTCCCATGTTCCTTGCAGTGTGGCCATATGACTGAGTACTGACCAAAGGAATGACTACCAAAGTGATATGCAGTTCTTCCAATTGTAGCCCATTAAAAAGCCCCCAGGCACTTTCCTAGTTCTTAGAACGAGGAAGGAACTATCATAGTTCTGAATGAACAATACGGCAAACTATGATGCTGACAGATGTTTGTTCCATATGTGTGTGTGTGTGTGTGTGTGTGTGTGTGTGTGTGTGTGTGTGTGTGTATGCTACTACTTCTTCCACCCACCCTCAGATTCAGCTCTTCACAACAATTCTGATCACTCCCCTAAGTCCCTACACAGTAGACAGACATATGACCTCTCAGTTCAGACTCCTGTAATCAACAGATCAATCAGAATTTTATCTTCAATTAATTGCTCTGCAACTCCACTTAAATGGAAAATCTTTTCTGCCTCATGCAAATTAGAAGTTACTTATATGGAGTTAAATTAAAAGGGCAGTTTAAGTTCTCTGAACTTCAGTAAAACCTAATTTGCCTGTTAAATATCTATGTCTATCATTCAAGTACCCAAAGGTCAATAATCTGGAAATGTTTGACTTAGTTTTAATATATAAGGAAGCTCAGATAATTTAACCTAATTCCTTTTGTCCTTTTAAAATCAGAGAGGAAACTGAAGCTCAGAAAAATTAAGCACCTTACCGGGGGGTAGAACATTATTGGTGGCAGTGGCCAGTTCTAATTTCTAGTCTTGTACAATTACTAGAAAATTTAATTGCTTCTTTGATTTCCTCTAGAGGTTATATGAGTAAATTAAAACCACGAGTCAACAATCTCTTGCAGGTGACCTGAATGATTTTCATTTACATTTTACTGAATGGTTCTCCAATGAGAATACTTTTAAATTTTGAATAAACATGAATAAACAGAACACATGAAGCTCTTCCAAGAATACCTGTTGTGAGTCAACTTATAACCTACTGAAAAGTTACTATACTTTGTAGTCACAAGAATGTAAGTCAGCTTTCATCAATGGTATATCTGGTTAAGAATACAGACCTTAAGAGTCAGGCTATCCTAGATTTGAGTCCTAGCTTTGCCCCTTACTGACTGAGTGTCCTTAAGTAAGTTCCTTACATAAATGCAGTCTTTTAATTTATAAAAATGAGAATAATGCTTAACACCAAAGGTTAATAGAATATTTGAAAGCACTCAAGATAGCACCTGGCCCTCAAGAAAAACGGCCACACACACGGATGCTGTTACTATTATTCAGTGAAACATTTCCTGTGAAACTCAGCTGAATGAATTGCTTCCTAACCAGAGTTTCTAAAGAAAATTCACTCTCTGAAAAAGATGACATGCTGCCTATAAAATGGACACTGAGAACCAGTGAGAGTTTCCTGCAGTTATCTCCCTGACAGACTTAGGTCAAGATGTATTATTTTCTGTTGTTGTTGTTGTTGTTGTTGTTGTTAGTTTCCATTCTTCTGAGATTCCCCATCCATAGAACTATGTATTTTTTTAAAAGGCATTAATGCTCTTATTCCAACAGCATCATCTCAGGTATGTCTTTAGTAACAGTTTTTACTCTAGATTATAAATCACATTTTGCTGCTGCTTCTAGTAATTCGCTATTGTATGCTTCCAGTAATTTGTTATTGTATGCTGGACTTGTGGACATTTAAGGAGTCTGAATTGTATTGTTTTCCTTCAGAGTGTGAAGACTTGATTTTAGCAGGCAGGTTATTTACAGGCACTTCTTCTGTTTTTGAGGCTTGGCATTAGACCCTGTGGGGCAGGTCTAGTCTAGCCTTCTGTGTCATCAATCTTTCGCCTCTCAATTCCAAATCCACCCTCAGTACCTATTCTGTAATAATGGATTAAACTCCTTTAAGCATTTTCCCTTTACAGTGAGCATAGCATTAAGGTCTATCAGTTCAGGACTTTAGAAAGACACTGTAGAAGAAAGGGAGTTCTCTTCCTGGTCTTGATAAGCTGCATTTTGCTTTCTTGTTCCTGCTGTATAATCTGTCAGTGGCGCTGTGTATGGGAATATCTGGCGGCACTCTATTCCAGCAGCAAGCACAATGCACACAGTTCTTCACCGATCTCAAAGCCATGGTCTGAGCCCAGTGACCACTTCACTGTGGCCCTCCTAATGCAGACACTAGTGCACTCTTGTTGCCCCTCCACTCCTGTAAATACTCAGCATGTCTGCTTCAGCAGCTCCAAAATCTCTGCTTCCTTAGCTCAACAGGACCACTGTCCTCTACTTGGGTTCCAACTGGAAATTGTCTCCAGGCAGAGAACCAGGGTAAAGATGGGGTCTATTTTGTGTGTTTTCCATCTCTCAGGGATCATTTTCCTGCACTGCCTATTTTCCAATTCTTTTAAACAAGCGTTTTACATACTTAATTTTATTACCATTTTCAGCAAGAGGGCAAGTCCAATGTATGAGGGCAAAGCCAAGTATCAGTTACTCCATCATAACCATGGCAGAACTCAAATATATTTTGAAAGAGGCGGCAGCGGCATTTTTGTAGATAGATCAGGAATGGAGAATAACAGAAAGAGAGGAGTCAATGATGATTCCAAGATTTTTCAAAGTACAGTAATCAACTTAGATGGGGAGGGGCTATAAATAAAGCAGATATGAAAGGGGTAAAATGAGGCAGTTAACATTTTAAATAAGTTTGAACTATTTGATAATTCAAGTCTCAGGTGGCTGGATATATGGGTTTGAAGTTTAGAAAAGAGATGTGAATAAGAGATAAGATACTTAAGCAAAATAAGCAATAGAGGAAGTATTTAAAGCCAGGAGATGAGACAAGATCATCACAAGGGTAGTATACAGAGAACAGAATCATCATATTGAGATGTAGGACATGAAGAGATCTGATTATTTTCTTAAGAAAAAGGATAGCCAAAAACCATGCAATTTTAACACTTTAGCTACACATTATCAAATCACTTCCCCCAAAAGGTGATAACTGTCAAATAACTTGCAGATCATTTCAGTTTTATCACTCAGAGTGTGACAGTGTAAACTGATACAATCTTTTTTAAAAATAATTTTATGTTACCATTTCAAGTTGGATATTTGCATTTCACAGGATCCAGAAATTCCATTCCTAGAAGAAACTTTGCTCACATGCACAAAAACAATATAAAACAAAAATAGCACACACCCAATAAAAAGGAAATAACATAAATACTTAACAATGGGAAACAGATAAATTGTGGTATATTTTCAGAATGAAATACTATGTCACATATATGACATATATGTTATACAGAAGGCACATGAATCTTAGTAACATAAGTGTACCCATAAGTGCCATAAGCAATGAAAGCAAGTCCCAAAACACAATATAAAGTTGGAAGCAAGTAAAGTGAAACAATATATCATTTAAGCATATGTACATGAAATAAAACTGCGTGTATGTGTGTAAAGATAAGGGAAAAAATACAAAATTCAGGACAGAGATTACTTGGGCGGTGGGGGGCAGTGGATGATGGAAATGGCAGTGTAAGAATGGGATTGGTAGGAGTACCTGTTAGACATAAGTCATATTTATCAGGTTAGCAGCAATTCTATGTTGTTCATAATATAGTCTGTTTACTGGTTTTGAGACAGGGTCTCACTTTGTCACCCAGGCTGGTGTGCAGTGGTACAAAAATGGTTTATTGCAGGTTCAGCCTCCTAGGCTCGGCAATCCTCCCACCTCAGCCTCCCAAGTAGCTGGGACCACAGGGATGAGCCACCATGCCTGGCTATCTTTTTATTTTTTGTAGAGACAAGGTCTTGCCGTGTTCCCCAGGCTAGTCTCAAACTCCTGTGCTGAAATGACCCTCCCACCTCAGCCTCCCAAAGTACTGGGATTACAGGTGTGAGCCACCATGCCTGGCCATTAAATAGTTTTTAAAAATAACAAATACATACATCATCAAAATTAAAAAGAGTAATTAATTCAGAGGCTAATGACAAGGCATCATGTACCACAGATGATGATTAATCCAATTCTGTGCATTTGAGGTCCATTCAAGATATTTTTAGGAAGTAATATTAATTTACATTCCTACCATGTTTTACTTTTTCCAAGTAAATGGGGCAACATTTTATTAAGCTTCAAATTTACCAACATAATTAACAAGATATGTTATCTACACATCATTTAAAATAAACGCAAACAAAGAAATACATTTCTTAAAACGTAGTTCATATTTTACCTAATTTGGTGCATAGGGTTCCTAACTCACACTGCTTAAATGTATTCCAAAGTATATGAACCATAAGATTTTGTATACATTACACAAGTTGGAAAAAAAAATTAAAAGCTGGCTAAATTTAAGAAAAATATTCACAAGATCCAAAATTTCTACACTATTTTAGACATATATATATATTTGAGACGGGGTCTCGCTCTGTCACCCAGGCTGGAGTGCGGTGACATAATCTCGGGTCACTGCAAGCTCCGCCTCCCAGGTTCAAACCATTCTCCTGCCTCAGCCTCCACAGTAGCTGGGACTAAGGAACCCGCCACCACGCCCAGCTAATTTCTTTGTATTTTTAGTAGAGATGGGGGTTTCACCATGTCAGCCAGGATGGTCTCGATCTCCTGGCCTCGTGATTCGCCCGCCTCGGCCTCCCAAAGTGCTGGGATTACAGACGTGAGCCACCGCGCCCAGCCTATTCTAGATATATTTTTAAAGTTTTTCTAAAATGTTTTATTTTTCCTTCTTTTTTATATTCTATTGGCGTTGCCTAAACCATGGATACACTTCCTTAGATAGACTTCATCAATTTCCAGTTCCTTGACCAGAGAAACCTACTGTCTGAAAAAGACATGCTCCCTAAAGATGACTGCTAAAAACAAAAAGTGAGAGACAGGGAAAAAAAATCTAAACTTTCATACTGTATTTTATTCCCAAGCATTAATATGGTATACACTTGCTGATGTTTATTTACTAGGGTACAGTTTAAAATAAACAAAAGAATTAAAGGGAAAAATATCTCCACAAATATGATTCTTTTTGTCATCAACAAAGCCAAGAAGATGCTCATCCAACATGTCAATTCAATGACCTCTACATTTAAAAGCAGGCCAATAATTAAAGGAAACAGGTGGAACAAATAAGGACTGTTTTCCTCTACATACTTCCAATCTCCTACAAACTGTTTTTTATGATAAAGTGAGGCAATTATAGGAAACAAAAAGGAGAAACAATAGGAGGTGACCAGTGAGTTAACATTTTAAAAATAAAACCACTAACATAAATTTATATGCTGGTAATAACCCTACAGAAAGAATAATCTACATGCTGGGACCATGAAACTAAAAAATTACATAATAAACATTACTTTATAAAGACTTTAAAATATTCTTATCACCCAAAGTAGCACAACAGTTGCATTTTCTGGAAGCTGTGGTATTTCATGGACTTGGTGACATAGGTACACAGAGACCCCGGCTTAGTAAGTGTGCTTCTCTATTTATCTTGTCAGTCACAAACTTTCAAGCTTCCAGCATTTCAAAGTCAATGACAAAGCAGGTGTGAGTGCACAGTGATTACCTTTTTAAACAGTATTACACTACTTTGCTCTGCTTATGTGAAAGAAAACTGGGTATAAGACATCTGAAAGGCAAGATTTTGATAATATGTCAAAAACCCCAAGCAATTTCAATTCCAGAAATATTGTGAGGCAAATATGCAAAAAGGTTCACTTTAGGATTCATTACAGGTTGTCAAAAGACAGAAACTAAACCAAAGATCCTTCAATTGGGTGTTGTTATTGAATTAAATTTCCAAACAGCAGGGAACTGTGCCATGATTTCAAAAAAGATCAATATTTAAATTAACATAAGAAGATATTTATAATATAGGAAGTTTAAGAAGCAGTTTTACAATACAAAATACATAATAGAAACGTTGTGGAGAAACGAAACAAACATTCTAGGCCTTGATCTCTATCACAATCATCATGCCCCAGAGAATCTGATTTTGGAAAATCATTCGCTGAATTCGCTTACTAGTGAAACGACAGCAGAAGCATGCAACTCAAGCAAGAGGAGGAATGAGAGTGATGAGAAGTATGGATTCTAAGAGACCAAACGGGTAACACTCTGGAGTGTAAGGCAGGGCTTACACTCTGGAAACAGAATAATGACATCCCCAGTGTGGACCTGATTCACGACGTGGTACAAAATTTCCACACTGCCTTATTCGAGAAAATGAAAAAGCAGGGGAGGCCAGGAGGACCAAATTCAAATAAATAATACTTAGGTTCAACAATTATCTCATTTCACCTTTAGATAGGGTTTGAGAATTGTCTTATCAAAATGGAAGGCAGAATATGGGTTACTAAAAATAAATAACTATAATTAAAATAAACAGATATTTGTCTCAAAATTTCCTTCCCAAAGACATTTGTGGAACTAAGGTTTACTCAAATTTTTACTTAATTTCCATAGTGTGAGTCATACCAGTAAGAATTAGTTAAGTTTACTATCCAATAGTGAGAATAATAGGAAAGTAGTTTCTGATCCAAATTATAGTCAATGCTTTAAAAAATTTATCTATGAAAATTTTAATTCTATAATGGCTTCTCCTTGCCATCCTTCATAGGTTAAAATACCACATGACTAATAAGTCAATGATTGCTGATAGATAAGAACCTCAGTTACATATCTCCACACACAACATTTATAATATAAAATCCTTCAGAGTTAGAATTGTTCTAGATTCATCCCAATATGGCATGTTATTGAGAAGAGTTTCTTAACCTTTTAATTCATGCCCCTTTTTATAAACCTGATGTTTATATACATTCCAAATCCATTTGAAAATAGTGTCTATCACTTATCTCCCCAATTCCAAACCTGGCAAAGACTTTGGTAAATTTTATTTTCAGTAGTTTCTAAAACAAAAACAAATTAAAAACCTACTCTTCAAATTTAAAGTTACATTATAAAATTATAAAATGGACTATACCACTTACATATACCACTACCACTAAACCATTCTCTCCCCACACCTAACGGTTGAGAAATTTCACTGTTCCAGAAATCTGGCAGATTAGATATATGACATTTTCAATTTTTCTGAATTAAAAATACTGAGAATGAATTGAACAATTAAATTTTAAGTCCTACTTAAGTAGTTTTTTTTTATATCTTCACACCAAAATCTGCATTTATTTAAGTGTAATAAATTTTATTAAAGTCAACATTCTCTAAGGCCAACTTTATATACTCAAAGGGTTTATAAAAGAACATCAGGCACAGAAACTTTTTTTTAGTAAATGTTTGAATATTATTTTCTAGACTGTCAAAAATGTATTTGTTTTAATGCTATAAAAATTCCTTAGGAAGTCAAATGCATTATCTAATTTTGCTGTGTAAAAAATCTATACCTTAATTAATCTGATGAGTTCCATATTAAAATATCCCTAATCTTGGTTGTACATTATCTAGCATTAATACATTTTCTTGAAATTCCCAAATCATAATGGCCTGCCTCTTGATTCTCAAGAGATTGGAATTATTTTAAACTCTTCAAGCTGACTGGGAGAATCTAGACAGGCAAGTGAAAGGCAAGGCTCATCCTCCCAGCATATAGATTCCTGATACTGTGGCTTTTGGTCTTCTTTGTACTAATACAACTGATATTCTAAGTGCCTCTATTAAGTTCTATTACTCTGTATTGATACTGAACAGTTGCCTCATGAGAGTCACATTTCTAGTTTGCAAAGCAAAAATTATGAAAGGTACTTAAATGTTTCATTCTTCATCTTGTAGGAGAGAATTAAACATACAAAAACTCTCAAACAATTTTAAGGGCTGAAAGGGAGTCTAGATTATGGAGTCTGAATTATTCATTTTGTATATGAGGTCCAATACAAGACATACAGAATTTCTCCCAAATTTCCTTTATCTTTAAGGATAATGTCTCAATCTCCAAAAAGATATAATACCTCAAATGTAAGAGCTGCATTTTTTTCAGAACAATCAGCAACCAAACTAATTTTATTCTTGGAAGTGACGTTGCCCTGGCTGAGCCCAGATCCCCAGTCAGGTGAGGACAGTATCAGCCCTCCCAGAGTGGGGGCTCAAAGTACAGACAGCAAGCCCAGAAACGCTCAGCCTCCGCCTCTTCTTCCTGCTCCTCAAACCCAGGGGCCCTCAAGAGGCTCTCTGCCCTCCCACTGATTATTATTCTAAGAAAACAGAGGAAGGCAACCATGGTGATAAGGCACTGGAAAATATTTCATGAGGTCCTTCATTGGGGAGAAGAGGAAATTAAACTAGGTAACAATCAACAAGCTCTTCCTAATATGCCAGTCACTGTACAAAATGTTTTATAAATATTATTTAATGTTTAAAGCAAATCAATAAGGTAGTTATTATTCCTGTTCTACAAATAAGAAAACAGGGACTTGGAGAATTCAAATAACATATCCTAGCTGCAAAATGAACTAGTGAAGGACCAAGTCTTTGGACCTGGGTCTGTGCAATCCCAAAACCCACACATTCCTATTCATAATGAGCTACTGACACTGTGTCAAGGACACTTAGGGAGGAAGCTGTATAGATTACCTAGCTGGGACATCAGGAAAACCCGAAAAATCAGACTAACAGACAAATCTGAATTTGATACTGCTTTAGCAAGAAACAAGAAAGAACAAATTCTGAACTGAAACTCTATTAAGAGAAAAAAAAAATGACATTTTTTTCCCTATGAAAAGCAACCTATAACACCTGCAAAATCTGATGTTTCCTAATGAAATAAGTTCAGTTCTCAAGACATAGATAAGCTAAAAGTATATAAAATAGACTACAGGAATCCCCAAAATTACTTTCAAAGTAAATCAACACACTCTAAATGCATTTGTGTTACAGGCCCACAATTGCTTATCCAAACTTCTGAAATCTAAAAACCCAGTTTTGTAACTCACTTGGTAGCAAAACCTGATCAAAACTGAGGAAGTTTCAGTCAGCCCTTTTGCCGATCCTATTTGTGAGAAAAATCATTCACTTCGCTACAGGAATATTAATGTGCTTTAATATGGGGGTACCATCCCAGACCCATCAGGAGAAATAAGTAATACATAATCCTAAAGATTTTGGAAGAGATTGTGAATGATATCATACTACTCAAGAAATTTTGGAACAAGATAAATGAGAAGACAAAATTATCAAAGACCCCCAAAGAGAGTCAAAGGTACAAGTAAAACTTAGGTGTCTATGGCTTGTATAATTAGACTCAGATCTCAAGAAGTAACATCAGTTGCTAGAGCTCTTGGAAGTGTGTAGAGGGAAGAACAAGTTTATATCCTAACAGATACCCTACTCATTGCTCCAAATACTGGTGTAAAGCATGGACTAATTAAACAAGCACACTGGCATCCATGTCATAGTATGTTCTACTGTCCCTGGTGAAGGGTATCCACTCGCTTACACAGAATCAGTTTCTTTTAAAGAATCATTTAACAGTGCATGGGTAATTTTCATGGCAAAGGATAATCTCTACCTCCAACTTCATTTCCCCCCAAATTCAACTGGTAATCCTCATTAAAACTTCATAAACCGAGGGTATATCTGTTTGTAACATATATCCACATTCTCAAAAACATCTTACCTTTGACACTTTCATGTCACAGGTCTTAGAAAGCATTATTTATCCTTCACAAAAATGGACTTAGTATTTAGTGAGATGAGACAAACAGAATTTCCTACATAGTCAATTAATACCTCACAAAGACAAAATGTGTATCTATAACACCATTTTAGCATTAGAAAGTTAACACTTCCTCCACATCCTCGCCTCCTCCATTCCTGAAATGGAATTTAAGATTCAAGCCATAAAATCTTTACAGACTGGAAAATCAGGAACATCCTGTTGATAACCAAATAGGCTTAACAGCTGCTCATGGTTCTGAAAAGCATTTGTGCTAAGGAAACAAATCTGGTACTAATGCCTTCTAAATGACCTACAGAAAACGATTAAAGGAAGAGTCATTGTTTTTATTTTATTATTATTAGCTGGCAAATAAGCATTACTGACAGACTTTTTCCTGATGTCACTGGAAAAGCTACAAAAATGAGGGTGTTTTCTTTATTACAAAAAAATTCTTCACTTATGGCTGCAAATAAGCCAAATAAGTCAAATATACAAGTTAGGTCCTTGAGAAAAAGAGACACTTTTCCTAAGTAGCGCAATCCAACAGCCTAAATACTGCCAGTCTAAAAACATTAAAACACTTCATGGTCTGAAATATTAAGATGTTTACTAGAATTTCTAAAGCTTATTCTTCACAAATTCAGCAGTTAAAAAACCACCTTTTGCTCAGGCATCAGAGCTGGGCCTTCCTGAAAAGAACCACATCTCTTACGCTCACAATTCACACTCCGGACAAGAGATGTAGAGGCAGACACAGCTTTAACGTGCCTCTTAGTCTCCCTAGAAAACCTGGGAGCTCTGTAGGCACCCAGAACAACTAACTTCTTGGCCTTCCCTCCAAATGCCAAAGCCCAAAGTTACTTTGAGGATTCTTGGCAGCAAGGAGCCCTAGAAGGAAAAAAAAAACAGGCCCAAGTTTCAGTCCCAGTTCTGCGTTTCTCCTAGACAGATACTAACTAGTCAGGCTCCTCTGAGCCCTCTAAGCCCTGACCTTTGGTGTCCATCCTTATCAGGCCTGCATTGCCCAACTGTAGCAAAAATCTTGCCAAGTTTGTTTATTGAGAATCCTCTGTTCTCAGTATCTGCTCACCCTCATTATCTGATCAAATTCCTTATCTTCCACCCACTTCCCAGGTATCTGATGATCCTGGCCTGCCTTCAGCAAGAATCCCACTTATCCCAGAATCCCCTGCTTCCAATGTTTCCTCTCAGTAATTTTCCATTCACTTACCTCCACCCTGTCCTTGGCTATCAATCCTCACCTGTCTATGCTGTATTCAGAGTTGAGCCCAGTTCTATACTGAGGTCTTTATTCTCCTGTTGCAATACTTCCTGAATAAAGTTCTGTTTTTATTACTTTAATCACTGTACAGCTCTGGTCTTCTTTTACATACTACAGTTAAGTCACTTAGCCTCTCTGTGCTTCAGTAATCTCACTGGTAAAACAAGAATAAAACCTTCCTCACCAAGTTGTGGGGTAACCTAATGCATGCAAAGCAGCTATTCAGTGAGTGACACATGCATAGGCACTCATAAAATGGGTATTTTCAATTTCTTTATATTAGCTTTATACATTATTAAACACCAAAGGATATCGCAAATCAGGGCTAGGACACACGCTCGGACATGAAACCTGTTAGGCAGTAGTAGGTCATCCCAGGCTCCCTGTCATAATCAAACTCTAGGACTTCATAGACTTATGAAGCAGCCTGGAGATATAGACAGTTCCTTGGATGTGGGGCCAGAATCCTAGAAATGCTGAGAATTTGCAGCAAAGTAGTTTTTTAAAGGAAGCCAATTATATCAATTGCCACATATTGTCATGAGCCAGGCAATGTGTTAAATGATTTACATTGATCCTATTTGCTCCTCTCAACAACAGAAATATAGGCAGATAATAGCAATATCACGAGTCAGGTACTGTAAGAATACAAAGATTAAGAATACATATTATACAAAGAATAACAACCCACACCTCCAGGCTCTGAAAAAAAAATAAGTTTGTTTGGAGATTCCACCTCTAACGAATGTTGCTAGGGCCATCCTAACTCACTATTTTGGAACTCTTATAGGATATTATAAGAATTTATTTCTAGTCTTTTCAAAAAAGATGTGGCTACACATTTTTAAAAATATCTTAATGTTATATAATAATATTACAAATTATGTGAAATTATAGTACATAGCTCTGGAGCCAGATTACTTAGGTTCAGATTTTATCTCTACCATTTACTACTACTATGTGATCTCGAACACAGTTTAACCTCCCTACTTCAGGTTCCTCAGCTGTGAATTGTGAATAACAATAGTACCTACCCTCTTATAAGGATTAATCCTTATAACATAAGTTATAAAACCTAACATAAAACTTAAAACAAATAACTTACATAAGTTATACATTAACTAGCAATCTTTATAAGGATTTAGTTAACATATGTAAAGCATTCAGAATATTGTCTGAAAAATACAAAAAGAAATCAATAAAATATGGACTATCATTATATTCTATTTCTCAATCCTTTATAACTACAATGCATTTACTAAGACTCCATTTCAGTGAAACTGGTTCAATGAGGACATTTTTTGAGGCTGGTTAAGAAATAGGAAAAGTATTACAGAGTGCTTGGCTAAGTAATCAGGACTAAAGGACCAAAATGGCTAAAATGAAAAGGATACTCAAGTACTGATGAGGCAATACACTGCTGATGGGAGTGTAAACTGGTACAACCACATCAAAAAACTGACTGGCAGAATCTACTAACACTGAACAAATACATATCCCAGGACCTGGCAATTCTCCTCCCTGGTATAACCAACAGAAATGTCCACAAAAACACATGCACTAAAATCTTCACGCCAGCACTATTCTTAAGAGCAAAAATCTGTAAAGTGCCCAAATGCCCATCAACAATATTGGGTATAATCACACAACGAAACACCACACAGCCCCAAGAATGAACAATCTGCCACTAATTACATAACAATAGAGGTGAGTTTCACAAGCACAATGTAAAGTGAAAGAAGCCAGACACAAAAGAGCATATGTGGTATGATTTGAATTACAGAAATATTAAAAACCAGCTGGACTTAATGCTGTGATGCAATACTCAGGCCTTCTGCAGGAAGGGAGTGGGCTCTCCAGGTTCTCGGCTGCCAGCAGACAACCAGCAGCTGTCACCCCACTCAGAAATTGCTTCTATTGAAAGGAGAAGCAGCACCCAAAGGTAAGCCCCCTCCCATGGGCAGCCAACCCCTGGAAACACTGAGGTATAATGCCTATTTCCCATGCAACTTTGCACATCTCTGAAGGGCCTTTCCAGAGCTCCCCATGGACTCAACTAAAGCCTCCACTGAGACTGACCTGTAGCTCGACCTCCCCCTCTACAAAATCCTGCTCCCTTCCTTTCTCTTCCCTTCCAGAGGTGTTGATCCCAAGAGTTCTCCCTAAGAGACTTCCTGAACTCTCACCTCACTCTCAGAGTCTCCTCCCAGAGTATCCAATCTTAAACACAAGCTAATTGGGCCTATGATGTTAATGTAAGGGTACTGATGACTCCTATGGGGAGGACAAGTAGTGAACAGAAAGGGGCAAGAAGAAAAACTTCTGGGTGTCGATAAAATTTTTTTTTAATCTGGAAGCCGATTATATGCCGCTGTTTCAATGGGAAAAATTCATTTACTTGCATCTATGAAAGACGTGCTTTTTCTTTTAATACGTCTGCAACTCAAATCATATATACTTTTTCATATATACTTTCTCGTGTGTGTGTGTGTGTGTGTGTGTGTGTATATATATACTTCAATGTGAAGTTAAAAGAAAATAAGACAAATTACGAACTGATCAGAATGGGACAGAATCTTAAAGAACCCTTAGTCCTACCTATACCACTTACTGTGCACTTAAACATAGTCTAGAGAGGTCTCAAGAAGTCTAATGTGAGATTACAAACCACCTGGTGGCAACCCAGGCCCAGAACTGTGCCTGGACTGCTCAACAACAGTCTTGTATTATTTCCACTAGACCATGCTCTTGCGGGTAGTGAGCAGAGTTGAATCTGAGGCCAGGGAAGGAGTTGCTGCAGCTAGCATACTGATACGGTTCAGGACACACTACTCCAAAATACGGCACCTTGGCATTGGAGAAAACAGCAGAAAAAACCAAGCCACTCTCACCTTTCCCTAAGGCAGTCATAAAATGTAGCAGATCTTCCCCTGAAGTAGGTCAAAAGACCCTCATTCCAGAGGTGCCCATCCTATACCTAGAGGAAAGGAATGTGCCTATCTCTGAAAACGCAAGGACATAGAGAAGAATATAAACAAACAGGCTTTGCCCAGCTCCCCTCTTTAACAAAGACCTAGAACTTTGATAATGGGACAAGATCAGTGTTGTTGTTGTGTCTGCAATGTGGCCAGCAGTTACAAGAGGAGCTTGTGGCATAACTTCCCAAACACACCCAGCCCTGTCTGCAGGGAACATCCCCTCCTTCACAACCGGCACTAAGACCCACAAGAGCAAGTGAAACCTCTCCCCACCTTTCCCTTCTCAAGGCTGTCCCTAACATCCAGAGAACATCCCCAATGAGCAGGAGAGGATGTCATGTATGCTAAATGTTTGGAACAGGCCTACACAGCAGAGAAAAAGCAATTGGATGGTGACACTAGCTGTGTTAGTAAGAGTGGCTTTAACACCGCTGCAGTGAAAATCTTACAAGCAGTTTACCTCTGTTGGTCCGGCATACATCATGGGAGATGGGAAGATGGCCACCACAGTCGTCTCAGGATTCAGAACTCCTTCCTCCAACACTGCAGCATGCTGCTTCATACGCCACATCAAAGGAACGTCGTCATCCTTTGTCCAGCCACCCAGAGGGTGGAGGAGGAGGACGGGGCGCCGGTAGCCCCTCTCTAGAAGTTGCTTATGGGTATCCTGCATTAACAGGGCATGTCCATTGTGCACTGGGTTACGTAATTGAAATGCAAAGACAGCATCTGAAAAGAGAATTTCCAGAGTTAAGAATAGCACGCTTCTAACAGATTACCTTCCAAAAGATACGCAATTTTTCTTAAAACTTGATACTTAGGATTAAGCAAACATATGCAAACTCAGAAATCAGAAAACTGGTAAAAAAAAAAAAAAAAAAATGTACTGCTTTGACCATTTACTCCAGGATAACATGACCTATACTTCTACTATACAATATTAAGTAAATCATACTTATCTGAGGATATGTAATATAGCAATCATGGATTTATAAGAATTACTTTCTTGCATTCATGGGAAATGAGAGCAATCATCAGACTTTCTGGTGCTAACACCCTGGATCCACTGCTTACCACAGATATAAATTTTTGGTCTGTGCCTCAGTTACCCATCAGATCAATCCCTCCAAAGGACCTAAGATAATGCTTTACTAAGGGAGACAGAAAGGTAGAGACACATATTTGTAGTTTCAAAAATTTACTTACTGTCCAAACATGCTCACTTACGATTACTCTGCTTGACTAGAACCATATTTTGTTTTATGATCAAAGGTCTGAATTCTAGATTATAGTTTAGCAACAACAATATCCCTTAAAACAATGAAAACTACTAGACAAATGAAACTGGTTAACTCCTTATCTCCTGCTTACAACCCTGGCTTCATTCCTACCTGGTGCTTGCTAGCAGGAGACCTTTCTAATCCGGTTAGAGGAGCTCTGTATTTCGCCGCCCTCACAATACCTGACAAAGCATCATGCCATGCTGATCCAAGGTCGACTCAGAGAGAGGAACAGCCTCTCTCCTCTAACAATCTGTAAGCCAAAATAGTACATTTCCTCCAATTTATTCTCAATTCTGACCCTCTTCTGTTACCATAACAAAAAGGTATCACAGGAAGACTGTGGCATCCTACTTAACTGGGATTTTTTGTTTTTGTTTTGTCACATCATGTAAAATCCAAGATTTACAGCATGATCACTACTCTTGGAAGTTCCTCACGTTACCTTTATACATGAACAGAACAGGGCTGGTTTTCACAAAGGAAATAGCTGATATGACATTAGGTACAAAAAACAGAAAAGTCTTGTTATACAAGCATTTAAAATTATTTTGCTTTGGGATGGGAGGAGGGAAATAGACCTCACATTTTTCTATCCTTCTCAATGTACTTCAAATTTTGTTTTACATATGGATCTTACATTTTTCTATCCTTCTCAAAGGATATAGACCTAACATTTTTCTATCCTTCTCAATGTACTTCAAATTTTGTTTTACATATGGACATAAAAGATCCCAAAATATCCCTTTTGACCACTAGAACTACAGAAACACACACGTACACCCCTCTTCATTTTGTCCTTTTTTTTTTTTTTTTTTGTAGGACCATCGTTTGGTCCTACAAACAATGACTACCCAGTGGCAAGAAGCAAAACAAAAGCCCAAATTTTACGTTCTAAATACCATTCCCCACTTAAATAAACCAGAGTTCCTTGGCAAATGGCAGCTTTTAGAGCTGGGGCAAGGAAAGTACAACATGAGCTGGAACACCTTTTTGTACCACTAAGAAGGGAAGTGCTCAAAAAATAATGGGGACATCTCATGAAGGCTCATCTGATAGACCACAGTCTACACACTAGTGAATAAAGCCACACTATGACAACAGCAAGGACAGGCACCGCCCTCCCCGTCAAGCCCCTCCCAACTCTGCTCTCAGGTGCCTGAGGTCACTGAGCACAGCCCTAGGTACTAGTGATTTACAAACTGTGTCTTCTGACCAGAACTCTACCCAAACTCAGACTACTCTCTCCTCAACCGCCTCTTAGTGCTGCACAGGCACCTCACCAGCAATTCACCATTACCCACCTCAGAGGCTCAGTTTCCTTTCTTGCCCTGTCCTCCACATGTAATGAGTCCCTTCTGTTCCCTACATCTCATTTGCAGCACACTAATTACCAGCACACTCAGCCTTCCTCATCTCTTCACAAGATCTGTCTTCAAACAGGTCTTCTTCCCCTACCCAACTTTACACAACAGCCAGTGACAGGGAAGAAACCCACCAGGGACAGGATGCAAATGCAGTTGGAGACATGCTGAGCCTGAGGAAGTAGCGAAATTGGCCTGCCCTCCAGGGGCTTGCAGTCTAGTCAGAGCAGGGGAGCACAGACGTTACCTAAAAGAGTAAATACACGTTAAAAGGAATATAGTTCCTTCAACTCCGGCAGGACATGACAAGACTCCTTCACTTATTCCTCCACACTATTACCACAAGACTGGTGACAGCACTACCACAGTGTGGAGGAGAGAGTGAGGGAAGGAAAGAATGGGTATCTTCACCTATACATGAGACTGCTGGACTGGATTCATTGATTCAACCAATTCCTTCCTGTTTCATCAAGACTGAGGATGAAACGTGAGCCAAATTCAAACGGCACTTTCCTGATTTAAGTGGTCCTTACCTCTCTACTGACTGACATAAAAATCTACACCACTTAAGGCCTTCTAACTGTGGCACCAACCTTTTATATCTCATCTGCCTCTCTATGCATTTTTTAAAGTAAAAACCATGAAACCCAATAAAATTTGATGAGAAAATCATCCATAAACACACTGTCCTGAAACCATGGTCTTTTGTTTTGTGCAATCTTCCAGTTTTTCTCTTTGTTGCACACATTTTTACACAGCTATAATCAAACATATGACACGACTATTCCGCTTGGCCATTCTGGTCTAACCACCTGTTTCTGACATCTTGTGGTTCTCTTGGAGTCACAAGGCTTACTGCTGGGCCCTATGAAATTCCTTCTTGACAGACTCATTCAGGAAGCTTACCCCCACACCTGGGTTCAATTACTGCACACATACAGATGGCTTCTCTTAGCCACATCTCTTAAGTCCTTCCTTCCGGTTCACCGGACAGACGCATTACAAAAACTATTTCAATATACATTACATTGCTCATTACCTCCTTCTTTCCCTCAATTCTTCTACCTTTCCTATTACTGTCACATCTCAAGCCAAATTTGGGTCTGGTCCCCAAAGCCTATTCCTTCTCCTGTACTGCATGTCTACGTGAAGGAACTTCCCAGTAGAGCAAGTTCTCTCCCTTTCCTCTGGATTTCCTATCATCTAGTCCAGGAGCCAACACACTAAAGGAAACAAGTGAAGTCTGATCCCTTTCCTTCCAGCAGGTAGAAGAGAAAGAAGAAAGTGAAGAAGGTTTTTCTGAGCATGTATGTGTGACAAGGAAGGAAATGAAGATATCAGCATTCCCTGAAAACATGTAGGACAAGCCACAGACCGCTTCATCTAGAGGCGTTGCCAGCAAGGACTGTTGTGGCACGGTGCAGAGCAACCCAGACTCTACTCTTTCCAAGCTGAGTATCCAAAGACATCTGAAGTTCAGCAAATAACTGAATGAGGTGATGAGCAGGACAGTGCTCCTAAATCCTAGTCACCCTTCCTCAGACTTTCCACAACTGTGCTTCACATCCCAGCCCACAGCCAGAGTCCCAGTATCCACTCCAACCACTGAACACAGAATTACAAATCTTCTCGCTTCTTTCCTCTTAACTTCACTGTAAGATGTTAACTTCACTGTAAGACTGTACTACATAGAGCAGTAATTAATAATTCCTTTCTTCCCTCCCACCCAAAGTTTCTATCTTGCCTCTCTACCCCAAAGCTCCAAGAACAGACATTTCTGTTTTTCCCTAAATCAATATAATAGCTAAACAAGACAACGGAACGGGTTGCTAGAGTTGTGTGTGTGTTTAATGTTTGTTTTTGTGGGAGTTTTTGTGAAGGGACCTGGAAGAACAAAGCAATCTGATCTCTCCTCCTTCCTTGGGATTATCATAAACTAACAGTCTTTCTTTTACTTAAACTGCTTGAGAGAGGGGGGAGAAATAAAGGAATAAGAGACGGGCCCCTTGAACAAATATAAAGATATTAGAATTTTTCACAAACTGGTAAATTTATACTCTAAAGCATGGCAGCAATAAACTATTTTCTATTCTCATGACTAAAAATGCTTCCAAATTAAAGATGTTGACTATAAAGCTTTGTGCCAGTATATAAAGGTTCTGTGCCGCTTATTTGCCATTCCCCTCCCCATCTATTCTCTAGTGTCCTGGAGCAGGGAGTGCAGGGGTCCCTCAGGGCTTCCCCTAGATGGGGCTGTTGTCCTCCTGCCTCGAGGGTGGAGGCATTAGCAGGCAACCAGAGGATGGTCTGAGAAAAGTTTTTGGGGAGCTCTTCTCACCACTATCATCTGCCTCAGCACTGTGATTCTGGCTGTGCCGGTGACCCTTCAAACAGCTTCTGCCCAGCGGCCCTCCCACAGCTACAGCTCCCACCTGGCTTCAGAAACACAGATTCCTGCTCTCACCCCTTTGGGACTGACTAACACTGCTCAATGCCACTAGTCCCTGGACACCCCAGCAACTCCTTGTAGGTTCCCTTAACTTTGACCATCCTTCTTTAAATACTCGCTTCATTGAATTATGCTCAAAGCCTCATCTGGGTATGCCTTCTGCTTCCTGTTGGGAGCTAACTGACAAAGGTTCCCCTCACCCAATCTCAGCTCTCTGGCTTGCTGCCACTTATCATTGAGATCCACTATCCACTTCAGAGCCAAACACAGATCTGCTTCTGACTCAGCTTTCTCATGTACCATCCCTAACTTTACTTAAAACATCCTTCTGATGTCTCCATTTACTCACTTAAAATGTAGTTTGTAATTCAGCAACTCTATAAAGCTTTCTCAGATTTATTCAACACTGTACTACCACACACTAGTCTGAAAGAAATTACGTCAACTCTTCCCTTTGCAATCAGCAGGACGCCAATATTCTATGTTTAATAAACACTAACAGGCTCTGACTTGGCATAAGTGAAATACATTCTTCCCCTCCAGGACATTGGTCAATCATCGGTAATTCAAAGAACTTGCCATCTGGAAATGTATCACCTTGCAATCACCAATGTGGGTATGAAAGACTTCTTAATCCTTCCCAGCTACAGAGTGGTCTAAGAACAGTCACACTGATAGTGCTGTGCACAGGACAGTAGCCCAGATGTGGTAATCAAAGTACTTCTAAGATGAGGGGAGGAGGAGGAGGAAGAGGTAAGAAAAGAAATCCTAGATTAAGAAAATAAATAAATAAATTCCCTGCTTTCTCTCCCCTGAACACATCAAAACTGACTTGTTATTGGCTTCCTAAAAGAGTGAACAAGAACTACAAAGTAAACTCCTTGGTCTGTTGCTTATTTGCCTCAGTATAAAAATGGAAAAATAAAATAACACTCCAATTTGTCTTGTCTGATGTAAGGCTAATAATTGGCTCTCAGCTACTTTAAACAAAGTTGCAATCATTCATTATGCAACACATTCTCTAAATGACTTAAAATGCTTGGCTCACAAAGAAGAGTGCAAAACAGATGTAATATGAAAGTCCCTAATTATGAATAATTCCTTGATAAGACCCTTTCAACAATGCCAACAACTAATTTACTAACATCAGTTCCAGATATGAATTCAAATTTTGGCAAAAATTTAAATAACATGGTCACAGCAAGTCCTCCATTAAACATGTTTCTGTTCACCAGCAGAAAACGGAAGAGTACAGATAATAAACTACCAGATGCTTCTGGTTGCAAATCACAGAACACCCAACTAGAAGTATCTTAAATAATTTGAATATATGCTATCTCTTTGAATAAGAAATCTGGAGACAAATGACTCCCTGGTTGGATGATAAACTCACAGTATAAGGACAAAGTTAGCATATTTGGAATTTTCATGAATATAAAATTGTTGCAGGAACTCCAAACATCCAAAACAGGAAGAAAGAGAAGGGTGAAAAAAACAGAATTTGTTTGGCATAAGCCAAACTGTCGGAAAGAGAATCTTTCCTGAAAACCCTCTTCCTTAGAGCTCAATGGCCAGAAATGACTTAATGCACTGACCCTTAAATCACACACTGATAAAAAAGAGTGGGACATCATTATTAACTTATATCAGTCATTATTCATTCCTGTATATTGGGCCTAAAACATGCTAGCAAAAAATAAGAGAAATGAGCTGTTATACAGGCAGCACCAAGTACAGCACTCAAGGAAGTTTCTGTATGAGTAATTTAAGCCAAATATTTGCTTCAAATTCAGGAGTAAAGTATAAAAGGGTAAAAAGGGATCCCACACTCAAAAACCCTAAAGGAGCCAAGAAAGAAATGTGAATGAGTTAAGGAGACTAGGTAGGAACTATGGAGCACTGAAGAGTGGGTGGCCCATCTGAGGCCTCCAGTTCTTAACCCATTTTATTAAGTTCATAACACTTCAAATTTCAGCAGTCTACAGCAGAGCTTAGGTATAAACAGATATTCTTGTTCTAACCTTCACATGAATAAAGTCTAGCTTCAGTTCACACAACAAAAATTAAGGCACCTGTATTACCATGCTGCTCTGAGGAAATGCCCAAGACCAGGTAATTTATAAAGAAAAGAGGTTTAATTGACTCACAGTTCCACACAGCTAAGGAGGCCTCAGGAAACTTACAATCATGGTGGAAGGGGAAGCAAACACATCCTTCTTCACATGGTGGCAGGAGAGAGAATGAGAACCAAGCAAAAGGGGAAGCCCCTTATAAAACCATCAGACCTTTTGAGAACTTACTGTCACGGGGCAAACAACCCCTATGATTCAATTACCTCCCACTGGGTCCCTCCTATGACAGATGGGGATTATGGGAACTACAATTCAAGATGAGATTTGGGAGGACAGCCAAACCATATCAACAACTTAATCTCCTACTACATACAGTACTGTTTAAAGTCCCTTACACATCTTATCTCATTTCACTTTTTAAAGTAAAATGTTATGCTTTAGGTACCATCAATATCCTCATCAATTGTCCATGAGCCTTAGAGAGAAAAGTAATTTCCCCACAAACACATAACTGCTAGGTGGTGAAGCAGAGTCTGAACACAGAACTCTGAATGCCTACCAGGAGCATTCTGGAGTTCGCCGACACTAACACAAACACAAACGAAATGCCTGCTCTTTCCCAGTTGTTCTGCAGTTGCTTGGAATGAGGGTTTCCGGTTCACAAACATGGCTTGGTGGCCAGCTATATACCCCAAAAAGGCAAACACATTCACCTGCCCTTCCTCAGTCACATCCATCTGATTTCTACACAGAAAATATGAAAGAGAGCAGCACCAGTGCTTAGGGCCAAACCATCTCTGCAGTGGGTGGGAATTAATTAGGAGCACAACTGCAGGATGCTTCAAATTTTAAGGCTTAAAAAAGCCTCCCAAATCTACAGTGAATGCTGTTCCCTGATACAGAATCTTCAATTTGCAGGTATAGAAAGAGTATGGGTGCATCAAGGTAAGCACATCATTTACCCACCTCTGTGTCAAAGACCTTATAGCAGGAAGTTTGATATAAAAATCCTGTCCTGGAGTGCTTTATAATATAGAAAGCAATATTATAAAGAACAGCATCTGCAGCTTCTGTATTCTCCTCTTAAACAACTTTTTCTGTTATTGTTTAATGTCTCTCTCTTCTATACCATAAGCTCCTAGAGTACTTATTTATGGATCCTCAGCACATGGCATACTGGCATATAAAGATCCACAAACATTTTTGAAATGAAGTGAACATGATAAAAGTTCCATTGTTCCATTATTTGCTGCGATACATGACATTCATATATTGGAAGTACACAGTGTATATTTGGTGATGTTAGGCTTAACCAGCTGATTCTTCCTTGTTAAGTTTCTTTTACTTCTATAATTCTATACCAAAAATTTGTACCCAAAGACAGTTTGATGAATTGTTTTGAGAATTATTTCTACACACAGTGTTGTTTCTTTTAATTTTTGCTTTAAACAACTTTCTCTATTGTTTAAATCATGGTCATGTTTCATTGGTACAATGGTATGATACAATGCTCATATATCATTATTTGCTATGATACATCACCAAATATACACTGTGCACTTCCAATATATGAATGTCACGTAAAACATTCTGAGATATATGACATTCATATATATGTGTGTATATATATATATGTCACGTAAAACATTCTGACATATAAAGCATATTTATATGAGTGAATTATTCAAATAATATTCTATAGTTCCATTTAGCTTTAACATGTGAGTTTTATAATAAATGAAAGGTAAATTCTATATTAGCATCTAGCTTCCAGAGTATTCAAAATAATGTCAAATCAAGTTATACCACTATAATGAAACTACACGTTAGTTTTGATTGACTACCTTTCTTTACATATTCCACTGCTATATTTACCTGTACTCATCATTGTTTTACATTTTAGTAAGCACTAGAAAAAATCTTCTAGAACTTTCTCTCCAAGCCAGCCTCTATTAGGTAATTAAATCCATGTCTTACCAGCATTCATATCTTTAAATTTCTGCTTTAGCTCAGTAGGAGTAAGACGATACTGATCAAGACCATCATTCCAATAAACTCGATCCAAGACTTGAAGATCTCCTCCAATCAGCCAATCTCCTTGTTCCATAACCATCTAATAGGAAGAAAAAAAAAATTTAATGGAAACGGAGATCAAAATAAGTAAAAACATTTCTCTCATATAAGCTAAATACAGTCATTATAGGCTACTCTCATCTTAAATGAGGTAAATCTGACTTATCAATTAAATTGACATTAGAAATGCTATAAAATTAGAATCGATTTTGTGATTTCCCAGAAAACTTGTGAAATAACTATCTTTACATATGAAAGACAAACAAAAGCAATGTGAATAATTATACCTTTTCAAGTAACAAAAACATTCTTTTCATTATTATTGTACACTGA
Organism: Rhinopithecus roxellana; assembly: GCF_007565055.1. NCBI lineage: Eukaryota > Metazoa > Chordata > Mammalia > Primates > Cercopithecidae > Rhinopithecus > Rhinopithecus roxellana. The sequence goes on from NC_044550.1 coordinate 19,930,404, forward strand.
TTAACAGAACAATTTGTAGCCCTCGGTCACCCCACACTCTGTGTTCTCCAATCCTAACCTTTTGAAGAATTAATGATCATTGAGTTAGATACAAATTCATGCCTTCCAATCTCCACACCACCTCAAATTTCTTACAATTTTACTACTTTCTTTCCCTGCATCTGAAAGAAGGAGCTATTACCCTCCAGGACCTGTTCGTCTTCACAAGGCAGCTCCAGCCCTCCTTTTCCCCATGAGGCTTTGGCTTATGTGCCAACAACACGCCCAGCTTCTTTCTCAGTCTACCTTAACACACCTAACAACTGACAGAAATTTGACTTCAATAACATTTCACATACAACATACACATAAAATAAATGAGGTACTTTGATGAGAAATTATATTTCACTGCTTTCACATGAAACCACCCTGGTGAAGGCTCCCTTAGCCTCTACCTCACATGCTCATTATAAGTACATGCCTAAGCATACGACAAGACTGTATACTCCAAGAGCTGAAACACTGTGCCGGTGGTGTCCCTGGCCCTGCATTCCCAGTATCAGCACCTAGCTCAGTGCCATGTATATAATAGAGATTTAAAATATGTTTGCTGAATATTTATCTGGACCAAAATGACAAGAGCATAAACACTCATCACACTAATCTAAGGTCCAATCTCTATTCTGCAAGATATTAACAATTCCAATGAAAAGTCAATACACAGAAAATGCCCACATTTCAGCACAAACATCACTGGCAAATCAAGATAAAATGCAGTGAGTTTTTTTCAGCACCTTAATGTAGGGGTGGTTCTTGCATGTTGTTCCCCACTGTCTGGCACAGCGCTCCTCTTTCCTGTGCTCAAAAAACTCTGGATTGCGAAGAATGGCCACACGGCGGCCCTCATACATCAGAGCAAATGCTGTACAGCCATCCAGCCTCTCTTTATCTTCATGAGTAGCAGTCAGAACTATAGGTACTGACAAGTTAATGACACCTCCTGCAGAGCACAAAAGAACATGAAACACACAGCTTGGATTACTCAACAGGCTTTACTTAGATCCACCTTTCACTTCAGGGGACACTTTTCAAATAATAAAAGGCTGTGGGTCCAGTGACAGTATTCAACTGGTACCTGGCACAGAAAAACGAAAGACAGAACAAGCTACAAGGAACAGAGACAATAAGCAATGAGCTCAGAAGTTAAAAAAAAAAAAAAAGAACAGCAAAAATTAAAAGAATCAAATTGTCTTTGGGTACAACATTTTGGTATAGAATTACATAAGTAAAACAAACTATTTAACAAGAAAGAATCAGCTGGTTAAGCCTAAAATCACCAAATATATATTGTGCATTTCCAATTTTCCAATATACGAAACAGACAAAGAGCTACGTTTCTGGGTCTTTTCAGGAAAAACTTAAATCCTTGTTGATAACAGGATGACATAATAACTACAATTTATGTGACAAGTTGATTAAGTATACTTGAGTATCCTTGAGATAGGAAGACAGAACTATCCAAAAAGTCTTTTTTTAATACAGTCAAATTCAAACTGATTATCAGCTATCACTAACCAAGAAATAAAGACAGCAATGGTTGCATTTAAACCAAAATGTGTTGTCAGTGATACTAAAGGCACAGTCTCAGCATGCAATCTTGCAAGCTGTAAAAATCCTTTTTCTACTCCTCATCTGTAGGTTAGAAAAACAAAATGTGCTCTCATATTCATATTTGGACTATTTATATACTAAAGAAATCATATTTTTGGACACCATGGCATATCTTCTTTGAACAAAAGATGTCAATGAGAATAATGATAACTGCTTGGCTGCTTTTTAAATTACTACCAGTAGGTAAAGTGTAACATGGAAAATGAATAGGTGGATTTGCACCAAGCCCAAGACTAAATCATTATAAAGGAGGTAGCCCACAAGACTCTGTGATTAGTTCCAAGGAAGAAAATCAAAATGCAGTATTTAATCTTTATGTTCTTGTGATAAAGTTTCTTGAGAAGAATGATTAGGAATTATGTTTTCTAATATCTATTTTACCACCCAGTTAAAAGAAGTCACAAAACAAAAAAACTTGGTAGCAATTATAGTAGGGTTCTGTGACATTTAAAAATATTTTCATAAGGTAGTAAATTAATCTTACCAACAGTATACAACACAAAATTAAAGGCTGCTGGATTATAATGATAATATGTTGGACATCTTTTTTTTTTTTTTTTTTTTTTTTTTTGAGACAGTCTCGTCCTTTTGCCCAGGCTAGAGTACAGTGGCACCATGATCTTGGCTCACCACACCCTCCACTTCCTAGATTCAAGCAATTCTCCTGCCTCAGCCTCCCAAGTAGCTGGGATTACAAGCACAAACCACCACGCCTAGCTAAGTTTTGTATTTTTACTACAGACGGGGTTTCACCATGTTGGCCAAGTTGGTCTTGAACTCCTGACCTCAGGTGATCCACTCCCCTCTGGTGATCCACTCACCTCAGCCTCTCAAAGTGCTGAGATTACAGGCGTGAGCCACCGCGCCTAGCCAACATCAATTTCTTTGACCATTTTTTGCTAATGTTTTAAAAGAATAGAAAGGACCACATTTTTAGCCACATATTTCAGAATTTCTTAACTAGGACTCCACAATTCCTCATTAGAAGGCTCAAGCATGAGCTTCAGTACCACCAAAAGCAGCACATACATGCCCTGAGTGGGAAGCAGCTTTCCACAGTGATCAGGCAAAAACAGCATAGAATAACTGTATGTGTTTTACAATCCATCCTCAGTCCTGATCCCCAGATTTCCTTCTCTCTCTAAAATAAATAAGAGTCAGGAAAGGGAAAAACAAAAATGAGGTATCACGATTCACTTAAATAAAGCATTCGGTACTGATATAACTTAGTCTTATAATGCTACCTCTACTACGATGTTACCCTACTACTATTTGTAAACAGTGACAAATCTCTGCAATTATGTAATTTCTCTGCCATATATAATTTTGAATGTAAAATGTCTTACCATCCAGAAGACAATCAAAATGAAGGCACTGCAAGTACTCCCTCTCTCTCATAAAGCCATTCAATGGGGTTGCCCAACCTTCTGCCAAAACCTGCACCCACTGCATATCCACCTAGTAAATTTGAAAGTAAAGCAAAATTTTCTATTGCATATATATATGAGCAAAAGCAGTGATTATCTTCAGGAATTTAATTTTGAAAGCAATGGAAACAAATAGTGTAAGGATGAGTATAGATTATACCAAACTAACAAAGAATAAGGGCACTAGGAAAATATTTCCTTCTCCTATTAAATTTAAATAACATTAGGCCTCCAAGTATTTCTAATAAGGACAGCCTCTCCTAAACTCATGGTTCTCAACCTTTACCTCAAACCCCTGGAAAGCTTGCTAAAATGATGATTGCTTCACCTGCAGAGTTTCTGATTCAGTCAGCTTGCTGTGGAGACCAAGAATCTGTATTTCTAAAATGTTTCCAGAAAATGCTAACAGTGATGATCTAACACTTCGATAACCACTGTCCTTAACCAAGAGAAACTTTACGGCCAGATGAGGTGGCTCACACCTGTAATCCAGCACTTTGGAGGCCAAAGCAGGCAGATCACCTGACATCAGGAGCTCAAGACTAGCCTAGCCAACATGATGAAACTCAGTCTCTACTAAAAATACAATTAGCCAGGTGTGGTGGTGCATGCCTGCAGTCCCAGCTACTTGGGAGGCTGAGGCATGAGAATCGCTTGAGCCGGGAATCGCTTGAGCCCAGTAGGCAGAGGTTGCAGTGAGCTGAGATCACGCCACTGCACTCCAGCCTGGGCAGTAGACTGAGACCATGTCTCAGGAAAAAAAAAAAAAAAAAAGTCATTGGGAGACAAGGAAACTCAAATGACCAATAAATGTATGCAAAAGATGGTTGTTCTCATAAATCATCAGGGAAATGTAAAATGATGGCATCATCAATTCACAAGAAGACTTCGACTTTATCTGTAAAGCTGCATTTTATCTGACAGTTTGGTACCTCTACAGTGCACCCAAGCACACAGCTTATGGTCTCCAAAAGGAACTAGGGCTGGCTGAGTCCAATTATAGGACTAGAAGGTACAAAGTGAGCCTGGAACATCTTACTGAGCCAGGAAGCAAGGAATCTTTCCAAGATTAACAAACTCTTGTTGGAAAGACACAGGCATCGCCCCACTGGCCAGCTAAGACCATTTAAACTTCAAAAGGGAAATATTGGCTGAGGTCACTTGACATACAATAAATAAGAAGAGCCTTGGTCCATCAAGTGACTCACAAAAAAGTGACCATAAAGTACTATATTCTCTGTATTCTAAAAAAAAGGTGTATAGAATTAAGTACCTTCTGTTCTGTGGTCTTGTTAAGAAAAAAAAAAAAAAAAAAAAAAAGGAAGCCACTGCACTCCAGCCTGGGCAACACAGCGTGACTCTGTCTCCAAAAAAAAGGAGAAAATTTAAATAAAATATTTTCCAAGAAAAGTCTCTTTTACCCATGACAGAGTACTCTTCATTTTGCAAGACTATTATTTCTTGAACTTTGAGATTTCTAGCATATCCCAACAGAAAGTTAAAGGACCAATGAACAACGTACTTATCGTTAATGTAAGCTGGATATGCTCATTTTTTAACTGGGCATACAGCAGTGGCTCTCCAATGAGAAAATAAAGCACCTGGCCGAGTGGCATGCAGTAAAATGCAGCCTACTCTTTACTCCCAGAGTATGTTTGTCAATGTGTTCCACTGCAAAATCAAATACTGGTAAAGTATTCTCCTGCTTCAATTCACAGGAAAAAAATCTGTATTCATGGAGAAATTTTTTTTTCCAAAACCTCTGATGGTGGCTACTACTTGTTTCTACTGGAATTCAATTCTAGATGGTATCTGTTAGGGTTTGAAAGTCTGTGTCCTCTCAAAATTCCTATATTGAAGCCCTAACTCCAATGCTACCACACTTAGAAACAGGGCATGTAAGGAGGTACAAAGAATGGCAGTGTGCCTTCCAGATGCTCTGCCAACTGAAGAAATTTGAGAACCAATGAATTGAAAAAACATTCCATTTAGAAAAATCTACTGTCTTTCTGGATTCTAGAATCTGACATGTAAATTTTTAGTCATTCATTCTCCTTCTTCTTCTCTCTGCCTTTATCTGCGTGTATTCACTCCATGCAGTCTGTAAGCAACAAATTCTGTTATTCTTTTGTAAGAGTTTACTGCCTGGGCTGCTCTGCTCTGTAGTTCTCCCTTCTTGTCACTCCCTGGGATGTCCTGGTTTCTGGTCAGAGACCCAATCACACACACAAAGTGCACCAATATAATTTACTCCCATCAGGGATTTCGGTAATGACTTAAAGAGTCTTTCTTCAAGCCTAGAAGTTTTGTTTTGTTTTCCTTTCTCCTTACTTTCAGATGTGGCACTTCCCTGGGTATTTTGGGTTTTTACTATATTAAAAGAAAGGATAGGGAATCTAGCTTCTAGTCCAAATACTTACTTTTAATCTCCCTTTTTTAAAAGTATACATAAATTATACAACTTAAAATTCTCTAAGATTTGAAAATGATAAATTATAGTTTCCATTCTCATCATGATTAACTAAGCAGTTGTATTGGGAAAGACAGCTAATGATATCATCAGAGCTAAGATACACAATAAAATTATTCTTAACAATATAAGATGGAGAGAGTCAAGTTTTGGCAAGGGATTAGAAAACATGTCTAAAGGGGAGAATGTTTACTTAATAACTATGGATTAGTATTTCTTGACCTTTTAGGACACATTATTTCTGATATGCCTAAAGATCTCATATAATATTTGTTCTTTGATACTTCAAAATAAATAAATATTACTCAAAGCAAATCAAATCATAGTAATTTGGGAACGTGGTTGTACAAATTAAACACATTCCCCACCCTTAGAAATTGTGATATATACTACAACATCTTTGCCCCCCAGCTAATACCACCCCAGGCCTCAAATATTGCTGTAAATCACAAATTTAACAAACTACTGTACATAAGGCTGTATCACTTGGTGTGAAAAAAAACGAAGAACTTACTTTGTTAATTTTCAGTGCTGGTAATGTTTCCGCATCTGTTTTTGCCAAATGAAGTTTATTTTCTGGTACATATAGTTCTTTTACTTCATAAGATGCATCCACAGGTACAATATCCTATATAAAAACAGGAGTACAATTTAAATGTCTGATTCAAGAATTTAGAGTTCACCAAAGGGTATCTTAATGAAGAAAATCTCTCAAAATGAAACCAAAAAGTAGCATAAAAGAAGGCTGTGAGTGCTATGTTCCCCTCAATCAATACTCTCAAGCAGATAGTATCCCACATACAAGAAGTAATTAAGCACAATGTCCCATTATCTACTGGGAAATAATAAATTCCTAAAATATACTACATATGTCAAAATCAGGCAACTACAAATGAGAGGTGGCCTCAAGTAAGAGGTAACAACAAAAAGAATTTGGAAACAAGCAAACAAAAACCACCTGAACCATCACACTTATTATCTGTACCATATCACAAAACCATTTCATTCCAGCTTTTATATATACCTTTATCACCACTGTCAGGAGAGCCACCTTTTACCCATGCAACCCAGTAGTCTAGAATGTCAGCTTTACTTCCACCACTGTGGTTTGAAAATCAGAACTTTTTGATCCCACATGAAATGCAGCCTGGAATTTTTATCCAAGCTCCATGTACTCATTTATAAAACACTGGGATGGTGTTTTTCCCCATTTATACCACAAGTACATATTTGTGATAACAACCATCTACATACTGCTCATTAGGAGCTCTTTACAAGGTTTGTTCACAACACTTGACATATCCCTAAGAATAATTACTAAATGTGTTTAATCACTTTAATTTGTTTTAAAACAAATCTGTCAGGTAGCCTCTACAACCATGAAAAACTGGCACTGATGGAGGGCTTTTCATAGATGTGTCCAACACTTTGTTATTCGAAATAAAGTAATTCTCAAAAGAATGAGAAGATAAGCTAAAGACTGGGAGAAAAAATATACTCAAAAGGCATATCTTTAGATAAAGGATTGTTATCCAAAAATATACAAAATAAACAATTAAAACTCACCAATAAGAAAATGAACAACTGAAATTTAAAACTGGGCAAAAGACCTGAATAGACATCTCACCAAATAAGATACAGATTATAAATAAGCATATGAAAAGATGTTCAACATCATACGTCACTAGAAAATTGCAAATCAAAACAAGATAGCACAATATACCTATCAGAACAGCCAAAATCCAAAACACTGACAACATCTAATGTTGCCAAGGATGTGGAGCAACAGGAACCCTCGTTCATAGCTGGTGGGGATGCAAAATGGTACAGTCACTTTGGAAAACATTTTGACAGTTTGTTACAAAACTAAATATACTCTTACCAGCAACTTCACTCCTTGATGTTCACCCAAATGAGTTGAAACCGTACCTCCACTCAAAAATCTGCACAGGGTGTTTAAAGCAGCTCTGTTCAGAATTGCCAAAAGTTGACAGCTATAATGTGCCTTTAGTAGGTGAATAAACAAACTGTAGAACATCTAGACAATGCAATATTAGTCAACTCTAAGAAGAAATGAGTGCCATGAAAACATGGAATAACCTTAAGTGAGAACTGCTAAGTGAAAGCAGCCAATCTGAAAAGGGTACAGGCTATATGATTCCAACTACATGACATCAATTTTGCTGTGAACCTGAAACTTCTCTTTAATAAAGTCTGTTGTTTTTTTTTTTTAAACAATACAAAACAACAAAAAATGTAATTCAAGATGAAAGAACTGGATTTTTAAGGACATTCTCCACTATTTTTCCTGAGGAATAGATGTTCTTTAGAAAGAAACTTCAATTTATATTTGATCTTACATGACATGTTCAGTAGAAAAAAAAAAGGCAGATATGTCAATCGAAGCCAGATGACTTCATGAAAGACCTAGGTGCTACCACTCAATCAATCAACAACTATGGGTTCTGAAAACCTAAAAAGAACTATTATCTTACATTTCTCCTACTTTCTCACACATCCTGTTTCCTCAAAGACTGAACAAGAGACAGTTCAGCAATGGCTAAATATATGCCGAAATCAGGCTCCTCCTACTGGTAAATTCAAAGTCTTTGTCCTTTCTAATAATTAAAAAAATAAATAAAAGAAGAATAAACATCAAGGAAAAGAAAAAGAAATGTTAAAATCAAAAGACAGACAAGAAATAAACACTGCTATACACAACAGCAAATTCAGCCAGCTGCGTTGCTCCTGAGGTGCAGACATGAACGACATTTTCTGGAGGCCCCTTGTCCCTCTATGGTCTCACTGTTCACAGGAGGAAAGCAGGAAAGTGTGTAAGGCACAAACCCGGCACTTCATATACCTGCCAAGTCTTCTGCAATTAAGCTTCCAGCAGGGACCCATAGCCAAAAGCTAACTATTGTGTTTACTGAGGGTAAATAATACATGAGGGCATTAAAAAATAATGGTGAAGGAAGAATGTTCCATCAGCTGCTTCTATGTGCTCTTTGTAGATACAAATATGAATGATACAACCATGCACTAATGGGGCAGATTATTTCTAATGAACCCATACTATAGAGGGCATGTCTTAAATTTTGCCAAGGAGTTCAAAGCAGTGACAAGTAAATACACATAGTTTATACATAATACCAGGAGGGGAAACCACATATAGGAAAAAAAAAAAAAAAAAAGGACTCTTCCTTAAATCTAGCATGAGATATAGCTTATCTTCCAACTCCAGAATTATTTTAATACATCTATTTTAAATTATAAAATAGCAGCAAAGAGAACTTGGGAATGAGAAAAACAAATCACCCTGTATCCCAGATACGGTTATCATTGCCATTTTTCTATCTTCCCTTTGATCTGGTCTCCATCCATAGGCACATCACAGGACAAATGGTAGTTTAGCAGTCTGTACAAAGCCTATTATTTCAAGTAGAAAATAAAAATTCAGAGTCAATTTTTCCTGGAATGACAATATGATGTGCATTAAGTGAACTACACATACATTCCGTATGTTCAATTAGCTTCTTGGATATGTAAAGCCTCCAAAGATGCCTTGAGGCATACAGATTCTCTGCAGCTACAAAGTAAAGAACTGAAATCCTCTATACTAGGGGGAGAAAACACTAAACATAACAAGTTACACAAAAAGTCAGGCACTCATTAGGACTTTTATGAGGAAGAGTATGATACGGTTTCACTCGACACTTACATATTTACATAATCACAAAGCTTCAGGGACATAGCATCTTTAAAACCAACAAGATACAAAAAGCAACAGGGGTCTATAGGTCAGTTATTTCCAATATTCTTATCACTAAGAATATGAAGTAAAAACAGAGGGCAGAGGCTGTTTAAGATCTGAGTTCCAATTCTTTTTTTTTTTTTTTTTTTTTGAGACGGAGTCTTGCTCTGTCGCCCGGGCTGGAGTGCAGTGGCCTCCGGAGTAGCTGGGACTACAGGCGCCCGCCACTTCGCCCGGCTAGTTTTTTTTTTTTTGTATTTTTAGTAGAGACGGGGTTTCACCACGTTAGCCAGGATGGTCTCGATCTCCTGACCTCGTGATCCGCCCGTCTCGGCCTCCCAAAGTGCTGGGATTACAGGCTTGAGCCACCGCGCCCGGCCCTGAGTTCCAATTCTAAGAGTGCAGTCTTAAGCATCTTACAACGTGTCTCCCCAGTTGTTTAAAAAAAAAAAAAATACAAAAAGATACATACATACATGTTACAGGACTGTTGTGACAATCTAGTGACTTAAAGTACCTGAACAGTGGAGGATAACATTAGTGAGAACTGACTACAACACCACACATTGTTCTAAGGGCTTCATGTGAATTTTAATCCATTAATCTTCACATAGTCCCACTTACGAAGGCAGAAGAAACTACTGCTATCCCCTCTTTACAGAGGAAATCGAGGCCCAAGAGAGGTCAACGATTTGACCCAAATCCCTGCAATACTGTCTTTCAATGGACTTAACACAAAAAGAATACTCAATAATTAGACTCCACTTGCTACATGCCAGGAATTGTTTAAGCACTCTGCATATATCAACTCATAGAATCCTCTGCACAATCCTGAGACAGGCACTTTAATTATTTCCCATTTCACAGATGAGTGAATTGAAGTCCAAGAAACTAGACTATATCTTCCAAGGTCATACAGTTGAGAAATACTGAAAACTAAGGTATTAAGTATTTTGTCACACAAATTTTTCTTATTTTCATGATTTTTATTAAACATAATTCCCAAGTTTTTAATCAGCATGTGATCTTTCAATGCGTTGCCAAGGTTCTAGAGAAAAATAAAAGATATTCAATATTTCAGTTAGGCCTAAACAGTTTTACTAAAGACAAGTAAGCAATTTGCAACCGACTGTTCCAAACCCTGCCACTGTGAATAATCAAGAACCTCCATTTCCACTACTGAGTATCACTTAGCAGGATACGCAGCCTGGGAACAAATGACAAAGGACTCCAGAGAAGAGAAGAATCTCATTCTCAACTTCAATGATAAGAAAAACTCTATATAAAACTTTCTTTGCCATCTCTGAAATGTATATTATTGTAAGAATGGGATATCTTTCTGTACGCTGACTATGGGGCTTGACTAGTCTCCCCCAGGTTTACTGCTGAAAATTGTCACAATTCTAGAGAAGCAGAGGAAAGCATGCAGCAGACACATCTTCTGATTTTTACTGGCCACAACAAGGCATGTTTAGCTGGTTTCCTAAACCAGCATCCCTAGTTCAGCTCACAAAGACTGAAGACCAGCAGCAGTGTGCATGGCCCACCGCAATGCTCCAGGCACAGGGCTGGGGCTATTCTCTTCCCTCCACCCCGAAGCCCCCACAACCTAGAGCACACTCAGGTGCGTCTCTGCTTCCTCTGACGAGGTGTTCCAAATAAGAACTCTGCACTAACAAATATTCCCATAGATGATGTCTAGATGTCTACCATTACCTTCCAACCATATCCCCAAGTTAAAAAAAAAAAAGTACAAATAATTTGCGATCAAATCTATCTCCAAGGTAACTATTTTGAACACGAAAAGGACAATATCTATACTGTAAGCCCCATCAAATTACTGAAATGTTTTGTGCACTAATAAAGTTATTCATAATTGAGCATAAATTTTTTATTAATATGCTACTTTACATGTATTAACAAAGGTTATAACCACTTTCTTTTCAAGAAATTTTTTCATTATTTTGTTTTTGAGTCAAAATAACTTTTTCATTAGAAGCATTTCATGAAACTCTTCCCTTTTCAAAATTCACACCAACAATATTTTTAAATGGATTTTAGCCTCATAACTTCAATACAAAATTCTTCTGATACCTAACCAATGCCAAAATAAACATTCAAAAGGTTGCTACTGTTTTTCTCTTCTAAAAAAGATACATAGAGTGAACATTTTGGGAATTAATGCAAAAATAGCATGAATCAAGAGGACCTGGGAGCATCTGCTCAGTCTGTGGAAATGTGTTATACACAGATTCTATGTGTAAAGACAAAAGGACTCAGTCTCTAACAGGAATATAAAAAGAATCTTAAACATGCAGATGCTGCCAGCTTCTAGCACATTCCAGTGACAAATCTCAGTTTCCAAAACCACTACTAAACATCTGAAAGGAGCAAAACCACCTCAAAGTGAGACAAGATATCTGGACAACAGAAAGTTGAAGTCCCTGCCACATAAGCTATCCACTTTATTTGGGATTCATTAGGATTTCCACAGACAGAGCTATTAGAAACAACGTGTTCTTCTTCAATTTGTACATATAAAACCCTTTGTTTCATGAAATGTCCTTTAAAACACAAATAGATCACAAGCCAGGCCAGGAAACAGTCTGCACATACCTGGACACCTCACCTCCAATCTGAAAGGCTCCAGTCACCCAGCACTGAAGGGTGAAGGGGGCTCAGGGAGGTCCTAGGAGTCCTCCTGAGCAGGGGATCAGTAAATGACCCATACTCTACTATTAATGAGAGGTGAATTCTGTAACCTGTAAGTCTAGAGATATTATAAATTTATAAGTATTAATTTAATTTTAAAATGTAACACAGGGTACCCAGAACGTTTTTTGTTTGACTTTGACAGTCTAAGATCTAACATATGTTGTATCCAAAAACAGACAACTGTTTTTGTTTTCACCTGGAAACTGGCAGGCAGGGCAAACAACACGCACTACATAAAAGTGGTAGCTCTCGCCTCTCATTTTAATCTTCCTAAAGAACTCTGAACATGTTAATACAATGATTCCACATTTTAAGTTTTCCTTTAAATACTTTCTGTACTTTTTTCTTGAGCCAAATCTGCCCAACAGATTTGAACACAAGGGCACATTCATATTTTTATGTAACTATTAAATTTCTATTATCTAAACTACATGCATCCAAAGCATGAACACCAAACGACATTCTGGCAACACTTTAAAACTAAGCTGCAAAGTCTGGCTTTTATGTGCAGCATAAAACCCACTTAGAGCACTAAACCACCATTTCTTAAAAAGACAAACCTTTAAATAATTTATAGCACTAGTAAATCTAGAGTTCCTGGTAGATTTTAAAACAGTATTTAAAGTATCACTTTAGATTAAAACCAGCAGCAAGAAGTCTACTTCCTTATGTCATAACAAGCCAAGTTAAAATGCAATACTAGCAGGCCATCTAGTGACCAATTTAGGGTCTAGGAAAATAAAAAATCCTGATTTGTTAGTGTCTTCTATTTTCTTAAATAAATACATACCAAACAAAGAAAGTGAAGATGCTGTGAGAAAATGCTGAGAAATGCAGCCTTTATATGAATGACCACTTTATCTATCCCGATTATATTACATAGTCACAGTGAAAGAGAAGGCAACCCAGAAAATGATAGAGAATTCTTAACTTTATGTAAAGTATCCATGGTAACCAAAGGATCCATCATCCTATATTATCCATTGTACAGCATACTAAAAACATTTTTCTTGGACAATGAAATAAATACTGTATCTTACTGAAGACCATTAAACTCTTCCAGTTACAATTCACTTCCGAACAGTCTCTCCAAAGGAATACAGAGCAACAGATAAAAGCAAACTCTACCTACCACTATTATTTCCATGAAGACGGTGCTTTTCAAACACCTTCATTCTCTGGGAAGTCCCAGACTATAGTACTTTCTTCTCTCTAATAAGAAGTGGTATACAATGGGAAATATATACAGTGTTTGGTCTTTGTCCTCAGTTCTTGGCACAGAGCTCCTAAAACCCTTGAAATCCCCTAAGTGATCAATGTGTCTCTGGAGTGCTGAGGAGAGGACTCTTGGCTGAAGGGCTCCTAGACAGCTTCATGATGGGGACTGGGACCAGAAAGTCCAAGTCACCATCACAGGGTTGAAACTTTCAGCTTCACTCTTCTCCCCTGACCTCTGGGGAGCAGAAAGGCATTAGAGAGATTGAGTTCAATCACCAATGGCCTATGATTTAATCAAACGTGCAACTTAAAGCCTACATAAAAACGTCTAAATGATGGGGTTCAGAGAGCTTCCTGGTTGGTGAGCACACGGAGGTACTGGGTTGGGGGTGGGGTTGAAGATCATGGAGAAAACATGGAAGCTCTGCCACCCCTTCCCTGCACATCTCTTCCATCTGGCTGTTACTGAGTCTATAAGAAACTGGGAGTAGCAAATAAAGCATTTTACTAAGTTCCGTGAGTTGTCCTAGCCAATGATCAAACCTGGTGTGGGGACAAGGTAGGGAGGTAGGAAATCTTGGATTTATAATCAGCCAGGCAAGAAAGTGGGTAGCCTGGGCACCCCATTTGGGCTGGGATCTAAAACAGGGCAGTGTATAGGAGTTAGCCCTTAACCTGTGAGGGCTGAGCTAACTCCAGATAGCTAGGGTCAAATTTAAATTGAATCACTGGATACCAGATGATATCAGAGATTAAACAAACTGGTTATTGTGAGGAAAATAGTCTTCAAAAGTCTTAGAAAACTAAGCTTGAAAAGTGGAGAAAATGTACTTAGCTTATTTTAGAAATAAAGTTGTCATTATAGATAGTATAACCCTTTACCACTTAGATTTATGTTTTAGGACTTACAGAAATCATAATTCACTAGGCAAAATGTGCCTCTTTCCAAGGAAAATTAGATAACCTACAAACACCTTTCTTATTGCGCTTACACAGAACAAGCATTTCACACTAGCTGGGCACAGGTATGAGCAGTTTATTTCTTTAATGAACATTCTTTCCAACCCAGATAGTTTTGTCTTTGATCTGCTCAAGTACTTTAAAAGTACTCAAGAAATAATCTTTCTAAGGTCAACGAAATGCCCATGCCTCTTCCATTTCTTAATCCCAACTACAGTTAGGGAACAACTGATCAAGGAATGTGAAAGAGAGTCAGAGAAAAGATTCTATTTCAGAAATAAACTAGAAATGGAAAGAATCTGGATACAAGTAAAGGCAGTGTAGTAGAAACATGAGTGTGGCCGGGCGCGGTGGCTCAAGCCTGTAATCCCAGCACTTTGGGAGGCCGAGACGGGCGGATCACGAGGTCAGGAGATCGAGGCCATCCTGGCTAACATGGTGAAACCCCGTCTCTACTAAAAAATACAAAAAACTAGCCGGGCGAGGTGGCGGGCGCCTGTGGTCCCAGCTACTCGGGAGGCTGAGGCAGGAGAATGGCGTAAACCCGGGAGGCGGAGCTTGCAGTGAGCTGAGATCCGGCCACTGCACTCCAGTCCGGGCGACAGAGCGAGACTCCGCCTCAAAAAAAAAAAAAAAAAAAAAAAAAAAAAAAAAAGAAACATGAGTGTGTAGGCTGCAGAATCAATCAGAACTGTGTGCAAACCTCACTCTCTCTAACTGAACTATCTGGGAGAAATAACTTCACCTCTGGAATCTGTTTCCTCATCAGCAAAATGAAGATAATTATAAATACTTATCAGTTTCAATATAAATTGGATGCAATAATGCCACTACAGTACCTAACACAGGGCCTAACACATAGTAAGAGTTCAACTGATAAGTTACTATTGATGGTCTCCATCTCTGCCTGTGGTGGTTAATACCATGTGTCAACTTCATTGGATGGAAAGGATACAAACTACTGATCCTG
Source organism: Rhinopithecus roxellana (assembly GCF_007565055.1). Classification (NCBI taxonomy): domain Eukaryota; kingdom Metazoa; phylum Chordata; class Mammalia; order Primates; family Cercopithecidae; genus Rhinopithecus; species Rhinopithecus roxellana. Next base: position 19,945,568 of record NC_044550.1, read on the forward strand.
GGTGCGTCTGTGAGGGCATTGCCAAAGGAGATTAACATTTGAGTCAGTGGGCTAGGAAACGCAAACCCATTCTTAATCTGGGTGGACACCATCTAATCAGCTATAAGCACGACTAGAATATAAACAGGCAGGAAAATGTGAAAAAAGAGACTGGCCTAGCCTCCCAGCCTACACCTTTCTCCCATGCTGGATGCTTCCTGCCCTCAAACATCAGACTCCAAGTTCTTCAGTTTTGGAACTCAGACTGGCTCTCCTTGCTCCTCAGCCTGCAGATGGCCTACTGTGGGACCTTCTGATCATGCAAATTAATACTTAATAAACTCATATATATATATATGTGTGTGTGTGTATATATGTGTGTGTGTATATATGATGTGTATATATGTGTGTATATATATGTATATATATGTGTGTGTATATATATATTCCATTAGTTCTGTCCCTCTAGAGAACCCTAACATACTGCCCATGGCATTCTCTTTCAGCACACATGTTTATATATCCTTTTACATAATGCTGGTTAATGTAGGACCCCTAACCTTCACCTCCCTACTCCAAACACATACTCTAAAGCTACATAGATTTAGTTATTATTCCTTGCTTTAAAGCAACATGGTACGTGATATATTCATCCCCTTCACCTCCCCATCTATATTTAGATTGTACTGTGTGTCCTCCCATAACCCACCTTTGGAAAACCTAGCAAATGTCTTTGTGATAACAATGAAGTTGAATGAACTGAATTGGCTACCCGTGGCTAGAGGCAGTTCAATATGAAAAGTACACATTATAGCAAGTCACTTTGCAATGAAGTACAGTGGGCAAATGCACAACTGGCATGTCTAAGGATAAACTTCGAGCTGAATGTCAGGTATTCACTGGTTTCTCCATGTGCCCTAATGCCCACTGGGATTCAACTTAGTGAGAAAAACAACCAAAAGAAAATAAATGCCAGATATAGTTGTGTGTATATGTGTATTTCTTCCTTCAATTGCATTTTAAAATTCTACATCATAGTATAAAAGAAGAGAAATAAATGAATCTATATATGGTCATTCTAGTCTATACACTATAAACAAAATAACAGTGGTGAAGACCAAACATTAAGGTCCATGAGGCCGAAATGTTTATTGCTTAATTCACTGCCACATCTCCAGTGTTCACAAAAGTGCCTACCACATATAGCACCATCGATTAAATTAACTAAAAAGATCAACTAAGTACAACAGAGAAATACACATGCTTTCATTGGGAAGTGAAGTCATTTATTCAGAAAAGCATGTAACAAATATTGAAAAGGAGGGTGATACCAAAAGAAAGCTATCAAATTAAGTAGGCATTTGCATTTCTTCTTTTGTCACCACCCACCTTTAAGATAAAAATTAACAGTTTTTCAAAAGAAAATTTCTCTCTCCTAAATGAACACAATCAGAATTCCTTACTGGATGTAGATTTAATTACATCTCACTTAAGCGTAAGGAGAACACTCCTGAAAGTAAAAGCCAAAGGTGTAAGAAAATGACTGAAATTCTAGATGCAGAATCCAACATGTCCATGAACAAGTTTCTTCATTTCTCTGAACTACTTCAAATGTTTACTGTATGAATAAAATTAAACAACATATGAAAAGAGCTTAACACAAAGACCATTTGGAAAACTACCACAGTAATTCAGGTGAGAGATAGTTGGAAGCTAAATTAGGAAAAAAGGCCATTTCTCCAACTGAAATAAACAGAACAAGTTATTTTAAAAGACAACATACTACATATATATGTCCCTTATAATAAGGACTCAGCAAATGTTAATTTCTTATCTATCCTTCTTTTTCAATGAAACTGTCCAATCATCAGATTGTATAGCAGGCATAATATAGATTAGTATCCATATGAAAGGAAGAACAATTAGCATAATCATTAATTAGGTACAAATAAATTAGGAGAAAGGCATTAACTAAGACCACAGAGATAAGACAAGCAATAGCACCAAACTATGAAGAATTGTGAACACAAATCATCTCTCCTCTTTATTTTATCTTATTTTCAGTGATGTATTTTTTTTTTTTTTTTAATTTCAGATAGGGTCTCACTCTGCCATCCAGGCTGGAGGGCAGTGGCACAATCATAGCTCTCTGCAGCCTCAAACTCCTGGGCTCAAGAGATCCTCCGGCCTCAGCCTCCTGAATGGTTGGGACATGCCACCACACCTGACTACTTTTTAAAAAAATTTTTCGGAGACAGAGACAGGATCTCACTATGTTGCCCAGGCTGGTCTTGAACTCCTGGCCTCAAGCAATCTTCCTGCTTCAGTTTCCCAAAGTGCTGGGATTACAAGTGTGAACCACCACACCTGGCATACAAATCGTCTCAATTCCATAAACAATGGGAAAATCAGTAAGTGTTTTAGAGCAAAAAAGGGAAATGCTTAGACTACACTTTAGAAAGATGATTTTGTGAATATCATAGGATGGACAAAAGGGCACACAGAACTGGAGGTGTGGTAACCAGTTAGGGGAATATGGGATAGTATGGTCCTAAAATCACACAGTGTCAATTTACCTTCAGTTTTTAAATCATCAGAGAAAAAAAAACGCAAGATGCAAAGTCCTGTGCATCACAAATACCACAGGAATCTGTATTTTCATTATATAGAATTATAGTTAAAAACGAACTGAACCCTGAATACAATGTGGAATCCTGGATTGAATCCTGGAACAGGAAGAACGTTACTGAAAAAATAAGTGAAGAGCTGCAAAATTTTCTCAAAACCAAGTTTTGTTTTGTTTTGTTTTTTCCAAGAAAAACTTAAAATTATCCTCCTCCCTGAAGAAAAAAAGAGCTTATACATAGGGAAAGTGTCAAACCCAAAGGATACTATTCTAAATAGGGCCCCAAAGAAGTGATTACGAATTTAAAGAGAGAAAGATGGGAAGAAGATGGGAGAAACCTGTGGCATCCAACATAAATCAAGCTTAATAATCCCATAAACATGTCTGAACTATCTGGAATTTATAGTCAAAGATTAATAAGCCCCATAAAATTATATAAAATGGTATCTATTAAATATGTGCATTTTTCTAGGATTTTATAAAACACTTACGAATCACTAACTAGATATTTAAAAAATCAAAACAAATAATAAAACTGTATAGTCATCCCTCAGTATCTGAGGGGAATTGGTTCCAGGACCCCTTGAGGACACCAAAATCCACAGATGCTCAAGTGATATAAAATGGCACAGCATTCACATACAATCTACATACATCTTCCCATACACTTTATATCATCTCTGGATTACTTATAATACCCAATACAATGTAAATGTTATATAAGCAGTTGTTACACTGTTTTCTTTTTAAAATTTGTATTCTTTTTCATTGTTGTATTAATTTTCCTGAATATTCTCAATCCATGGTTGTTTGAATCCACAAATGTGGAACCCACAGATACAGAACCCCAGATAAAGAGGGTCAACTTTGTAACACTGATATGGCAAATTTCAAATTAAAAAAAGATAGGTTCAGTATACAAAAAAAACTCAAACAAAACTACGATCAAAATGAAAAGGAAAAATACTAGAACTATAGTTTCAATAAAAATGAGATGGATTTAATATCTATGTCTAGAACTAGAATTTTATACAAATTTCTAAGAAAACGACACACAACAGCAACAGAGTAAAACTGAAGAGAAAGGATAAACAATGCATTGAAAACAAAACAGAGATTTCAAAAGACAGCATCACCTAACAAATGAAAAGGCCAGCCAATCTACAATCATAAACTTTCTTGAGCCCATTGCAGAACTGAGGTGAAAAAAAGTAGTGAAACAAGTGACAAGTCCCACCAAGAAAAGACCAGGCACATGAACTGCTTACCTTTAGCAGAACATGGGAGGAAGAGGTGGCTACAATAAAGGCAGGTAAGAGAAAAAGAGCTAAAATGTCTTTAAAACTTTTAAAGGCTGAGTGTGGACTAGTGTGACAGGCTTAGTACAATGGGGGACCGGGGGTACCACACACAAGGGGTCCTGAACTCACTCACAAACATGCCTATGGCAGGTGCTCAGAACATTAATCAGGAGGAGGTCTAGAGACTAAAAAGAGCCTTCCTCAGTGGGGCACAGGCAAAAAACTATGCTCACTCACTAGACCCTTCTTTCATAACCACAAAAGCCTTTAAGCTAATGAAAAAGGAAAGGAAACCCTCAAACCTTCCCAGGGTCCTCTGCTTCTGGGGGAGGGGTGGAAGCAAATATGGTCTGCCAAAAAGAAGGAGATGAAGGAAATCCTTTTGGGCTCAAGATCCTGCATTCATACAAACCAGGTAGCCAGTACAAAACAGATACAAAACATGCTAATGCATGTGAGGAAAAGAAAACTCCCCTCCAAGCCTCCCAGGGTGAAAGCAGAGATTAGCTGTTACGCAGGGAGAGGAAGAAGCACTGAGAAAAACCCACCTCAAGACTCAGGAGCACAGGTCAAGCCTTAGACTGAAGTTGGGCCAGGAAACTAAGAATCATCACCACTTCCCAGTCATGAGCCTAGCACCAAGTGATAAGCCACAGCAGTATGCTGCTGAGAGATGAACAGGAAGAAGACTCCTTCTGTGGTACAGGTATACAGGGAACACTGAGGATGAAGGAGGAACACTAAGAAAAACCCAAGAGGAGGCCAGGCCCCATGCTAAGTACAAGGTAGAAGAGCCCACCACTGCAGAAATTTGAAGCCTGTGATGCAGTAAGAATAACTTCATAAGGAATAAGGACAGCCAAATCCAGCTGAGGGCTAAATCAACCTACTACAATAACAGTATGACAGAAAATGAAACATGCCCATGACATAAACACTACCTCAATCTCTACTGTACATCTAGACACAATGTCCAGCATTCACAAAAAATTACAAGATACACCAAAAAGCAAGAAAAACTACCCACTGTCAAGAGATATGACAAAGAAATCTCAACAAAATGAGATTCAGAAGTAACACACATGTTCAAACCATAAGGCAGGAATTTTTTTTTTTTTTTCCTTTGAGACAGAGTCTCAGTTTGTCACCCAGGCTGGAGTGCAGTGGTGTAATCTCAGATCACTGCAACCTCTACCTCCCAGGTTCAAGCAATCCTCAATCTAGGACTTTTTAACTAGGATTAGGTTAAAGGATCTAATGAAAAAGTGGACAGCATGCATGGAGAGATGGAGAATTTCAACAGAAAAATGTCAAAAAAAAAAGTCAAATAATGAGAATTGTTTTTTAATGATTATCAGAATTTAAAAATTCCTTCTATGAGCATATCAATAGATTGGATACAGCTAAGGAATCAGCAAACTTAAAAATCAGTTGTTAGAAATTATCAAAGCTAAAATGTTAACAGAAAAGGGATGAAAGAAACACAGCATCTAAAAACTGTGGGACAATATATTATTTAACATATGGGTAACTAGAGTACCAGAAGAAGAGTGAAAAAGGCAAAGGAAATACTTAACATGATAATGGCCAAGAGTTTTCAAAAACTAATGAAAAAAAATATGTATCTACCCAAGCAGGTTGGGGAATTCTAAACAGGAAGAAAAAAGACCTAAATCAACTACAAGACCTAGACACATGATATTAAACCCACTAAAATCCAAGGAGTAACAGAAAATCTTAAATTCAGACACAAAAAAAAATCACACAGAGGAACAAAGAAAAGAATCACATTATACTTCTCATCAGAAATGAAGCAAACAAAAAAAAAAATGGAACATCTTTAAAGCACTAAAAGAAAAAAAAAATCTGTCAATGCAGAATTCTATGCCCAGTAAAAGTATTTTCTAAAAACGAACAGATGAGAAAGACTGATAAAAAGCCTTTCCAAATTCATTCCCCTGTGCCTCCCAGTATGCCATGGACATAACTGAAATCATGATTTCTAACACACTTCCTAGGAGTTAAACACTCTTATGTCTGTTTCTATCACTTATAATGTAAATTCCTCAAGGATGGAGACACTGCTGATATATCTTTGCATTACTAGCGCCTAGGACTGTAAAATCTACAGAGGTGGGCTTTTAATCAATGTGTGGTTGATGCTGGATGATGAAAGAATGGATGCTGGGACAGCTTTGGAGAGATGAGAAGGAAGCTAAAAGTAGAACAATAGGATTAGAACAAGAGTGCAGTAGTCATTTAAAAAGAAACCTAGAAGGCAGAGATGACGAAGCAAAAACCTCCTGGGATGTCTCAGTGACCTGCAAATAATGATATCTGAACAGTAAATACAGAGAAAAACATCAGAGCGTATTGATTTACATTATTTATATTTATTCAGCTACAATGTTTGGATAAAATAAATAAAATAGGAAGGAAAGTCCCACATTATCTACCTGGTAGATATAATGTGGAAAAAATCAAAGGCTAAATGTTTATAATATATTCAGACAAAGAAATTTCTTTAAAGTTGTATGTCGAATATATCCAGTAAGACAGACTAGATGAAAGAGGTTTATAAGATACACTAGATGAAAGAGGTTTATTACAGGATTTTGTAGACTAAGAGGGGGTTTGAACTCCAAAACTCACAGTTAGGACAGAATGAAGAAAGATGATGCCTCATTTTCTGTGTACCCCTAGGTCAGGACTTAACAGCAAAGGGTGGATGCATGACAAGGTGACAGGGTAATCACTGACCCAAGACCTCTACCCACACAGAGGCCAGATCCTCTCCAACTACAGTGAACTATGTAACCCTCCAACGAAAAGGGGAAAGGGGACTGAGGGTGGTATGGACAAAGCACAAGGGAAAGAAAACTTCTAAAAACCCAGACTAAAGTCTGAAGGAACCCTGCACTTGTTAGTGGGCCTGAGTACCCTGGAGAACATCAAGCCTCTTCATGCCTCCATATGCCCAGGCACCCAAAGGTCCTTATGTCCTAGAAACTTACATCCTCCACAGGTCCCTCTCTAGAATCCACCCAAAAGGAGATCATCATGTTATCACAAGGAAAATGTGGGCGCTCTAAATGTCTAAGAAAAGTTAACTACTTTGTATACCTCAAATTGAAAAATACAACACTATCAACTTACAGGACTGAACAATCATGGCTGGATTTTCTGTCAGGTATTTTTTTGTGGTAAAATTACTGGTAAAGTACAAGACTGACTCCTAAGCCTCCTGAGGTTTATACTGATGGCGATATTTCATATACCGCACATTCATGGTGTTCCCCAAAACACCTCACACTGACATACAGACACAGAACACTGTTGGCATTTCAAAGCATTTAAAATATAAACGTCACTCAACATTAACACCACCATTTTTTTTTGGAGGGGGAAGATTATGAGAGAGATATAATTTTTCTCTGATGATTCCTTCTTTCATCTTCTCTTACCCGTTCCTGTAGAAGTTCCACAACTTGCTGGACACAGTCATTTACATCACAGGAGTCTGTTTTCAGCACCAACTCAGGGGCTTCTGGCTTTTCATATTCAGAATCGATCCCAGTGAAACCTGTGAAAGGTACCAGATAACAGAGTAGGATGGAAAATAAAATTAAAATTGCTTGGTTTTTTCAGCGCAGACCTCTGCTACGTTGAAGTTAGTATCTGCGCTGTCCTCCAAGTCACAGGATTATAGTAATGAGGTGTCTTTCTTGGGAGATTTCTAATTAAACTTTTTTTTTTTCCTGTACTGGGGGCCATTTTAAACTGCAAAACTACCCAAAATTGCATAAAAAATGTAAAAAATGTGGCACCAAATAGGCTGCACAAAGAAAAACTTTTTATAGTTTGAGAACTAAACCCAGAAGGCAAAGTGCTGTCTTGTCGATTTTCACTGGGAACTGTGTCAGGTGTGTCAGACGTGCTGCACTGACCGTGAAAGTGCCAGGAGTATTGATGTGGAGATTACAAATACATTTTGTCAAGTAGGCAAATTCATAAATATCGAATTCACAAATAGTAAGAATCAATTCTGCTACTTTTGTCACCTTTTCTCTTTCTTTTTTGTCTTAAAAAAATGCCCAAGTTGCCTGTGAAGATGTACGGAATTAATATCAGGGGATCCAAAGCATCTCAATTTCTCTACAGGACATGGACATAAAACCAAACCTGACAAGATTATTTTCTTCTCAATGCAAAAACAAACACTAAGTCAATCTGTCCAGTATATTCATAAGAATTATCCGTGGACAAATTGAAGCTCTGCAGGCTTCTTCTGCCGTCAGATAACAAGTGTTAAGTCAAATCAAATACTATTTGCTTAAACTAAACATAAATAAGGATAGTAAATAGATCACAAAATAAATTACACAATCAAATAAAATTTTAGTAATAACCACTATTTAGATTTTTCCTACGGTATATGTGTTACCATATAACTGCTAAGGAAAGAGCAAATAGATGACAATCGTCCAGAGAGGGTTAGCCGAGTTAAAGATAGGCTATTCCTATCTTATACCCCTGACCTTACCTCACACGTAAGTCATTCAAGGCTTGTCTATCTTGGAAAGCTTAGGTCACTCTTAGGTTAGAATGGTATGCATGAATTTAAAATCATTACCATTAATATTAAGAAATACAGCTAGCAAAAGAGTTCAATAATATATACTACAAAACTACAGCCCACTTATTTCATTTTTTTCTATTTCCTATTTCTAAGCATCCCTTGCAGTCCTGAACTCAAGAAAAAATTTCTGCATTACCAGTATTCCCATGTAGCAGTGGGTCACAAGAAAATGGCTGGGGAAAAAAAAATTCCGGTTAAGAACACTAATTGTTAAGCTCTGATTCTCAAATGCGACGATATACTGGAATTACCGGGTCCCGCCCCATGAGATTCTTATTTCACTGGTCTGGAGTACAGCCTTGGCACTGGATTTTTAAAAGTTCCCAGAGAAATGCTTACATGCAGCAAAGCTTGACAAGCACTGGGTTAGAAGAGGTGGCTTAACATTTTAGAAGCCCTGGAGTTCTCCTACTAGATAATTTATCCATAAGTGATTACAATGATAAATGTAAATTATGAGGAAAAACATATTTAAGTAGGTAATAAAAACTATCTTAAGTAGTCATCATGAAAATAATCGAGATAACATAATGAATGATGCAAGGATATACTGACTGTCCAATAAATGTCACGTAAAGGTCTGTAACAGCCTGAGGCCCCGTGAATATACACAATCTTGTCTGTCCTGGAATGTTTACCATTACAGCTTTGAAACAGAGTTGATAGGGAACTTCTTAAGCACCATTTACAAGTAAAAGCTTTTTAAAAAAATAAGCGACTCTACAATCAGGAACTCCAGCACCATGGCAAACCTAAATATCAGTGTATGCATACAGACACACACACACACACATTAACCAAAGGAACATTTTATGAACCTCTACTCAGGGGAATATAGTCAACAATTGAGAAAGTAAACAAGAAACTGGACTAATACAAACACACTCCCAGTTATAGAGTACAAACTGTAAGAGACTCAAGAGCATTGTGGACAAGGTCTTATTCATATTGAATACCTGGCACCAAATACATACCTTGCAAACAGAAAGCTGAGGACTAAACTTTCACTGTTTATCTTGCCCCAATTCCTGTCTAAGGGGCCTGGGAAGTCATGCCCTACAAACCATAAATTTTCATCAGATAGGTTTTATTTAACCCTATATATCATGACTTCTTTTCCAACCTGACTCTGGCATAACATTGCAAGACAAGAAGAAAATCAAAACATTCTCCCCAAAACATATTTCTTTGCCATATTTTGAAATGGTCCTGCAAAGCTGTTTTTTGTGGGGGGAAATTTGCATCTTTGAAGAATCTTTATTAACAAAACTGTATTTTTTTCTTCCAGATCCTCCCAAAAGAGATTAAGATCTGAACAGGAAACATCTGTCATCTACTATCTCTAAGGGTAGCCACCGTAAGACTTCAAAAGAACTTTGGTCTCCACAATCTTTATCTTAACCTGAACATTCTCTTTCTATCAATCCCAGGTCTTTAGACAAACCCAACCAATTGTCAACCAGAAAACTTTTAAACTCACTTATATCCTAGAAGCCACAAGACAACCTGGCTTTGAGTTGTCCCATCTTTCTGGACCAAACCAATGTATTTCTTTTATGTATTTGATTGATGTCTCATGCCTCTCTAAAATGTATAAAACCAAGATATGCCCCGACCACCTTGGGTACATGTTCTCAGGACCTCCTGAGGGCTGTGTCATGGGCCACGGTCAATCGTATTTGGTTCAGAATAAATCTCTTCAAATATTTTACAAGAGTTCAACTCTTTTCGTCATGAAAGCATTGGCAAACGTGTGTTGAATATTCCACTCTCACTCCACCTTCTCATCAATCCAACAAGCATTAACTGTGTGTGTCACAGCTATATGCTTTAGGTGATGTACTGTGCTAAATTCTAAACACACAAAAATGTTCACTATGATCTCCCTGCTCACAAGCAGCTTACTCCAGCCAGGATGACAAACCTTCTTCCCTCACCAATCCATTCTTGCAAAAACAACAAAACCAACTACAATTAAAATAAGTAAAAGGTTTAGACTTTATTTAGGATCCACCATTTTGCTTTTCTGTGCCAAATTTCTACACAAAGACTGATCTGAAAACTGGCCACTGAGACAGTAATATAGGAGGTGAAGGGTTAAACAGGTTTTCCTCCAATTGTCCTAAATTATTCTGGTCAAGCAGCCTGCTCTTTCTAAGTCAAGAAAGTAACAGCTTAATGGGGTAGAGGGTTGACAGGCAGGAGTCCCCATCAGGGAACTGATTCTCCATAGTCGCATTACCTGAGGTCAGCCTTGCCCATGGAACTAATGTTACCACAGCAGATGGAACTTGACCCAACTGCCAAAGCATTCCCAGGTCCAAATACAGAAGAACCCAGAATAACTACCATTTTTCTTCCCACTCTATCTTTTTCTTTTCAGGGCCAAAAACTGAATGCCAAAATCTATCATTGAGAGAGTTCCTAGGAGTTCCTGTGACAGTCTCAGACTATCACATTCCCTGCTGGGAAGGCAAACTTAAAAGTTACCTGCAGGACTCACTGATTCCTAAACAATGCTATCTTTAGTTAGTTGTTTTTTTCTTTTTTTTTTTTTTTTTTTTTTTAAATACAGCAAGTCCTTTGTTTCTGTTAACAATAATAGAACAGGACAAGTCAAGGAATGTCTACAAGATAAATAGTATGATTGATATCAAAGGCCAGAGCAGAGCTGGCTTCTAAATTTCTCTCTCGATGTCTAAATGTCCACCACAGTTGAAACTCTGGGAAGCGGACCATAAAACCTAAAAACCGAGGTATAGAGCTGTCCCTTGGTAATCATGTGGATTTGTTCCAGGACTCCCTGTGAATACCAAAATGTAAGGATGTGCAAGTCTCTTACATAAAATGGTGTACTATTTGCATATAACCTATGTTCATTCTCTTATATACTTTAAATCATCTCTAGATTACTTATACCTAGTACAATGTAAATGTTATATAAATAGATGTTATACTATATTTGTTATTTATACTATTTTTTAATTGCTGTATTATTTTATATTGTTTCTTCTGGAATATTTGCAATTCACGTTTGGTTGAAACTACACACGTGGAACCCACAGATGTGCAGGGTCAGCTGTATATATTTTAATAGAATCAGTGATATGTTAATTCAATCTAATTCAACAATGGTACATGAAATGAATAAGGGACCATTCCAAGGATTGTAATAAAGTACAAGGCATTATCCTCGTCATCAAGATGCTTATCATTCAGGCATTTTTTCCAATAGCTATGGGATTTCCTCCATTTTCCCTGGAACAAAGAAAGTAGAATTGGTGGCAGCAGGCAGTTGACGTCCAGCTTAATGTTAAGCACCTAATTTTCTCAAGTAGGTTTTCACCAACTCTCAAGCCCCAACTCTGGCTACTGAACAGGATTCCAAAAGGATCAACAAGACTCATTTAGCCCAGCACCAGGCACTGCTGCTACGCCTGAGGGATAGAATAGTGTGATAAGGACTACATTCTCTCCTCAAGGAGCTCCAAGTTACTCTAACACTTCCAATCTCTTAGAAAATATCCTAAGCAAAGTGAAACTGGGAAGAAAATATTACTGACCTTTAATTTCTCCTGCCCGGGCTTTTTTGTAGAGTCCTTTGACATCCCTCTGTTCACAAACATGCAGAGGAGCATCAACAAATACTTCAAAAAACGGTAAACTTGCACCCTCATGAATCTGCCTTGCATTGTTGCGATCCTTAAAAAAATAAAAAATAAAAATAAATAAAAAATGATCACGCAAATCAAAAAGGTACTATGTTAATACTACAAATGAGTAAAAAGTGCTTCTCATCTAATTTAGTGGGAAATAGACAAAATTTATGTTTTTAAATATAAACTGAAAAAAAATCCAAGAAATTATTAGGTTAATTCCTATTACTCGTGACAATTTTAAAAGGCACACTGTTCTACTAACCCAGAATACTGGGGAGTTACAGAAGGAAAACAATGAATGCACCACAAACTCTTTCACCCAAATTCTATGTGGATCCTAAGCCAAAGCCCAGCTTGAATGCAGGTGTCATCAGGCTTCTCTCTAAAGTCACATTCAAACCCAGCCTAAGCTGGCATGAAAACAACTGCACGAGAAAGATTCATTCAGAATCCTGAGGCTAGTTTCTTTGCCAAATGCAAGCCCCCTGCAGCCACTTCTCCTCTCTAACACTCCCAAAACTTAACTTTTCTGCTCCTAACTCCCAACTCTCTAGTAACCACCCTTGTAGTTCCCTCTAAACCCTCCCCACTCTGTCCTTCGGAACAATGTTTCCTTCATAAGTCAATCTTTTCTTCTTTCTGGTCTTCAAAACCGAATTCTCCCTTTGTTCCACATTTATACTCCATTAACCAAAGTGTAGTTGTCAATATTTTCAAAGTTAGTGCCTGCAATTTCTACCATCCTTTTTCCACACAGCTCATTTTAGCATTTGCCACCTTCCTTGGTCCCTCTGACAATCCTTATCTACTTCCACTCTGACCAGATGACCATACTTCATGTTTCAAAAAAAAAAACAAATCCCCAAGCATAAGATCTCAATCTCTTCTCTTTCAAGCAAAATCTCTTCTCTTTCAAGCAAAATCTCTTCTCTGTCATACAAATTTATCTACATACTAATGATCCTTTTCTCCCTGCCACTTCTATCTTCACATATTAGGAATTCCCTTCCCTTTCATGGCCTCCTACAGGACCTTGTTCAACCCAATCTCTCTACTCCACTTGAAATCTTCAGCATTCCCCCTTTGCTGGGTTCCCTGCTCCCCAGCAACAAACAAGTACAAGTCCCTTCATCCATTTAAAACAAATGAATGGCTAAGGGCAGTGGTGCAGCACGCTTATAGTCCCAGCTACTTGGGGAGGCTGAGGCAGGAGGATCACTTGAGCCCAGGAGTTCCAGGCTGTAACACACTACAACTGTACCTGTGAATAGTCACTACACTCCAGCCTCAGTGACAGAGTGAGATCTTGTCTCTAAAAAAATTTTTTAGCGTAATGAACTAACAAATCATACAAAAACTTTTCCTTAACAACAGGTACTTTTCAGTATTTAAAATACCAGGCCTCTTTGCTGCTTTCCCACTGTTATGCCTATGGATGCCTATAATGTTATTCCCTGATCTTTCCTAGGCAGACTCCACCTGGACTCCTCCTACTTCACCCATCCCTTAACACTGGAGTTGCCCACACTCCCGCCACAGCCCACTGCTCACCTTACATAGTTCTTGCGCATTTCTCTCAAGTGCCTTCACAGTATAAACTACAACACATATATCAACACTGAAGCTTGAACCCTGAACTCTGTCCTGAAATTAAACACACACGCCCAAATTCTTCCTATGTCCACCTGCATATACCACAGGTGCCAAAAACTAAGCATGTCCAAAACTAAATCCAGTCCCTTTTCTCTCAAGTTTGCATTCTCTCCTATACTTCCCAAATCAAGGAAGACCACACTACACACCCACAACCCTAAGAGTGGTTCCTTCCCTTGCCCATACATTAATTCAATCACAAAGCCCTACAGATGTTACTTCTAAATATTACACCAACGCAGTTTGCAATCTTTCCCTATTCCCTAGTTCAACCTCAATTCTCTTGTCTGAACAACCTCAACATATTACTGGTCTTCTGGCTTCTAACTTGGATATGCTCAAAGCCACAGTCTACACTGTGGCAAAGGATGCAAATCTGACCATCTTACTAAACTCTTCAGAGACTCCCTGCCACCACTGGGGTAAAATCCAAGTTTCTTAATGTGAGGCATCAGCCCTATACCTGGCACCACCATTCTCAGTCTTGCACTTGATGATCTATTAATAATACTTGCTTGGTCAGGTTGTTTCTACCTTAGGCCTCCCCACACCACAACCCCACCCCTACCAGCAAATACTCAACCCCTCTCTTCTGGATAAACCAATGTGCTTCCTCACAGCACATCTCCATGGTGACCTCCTCCAGGAAGGCTTCCCTGCATGCTCAGGCTGATGAGGCCCCTTGCTTTCTCGGGGCTCTCAGAATACTCACTATATATGATCATAGATCTTATTCCAGTATATTAAAATCATCTCATTAGCTTTACAATGTCAGTGTCTGGAACAGCAATTAAGCTATGATCTTACTATTCTATTCTTTTAAAGGAAAGTGTCACCGAGTTTCTATCCATGGCTCTCATCTTATTATATACTCTTCTGTATCTAATCGTCCTCATCTAGGTTTCAACTAATAAAGTTAATGATTCCTAAATGTAGATCTCAATCCTAGACAACTTTCCTAAACTCTAAAACCAATTTCCTACATGGCCCAGTGGTAATCTCCACTTAGACACTCCACTAGCACTTCAAACATAATCCACCAAAAATGAAATATGCATGTCCTCCTCTCCTATCCTGTACTTCATAACTCAATCATACCAATCTTTATTCAGAAAGCACCATACTTCATTCTGCGTCCCCCCCACCAACCATCAGCAATCAAGCAGGAACCAGGTTTTGCTGATGCTACTCAAGCCTCAAGAGCCCTCAAATATGACCCCATCGTTACTAGTCCCATTGCTGCTGCTCAAGTTCACACCCTCTTCCCTGAAGGAGCTGGTGCTACCACAAGCCTCCTGGTTAGTCTCTTACCTCCAGACCATTCTCATTCCAGGCTTCAAGGATGACCTCACTCAAATGCAAACCCAATGACACCAATCTCTGTTATAATCTCAAACTATTAACTCCTTTTGGGGCAAAATTCTTTCTGAACAGTCCAGAAGTCACCACCTAGCCTCTGCAAATCGATCAGCTCCATCTCCCCTCACAATCATCTTTCATAGCAGTCACAGCAACTTACCTACAGTTTCCCAAAAAAAACAAACTGTCTCACATTCCATTGAGCATACTGTACTGTCTCCTCTGTCTGAAATAGTTTTCTCCCTCTGGTCTAACTAGTATACTCTGATTCATCCTTCATGACTCATTTCAAGCAGCAGCTCCTCTGTGAATCTTCCATAACACCTTTCATATATATCTACTTCATCACTTGCCTCAAGATACTATAACTCTTCACATCTCTGCATTCCCACCAGACTGCCAACTCCTTAAGAATAGGAACTATCAGGTTTATTTTTAGAACCAATATGCCCAGTTCAGTGGTTGACATGGAAATACCCAATAAACATCTCTTGAATGAACAAATATAATCATGACTGTACAGAAAAATACACATGTCCTGTATTACATGTTTCAATCCAAATATTTTCATGGATTTTCAGATGCCCTAAACATAGTCCAAACCTCATTATTAGTGCCTTTATAGATGAGGTCAACAAAGATTTTGCTCCACACTATATAATCAAGGAGGCCGCAAAGCAGATCAGCACACACTCTTAGAGACCCAGGTGTCTGCTGACAGCACTCCATAATGGGTATTATAGACCTCCCCTTTTCCGAGAGCTGCAAGATTCCCACCAGAAGGTATAAGAATGCCAATATCATATTTTTATGACAACTGTGTATATCCAAGGATTCAGGAACTCTAAATAACTCTTACTATGCTCCTATTATTTAAACACTTTAAACTGACATATTGGCAATGATCCAAGGGTTTCAAGAAATGGTTTTTACAAAATGTTTTAGGACTCCTGCCATGGTTCAATTAAGTGAACCTGTGTAAATAATACTCAATCTAACACTTATCCATAATTTTTACAGGTCAAATCTTGTTTTTTTTAAAAAAAAGTCCAAGTAACCATAAAAATTCATGATACGGTACTAGAATTGTGCTAATATATTACATTTATTGAATAGTTATTACATGCCAGGCACTGTGCTAAGGCTTTAAATACATGACTTACCTAATCTCCAGGGCAACCCTATGTTGCAGGCATTACTTGAACTGAGGGAGGTTAAGTGTGCTGGCCAAGGCCACAGCAGCAATAACTGGCAGAGCTGAGATTTCAACCCCTTTGTTTCTTTGGAGTTTCAACTCCAAAGACCCTGCCTCTCACCTCTATACTAACTCGCTTATTCACTGATATCAGGGCTTCCCAAGGGAGTATGCTATTGTCCAACAAACACTAATCATATAATATGGTCCAAGAGCCAGGCTTGGCATCAAGATTACAAAGGCGAGTAAGACGCGGTCCCAGCTGCCAAG
This sequence comes from Rhinopithecus roxellana, assembly GCF_007565055.1. Lineage (NCBI taxonomy): Eukaryota > Metazoa > Chordata > Mammalia > Primates > Cercopithecidae > Rhinopithecus > Rhinopithecus roxellana. The sequence goes on from NC_044550.1 coordinate 19,962,249, forward strand.
GAGACAGTGGAGTTTTGAGGCAGCATAGCATCTAAGCTCAGGAGATGCACTATCTGGGTGCAAACCTTTGCTCTTCTACAAGTATAGTGTGTGACCTTGGGCAATGCACACCTTTGTTTCCTTGTCTCCCCACTAGGAGACAAGAATTACTTTAGTTAATTCACAGAAAAGCGCTCTAGCAGTTACCAGAACACAGTAAAGTGTTCAATAAATGTTAATATTACTATCACTACAGCTACTATCAGTATCACCAGTCAATGAACTGAGTTTTTAAAAATAACATATGCATACCTACAACCATCTGATCTTTGACAAACCTGACAAAAACAAGCAGTGGGAAAGGATTCCCTATTTAATAAATGGTGCTAGGAGAACTGGCTTGCCATATGCAGAAAATTGAAACTGGACCCTTTCCTTACACCATATGCAAAAATTAACTCAAGATGGATTAAAGGCTTAAATATGAAACCCAAAACTATAAAAACCCTAGACGAAAATCCAGGCAATACTATTCAGGACACAGGCATAGGCAAAATATTTCATGACAAAAACATCAAAAGTAATTGCAATAAAAGCAAAATTTGACAAATGGGACCTAATTAAACTACAGAGCTTCTGCACAGAAAAAGAAACTATCATCACAGTGAACAGACAACCTACAGAATGGGATCAACAAGGAACTTAAGCAAATTTACAAGAAAAAAAAACATTAAAAAGTGGGCAAAGGATATATGAACAGACACTTCTCTTAAGAAGACATACATGCAGCCAACCAATATGAGAAAAAGCTCAACATCACTGATCATTAGACAAATGCAAATCAAAACCACAATGAGATACCATCTCACACTAGTTAGAATGGCTGTTATTAGAAAGTCAAGAAACAATAGATCTTGGTGAGCTAGGGGACAAAAAGGAATGCTTTTACATTGTAGATGGGAGTGTAAACTAGTTCAACCATTGTGGAAGACAGTGTGGTGAATCCTCAAAGACCTAGAGGCAGAAATACCACTTGACGCAGCAATCCCATTACTGGGTATATACCCAAAGGAATATAAATCACTCTATTGCAAAGATACATGCATGAGTATGTTCACTGCAGCACTATTCACAATAGCAAAGACATGGAATCAACCTAAATGCCCATCAATGATAGACTGGATAAAGAAAATATGGTACATATATATCATGGAATACTATGTAGCTAAAAAAGGAATGATATCATGTCCTTTGCAGGGACATGGATGGAGGTGGAAGCCATTATCCTCAGCAAACCAACACAGAAACAGAAAATCAAACACTATATGTTCTCACTTATAAGTGGGAGCCGAATAATCAGAACACATGGACACATGGGGGGAACAACACACACTGGTGACTGTTGTGGGTGGGCATGGAGAACATCAGGAAGAATAGCTAATGGATGCTGGGCTTAATACTTAGGTGATGGGATGATCTGCGTAGCAAACCACCATAGCACACCTTTACCGATTTAACAAACCTGCACATATAGTCCTGAACTTAAAATAAAAGTTGAAGAAAATAACATAAAGTGTTGAGGTACCTAACCTAAGTCTCAATGTATGGCTAGAAGTCAGCTGACAATGTGAGGGAGAAGAGTGCTTTCCAGGCAGGGAGGAAACAAAAATCCTGATATAAGAAATGACATAATTTTTTCAGAGAAATACACAAACATGGTTTGTTGTTGCTGCAATCTCTAAAATAAAAGGAACTATGATGCAAGCTAAGAACAACAAATTCTGAGCAAAGAAGCCATGGTAGGGCACATGTTAAGAAACTCAGATTTTCCCCGGAGTATGACATCTGTCAAGCATTCACTACAGGTTTATTAAGTCGAAAATTCGAGCTTGAAATAATTTGGTCATTGCCTTGAATTCAACCACTGTGTTATACTTCAGGGCTTTTTTAAAAGCAGGTTTTTATCAAAACCGGATTTACTTAGAAAGTCACAGCATAGAAATGTTTTAGGTTATTTTAATCCTATGTTTGAGGAACAAAGAGATGGTAGCTGGGGAGGAGCAGAGTTAGCCTCAAAGCACATATCAATGTTTAAAGTATGTGCTTTGCCTGGTATCATATTTTTAGTAAATGTAATCAGAAAGGCAATGGCACAAAAACCACATACCTGAGTATAAGGTGATATGAAACTTGTGATGCACACTAAGCCAGCATCTGCAAACAGTTTAGCAACTTCTGCGATGCGTCGAACATTCTCTTCTCTGTCTTCAGGACTAAAGCCAAGATTTTTATTGAGACCTTGACGAATATTGTCACCATCCAGAGTGTAGCATGGAATACCATGGCAAACCAGGTACTCCTCCAAAGCCATGCTCACAGTAGTCTTTCCTGCTCCAGACAAGCCTACAATTAAACAGTCCAAACAGATTTCATGTGTAAAGTTAGAAGGATAACTACGTAGTAATACTTTTTTTTTTTTTTTCCAGAAACAGAGTCTCGCTCTGCCACCCAGGCTGGAGTGCAGAGGCTGCATAGCGCACTGCAGCCTCAAACTCCTGGACTTGAGAGATCATGCCTCAGCTTTCTGAATAGCTGGGACAACAGGCACATGCCACCACATCCAACTTATTTTATTATTCGTAGAGACAGAATTCTCAATATGTTGCTCCAGCTGGTCTCAAACTCCTGGCCTCAAGAGATATAAAAAATTTTAATCACAGGACTAAATATATTCATTATGCACAGCAATCTCTCAGTAATGTTCTTATCTAATATTTCTCTTTAAGATTTACTTCTTACCTAGGAAAATACCTACAGTTTAAACATAATAAGAGTTTAATGAAATATCTATGAGCAAAGGTATCAGAAATCACTGATAAACTTCAAAAAGGCTTAACTAATTTTATTAGCAGACATGGTTGGGAATTCACTTTGTCCTCTCATTACCACTTTTCTAAAGCAGCAAGCCAAATTTTAAAACAAAGTCATAAGCCCAAATTATTTCTGGTGAGGGAAGAAAAATAAAGGACAAAAGTAAGAAATGTTACAAAGGTACCTCCATTTTCCCAGATTGTCAGCACTCACAAACCACCTTGATACAACTATCTGAGAGTCCAATTTATAATATAATTAATCTTAATAGAACACCCTCATCTCAACTCACCTTCCTATACCAACTGTGTTTACTCAGTAAACAAGGAGGAGAAGGAAAGAGTACATTTATGCACAATTACTTGCCAACTTGGCAAGTGTCATAACCAAGATACTTCTAAAGCAAGATATAAAATACTAAAGTCTAATGTACCAATGCTCTTGAAAGAATTCATGGTAGTACAGAAGGCTAACTGGAATAAAAAAAAAAATAGAGAGGGCTCTTTTTTGGTTCCATATGAAATTTAAAGTAGTTTATTTCTAATTCTGTAAGAATATCAAATGATAGTCTGATGGGAATAGCATTGAATCCATAGATTACTTTGGGCAGTATGGCCATTTTCACGATACTGATTCTTCCTATCCATGAGGTTGGAATGTTTTTCCATTTGTTTGTGTCCCCTATTATTTCCCTCAGCAGTGGTCTGTAGTTCTCCTTGTCCTTCACATCCCTTGCAAGTTGTATTCCTAGGTATTTTATTCCCTTTGTAGCAATTGTGAATGGAAGTTTATTCATGATTTGGCTCTCTGCTTGTCTATTGTTGGTGTATAAGAATGCTTGTGATTTTTGCACATTGATTTCGTATCCTGAGACTTCACTGAAATTATTTATCAGATTCAGAAGTTTTGGGACTGAGACTATGGGGCTTTCTAAATGTAGAATCATGTCACCTGCAAACAGAGACAATTTGACTTCCTCTCTTCCTATCTGAATACCCTTTATTCATTTTTCTTGCCTGATTGTCCCGGCCAGAACTTCCAATACTATGTTGACTAGAAGTGATGAGAAAGGGCATCCTTGTCTTTTGCTGGTTTTCAAAGGGAATGCTTCTGGCTTTTGTCCATTCAGTAAGATATTGGCTATAGGTTTGTCAAAAATAGCTCTTATTATTTTGAGATATGTTCCATCAATACCTAGTTTATTGAGAGTTTTTAACATAGATGTTGAATTTTATCAAAGGCCCTTCCTGTGTCTATTGAGATATTCATGTGGTTTCTGTCATTGGTTCTGTTTATGTGATGGATTGCATTTACTGATTTGCGTATGTGGAGAAAATTTTTGCAATCTACCCATCTGACAAAGGTCTAACATCCAGAATCTACAAGGAACTTAATACACAAGAAACAACTCCATCAAAAAGTGGGCAAAGGATATGAACAGACACTTCTCAAAAGAAGACATTTATGTGGCCAACAAACATATGAAAAATAGCTCAGCATCACTGATCAATAGAGAAATGCAAATCAAAACCACAATGAAATATCATCTCATGCCAGTCAGAACGACTATTACTAAAAAGTCAAGAAACAACAGATGCTGGAGAGGCTGTGGAGAAACAGGAACGCTTTTACACTGTTGGTAGGAAATGTAAATTAGTTCAACCATTGTGGAAGACAGTGTGATGATTCCTCAAGAACCTAGTACCAGAAATACCATTTGACCCAGCAATCCCATCACTGGGTATATACCCAAAGGAATATAACTAATTCTACTATAAAGATACATGCACATGTATGTTTATTGCAGCACTATTTACAAATAGCAAAAACATGGAACCAACCCAAATGCCCATCAATGACAGACTGGATAAAGAAAATGTGGTACATATATACCACGGAATACTATGCCAGCCATAAAAAGGAATGAGATCACGTCCTTTGCAGGGACACGGATGGAGCTGGAAGCCATTATCCTCAGCAAACTAGCACAGGAACAGAAAACCAAACATCACATGCTCTCCCTCATAAGTGGGAGCTGAACATATAGACACAGGGAGGGGAACAACATACACTGGGGCCTGTCGTCGGAGGGGCGGCGGGGTGGGAAGGGAAGGGGAGGGAAAGCATCAGGATACATAGCTAATGCATGTGGGGCTTAAAACCCAGATGATGGGTTAATAGGTGCAGCGAACCACCATGCCACACGCTTGCAACAAACCTGCACGTTCTACACATGCATCCCAGACCTTAAAGTAAAATTTGAGAGCATCGATATAGTGTCAGTTGCTTTATCCATTAAAAACCGATATTAGGCCAGGCGTGGTGGCTCAAGCCTGTAATCCCAGCACTTTGGGAGGCCGAGACGGGTGGATCACAAGGTCAGGAGATCGAGACCATCCTGGCTAACACTGTGAAACCCCGTCTCTACTAAAAAATACAAAAAACTAGCCGGGCGAGGTGGTGGGCGCCTGTAGTCCCAGCTACTCGGGAGGCTGAGGCAGGAGAATGGCATGAACCCGGGAGGCGGAGCTTGCAGTGAGCTGAGATCCGGCCACTGCACTCCCGCCCGGGTGACAGAGCGAGACTCCGTCTCAAAAAAAAAAAAAAAAAAAACCGGTATTAATGACTATAGCCAGCTGCATTTTCCAAAGATGGCTGCAACTGAATATCCCATCCTACAAGTGTCTACAATGTGACTTTACTACTGTCACATCAAGAGGTACTAATTCCCTGCCCTGAAATGTGGGCTGGCTTTAGGGCTTACCTGTAGCCAAAAGAATGTACTGAAATAGTGACACAATGATGTGTGACTACTAATGCTAGGTCAGAAAATGCTATGCAGCTTTTCTTTGATCACTTAATTTGGGAGACGCCAGTGACTCAATCCCTCGAGACCACTATGCTAACGTGATCCTAAGCAGGTGTACCAGCCAGTCTCAGCCCGCTAATCTCCCAGCTGACAACCAGCAGCATCTGAGTAAGTCATCTTGGATATTCAGCCCACCTGAAACTTCAGATGGCTGTGGCTCAGGCCAGCATGACAACCACCAAGCAAGACCTAAGCAAAGCTGCCTATCTGAGCCCTCTTAAATCCCTTACCTTCAAAATGGTAAGCAAAGTTAAATGCCAATTGTTTTACAACACTGGGTTTTAGGCAAATTGTTACACAGTAACAGTAAGTGGAACAAAGGGACGGTGGCTGGGGTGAAAGAAGCTGTTCTTGATTTCTTCTGAATTGTTTTTAACCACCAATTGAGCACCAAGTATCAGGGGAAAAAAATCTGAAACTCTAAACTTTTATACAACAAAAACAACCTAAATTATAATAAACATGTCTGTTCATATATACACGTGTATTTATATGTTTTAAGTGCATATTTAATTTGAAGCAAAGAATAAGCACTGTTGAAATTGAATTACTGACATAAACAGTTTCAGTTAATAATTACAGTCAACAGAGCAGTCAGAGGAAATTGATAATACAAGATAAGCAATCCAAATCTAAGATACAGATAACTGGTATACCTGAAGAGTAGAAACCAGTTCTACTGGGTTGAATAGTGTTCCCCAAATATTCATGTACACCCAGAACCTCAGAAGGTGACCTTATCTGAAAATAAAGTCTTTACAAACACAATCAAAGTTAAATTAAGAGAAGGTCATACTAGATTAGGGTGGACCCTAAATCCAACAGCTGGTGTTATTACAAGGCTATAAGACAAAAGCAGAGATTGGAGTGATCCGTCCACACACCAAGGACTGCCAGCCACCAGCAGAAGCTAAGAGGGGAACAGAACAGATTCTCCCTCAGCACTTACCGGAGGAACCAACCTCACCACAAACTTAATTTCAAACTTCTAGCCTCCAGAACTGTGGGAGAATAAATTTCTCCCTCCCATTTTGTGGTTAATTTGTTATGACAGCCCTGGGAAGTTAATATACCAACCAATGTAGAAACACAAAACAACAAAATTTCTCTAAAATAAAATCTGATAAAAAGTGAACCATGTCTAGGAAAACAGTATACAAAAATCACTCAATACCTTGGGCAGATCCAGGTTAAGCATCTGAATTGGAAGAAAAAAACAAATCTTGACTTCCATGTCCAACATCATTATCAAAAAACATATATATATGAAGGCTACAGAAGATCTGACACCACAACTGACAAGTTTAATCTATTATACAGAATACTGCACCCATCAGGGGAATACATATTCTTTTCAAATACACGTTTATGAAAACTACAAGTTTTCCAGGTCCACATGGGAGGAGCTTGAAAGTCACCATTACATCCGAACAAGTAAAAACCTGAACAGAATAACTCTTCTTGGATCCATAAGCGAGGGGAGGAGAAGGGGCAAACCACTGCCCCCATGAATGGGGAGACAGGCAAATGCAGGGAGTGACGATTGACTGGAGCAGAGACTCACTGTGGGGAAAAGTGCTGTGGGAACCAGGATCACACAGAAAAACCTAAACTGTAATTGATGAATGAATTAAGGCTCAGTGTGGACAAGTCTGAGAGTTAAAAATTTCAAAGGAACCTAGTTATAGGGAGGTCCCCACAACATTGTGAGTTTCAACTCCAGGAGCTCAATCAGGTTCTCACAGTAAGTACTGAAGAAAAATCCCCAAGTGCTTCCATTCTGAAATATACCAGAGCACCAGACTTTTTTTTAACAAGGACTGAACTCAGAAGAAACTATTTAACCAAAGCGTAAACTGCTGAGGTTTTATTGGAACCTAACTGACCTGGGGGAAGGGAAATACCAACTCCAGCCAACTCTAGCCATCCTGTCCCAATTGAAGGCTTAGGGTCAGGGCAAGGTGATGACTGAAAACTTATTACATACTAGACCATAGAGCAAGTACCAAAAAATCAGATAAGCTTTATTTATAAGTATCATTAGTGATGAAATAAATGGAAAATACCATGTTTAAGAAAAAGAGTACCCAATATTCTAAATATCAATTTTCCCCCAAAATTAACCTAGATACAATGCAATCCCAAACTAAATAACAACAGAGTTTTGGGGAATTGCTTAAATCTATTACAAGATTCAGACAACACTAAGAGCCAGAAAAAGAAAAAAAAGGAAGTCACAATGAAAAAAAAAGGCAACACTGCTGATAAAGAACAAGGTAAGAGGACTTAACTCCACTGTCTTTCAAGATTTATAAAAATATAGTAACTAAGAAATGTGGCATTAACAGAGGAACAGACAAATATCAGTGGGACAGAGCAGAGGGCCCACACATAAGTGGAGACCTGATAACAGAGCAGACACTGCAGATCAGAGAAAAAAGATACCCTCATCAATCTATGTTCTTGGGACAAGTGATTATTCACATGGAAAAAAAAGAAAATGAATCTGTACCTAACACTATACACAAAAATCAACTGCAGATAAGGACCTAATTGAGAAAGACAAAAGCCTCTATTTCCCTGTATTTTTACAGGGAAATAAATAATTCCTTAGTCATCCAGATGAAAAAAGGAAAGCTCCTAAAAAGAAAAAGCTTATTAGACTCACACTTCTTCAAAAACATTTAATGCCAGAAGACAACAGAGTACTGTTTTTAAAATTCCAAGACCAAGAAAGTATGAACCAAATATGTATTTTACCCAGCCAAGTTGGCATGAAAGATAGTCAGACATTCTCAAACATAAAACCTCCAGGAGTTCAGAACCTAATGGAAGGCCACCTTGCAAAAATTATTTAACAAGGATATACAGACAATTAAGACCATTTAAATAAAGAGCTCGTGAGTGAACATGTCATAGTAAAAGAACCGATGGTGAGCTACCAACTACTGACCCATTAAGTACTATAAACGTTGGCAATAAAAATGTAACAATTTAACAATGGAATTAAGAATGAAGAAATGGGAAGAATGGGAGAGTGTATCTGCTTTCATACAAAAACAGACCTGTCTAAAAATGAAACATGATTAAAAAAAAAAAGAGTAATTTCTTTGCCAATCAGCACAAACTTTTAAGAACTGGTAACAACCACTGTTGACAAAGACACTGGGAAATAAACACCCTCCCATACTGCTGGTAGGAGAGTAAATGGGGATAAAATTTTAGTGGGCAATGTGGCAAAATGTATCAAAATTTTAAATATAATTCATAGAAGTGAAAGCATCCATCATTTTTAAAGCTACTTCAAAATCTTTATCAATTCAGTCACTCACTAGCCTGCTATGACTAGACCAAAAGACAGACTCTATAGAAACTAACACAATAGAAACAATCAAAGGCCAAAGCAAAAGCTGAATAGAAATTCACTTTGTGAAAATTCTTACCACTCATTTTTTCTGGTTATACCATGCTATGGTTTGAATGTGTCTCTCAGAGTTCATGTGTTGCAAACTTAATCCTCAATGCAATAGTGTTGAATGATGTGGTCTAATGGAGGTGTTTAAGTCATGAGGGCTCCACCGTCATTAATGGAATAATCCATCTATAAAAGGGATTGAGGCTGTGAGTTCAATCTTTTGTTCTTTCTCACTATGTGACTCCTTCTGCCATATTATAGACATAGCAAGAAGGCCCTCGCCAGATGCTAGTCCCTCAATCTTGGACTTCCCAGCCTCCAGAACTATCAGAAATAAATCTCTATTCATATAAATTACCCAGTCTCTGGTATTCTGTTACAACAGCATAAAATAAACTAAGACGTATACGGTTTTCACTGTTAGCTTCTTAGAGCAGAATCCAGATCTTATTTGCACTCAGAAGTGTGTAGAATGAGATTTAGTATCTATGAAAAAGTAGTTTTAAGGTGCATTGTGGTTTTTACCTTTATTTAACAGCAATCCTATAAAAGAACAAAAAAAATTACAAGAAATGTTATTAAGCAACTATGTCAGTTATACGTCATGATGCTCCAAATACAAGAACAGAGGTCGAAATTTAAATATGCCTATGCCTAGTCCAAGGTTACTTATAGGCACTATTTTTAAAATAAATTGCTTTATCTCTTTTGACCATACCTGTTAGCCAAACTGTGCAACCACGAAAGCCACCTCTGGTCCCCACCACCTGACCTCTCTTGTTCCTGCTGACATGATGGGCTTGGTAGGTGACGTTGGTTGCTCTCTGCATTCCCTAGAAAAAAAAGAAAAAAAAAATTCTAGTTTACATGAGTCCTTTAAAAGGCAAACACATATTCCTTGCAAACACACAAAACTCCATGTAACATGCCAAAAGCAAAGAAAAATATAAAACAGTTTTTCTTTTCCTGAGAGTACTGGCATGGTGTTTACTGCTTTATACATGCCAACTGATTTAATCCTCACAGCAACCCAAGGACATAAGTACTCTTACTACTAAGGTTTCACAGACAAAGATTTTAAATCTGAGAAACGGTAAATAACTTGCTCGAGATTCCAAAACTAGTGAGTGGCAGACTCCAGAGCCTAGTCTTTTCACACATTCATTTATTCATTCATCCATTCAGACAGTATCTACTGAGGCCCTACTAGTATGCCAAGTGAGTAAAACAAGACCACTATCCTCAATTAGCCTACATCCCACTGGGGAACAATATAAACCAATAAAACTTAATTACAACATCAAAGAGTGGTAAGGGCACTGCAGAAAAATAAAATAGGGTAAAAAAGGAAACAGAGATGGGGAAAGAGTGCCTCTTTAGAGAGGACGATCAAGAAATGCTAAGAGGGTGACATTTGAGTAGACTCCCAAAGAAAGTGTGAAAGAGATGCCTATGGGTATCATGAGATAGCTACTTCTGAAATGAATAAAGAAGAATGCACTGGTTATAACTTCATGTTCTCCCAAAGCTGCTTAAAAAAAAAGCATAAAATTACATAGGCATCAAAGTATCTGAACAGGCTTTCCTCCAAAGAAGATATACAAATGGTCAATAAGCCACATTATTTAAATAATATTCAACATCATTAGCCACCAGAGAAGTGCAAACCAAAACCACAATAAGATATCACTTCACACCCACTAGGATAGCTGTAATAAAGACAGATAGTAACAAGTACTGGTGAGGAAATGGAAATATTGAAATCCTCATACATTGGTTGTTGGGAATATAAAACAGTACAGTCATTTTAGAAAACAGTAGCCCCTCAAAATGCTCAATACAGAGTTATCATATGACCAAACAATCCCACACCTACATTATACTCACAAGAAATGAAAACATGACCACATAAAACTTGTACATACATGTCCATAGCAGCATTTTCAGAAACACATTGTTATTATCATTACCACGTTGTACAACAGATCTTTCGAACTTATTCCTTGAATCTAAATAAAATTTTGTACCCTCTAATCAACATCTCCTCCAACCATCCTCCTCAACCCCCACTCCACCCCAACCCTCACAGTCCCTGATAAACACCATTCACTCTCTACTTCTATAGGTTCAACTTTTTTAGATTCCAAATATAAGTGAGATCACATGGTGTTTCTCTTTCTGTGCCTGGCTTATTTCACTTAACATTATCATCCATGTGGTGACAAAATGATTTTTATCATTTTCAAGACTGAATAGTATCCCACTGTGTAAATATATCACTTTTTTTTATCCATGTATCAACTGATGAGCACTTAGGCTGATTTCATATCTTGAGTATGGCAAATAGTGCTGCAATTTGCAATTAACATGAGAATGTAAATATCTACTCCACATACTGATTTCACATCCTTTCATTATATACCTAGTAGTGGGACTGCTGAATCATATGGTAGTTCTACTTATAATTTTTTGAGGAACCTCCATATTGATTTCCATAATGGCTATACTAATATTCCTGCAACAGCATACTAGGATTTTCTTTTCTCCCATCCTCACCAACACTTTTGTCTTTTTTTTTTTTTTTTTTTTTGAGATGGAGTCTCGCTCTGTTGCCCAGGCTGGAGTGCAGTGGCCAGATCTCAGCTCACTACAAGCTCCGCCTCCCGGGTTCATGCCATTCTCCTGCCTCAGCCTCCCGAGTAGCTGGGACTACAGGCACCCGCCACCTAGCCCATCTAGTTTTTTTTTTGTATTTTTTAGTAGAGACGGGGTTTCACCGTGTTAGCCAGGATGGTCTCGATCTCCTGACCTCGTGATCCGCCCGTCTCGGCCTCCCAAAGTGCTGGGATTACAGGCTTGAGCCACCGCGCCCGGCCCACTTTTGTCTTTTTTATAATAGTCATTCTAACATGTGCGAGGTGATAGTTCATTGTGGTTTTAATTGCATTTCCCTGATGATTAGAGAAGTTGAGCTGATGATTAGAGAAGTTGAGCCTTTTTTCATATACCTGTTGGCTATTTGTCTATCTTCTTTTTAGGAATGCCTATTCAGATCCTTTGCCCATTTTTTAATTGCATTGTTTTCTTGCTATTGAGTTGTTTGGCTTCCTATTCTGGATATTAATCCCTTATCAGATGTATGGTTCACAAATATATTCTCCCATTCTGTAGGTTGTCTCTTCACTCTGTTGATTGCTTCCTTTGCTGTACAGATGATTTTTAGTTTGATGTACTCCCATCTGTCTATTTTCATGTTTGTTGCCTGTACTTTTGAAGTCACATCCAAAAAAAAAAAAAAAAAAATCACTGCCTAAACTAGTGTCATAGAACTTTTTCCCTACTTTTCTCTAGCAGTTTTAGTTTCTGGTCTTACATGTAAATCTTTAATTCACTTTTTTTTTATATATATGAGGTGAGATAAGGGTCTAACTTCATTCTTTTTCACACAGATATCCAGTTTTCCCAACACCATTTATTGAAGACTGTCCTCTCCCCATCATGTATCCTTGGCACCTTTGTCAAAAATCAATTAAATATAAATCCATTTATTTGTATCTGGGCTTCCTGCTCTGTTCTATGGTTTATATGTCTGTTTTTATGACTGTATCACGCTGTTTTGATTACTACAGCTTCAGAGTATGTTTTAAAGTCAAGTAATGTAATGCCTCCTGCTTTGTTATTTTTGCTAGATTGCTTTGGTTATCTGGGGTCTTTTGTTTCATACAAATTTTACAATCGCTTTCCATACAAATTTTAGAATTGCTTTTTCTATTTCTGTGAAGAATCCTTGGACTTTTTATAGGGATTGCATTGAATCTGCAGATCTCTTTTAGTATGGACATTTTAACAATATTAATTATTTCAATCCATGAACACATATAATGTTTCCATTTATTTCTGTCTTCGATTTTTTTCATCAATGTTTCACAGTTTTCAGTATACAGGTCTCTTACTTCCTTGGTTAAATGTATTCCCAAGTATTTTATTTTTCTGGTAGCTACTATAAATGAGATTGTTTTATTTCTTTTATAGGTACTTCATTGTTAGTATATAAAAACACTACTAGTTTTCTAATGTTGAGTTTGTATTCTGCATCTTTACTGAATTTATTTATTCTAACAGTCTTTTGGTGAAATCTTTGTTTTCCACATATTTAAAACCATGTCATCTGTAAACAGGAACAATTTAACTTCTTCTTTTCCCATTTGGATGCCTTTTATTTATTTATCTTGTCTAAGTGCTCTGTCTAGGACCTCCAGTACTACACTGAATAGAAGTGGCAAGAGTGGGCACCCTTGTTGTGTTCCTGATCTTAGAGGGAAAGCTTTCGACTTTTCCTGTTTTTCCATTGAGTATGATGTCAGTTGTGGGCTTGAAATATATAGTCCTTACTGCACTGAAGTACATTCCTTCTTTTCCTAATTTGTTGAGAGTTTTTATCATAAGAGATTAATGAATTCTTTCAAATAACTTTTCTGCATCTATTGAGATGATCATAGGTTTGTCACTCTACATTCTGTTAGTGTGGTGCATCACCTTTATTAATTTGCATACGTTAGCCAGGCACGGTGGCTCACACCACTAATCCCAGCACTTTGGAGGCTGAGGCAGGTGGATCACCTGAGGTCAGGAGTTTGAGACCAGCCAGGTCAATGTGGAGAAATCCCGTCTCTACTAAAAATACAAAAATTAGCTGGGCATGGTGGCATGTGCCTGGAGTCCCACCTACTCAGAAGGCTGAGGCAGGAGAATTGCTTGAACCCAGGAGGTGGAGGTTGCAGTGAGCCAAGATCACGCCATTGTACTCCAGCCTGGGTGACAATAGCAAAACTACATCTCAAAAAAAAAAAAACATTGCCTATGTTGAACCATCCTTGCATCCCTGAAATAAATCCCACCTGATAACAAGGAATGATACTTTAATGTGCTATAGAATTCAGTTTGCTATGTGTTCAGGATTTCCGCATCTATGTTCATCAGGGACATTGGCATGTGATTTTCTTTTCTTCTGGTGTCCTTTTGTGGCTTTGATATCAGGGTAATGTTGGCCTCATAAAATAAATTTGGAAGTATTTCCTCTTCAATTTTTTGGAAGAGTTTAAGAAAAAATGGTGATATGGTTTGGCTATGCGTCCCCACACAAATCTCATCTCGAACTGTAATCTCCATGTGTGGAGGGAGCAACATTGTAGGTGGTGATTAGATCATGGGGGCGCTTTCTCCCATGCTGCTCTCATGATAGTGAGTTCTCACAAGATTTAATAGTTCAAAAGTGTGGCACTTCCGCCCTTGTTCTCTCTCTCCTGCCACCATGTAAGATGTGCCCTGCTTCCTCTTCACCTTCTGCTATGATTGTGAGTTTCTGGGGCCTCCCCAGCCATGCAGAACTGTGAGTCAATTAAACCTCTTTTCTTTATAATTTACCCAGTCTCAGGGAGTTCTTTATAGCAGTGTGAAAACAGACTAATACAGACTGGCATTAATCCTTCTTTAAATGTTTGATAGAACTCGACAGTGAAGACATCCCTTAACAAATTATTGTCACTATTGTTAATAGTCTTTTAATGTTCATACTAGAGATATAAATTATTGACACATGACAATTACAGTATTAATTCCTAACTTGACTGTGGATTTACTTTTAACAGTGAGTTTTATACTTTCTTGTTACTAATTAGCATCCTTTTATTTCAGCTTGGAGAACTCCCTTTAATGTTTCTTTTGAGACATGTCTGGTAGTGATGAACTCCCTTAGCTTTGTCTGGGCAAGTCTCTATGTTTCTCTTTGTGAATTACGGCATTGTTGAATATGGTATTCTTGGTTGACAGGGTTTTTTTCCTTCAACACTTTGAACATGTCACCCCACTCTCTCCTGGACTATAAAGTTTCTGCTGAAAAGTCTGCTGCTAGCATTTTTGGAACTCCCTTATATGTGATTTGCTTCTTTTCTCTAGCTGCTTTCAGAATCCTTTTATTTTTGACAGTTTAACTATATGTCCTGATGTAGTCTTGTTTGGATTGAATCTGATTAGAACTTTTGATCTTCCTGTACTTATTTATACCTTTCCCCAGATTTGAAAGTTTTCTGTTGTTATTTATTTAAATAAGCTTTGTAACCCTTTGTCTTTCTCTTCTCCTTGGACTCCTATGCCTCGACTTTTTGTATTTTTGATGCTGTCCTATAAATCCTGTAAGCTTTCTCCATTACTTTTCATTCTTCTTTTTCCTCCTCTAACTATGTAAGAAATCTGTCTTCAAGTACAGATTACTTTGCTTGATCAGTTCTTCTATGGATGCTCTCTATTGCATTTTTCATTTTATTCATTACATTTTTCAGCTTTATAATTTTTTATTTTTTAAATAATTTCAATCTGTTAAATTTCTCATGTTGCTCATTTACTGTTTTCCAGAGTACACTGAATTATTTCTATTTTATTGAGGTTTGCTGAGCTTCCTTACACAATTATTTTTTAATTCTTTTTCAGGCAGTTCATGTATCTCCATTTCTTTTGAGTCAGCCACTGAAAGGTCAGTGATACTTTTGGTAGTATTAAGTCTCCTTGTTTTTTCACATTTCTTGTTGTCTTATACCAATATCTGTACAGTGAAGAGGTAGGAACTTATTCCAGTCTTTGTAGGCTGGCTTCATCTAGGAAGCACTTCACCAGTCAACCTGTCCAGAGAATTCGGGGAGGCCATCTGGCATGGTGCACAGGCAGGCTTGCTGCTGGAGTTTTCTGGGAGGCTGGCCTGGTATCTGGGTCAGCAGGTAGGCAGGGCTCAGCTGGTACTGGAGTAGATGTGGAGGCCTAGGTCTACAGGGGTTGGTCTGAAGCCTACCTAGAATCATAGGACCTGCTCTGGAGCCATGGGGGCTGGCCTAGATGCTCGGCATGTGGGTGCTGGCCTGGAACCTGGGTCCACAGAAATGGTCCTACAACCTGGGTCCATGGGGGCTGGTCCAGTGCTGAGATGTATTGGGATGGTACTGAAACCCTGGGTCTCTCAAGTATGGGGTTGCAGTAGCCAGCCTGGAGGGTGGGGCCACAGGGAATGGCCTTGTATTGGGGCAGACCTGACACCAAGGGCTGTGTGGGCCAACCTGGCTCTCAGCTGGTCTGAAACCTAGAGAAGGCCTGAAGCTGGGACAGCTTGGAGCCTGTATCCACAGGTGCCTGCCTGTGGGAACCAGCCTGGTACTAAAGGGAGCTCTGAGCCCAGGGACACTGGGGCTGGCCTGGCCCTAAGCCAAGTCTAAAACTTGAGTCAATTGGGTCTGGCCTGGTGGTAGGGGTCAGAGGAGCTGGAACCTGGGACTGCAGAATCCTGCTTAGTATCAGCATAGGCTTGGAGGCTCAATCCATGGGTACCAGCCTGGAGTCTGGGGTTATAGGGACCTGCCTGGCACTCGGTTTCACTGGGGTGGGCCTGGTGTTGGGTTCCAAGACAAAATCTTATGCTCACTGCCCTCTCCCTCCCCTAAGCAAAGGGTGTCTTTCTCCACATTGTGCTGCCTCAGGTGGCAGGCTAGGGGCAGTGATATAGATCACGTAAAACTGTTCTTTCTACTCTCTTCAATGTGTTTTTCCTGATTTCTCTGCTACATGCAGGTGCTGTCACCTCTTACCTGGCTTCCTTAGCTTTTATTAAGGTATTTTTGTGCAAGAATAGTTGTTCAATTAATGTGTATGTGGGAAGACAAGCACTGGGAAGTCCCATTCTATCATTTTGCTGACCTCCACCAAGACACAGATTTGATTTTTAAGGAATTAAATTTCTATCCAAATCTTCAACTTCCATGAGATTAAGGATCTCTTTTCCTATCTTCCCCTTCACAATCCTGTACAGTAGAAATGCTATCTCCCACACATCTGAATCTTATCGTTACCAGTGTCTAAAAAATCCTCTGGGACAAAAGGGATAATTTGACAATTCTCTTAATAGGTATGTCACAAAAGCTGCACCCCTTTCCATCTACTCATCTCATTAACAATAATTACTTATACAATTATTAATACTTTATTTCCAATAAATTACTTTTACATATTTAATAATCGCTTACAAAAAACTGTAATATGAGTCTCTAGATTCATTTCTTTTCAATAAACTGATGAAGCAAATGCAAGTTACCAGTTCCACACTTCCAAGAACTTAAAAAAAAAGGCTTCAGAAGTAGACATTTGTATATCTTGAGAAGCAGTAGCACCTCTTTAGTTTTAACTCCCATCAATACCAGCTAAGGAGGAAAAGGGAGCTAAGGTCTCTGCTAAAAGGGAATTGAGGAAGGTGCTATACACATTTTGCTGCCTATACTGGTAGAACCTGTTTGGTTTAGTCGTTTTGTTTGAGGATTTTTCCAAGTTACTTTGCTCTTTAGACAAGAAGAAACATGTATCTAATCAATTATAATTGATTTTGGTCCTGTGAAATATCTTCTGCTTTTCTTATCAAATCAAGCTAGAATGCATAACAATTATCTGTCAAGCTATAAACTGCTGAGAATATGGTTGTGAAAAAATATAGACAGGATAAGTAGAGACCGTCTGTTTTAACCTCTAAAAAGAATGCTCCCTCAGTTTCTTGCCTCCTGCATTTAAAAAGATTCTGGCAGCAAACATAGTACTCTGGATATAAGGAGTTTTTTTTTGTTTATGTATGTTTGATATTGTTAAATCAAGTTAAAGCTAAAGCTTCCTCTTTACATATTTTAAGTTCAGCCCAAAGGTTTCTCCATATGTAGTAAACTGTAACCTAGTTGGAGATATAAACAGACTGTAGCCACACTTGTGCCAGTCACTGAGTTTTGGCCAATCAAATGTGGCCAACTGTTCAAAGCATGTTCAAATAAGCCAAATGCTGAGCTATAACCAATTCAGTTGTTTCTGGACCTCACTTCCATTTTCTGTACACCACTTTCCTTCTTCTGTACATAAATCTTCCACCACGCAGCTGCACTGACTCAGGAGGCTGCCCAATTCACAAATCGTTCTTTGCTCAAACTCTTTTAAATTTAATTTGGCTAAAGCTTTTAACGGTATTTTTCATATTAAAAAATAAACTTTAAAAAATTGCCACATTGTCCTACCTCCCAGTTTTTCAGAGTAAATCAAACAGCACTTTTATAAAACTACTGGAATTGAAACAGCCTTTGCAAAAATTGTAAGTGAGAACATTGTAACAGTGAAAAAGACGTGATCTAACCAACCCCCATCTTGCCTTGAACCTCCAAACTGCCCTTAGGTATTGCTGGGTTTGGGCCAAGCTAACTTTGGGAGAAATTTAGTTTTTAATTTAAATGATAATAGTACTTCCCCAAAAGTAAACCATCTTTTAAAGCTAATAAAAGACCACCAGGTTAGGAGATGAGAGGAGCCTGAATTCTCCTAAGGTGTAAACATAAATGATTACCAGTCACTGCTCCAGAAGTCACAAGATTTTCAACTTCCCCAGTTACTCCTGCAGATGACATCACTATTGTAGAATCTAAGATTGGCCTTTTGAGATGTCTTTTCAGGTTTTTGCATTTCTGACTACCAATGGCTCCACCTGGACCTACCAACCACCTGTGTGCTCCCACCCAGAAGCGGACTTAACACACTAGGACTATTTTCCACACCCCTATTATTACATCCCCAATGAATTAGCTGCACCCATTCCCTTGCCAACCAAACTACCCTTAAAAAACCCTGGCCTCCAAATTTTGAGGGAGGCTGATTTGTTCAATAATAAAAGTCTTCTGTTCAACTGGCTCTGCATGAATTAAACTCTTTCTCTACCGAAATTACCCTGTCTTGATAAATTTGCCTGTGGGCAGCAGGCAAAAGGAACACATTGGGTGGTTACAGAATTGCAAAGTGGTAGACTTATGCCTGAATTTTTAGACTCCGCACGGCACTTAAACATGTGATCTTCTACTTCCCCTTTCCTTCCTTCTGCACCCACTTCAGCCAAATCCTTTCTATAATTCTGAGGAAACATGGTATTAATGACTCATTAAGGGTTGAGAGTGACTGAGTTCCTTTCACCTCTAAATTTTTATTCTTGGCTCTCTGGGTTGGAATTTTTTTTCTAAAGTATATTTCTATACTGAGTCTTCTGTGCCCTAGTTTCCACACACAGGAGAAACCAAGCTTATTGCTTAATAGTCTGGGTGCTTTGTAGAAATATATATACACACACACGTATATATACACACATATATACATATATATACACACACATAAGTATGTGTGTGTGTGTGTATATATATATATATATAAAATCTGGCTCAGTGTAAGTATGTGTACCTAGGAAGTCCCTGTAACATTTACTGCCCATATCATTCATTTGTTATTTATGTACCATTAATACATTTAGGTGTCTTCTTGTGCCTATATATTTTTACTTCCTCAGGAAAGTAGGTCAAGAACTATGAGTGTCCTGCTTGGGGTCAGGTTCCAGGTCATGCTGAGGTCCAAAGGGAGAAAGTGGATGAGCAGATAGCTGAAAGAACACTCAGGGGCATAGGGAAGTGGAAGGTAGTTTTATTCAGCAGCTCTCTCATCAGCAGCCCACTCACATTAGCTCTCTCACACTGTTTGCCTTGTCTCTACTGCTTAGTCCAGCAGCTCCCACACATAGCTACGCAGCCGGCTCGCCCTTCAGGGTCAGCATCTTAAATCTCTCTCTCTCTGGGTGTGAGCAAGCCGAGCTGTGTCCTGGCTCACTTCTATCCAGCTGCAAAGATGGACAGCTCCAGCTCTCTCTCTCTCCTTCTCTGGGGGCAAGTGCACCCATACAATGTCAGTAGGGCAATTATACGTTTTACAGACAATAGTGGCTTAGAGCCAAATGATGAGTCTTCTTATGTCATGGCTACATGACTGTGATAACAAGTGGAGTTATACACCTGTGCTGTAAACTCGCTGAGTCATTCTGGATGTTTACCTTGGCCTATCCTTGACCAAAAGCACAGCCATGTTCTTTACAGTGAGTTACAATTATCCATATTTTCCACAATGCCCAACTTCCTTTGTTCCTAGTTAGTACTCATAAACATTAGATACAAGACATTTAAAGTATGGTTTGTTTTCTCTGTGTATCTTGCAAATGAAATGATGACTGATACTTGGAAATCTTAAATCTAGCAGAAATGGAACAATTCTTTCCAAGACCATTTAATACTTTCTACATTTAGAACTAAATGACTAACAATCCTGTCACTAAGCTAACATTGCATGGCCTCTGATATTTGTAGTATGCATTTTCTGTACATACTACAAACATCTGTCCTCGTCAACCACACAAGTGGCCCTTTTTGACCCATTCTAATTTCCACATGGCCATTTTGTTATTTTACCCACTTGCCTATGAGGAAAATCAACTTCTCTGTGATGCTATTTAGAGAATTTCAGATTTTGTGAATTTTTCATGATTTTATAAAGAATTGTGCATTTTTAAGTGAAATTTATAAAGACACAAAGCATATACCAAATACTAAGCATAATTCTGGACTTCAACGTCTTTCATCCATCCTACCATCCACCCTAAACTAACTGCTAAACAGTGTATTACTCCAATGAGAAATCCCTGAAATGGCAACAGGTACATTTCTTTTATGTCCCAAGACACCATATGGATAAAACTGAAGAGATGGTAACAATATGGATAAGAGACTGTAGAATACAATGAAAAGAAATCTTTAGTTCACAGAGTTCTTGATAATTAAAACCTTTAGTTCACAGAATTAACTGATAAATGAAATTAATCTTGTAAATATTAATAAGTCAATGATAAAAAGCAAGTGAAGATCCTACAACCCTGGAGGATGTTGAGAAAACAACTTGAAAAGGCTACTCTTAAAACTTTGCTACTACAAAATATGTTGTGTAGCAACACTGGCATGGCCTGGCTGCTTGTTAGGAAGCAAATCTCAGGCCCTACTACAGACCTCCTGAATCAGGACTAAGTTACTACCATGTTTATCTCATCACTACCATCTGTCCTACATACACTCTGCATACACATTACGGCTCTCCAACTCTTCTGTTAAAGATTAAAGAACTTTTAAATATGTAATAGGTTTTTATATCCGTACCTTTAATGGAAAGGCCCTCTATTCCATTATCTTCAGCTGGGAATTTTGGCCCTAAGACACTCCTAGAAGTCAGAATGGGCCTGGGACTATCTGTTCATTCATTATTTGTTGTTTGATCCTTTCTAGACACTCAGGACACAATAAAAACAAAAACATTTCATAAAAGGAACTAGTTACACATAGGTAAATAAAGAAATCACTAATCTGTAACAGACCCTGTCTCCTACCACAAACACAGTGAGGCATTCACCACACATACAAGGGAGGTTCAGAGACTCGGGAGCCAAAATACACTAATGTCCACCTCAAAGGTTGAAATTAACTATTAAAACCACATAAAAGTATCCACAAAAACTTATACACAAATGTTCATAGCGTTTATTCATGAAAGCCAAAAAGTAGGAACAACCTAAATGTCCACCAACTGATGAATAAAGAAGATGTGGCCGGGCGTGGTGGCTCATGCCTGTAATCCCAGCACTTTGGGAGGCGGAAGCAGGTGGATCATGAGGTCAGGAGATGGAGACCACCCTGGCCAACATTGTGAAACCCCGTCTCTACTCAAAATGTAAAAATTAGCCGGGCATGGTGGCATGTGCCTTTAATCCCAGCTACTCGGAAGGCTGAGGCAGGAGAACAGCTTGAACCAGGGATGCGAAGGCTGCAGTGAGCTGAGATTGTGCCACTGCACTCCAGCCAGGCGACAGAGCGAGACTCCATCTCGGGGGAGAAAAAAAAAAGATGTGTCATTATCCATACAACGGGATTTTCTTCAACCATATATTGAATGAACTATTTAAAAAAAAAAAAAGGAGTCTTGCTCTGTTGCCCAGGATGGAGTGCAGTGGTGTGATCTTATCTCAGTGCAACCTTCGCCTCCTAGTTCAAGTGATTCTCCTGCCTCAGCCTCCCGAGTAGCTGGGATTACAGGCACATGCCACCACACATGGCTAATTTTTTTTTGTATTTTTAGTAGAAACAAAGTTTCACCATCTTGATCAGGCTAGTTGACACGTTGTAACACGGATGAAGCTTGAAAACATTATCCTAGGTGACAAAAGCCAGATACAAAAGGCCATAGATTATATAATTTCATTTCTAGGAAAGCCCACAACAGCATAATCCATAGAGACAGAAAGTACATTATTGGTTGTCAGGGGCTAGGAGAAAATGTAGAGCCTGGGGAATGACTACTAATGGGTATAAGGTTTCTTTTTGGGGATATGTAAATATTCTAAAATTAGATTCTGGTGATGACTGTACAACTCTGGTTATACTAAAAACCACTGAATTGTACACTTAAAAATATGAAAGACAGTTCAGGCACAGTGACTCACGCCTGTAATCCCAGCACTTTCAGAGGCTGAGGCAGGCAGATCATGAGGTCAAGAGATCAAGACCATCCTGACCAACATGGTAAAATCTTGTCTCTACTAAAAATACAAAAACTAGCTTGGCATGGTGGTACACACCTGTAGTCCCAGCTACTTGGGAGGCTGAGGCAGGAGAATCACTTGAACCAGTGAGGTGGAGGTTATAGTGAGCCAAGGTCGCACCACTGCACTCTAGTCTGGCAACAGAGCAAGACTCTGTCTCAAACAAAAAGAAAAAAAAATATGAAAGACAAAAGCAGAGGGAAGGTCTGCAAGCATCAACGTAACTAGAGAGAACAACAAGAGAAAACAGCCCGCGCAATGGCTGCATTCATCCAAAGACAGACACTGAATTTCTCTACACAATGTCTGGTATTTCTACCATCATTATTCAGTTAAAATTTAACTGTGTCTTTAGGAAAAGATATGTCACAGAAACGATTATCACTGGCAAGATTTCTCTCCTTGATCAAACTAGGCAGGCTCCTTCTGAACCCTTTTTCAACTGGGCCCTATCCTTGGGCATGTCTTCAAGAGTCGAATTTTAGCAGAAATCCCCCATCCTCGATAGCTGACCAAACTCGTCAAGCTGCACCATCCCCCAGATGATGCCTGATCACCTTGGCCTGCCTGCCTTCAGCAAGAACCCTGTTAAATTGTTTTAGTCAGAATACTCCCTAATTCTTAATGTTTCCTCTCTTAGTAATTTTTCATCCACTGACCCCCACACCTCTCCCTCACCATAAATTCCCACTTTTCCTCATTGTATTTGGAACTGAGCCCAATCTCTCTCCCCTACAGCAAAACTCCATTGCGGACGTCTCTATAGCCACTGCAATAGTCTCCCTGAGAACATTCTCTTTACTATCACTTAAATAAATACCAAAAAGAAAAGTCATTCCCTTTATTTGAACTAATTACTTAATCTGATTTCAAAACAATTCAGGATTGGGGTTTTCCTGTCTTGTTATTGGTATGTTATGAGTAACCGATCCACCTCAGAGTAAGAAATGGCAAATTCTAGGCTGATGGGGGGAAAAAGGCCACATCAATTGGATTCTTTAATTGGATTTTACATTTGCATTTCAGATTTAAGAATTTTTTTAGACATTTAGGTTTAAGAAATCTTTTCCAATAGATGTTAGAATTATCCCCTCCATACACAAGTAGAATAACCAAAAATATCTCCAGAACTGCCAAATGCCCCCTAGGGCTGGTAAAATCTCACATGACTGAGAACAACTAAAGTAGAGAACTACTCCTCAAAATTCAGCGTAACACACCCAGGCTGGGAAGTATATTGACATTTCAAATCTGAAGAAGCAACTATGCTAAGGGGAGGCTAATACTGCTGGACACGCTACCAGAAGCCAGGGTGCAAAACTGCCCAAAACTAAAATTTCAAAGTAGCCACTGACTCTAGAAATTACCTGTTCTTGGGAACAGAGTAAAAATACCCGCATACATAAACACACAGATAAGTAGGAAAAAAAAAACAAAGCTTCATCTAGATCTGTACTGTCCAACAGAGCTTCCTGAGATGATGAAAATGTTCTATACTGTGCTGTCCAATTCCTGTGGCCACTAACCACATATGCAGCTCTTGAAATGTGGTTACTGCAACTAACAAACAGAATTTTTTACTTACTTAATGTTCATTAAATTTCAATTGCCACAAGTGGATCATGAACTGGACAACACAGATCTAGACCTTACTATCATTCGTCTTATTGCTGTTGTTGGTAGAAGTTTAAGTTTCCCTTTTCATCAGGCAATTTTTTTAGTATCATCTTGCCAGGGTAGAAAGATCAATTCTCTGTTAAACCTGGGGGTGGGGGAAATAAAAGACCAGTGCCTGCCCCTGAACACACCCAGGCAAATCCTCTGAAAGACAAGTATATTGGCCTCTTGTTTGGCTGTGTGTTCCACTTCTGTGTCCTTATTTCATTTTTGTATCATCTGAGCGTTCAGCTAAATCCAGAAGGGGCTGCTGGCCTTCTATGAAAAAGATCCACATATAAGGAGACAAGCTGTTTGGGAAAGACAGAATTGGTAAAAGAGGGAATTATTTCATTCATTTGGTTTAATTAACTCTCTCTCAGGTAGAACGTAATATTCATAAAACAGGACCCTTCTCTGTCTTTTTACCACTGCATCCTCAGGACCTGGAACAAAGGCACAAAGTAAATGTTAAACATTTGATGAACTAATAAATAATAAGAACAAGAATAGTACTCCAGTGCCAGGAACCACAGTTTTATAAATATATTAACTTCTTTAAACCTCACTATAATCCCATATAGTATGCACCATTAGCCTCACTGTGAAGTATGTTTTATTATCTCATTACAGACGAGGATACTGAGAGATGGAGGGGTTAAATAATGTTCCCAAGATCACCCTGATGGTAAGTGACAAAACTGTAATCTGAATCCTCCCACATATGGAGTTTATTCCCTTACTTAAGCTTTTTTAAGATACTTACTTAAGCTTTTTTAATGAATTATCTAAGGATTTCAATATCAGAGCTACCGAGCTACTTCGCATCCTGCCCCTAATCCCCAATTTTGTTGTATCAGGAAAAGCTCGGTATAGATACAAAACATCTATAACGAAATATGATTACACGATACGTATTAGTAGAGAGAATGCAACACAATGCAGAAGAGCACAAACAATTCAGCCCATGAACAAGTGAACATTATGTATCTATAAGGGCCACACATTTCACACAGTTAAGGTAAAATGCTCCAAGGCTCTGAACATTTCAGCCCCTGATAAAGGGTAACAGGCATCCCAGGGAGAAGGAAAGGCTTGTATAAAACCATGAGGATGTATGATATGGATGGAAAGTTGGGCTGGAGCTATGGAAATTTAGGGAGTTGTAAGAGGGGAATGGAAAAGCAAACCAGAGAGAGACTGTATATGCTTCTTAATGTCATGCCCGGTTTCAAACACTTCTTTTAGCACCCTACTTCACTGTAAGGCAGATCCAACAAGGGACTCAGCCCAATATGATTCTACAAAATGGGTAAATGATACCTGGGCCTGAACTGAGTGTCCCAAATTTCCCTCAGTCCAACTAACACATCCCCAAGGGCAGATGAAAACTGGTCCCATTGGAGAAAGATTCAACTGGATAGGAAACGATATTCATTGTATCTGATGCTTTATCAGACTGAAGTAAGAGGCAGCTCTAAGAGTAAGTCAATTTCTTGGTTTTTCTTCACTATTCCCACAGGTATACGGACAACTTTAACTTTCTGTAATTCTAACCGTTTCCCAGAGCTGAAAGACTACATTTTCCCATCTCTTTGCCTATTGTCTCCCACGAGTACACTTCCTTTACCTAATCCTTAACAGGAGCTATTACCCAAAGCTTAATATTTGGTCTCACATTTATTTTCCTAATACTCTTTAACTCAAATTTAACCATGAAACCTTTACTTCCAACCTCAGCACAACTCAATTTCTATAACTATGTTATCCACATGTCCCTACTATTTGAAATGTGGATACTATGAAGGGAAATGTGTACTAACTGTAAAAAAAAAAAAAAAAAAAAACTCCATATTTTTATAACTTTTTATTAATTATGATAGTGTTGAACTTATACTAACATTGAAAAACATACTGAAATGATAGTATTTGGGATATAGTAGGTTAAACATATTACTGAAATTTATGTCACCTGTTACTTTATACTTTTTAATGTGGTGTCTAGTAAATGTTGAATTATATACATGGCTCATATTTCCTCTAAAACTATCTCTACTAAGGTTGTCCCTCAAATGCAACAGGTTTAAAATGGGTCCACCACTAACAAGCTCCATGACCTCTCTGTGCCTCAGTTTTGTCATCTATAAAATGGAAATACTAATTGTAATAGAGGATGATAATAGTAAGAACTAAGTCTAATTGTCACAATATCTCTGTGAGGCTATCATTTTCATTTTATAGATGAGCAGACAGAGGCACAGAGAAATTAAGTGACCAGCCAAAAGTTACATAGTTAATAAATAGTGGAGTCCAGATGTCAACCCAGGCAGTCAGCTCCAAGCTCCGGCTTTTAACCACTGTCTCTCATGATATTCACCCTCAGAAATGTAACAAAAACTCAATGGATTAATATAGGTAAAACATTTCAAACCGTTCCTGGCACACACTAAACTCTCCTTTGTGTTTAATATCACCCTTACCCCCGTGCCCAACCTACTTCCCAATTTCCACATAGGTAACAACCTTTCTCCCCACTTCCCAGACCAAAACTTCAGGTTCAACTTTTAACATTTCTCCCTTTTTCATCCCCTATATCGAGTCAGTCCTCTCTACTCTTCCTTAAATGTTTTTAATGCAGCTACTCCTCTAGTCCCACTGCCACCTTACCCCAGCCCTTCAGCCCCTCACACTGGATGAATTAACAAGAACATAAATAGTGCTCATGTGCCAGGTAGGCTTCAAATCTATTAATTCATGTAAACCTTACTATAACCTTATCTGGTCTCCAGGGCTTCCCCATCTGGGTCCTACCGGGTCTACATTTCTTCAGCAGAACATTCTTCCTGGATTACCAATTTTATCCTGTGATAGGAATTTTAAAGGTGTATGGGTTCTTCACACTTGTGCCTATTAAGCTGATTTAAGTATGAGAGAGGGAGAAACGATGGGTGTTCCATGAGGGAGAGAAAAAAATTGTAAGGATCAGAAAATTTAAAATTCTAGCCCCATCAAAAATCTCCCATAGAATCAAGTCTTCTCTGCAGACAAACATAAGACCATCACGTAGCCCCAGCCTCCCTATTCAACCTTACCTCCACTTCCCAACAAAAACTCTCCAGAGCAGTCAAACAAGTTTCGTCAATGCTCCTGGAGTAAAAAAATAGTAATTTTTATTCCCAACACTTCTCCACGAAGTGCCCCCTCTGACTCAGAACGCCCAGGCGAAACTAATCTCTCCTCTAAATTGCAATAAAACTTCTGTCTTACGCCACTCACTGTGTACCACAAAGACATATTCACCAGTTGGCAAATGTCACAACCCCAACACAGACCATGAACTACCAGAAGGCAAGCAGTTTAAGTCCCACATTTTTCACCACCATGTCTAGCACAAGTCTCTACATAGAATACGCACCATGTGGCAAATGTTAATAAATAAATAAGTAAACAAATGGACAATGTAACAAATTATGTGTAAATACCCCAAGTTAGCCAACCTTATTTCCCTAACCATGAAATACCTTAAGGTAACAGGAGCCAAACCGAGTCTCAGTTTCAAGGCAGTGGTTTCACTGCGCTTTCAAATTCATGATCTGTCTTCTTTGTTCATCAAAACAATCCCGTGAAGTACATACTATTATACCCTTAAGTCAACTGAGGTTCGAATAAGTAATGACTTTCTTCAAGATCACACAGTCAGTAAATGGCAAAGCTGGGAAGAGAGACCAGGCCAGGAGTCCAGTGCTCTTTCCACGGTTCTAATTCATCTTTTAAATCTCCTTCCCCTCCTTACCATCTATAGAGTTAAATAAAAGGAGAGAGGAATCAGCAGACAATTCTTGATAACAATAACAGATGTGGTAAATTAATGACTTCCAAAGAACATTTGCCTGAAATTGCTTTTTTTTTTCTTTGATTCATCAAAGGCAAGTAACGTTTTGGGAGACACTGCATTTAAACCTCATTATTCCATTGGACTGTGAAATAACATTTCCATCTAAACCTAAAACCAGTTCCTTTCCAGACTCCAAAGATAGGCCCTCCCCTGCTCCACACTTACAAAGGAAGATAAGGCTGTTTCTCATCACAGAGAAATTAAGGAAGTAAGCAACGTTATGAGGACACAGCACTTTACAAACTCCACTGGCAGTCGTTACTAAACGTTATAAAGGACTGGTCCCACACCTGACTGTCACCAGGAATGGAGTCTTTAAAACTCCTACTTGTTAAACATTCCGATTTAACACAGAGACACAAAGAACCTCAGTTCAGGGCAGTCTCAAGCCATGAATGACCACATTGTTGGGTACTCTCCCTTCACACTGAAACTCAGAAATGGAAAGACATGGAGATGGACCCAAACCTGGGCCAACCGCACTGGCAAAGCCAAGAAAAACCAAGAATGCGTCGAAGGCGCCCGCCTCCGCCTCCTCTGCAGATCTTCAGGCCACTCCAAGGGATGCAGGAAGCTCCAGTTTCTGCAGCCCCAGGTTTCAGCGCCCTGAGGTTTCAGCAGCCGCCAGCTCACGTGTGAAGGATTTTCCTGGGGGTCTTACCTGAGCGCAGGCGCTGGGGAGGGGAGGCGTTCTTCCCAAGAACGGTGGCCCAGACAGCACGCTGCGCCAAGCCAGGGCGAGATCCCCACCCTGCGCCGGGCCCCTCTGCCTCACAACCACTCACGGCCCCAGTCGGGAGGCGCCGCGGTCCCGGAACCCACCTCCGCGCTCCTGGAAGGATGCGGAGGAGGCGAGAGAGAGGCGGCAGCTCCGGAATGAGCTGCTCCCACAGCCTCTCCGCTCCTCGCCGTCTCGCCCTCCTCCCCCACTTACCCAGTTCTGCGCGTTATTGCTCAGCTTGACTTTCTTGCACAGGCTCCCGGGGATCTCCATGACCGCGGAGCGCGCTGGGCAGCCGGGGTTCTCTGCGCCGGGAGGGTAGCAGGAGGAGGCAGGCCAGCGAGCGGGGCGGGGCTGGAGGGCGGGGCCTCCTCGCGTCCAGGCGGGCGCGCGCTGACGTGAGCACGCGCCCGTGCTCGTGGCCTGGGTTGCGCGGCGCACGCGGCGCGCCTCGGAAATGGGTCCGGGGCAGAGGTCTGCGGGGAAGGGCGAAGCGCCGGGATAGAACCGGAGGTAGAAGCTGGGGGCGGAGCTTCAGCGCGAGCGCGCACGGCGCTCCTCCTTCCAGATCCCGATGAAAGGGCGGGGCCTGGGATGCAGTCGTGGACCGTCACGCACCTCTGCGGCTCCGAGCCTATCTTTGAGCTAGCGCAGAGCTCTAAGAGCGAGTATCAGCAGCCAGGAGAGCGGCAAGCAGAGTGCGCGGCTCGCCACGCGCGGCACTCTCTCAGCAGAGGCTGGTTTGGAGGATGCTGACGCGGGCTCCTGCCCCTTTGGCTGCCCCTCCACAGGCTGGCTGACGGCCTCCTGTCCGCCCCTTCTGTGCCCCTGTCCTGGCCAGATGTTTTAAGTGTTTTACAGCTTTGCAAAGGGAAGAATTGATTTACTGAACAGCTCATTCTCCACATTTTAATGCTTCACTTTAAAATTCTACTCAAGACACGTTTTTGTTTGTTTGTTTTTTTGAAACGGAGTCTTGCACTGTCGCCCAGGCTGGAGGGCAGTGGTAGGATCTCGGCTCACTGCAACCTCTACCTCCCGGGTTCAAGCGATTCTCCTGCCTCAGCCTCCCAAGTAGCTGGGACTACAGGCGTGCGCCACCACGCCCGGCTAGTTTTTGTATTTTTAGTAGAGATGGTGTTTCACCATGTTGGCCAGGCTGGTCTCGAATTCCTTACCTCGTGATACGCCCGCCTCAGCTTCCCAAAGTGCTGGGATTACAGGCGTGAGTCACCGCGCCTGGCCTCAAGATAGTTTTTAAAAAGATGTAAAAGCCCGATTTCTTGACATCAATAATTAATATCTCAACCAGATTAGTGATTATTTATAAGGTACCTCCCTCTCCAGTTGGAGACCTCCCTTCGCATCAGATTTCTGTGTAGTGCTTCTTACCGACCTACGCCGGAAAGGGGCTTCTGTATTATTAGTAGCTACTCAGGAAATCCCTAGAGGGCTGAAATCCAGGACCGGGGAGGCCGCAGGTAACCCGGAATAGAACGCCCGCCTACGGAGGGCATTTTCAAATTCACCTAATTATTCCAGGGCTAGTTCGTAGGAGGATGGGCTGGGGACATGAGAGAGTTTCCTCCAGAAGTTGTCTTCCCTCCACCCCCCATAAATCTTGAGTTCTCTTTTCCGCAGCTTGCCCGGGTACCAAGAGAGTTGCTTGCAGCTCTGCCCCTCTGTGACACAGCCGCTCTCCGCCCCCGCCCATCACCAAGATCTGAGGCTGCTGCTGCTGCATGTTAGTGACTAGCAAATCAACCACCATCACCAAGACCTGAGGCTGCTGCCTGTTAGTGACTAGCAAATCAGCCCCCCATCTATTTACCCCACTGCTACTGTCTTAAATTAGCCCCCCCGCCCCATATCCAACCTGAGTTATGACTAAGCCTGTTCACTGGACATCCTCCCACCTATGCAGCTGCTCTCCACACCCCCACCACACACCCCATTCTTGCACCTGCTGTCAGAGTGGTATTTCTGAAACAGAAATCTGAGCTTGTTACTTGACTACTTGAAATGTGAATGGTTCCCTTCAGCTTTTTCTAGGGAATTTTTAATCCGGGGTTCATATATAGAACTGAATTTCAATATAATTCCAAATTCTACCAATAACAAGAATGAGCTTGGAAGATCTCAAGTTTCATATGAGAAAATAAGGCCACATCTGAAGTTAGCCATTTCTCTGAGTTCTGGTTCTTATAAGAGGGAAATGGTATTTAGTTATAACGATCTGGCCCTGGGAGTGATCACTGCTGTGAGTTTGACCTTATTTCTCCTAAGAGTTAAAAGACTATTTTTTAAGGTAAAATATATCGTAAGTTTACATTGATACTATCCATCCAAATTCATGATTCCAGATACGGGTCATGCAAATGAGCCAGAAACATCTTGTCAAACAGGAAACATAACAAAAGACTATCAAAAGCTACTTAGATTATGTCAAAAGGACTCAGAAATCAATTTAAAGAAATTTTTCCATGTCAAAGATGGGAGAATTAAAGCACTAAATGTACTAGAACTACAAAATATTAAAACGTATCAAATATGTTTAAACCTAGGTGTTTGTAATGATGATTTTTAAAAAATTTATTGTCACTCTTAGAGAATGCTAAGAAACCAACTCATTATTTTGAAAACTGGTAAATAAAGGGGATTAATTAAGCATTTAACTCTGCTTTCCCTGGACTGTCAGGGACCCAAAAAGTTGATAAGGAGACCTTTCTCTTTACAGAAGTACCACTAATAAATAAAGAACAAATGATATAATTTTAATATCAGCACTTTTCATCTTCTACTGAAGTAATGGATAAAGACAATGATCCTCTGTATTAGGGTTCTCTTAGAGGGACAGAACTAATAGGATACATACATGTGAATAGGAGTTTGGGAGTTTATTAAGTATTAACAATCACAAGGTCCTACAACAGGCTGTCTGCAAGCTGAGGAGCAAGGAGAACCAGTCCAAGTCCCAAAACTGAACAACCTGGAGTCCAATGTTCAAGGGCAGGAAGCATCCAGCACGAGAGAAAGATGCAGGCTGGGAGGCTAGGCCTATCTTGCCTCTTCACATTTTTCTGCCTGCTTTATATTCACTGCTAGCTGATTAGATGGTGCCCACTAGATTAAGGGTGGATCTGCCTTCCCCAGTCCACTGACTCAAATGTTCATCTCCTTGGGCAACAACCTGACAGACACTCCCATGATCAATATTGCATCCTTCAATCCAATCAAGTTGACACTCAGTGTTAACCATCACAAGTCCACCCCTTGACAACTTGAACCCATACACATCTCCTGAGATCATTCATAATCTTCAAATAAGACAATAATGAGGTCATAATTATGTCTAACATAACTGAACTATCCTTTGTACAACTGGAAATGCAGTCCCCAACCCACATACTATTACATAAAGTTAGCAATACTTAAATGCTGATATGAAGTCAATAAACCTTATGTCACATGATAAAGGGAAAGGACATAAAATAAAGATATTTTCTTAGTACAAGTGTATACATGCACAAACATGTTTTTAAAAAAAGAAGGAGGAAATACTCATGACAGTTACAGTCCTCGTTCCTGTAGCTGGTCACGTGGTCATAGCTGATACTGATGACTACCTTTTTCTACTACCCATTCTGTATTCCCTTTGCCTTCAGCAAGCACCTGAACAGGTTGTGGCTTTTTTTTTTTCCTGGTGGAGTGACCCAAACCTTCATCCCTGAAGGGTCTGGCCCATTTGTAGTCCTGCCTTGATTGGGCTGTTGTAGTTTCCCATTGACCTTAATCACAGGGTAATACTAAGATTCACCCTAATTGATTTCCTGTGTTCCATATGTACTCTTCCTTACCTCTGCTGTGGAATAGTAGACTGATTTCATATTGATAGTCTGGGTCAATCACCCAGCTAACATTGCAATTCCCTTCTTAGTCTGTTAACTTAAAGGTAGGAGGAGCCCAAAGTGTCCAGGTGGCCATCTTAACTTATAGTTTAATGGAATTGTTGTGTCTCCTGGTGGCAGCATTCCTCCCTCTGGAACTAAGACCTCTAGGCCAGCAGAATGTAATGCCACAGGAACAGGAAGCAAAAATGTTACTAGTGGATCACTAGGGTGATGGTGAGTGGTGCCACTTCCACTTCCACCCCTTGATTCCTGGACCTGTGAATCCTGGCTATGGGAGAAACAGTACCATATATTGGACGCTGATTCAGAGCCTACACGGCCTTCTGGAGATCTTTGCCCCAGCCCTGCAAACTATTGTCACCTAGTTGGTGGTGTAGTTGTAATTTCAAAAGGCTATTCCACCGTTCTGTCAACCCAGCTGCTTCAGGTTGATAGGGAACATGGTAAGACCGGTGAATTCCGTGAGCATGAACCCACAGCCACACTTCTTTAGTGGTAAAGTGAGTGCCTTGGTCAGAGGCAATGCTGTGTGGAATACCATGATGGTGGATAAGGCATTCCGTGAGTCCACTGATGGTAGTCTTGGCAGAAGCATTGCATGCAGGATAGGCAAACCCATATCCAGAGGAAGTGTCTATTCCAGTGAGGACAAACCTTTGCCCTTTCCATGATGCAAGAGATCCAATGTAATCACCCTGCCACCAGGTAGCGGGCTGATCACCTGAGGAATGGTGCCATATCGCGGGCTCAGTGTTGGTCTCTGCTGCTGGCAAATTGGGCACTCAGTGGTGGCCGTAGCCAGATCAGCCTTCGTGAGTGGAAGTCCGTGTTGCTGATCCCATGCGTAACCTCCATCCCTGCCATGATAACCACTTTGTTCTTGGGCCCATTGGGCAATGACAGGGGTGGCTGAAAAAAGAGGCTGAGTGGTGTCTACAGAATGGGTCATCCTATCCACTTGATTATTAAAATCTTCATCCACTGAGGTCACCCACTGGTGGGCACTCACATGGGATACAAATATCTTCACAGTTTTTGACCACTCAGAGAGGTCCATCCACATACTTCTTCCCCAAATTTCTTGGTCACCAAGTTTCCAATCATGCTTCTTCCAAGTCCCTGACCATCCAACCAAACCATTGGCTACAGCCCATGAATTAGTATATAATCACATATCTGGCCATTTCTCCTTCCATGCAAAGTGCATAGGCAGGTGCGCTGCTCAAAGTCCCACCCACTGGGAGTATTTTCCTTCACCACTGTCCTTCAGCGATG
This sequence comes from Rhinopithecus roxellana, assembly GCF_007565055.1. Lineage (NCBI taxonomy): Eukaryota > Metazoa > Chordata > Mammalia > Primates > Cercopithecidae > Rhinopithecus > Rhinopithecus roxellana. The sequence continues at coordinate 19,996,354 of NC_044550.1, forward strand.
TCCTAGAAAGGAGCTGTAGTGCTGCAGCTGTCCACTTTCAGGTGGTGCCTGCATATCGTGCAGAACCATCTATGAACCAGGCCCTGGTCTTCTCTTCCTCTGTCAGCTGATCATAGGGAACGTGACATAGGGTGGCCCATGACGCCACCAGTGCAGGCTGGGGGCGAGGTGGCAGGGTGGCAGGAGTGGGGACCATGGGCATTTGAGTCACTTCCTCATGTAACTTACTTGTGCCATCGGGACCTGCTCAAGCCTGAACACAAATATACCACTTCCATTTAGTGATGGAATGCTGCTGTGCGTGACCCACTTTATGGCTAGATGGGTCAGAAAGCACACAGTTCATGATAGGCAGTTCAGGTCACATGATGACTTGACCCATAGTCAAACACTCAGTTTCCACCAAAGCCCAGTAACAAGCCACGAGCTGTCTCTCAGAAGGAGAATAGTTATCTGGAGAAGATGTCAGGACCTTGCTCCAAAATCCTAGAGGCCTCCACTGTGAGTCACCTGTGAGACCTGTCAATGGCTCCACTGCCACCTCAAGCACCAATGGACCTGCTGGGTCATATGGCCCAAGTGGCAGAGCAGCTTGCACAACGGCCTGGACCTATTACAGAGCCTTCTCCTTTTCTGGATCCCACTGAAAACTGGCAGCCTTTCGGGTCACTTGAAAAATGGGACAGAGTAACACATCCAAATGAGGAATGTATTTCCTCCCACATCCAAATAGGCCCGTTAGGTGTTGTGCCTCTTTCTTGGTAGTAGGAGGGGCCAAATGAAGCAACTAATCCTTCACTTTAGAAGGAACACTTTAACAGTCCCCACACCCCTGGACCCCTAGAAATTTTACTGAGGTAGAAGATCCCTGAATTTTAGTTGGATTTATTTCCCACCCTCTGGCACACAAATGTCTCACCAATAAGTCTGGTGTGTTTGCTACTTCTTGCTCACTTGATCCATTCAGCATAATGTCATCAATGTAATGGACCAGTGTGATATCTTGCAGAATCGAAAAGCATTCAAGATCTCTCTGAATAAAATTATGACACAAAGCTGGAGGGTTGATATACCCCTGAGGTAACAACAGTAAAGGTGTATTGCTGGCCTTGCCAGCTGAAGGCAAATTCCTTCTAGTGGGCCTTATGGACAGGAATGGAGAAAAAGGCATTTGCCAAGTCAATGGCTGCATACCAGGTACCAGGAGATGTGTTAATTTGCCCAAGCAATGAAACAACATCTGGTACAGCAACTGCAATTGGAGTCACCACTTGGTAAAGCTTACAGTAATCCACTGTCATTCTCTAAGATCCATCTGTCTTCTGCACAGGCCAAATGGGAGAGTTAAATGGGGATGCCGTAGGAATCACCACCCCTGTGTTTTTCAAGTCCTTGATGGTGGCACTAATCTCCACAGTCCCTGAAGAGATACAATATTGTTTCTGATTTACTAGTTTTTAAATTTACTTTTTGGTTTGATTTACTATTTTTCGAGGTAGGGGCAACTCAAATGGCTTCCATTTGGCCTTTCCTACCATAGTAGCCCTCACCCTTCCAATCAGGGAGCCAATGTGGGGGTTCTGCCAGCTACTGAGTATGTCTATGCCAATTATGCATTCTGGCATGGGGAGATGACCACAGGATGAGTCCAGGGACCCACTGGACCCACTGTAAGTTGGACCTGAGCTAAAACTCCATTAATTACTAACCTCCTACTCTTTACAGGAAATGCACGAGGGGAAAAGAAAACACACACACAATACTTTTAAGTGTAAACAGCCTTTATTCCAAGTATATGGCAATACAAATATAATAAACAAATCACAGCAGGAAAGGGAGAGGGCATATATATGTGCACATATGTATATATAACTGTGTGTGTGTATATATATGTGTGTGTATACACACACACACACTCACCAGACTATGGAGAAATCATCACCAGACTGGGAAGCAATAGCCTAGGCTTCAGAGTTGGCCACCCATTTGGGCACAGACAAGGAGGGGTCTCGTGGAGCTTCAGTGTGGTCTGGGACCCTAGCTCATTTGTAACGAGTTGTTTGGTATGAGGCCCAGTCACCAGGGCCCTTCGTGCCTGGCTTCAAGGAACACGAAAAGGTCAACTTGTTTTTGCGATTGTCTTTTGTTTTTCAAAAACTAACATACAGGAACAGATTTCTCTGAAACAATGCTGGATGAACGCCTCAAGGGGTTCATGCAATCTGTTCCGGGACTTGGTGACCATTGTTTCTGTCCATGTTCAATTGAGTTCAGATTTAATATTTAACTTTTCCTCCACACGTCCATAAGCCCCAACTTTAACTGGAGGACCACAATGACGTTTTGGGTCCCCTGGAATCAATGTCAGCTCAGAGCCAGTGTCCAGTAGTCCCCCAAATATCTCATTTCCCTTTCCCCAGTGCACAATTACCCTGGTAAAAGGCCAGAGGTCTCATTGGGGAAGGATGGGAGAAAGATTCACTGTATAATTTGTCAGTAATGTAGTAGGGTCCTTCCTTAAGGGACCCGGCCTCCCCTTCATTCAAGGGGTTCTGGATCTGTAAACTGGCTCAAGTCTGGAAATTGATTGAGGGGCATGATTCTCTGTTTTTATAATTCAAATTAGTCTTTTGTCCATTCGACCTAGAATTTTTCTGTTTGTATAATTTAAGTAGGAATGCAGTAGGCTTTCTATCAGTTTCACTTCTAGGAACACCATGATTAATTAGCCAATGCCGGAGCTCTACACCCGTCAGACCATTCTGATTGCCACTTCGCCTCTGCTATCCATTATGTTAGCTATGCCCACCTTGCCTTTGACAGTTGAGTGCCACCACTTGGCCCCTGCCACCTCAGTATCCAATTATTTCGACTGTATTTAAATTTTGCTATTGAGTGACTGCAGTTCCCACTGTTAGATCTGACATACAGAGAAGAGCAATTACAGGGCTCTTCAAAAATGCAGGCGCTGCCCTCGCAAATCTATTTCACAAGGCATTGGTCCAGAATATATTTTCCAGATCCTTCCAACTGGGATGAGTAGTTCTAAAGTGACTAATCCACTCCACCATCCCAATCTCCCTAAATCTTTGGATCCCTTCCTCTACATTAAACCAAGGGAGATCAGACATTTCCAGCTCGCTTGCAGTGGGCCACCTTTTAATCCATGTTTTAGCTAACCAAGCAAATAAACTATTAGAACTTTTTTAACTCCCTGAACTGCAACATTAAATGCAGAATCTCTGCTTACGGGGCCCAAATCAATACATTCAGGCTGATACAACTCTATGTTCCTTCCACCATTATCCCACACCCTTAATATCCATTCCCATGCTTGTTCTCCAGATTGCTGTTTATATAAATTAGAGAACTCAGGCCAGGTGTGGTGACTCATGCCCATAATCCCAGCACTTTGGGAGGCTGAGGTGGTCTGATCACGAGGTCAGGAGATTGAGACCATCTGAGACCAAGGGGGCCTGCCCCTCCACACCTGTGGGTATTTCTCATCAGGTGGAGATGAGAGACTGAGAAAAGAAATAAGACACAGAGACAAACTATAGAGAAAGAACAGTAGGCCCAGGGGACCGGCACATTCAGCATGCAAGGACCTACACCCGCACCGGCCTCCAAGTTTCCTCAGTATTTATTGATTATTATTTTCACTATCTCAGCAAGGGGAGTGCGGCAGAACAGGGTCAACAGGGTGATGTGGGGAGAAGGTCAGCAGGAAAACATGTGAGTAAAGGAATCTGCGTCATAAATAAGTTCAAGGGAAGGTACTGGGCCCGGATGTGCACGTAGGCTAGATTTATGTTTCTCTTTACCCAAACATCTCAGTGTAGCAAAGAGTGACAGAACAGTATTGCTGCCAGCATATCTCGCCTCCAGCCACAGGGTAGCTTTGTCCTATCTCAGAATAGAACAAATGGTCGGCTTTACACTGAGACATTCCATTCCCAGGGTCCTGCGGGAAACAGAGGCCGTCCTCTTATCTCGACCGCAAAGGGCCTTTCTCTTTTACTAATCCTCCTGAGCACAGACCCTTTACGGGTGTAGGGCTGGGGGACAGTAATGTCTTTCCCTTCCCACGAGGCCATATCTCAGGCTGTCTCAGTGTGGGGAAACCTTGGACAATACCCAGGCTTTCTTGGGCAGAGGTCCCTGCGGCTTTCCTCAATGCATTGTGTCCCTGGTTAATAGAGACTGGAGAATGGAGATGACTTTTACTAAGCATACTGCCTGCAAACATATTGTTAACAAGGCACATCCTGCACAGCCCTAAATCCCATAAACCTTTATTCAATACAGCACATGTTTCTGTGAGCACTGGGTTGGTGCTAAAGTTACAGGTTAACATCATCTCAAAGCAGAACAATTTTTCTTTGTACAGATCAAAATGGAGTTTCTTGTGTCTTCCTTTTTCTACACAGACACAGTAACAGTCTGATCTCTCTTTCTTTTCCCCACACTATCCTGGCTAACACGGTGAAACCCCATCTCTACTAAAAAATACAAAAAAATTAGCCAGGAGTGGTGGCAGGTGCCTGTAGTCCCAGCTACTTTGGAGGCTGAGGTAGGAGAATGGCATGAACCTGGGAGGCAGAGCTTGCAGTGAGCCGAGATCGCACCACTGCACTCTAGCCTGGGCAACAGAGCCAGACTCCTCTCAAAATAAAAATAAATGAATAAATACACAAATACATAAATAAATAAATAAATAAATAAATAAATAAATAAATAAAAGAACTCAAACAGTTCTTTTCGAGTGTAGCACAACTCCCCATGAGTCACACACTCAACCTCACCTCTAGGGGGCCACTGGGACTTCAGTCTATTTACAGATCTAGAGGCAAACAGAGATGCTTCTGAGGAAAACCAATATTATCTTGACTGGCAACTGCCTCGGGGGAGGCCATCACTGTTGCCTCAGGCAGCACAGGATTTATCTCCTCAGCCAAAGGTGGAAAAGCTGATGGCAGCATAGGTCAGGGAGGGAATGTTGCCGCTACTGGAGATGGGGAAGCTGTTTCTTCTGGCAAAAAAGTTGCATCAGAGTTTACAAACTCAGTGTCCCTAGCTTCATCAGGGCCCCTCCAACACATCTCCATTCCAAGTTGCAGGGTCCCATTCTTTTCCAGTCAATGCCCTCAATTTAACAGTAGGCACCTGGCGAAGCTCTGCATGCATCTTTCGTTGAAGGTCAGCCACTCGCATGATAAGAGTTTATGTCTGTTTTTTCCACAATTTCAGCTGTTTCTTTGCAGGAGATAAGAATCTCACTCAGGGCAATCTTAGTAGATCTGAGGCTCAGTATCTACTTCTGAAGCTGGGAGACAGAATCCCTGAGTTTATCATTTTCTTTTATCACTTTGTCCACTAAACTTAGGAGCAACCAGCCAGCTTCATTATGTTGCTTGGTGTTCCATATATGGTCAAGGGTACTATGTATAGTCACTGAACTCCTTGCCTCTCACAAGTGGTGAATCAGGAGTGTCAAATGCATTTATTTTGCATAACTCTCGAAACAGTTTCTGCCAAGGACTATTGGTATTCTCCACACTATTAGAAATAGAGTCCTTAGCATTTTTGGGTCGAATCATATTAAGCAGCCAACTCCAGAAACCCCAAAACCAATGAAAGAACTCCATCCTTAATGTTCTGTTCCTCTAGAACCACTCCTGGTACCAAAATCTGTATTAGTCAGGGTTCTCTTAGAGGGACAGAACTAATAGGATACACACACACACATACACACACACATATATGTTTATACTTAATAAGCTCATATATATATATATATGAGCTTATTAAGTATTAACTTACACAATCACAAGGCTGTCTGCAAGCTGAGGAACAAGAAGAGCCAGTCCGAGTCCCAAAACTGAACAACTTGGAGGCTGATGTTCAAGGGCAGGAAACATCCAGCATGGGAGAATGATGTAGGCTGGGGGGCTAGGCCCATCTTGCCTCTTCACATTTTTCTGCCTGCTTTATATTGACTGGCAGCTAACTAGATGGTGCCCACTCAATTAAGGGTAGATCTGCCTTCCCCTCCGCCCACTGACTCAAATGTTCATCTCCTTGGGCAACAACCTGACAGACACTCCCATGATCAATATTGCATCCTTCAATCCAATCACACTGACACTCAGTATTAACCATCACATCCTCAATGGCTGCAAATATCATGAAAATACAGAACACCATAACTTTTTGTCTCCTGATGAAAATCACGAAGAAGTCGAATCAAATCTGGTTCTAATCAAGTCTTCAGGACAATTTATAGGTTTACAGTTAATGCAGAGGAAAGAGGAAGAGGTGAAAACACTACAAATGCAATTAGTCAAACCCAAACTCTGGAAAACTACATCATTAATGACCTAAGTTTTAAATAATTCAAAGATAGGAAAATATAAATGAGGAAAAACTAAAGAACAAAATAAGATTATAAAATAAAAATGGAGCAATTGAAACATTTGAAACATATTTGAACACTGATCCAAACAAAAAAACTTTTTAAAAATTTTATGAGACTATATGGGAAATTTGAAGTTTCTGAACTCGATATAAAAGACTTACTTTTTTGGTGTGAGAAATAGCAGTGTTATTATATTTTTTAAAAAAGTCATTTGAGAGTATATTAGTCCATTTTCCCACTGCTATAAAGAAATACCCAAGACTGGGTAATTTATAAAGGAAAGAGGTTTAATTGACTCATAGTTTCACATGGCTGGGGAGGCCTCAGGAAAGTTACAATCATGATGGAAGGGGAAGCAAGCACGTCTTACATGGAAGTAGGAGAACAAACAGCAGGAAAAACCGCCACTTATAAAACCACCAAATCATGTCAGAACTCACTATCATGAGAACAGCATGGGGGAAACTACCACCATGATGCAATCACCTCCCTCCCTCCATGTCAGGATTACATGAGATGAGATTTGGGTAGGATTACATTTAAGATGAGATTTGGGTAGGGACACAGAGCCAAAACATATTAGTGAGATACATGCTGAAAGATTTATCAGTGAAATGGCAATGCCATAAATATTCAGGAAACAAAATTGGGTTCTCGAATATGATAGCAGGAATGGGGGGAAATTGTTGATATGTCTTTCAGAATGCAGAGCAAAAATCCCAAGAGATGGGAAATACAGCATAATTTTTTAGAAAAGAAAGAAAAGAACAGTCCAGGAAATCTAACATCCAAGTATTAGAAGTTCTAGGAAGAAAAAAAAAAAAGAGAGAGAAAACTCACAGAAGGAAATCACCATGGCAATTATTTAATGAAATTTCCTAGAACTGAAATGCTTCCCTGAATGCCTAACTCAGCAGATAAAATCAAGCACAGAAAAAACGTAGCACCATGAAGTTTGAGAGTACTATTATACAATAGTTCGAAATTGTTTGGAAACTCTACAAGGCTCCAAAGAGAGGAAGAGTTCATGAACAAAGAGTCAGGAATAAAAATGAATTAGAAGTTGTCAAGAAAAATACTGCAAGTTAGAAGACAAATGGACCAATACCTTCAGAGCTCTGAAAGTATTTTCAGTTAGAATTTGGAATTGCTATTTATGCTTTCTCAAGGAAATACTGGAGGATATGTTCTGTGGTAGGCCAATTCTCCCTGACAATCACACAGACAGGCCTGCATAGCACTTCAGTCACACAGACAAATTTCCACAAAGCTGCCTTAACACTGAGCAAATAGTTAAGCCTAGGGAAATCAGTGCCCAGACATCAAAGCTAGAAATGAAACATATGGTCAGTAGGAGCCTTGCATGGGCTTCTCCCTAACCTGGAGCAAACCAAAATAATAGAGACAGTCTTACATCCCTAGTGCCAGGAACCATATCTCAGACAAGTCAAGGTAACAGAGGCAGCTGTTTGAATAGATTCATTGGAGAGTCTAAGGCAGCTCTCCAGACTAAGCTGTAAAAAAGATAAGATAGAAATAATCATGCTGGTACCACAGTAGACAGGCCTTGAAGGTACTGGGGCCCTTTTAATCAGACTTAGCAAGCATTTTTTGCCTCTGACCTTCTAGCTGAAACAAAATAAGTTACCAATAGGCTTAGGCAAATGCTATACTGCATGTAGGCACATAACCCCAACCTATATAAGCACTAAGAAAGTTGTAATACTTTGAATTGGTCTGGTGGAATTATCTCCGGCCTTCTCCCTGTATCCAGTTACAGCAATAAATTCCCTTCTTCCCTAGTTTGTCTGCTTCTCATTATTGGGTCTAGAGAAAACACAGCCAGATCCAGCTTGGTTCCAGGAACAAAAATTTTGGTGAGCCAGCCAGGAGGCCGCCAGGATGGTGCTGCCTTTGGTGACTGGCAGTTTGCGATGAGACAGTCATGAGGAAACTCCCAGCAGTTACTGGGTAAAATTGTCCTGGGGACTCTACTGAGGGCTGTCCTGTGGACAAAACCGCATATCCTTTTCATCACTGGGAAAGAACGGAAGTTTGGCAGGCGCAGACATGCTCAACGAGTCAGTGAAAACCGGACCATTTATTATTTCCTTATCTGGGCTATTAAGCCTTTTGTTCAGTACCGTTAGGAAGATAATAGATCTTTTTTGTACACGCGTTTGCTACTTGGTTTGCAGGCCGATTTCACCTAGGTGCACTTCCTTCTGTGTCTGTCTGACACTATCTCTGTGTCTGTACCCATAGCCTTGTTGAATTTAAGATGGGGAATGCTGCTCCCTTCCCCCAGGGAGCCCTCTGGGAAAGATCCTGTCGGATTGGAAACAGTATGGGTACTCTCCCATTACTAAAAATAAAATGATTTACTATTGTAATATGGCTTAGCCAACATATGTTTTGGGATCTGGGGAATGGTGGCCAATTTTTGGATCTTTAAGCTACTTTACTATCTATCAGAACAGTTTTGTCAGTGTCAGGGAAGACAGGCAGAGGAGCCTTATATACAAGCGTTTATGTTACTGCATAATCAAGAAGTCAAAGGAAATAAGCTAATGGTGCAGCGCTCAGACAAGGTTTGTCTCAAGTCCCAGGGAGAGGGAGAAAAGGAATTAGAGACTCAACAAGTATTAAATGTGCTTAACCCAGTAAGTGGCGACCCAGAGGGAGTCAATGCCCTGCCACTCACTAAGAAGGGGGAAGGGCCTTCACCCTTGGAATAGGAAGAGGCTGCAAAAATAGTCTCTTCCTCCCAAACTAGACAAGGCACTAAATTTGACCGGAGAGACACTGAGCCTGGAGTAGGGCAATTTTCCCTCCAACAATATCCTGTGTGAGTTCATAAGCAAGGAGCCAGCAGGATATTATTTGGCATATAGTCCTTTTCCATGTCTGATTTACTGAATTGGAAAAATTCCAATTCTCCTGCAGGGCGGATCCCCAGAAAATGTCCAAATTGTGTACTGCTATCTTTGCCACCCATTGCCTTACATGGGCTGATGTGCAAGCCGTCCTAAACATCACGCTCACAGCAGATGAGAGAAGGCTAGTGTTACACAGGCAAAGGAGGAGGCACGGTGCCTTCATGATGAAAGCCCCAATGATAGCCCAGACCCTAAAGAGGCAACTCCCCCAACTGACCCAAATTGGGATCCTAATGAGGCAGGTGGAGCTAGGATGAATCATCTGGAACACTATAGAAAGTGCATCCTAAAGGGCATTGGATCAAGGGTGCCAAGACCTGAAAGTCTGAACAAAGTACAGGCACTTTAGCAGACACCTATTGAGGACCCCTCAGAATTTAGGGAACAGATCTCTCAGACATGTGGAAAGTATACAGAGTTAGACCCGCAGGACCCTGAACTAGAATGGTGGATATGACCTTTATAGGGCAAAGTGCCCCAGACATTAGGAAGAAACTACAAAAAGTGGAGGGGGCTATTGGAATGAAGCTTCCCAATTAATCAACATTGCTTTCAAGGTACATAATAGCAGGGAGGCCAAGGAAACCAAGGCACTTCGGCAGGCAGCTGTACTCCTGGCAGCTTCAGGAGGAAACCCAAAGAAAAAAGGACCCCCAAGGCAGAAAGGGAAAATAGAAAAGGACCAGTATCCTTGCTGTCAGGAAATAGGACTGCCCCAAGTTAACTCAGAAGGAACCCAGGTCACTTATGGCTGTCAAACCCAAAAATGAACCTGAGGAAGATTGAGGGTGCCCAAGACTCCCAGCAGCTCCAACTCTAACTGACACCAAAATTTCCCTAAAGGAGCCTCAGGTAAAGTTGATACTGGTGCTTGTTATTCGGTAGTTAATACACCAATCACTAAGCTTTCTGATACTTTCTGTCAATATAGTCAGGGTAAGTGGGCAATTGAAATCAGAACAGTTCCTGCACCCCCTTTCATGTAAAGTGGGCAACAATTTGATAACTCACCAATGCACTTATGTGCCAGACTGCTTGATATTTTTACTTAGCAGAGATTTACTACGCAAGTTAGAGGCTCAGATCATCTTCCACCCAGAGGAACATCAGCTGTGCCTTCAAATGCCTCCAGAGCATGGACTGCGGCTGCAAGCACTGCTGGCGAGCACTGAGGCCCCACACCCTGAGGCAGAGGCAATTCCTCAAGAAGTCCTCGACAAGGTGAAGCCAGAGGTCTGGGTATCAGATCAACCTGGGAGGGAAATTAATGTGAGTCCAATAAAAAACAAACTGAAGGAAGGGGCCCAGCCTGTCCGGAAAAAAGCAATACCCCTTAAAGAAGGAAGTCTTGGAAGTTATCCAGCCAGTATTAATCTGGTTTTGGCAATATGGCTTAATAAGGCCTTGTCAGTCCTCATACAATACTCCTTTCCTGCCATTAAAGAAGCCTCATTCCCATAAGTATAGGTTTGTGCAAGATATCAGAGCAATTAATGATATTGTGGAAGGCATTCACCCCACTGTGGCTAACCCATAGGCTATGTTTGCTTTACTACCTAAGTATAACGAATGGTTTACAGTGTTAGACTTAAAGGATGCCTTCTTTTGCATACCAGTGGAAATAAAAAGCCAACTATTGTTTGCTTTCGAGTGGACAGACCCTGAGACAGCTGCACAGTTTCAATATTGCTGGACTGTGCTCCCTCAAGAGTTTAAAAACTCCCCAACTGTATTTGGAGAGACTTTGATTCAAGCCTTGAGAGGCTTGCAATTAGAAAATGGGGTGCTACTTCAATATATGGATGAGTTATTAATTTCTAGCACCTCAAAACAAGAATGTCAAGAAAACACTGTAAAGACCCTAAACCACTTGGCAGCTTGTGAGTATAAAGTTTCAAGTAAGAAGGCCTGAATATGTAAGCAAACTGTAAAATATTTAGGGTTTCTGTTACAAGATCAACTAAAGCTCTGACAGTGGAAAGGCGAGTGCAATTGCCTCCATCACAATGCCCACAACCAGGAAGCAACTAAAGGGGTTCCTAGGAATGGCAGGATTTTGTAAAATCTGGAGTCCCAATTATGTGTTAATAGTAAAGCAGCTATATCTAAAAGGAGCAGACCATGGGAAATCAAACACCAAATCACATTTGAATAACTAAGCATAAATTAATATCTGCTCTGGCTCCAGGACTGCCAAACCCACACAAACTTTTCCAACTTTATGTGCATGAAAGACTAGTTCCAGCACTCTGGGTCTTAACACAAAAATTGGGAGAAATACTGCAACCAGTGGCCTGTTTTTCAAAGCAGCTCCATACTGTGGTTAGGGGCTGGCCCCCTTGTCTTAGGGCAGTAGCCACCACCTGCCTGTTGCTCAAGGAAGCTAAGAAGCTGATCTAGGTCAGCCCACCACGATTTCTGTGCCACACTAAGTCTTGGCGTTGCTAGAACAAAAGATGGCTATTAGTTAACGGCAGGCAGATTAGGCCAATATCAGGCTATCCTGCTTGATGACCCTGCAGTGAAACTGCAGACCACTGGAACCTGAAACCCCACCACTTTGCTGCCACCTACTGGGGAATCAAAGGAACTAATACATGACTGCCTAGAAGTTACTGATCGAGTGTTGTCTAGCCCCCCAGATTTGAAGGACGCAGCCCTCTCACGTGCAAAAGGGACATTGTTGGTGAACGGGAACAGTTTAGCCATTAATGGAAGAAGGAACACTGCCTATTTTGTAGTGAGTCTCAGAGGGAATAGAGGCAATAACTCTCCCAATGGGGACTTCTGCACAGAAAGCTCGGTTAATGGCCCTTACTAGAGCCTTGCAACTGTCCCAAAGTAAGAGTGCCAACATGTACACTGATTCCAAAAGTGCCTTCATAATAGTCCATGCACAGGGTACTATCTGGAAAGAAAGGGGCCTACCGAAGGCTGACAATACTGAAATCAAATACACAAAGCTACCAGAGGCAATAAAGTCCCCAAGAGAAATAGCTGTTAAGCATTGCCCAGGCCATCAGTGCAACAATTCTGAAGTAGCTAGGGGAAATGCTTTCTTAGATTACACAGCCAGGCACCTGGCCAGCTCCAATGTTGAACTCTGGGCTCCTTTAATTCTCCAAATAGATTTGGCAGCCTTCAAACCCAGGTACAGTCTTGAGGATGAAAAGACTACCAAAGACAAAGGGTTTATTCAGGATGAAAAATTGCTGGAAATTGAATGACAAAGGCCTAGTTTGGGTGTCAGAGATAAAATTTCTTTCATCCTATTCTTTCTCTTTACACCTAGAATTGTTTCTGCACACACTGCTAACATCTTTCCACAATGGGCACAGGACTATGCAGACAGCCTCCAGCATGATCCCTGTTGGGTCTATGGCCTGTTACCCTTTTCTAGCACCACAGGTTTACCATGGTGGGTCTCACTTAAGCAAGGGAAAGATTGGAGACATATACAAGTCTTCCTGGATTTAAAACACTGGACCGGGTCACAAATGATGGGAGTGACTAGGGCTAATATATCAGAATGGCTGCACAACTTTAAATGACATAGGACATGGGTCTTTCCTTCACCCGATACTAAAATATATTCATGATGGCACACCTTTTGGGCAAGATGTCTCATTAACTTTCGTATAGAAGTATATGAAAAAGAAAAGGAATGAGGGCCCATTTAGAAAGTAAAATCCTATGATGCCCCTTTTGTATTAAAAATGAGCCCAACGACCATAATACAGGACAGCCTGGACAGCAAGGGAGAGAGAAACAACCACTAGAGAATTGGCAAATTGACTTTACTCAAATGTTACCTGCCCCAGGAGGGTACAAATATCTCCTAGTTCTGGTGGACGCCTTCTCAGGCTGGGTAGAGGCATACCGATCCTGCTCTGAGTGGGCAATGGAGGTAGTTAAGGTACTGCTAAAGGAAATTATTCCTCAATATGGGTTTCCTGACATTATCCAGAGTGATAATGGACCTTCAGTCACATAGGAAATAGCCCAACAAGTAAGTAAAGTACTAGGGAAAAAATGGAAGCTACACACAGCCTGGAGGCCTCAATCCTCCAGACAAACTGAAATGATAAATCATACCTTAAAAACAACCCTCACCAAGCTATGTCAGGAAACACAGCTAAAGTGGCTTCAGTTGCTTGGGATTGCTCTGCTCCAGGTAAGAATAGCTCCCAGAAGTGGGATCAAAATAAGTCCCTATGAAATCTTTTCCAGGAGGCCTTTTGCAGCCAACTTGTCCCGGGTGGCTAGAATGTCTCCAGACAAGGACCTAACTATTAAAACTTATGCCACTCACTTGGAACAAACTCTTAACCCTTTGCATAAATTTGCTTCTAACAGAAACGTCATAGACTTCGTGGAAGCCCGCCACCGGCTCCAGTCTGGTGATCAAGTGCTGCGGAAGGAATGGAAGGAAGCTGGTCCTGCCCAACAACTACAAGAGAAAGGGAAAGAGCCCTATGACGGGCTGTCAACTACTGACTCGGCACTGACACTAGCAGGCATCAAGCCTTGGGTTCATCATGTGTGGGTAAAGAAATTCCAGTCACCCGAGAACTCCACCACGGGAACACCTGCAACCACTCAATGGGAGGCAGAGCCCCTAGAGGACCTGAAGTTTCTATTCAGAAAATGATAAGAATTTCTTTTATCCTATTCTTTCTCTTTTATACCTAGTATCGTTTCTGCATACACTGCTAACCTCTTTCTACAATGGGCACAGGACTATGCAGACAGCCTCCAGCAGGATTCCTGTTGGGTCTGTGGCCTGTTACCCCTTTCTAGCACTACAGGTTTACTGTGGTGGGTCTCACCTACGCAAGGGAAAGATTAGAGACGTTTACAAGTCTTCCTGGATTTAAAACACTGGGCTGGGTCACAAATGATAGGAGTGATTAGGGCAAACATGTCAGAATGACCCATAAGCACAACTTTAAATGACCCAGGACATGAAAAGCCATTCTTGATTAACAAAACAAGAGACAAAGTCACAGCACTAGCTTGTTAGAACCAAAAGTGCCCATGCAAACTTTTAAACCCCAAAATGTTTGATACCAGCGTGGCTTTCTCCAAATTTTGGATGGGCTTATATGGTTAACCACCTCTACTGGGCACTCCAGTCAACTAGCCCCCTTGTGTTGGGAACAATGAAACCACTCCCTTGACCACTGGCCCAATGCCACATGGGTTATGGGATGGATTCTCCCAGATCAGTGCCAACATATTATAGCACTCCAGCAAAGGGATGCATTTGCCACAGATTGGTCTCAACTGCCCAGCCTGAAGATTGGGAGCAACAGCCCAGTATGCTCCCAACAGGACTCAGTGGTTTTGTGGCACCAATTTGTGGCCATGGCTCCCTGTGGGCTGGCTAGGATGCTGCACTCTAGGCCTCCCATGAGCACAAGGCTGCTGGGTACAAAAAAAAAAAGAAAAAAAAAAAATCCAGCCAGTCTTCCACATATGATTAATAGGTGGACTAAGTCAGTCTTTCATTAGTATGATCATCTAGCTGCAATATTCATGCCCTCAGTAGGGCTAGGAACTGTTATATGGCATATAGAAACCCCAGCTAACTTTACCAAAAGGGCTCTGAATGACAGCCTCCAGAGCATCTCTCTAATAAATACTGAAATGTGTCACATGCAGAAGGCTATTCTACAAAACTGAATGGCCTTGGACATCCTTACTGTAGCTCAAGGGGAAACTTGTGCCCTCATCAAAACTGAATGCTGTGTGTATATTCCAGATAACTCTGGGAACATCTCCCTGGCATTAAAAGACGTGCACCAGAAAATTCAGGCCATCTCCAGCCCAGAGCTGTCACTAAGTGATTTCTTGCATCAGGGTTTAGTGGAAGGCCCTCTTGGTGGCAGAAAATTCTGATGTTCTTAGCCATTATCCTAGGCATAGTTGTCACTTTATGCTGTGGAATGTATTGCTACTGTGTGCTGTTTCAGAACATTCCTTGGACTCATGCAGTTATGTTTCAACAGGCACTGCCCCTAAGACCCAGAAATGAAAAATACTTCAGAGAACAGGTGGACCTCTTCCACTCCAACCCCAGGTTCAAGCACCCCTGATGACGACCCCTCTCAGCAGGAAAGAGCCAGAATGATCACAACGTCCAGCACTCCAGCAGCTCCTCTGGCACAAGCATGACAAAAATCATACACAGATTGACAGTGGGGATTGTGGCAGCCCAATTCTCCCTGACAATCACACAGAAAAGTCTCTATGACAATCACACAGACAGGCCTGCATAGCACTTCAGTTACACAGACTAATTTCCACAGAGCTGCCTTAACACTGAGTAAATAGTTAAGCCTAGGGAAATCAGTGCCCAGACATCAAAGCTAGAAATGAAACATACGGTCAAGACTTCTCCCTAACCTAGAGCAAACCAAAATAAAGAGACAGTCTTGCATTCCTAGTGCCAGGACCCATCTCGGGTCGATGAAATCTGAGATGAGTCAAGGCAAGAGAGGCAGCTGTTTGAATAAATTCACTGGAGAGCCTAAGGTAGATCTCCAGACTAAGCTGTAAAAAAGATAAGATAGAAGTCATCACTGTCATACTACAGTAGACAGGCCTTGAAGGTACTGGGGCCCTTTTAATCAGACTTAGCAAGCATTTTTGCTTCTGATCTTCTAATTGAAACAAAATTAGTTACCAGTAGACTTAGGCAAATGCTATACTGCATGTAGGCACATAACCCCAACCTATATAAGCACTAAGAAAATTGTAACACTTTGAGTTGGTCTGGTGGAATTATCTCCGGCCTTCTCCCTGTATCTGGTTACAGCGATAAATTCCCCTCTTCCCTAGTTTGTCTGCTTCCCGCTATTGGGCCACGAGAAAACACAGCCTGACCCGGCTTGGTTCCAGGAACATGTTTCACAAAAAATGAAAGCATGGCATTCAGAAAACAAGAATTTTTACACTGGAGACAGCTGAAGGGAATCCACAGACTGATGGAAGAGAATCCCAGGATGACTCTGTGTCCCAGTTCTAGAGGGTGATCAGTGAGATGGCTCTCAGAGAGGTCAGAAGCCCTCAGAAACCTTGTTTGAAAAAAAATGAAATTGGTAGAGTATCCACTAGGAATAACCATATTAAAAATGATTCAGACAACAGGCAATAGTTCAGGGTTGAATTCGTGATAACTACTTAAAGTCATCAAAAAGGACACATTTATCCTACCCTCTCTGTACAAACTACATTTCAGGGGAATCAAATAGTTGATAAAGGAAAAGTTAGTGCTGACAGAAGAATTTTAGCTAATGCAGAAAAATACTGGATTTATTATTTTTATTTTTTGGGTTTTTAAAATTTTTTTGAGACAGAGTCTCGCTCTGTCGCCCAGGTTGGAGTGCAGTGGCGCGATCTCGGCTCACTGCAAGCTCCACCTCCTGGATTCACGCCTTTCTCCTGCCTCAGCCTCCCAAGTAGCTGGGACTACAAGCGCCCACCACTACGTCCAGCTAATTTTTTGAAAAATACTGGATTTAAAAATCACCATTTAAAATACCTTATGAAGTAATATTAACAGATATAGGCAATGATCATCAGTGAGTGCTAAAAAGTATTAGGTGAAAGGTAGGAAAGAGAATTTTATAATGAGGGGATCAGGCTGACACTGCCTGCATCCACTGATCAATCTTAGCATCTCTAAAACTGAGATGCCAAATATCTTGTGCCTTATAATGTGACATAATTAGCTGTGCACAGCATTGTCTTAGTTTGGATTGTTTAAGAAGCAGGCCTGGGGAGAAGAATTCTAGTACAATAATTTGTTTGGGAGGTGATCCTACAAGTTTCCACTAGTGTAGTAGGAAAGTGATACAGGGACAAGAAGGAAACCAATAGCGTTTCATCAAAGAGGCATCCTAGGGCCAGGCGTGGTGGCTTAGGCCTGTAATCGCAGCACTTTGGTAGGCAGATTTCTTGAGCCCAGAAGTTGGAGACCAACCTGGCCAACATGAAGACACCCCCTCTCTACAAAATATGCAAAAATTAGCTGGGCATGGTGGTGCACACCTGTAGTTCCAGCTACTCGGGAGGCTGAGGCAGGAGAATTGCTTGAACCCAGGAGGCGGAGGTTGTAGTGAGCCAAGTTCATGCCACTGCACTCCAGCCTGGGCCGAGCAAGACGCTGACTCAAAAAAAAGACATCATGGGAAACTGAAGCTTAATCCCACTAAGGAACACTAAGAAACAGCATTGAATATGTGCCTCAGAGTATATTACCTAAGAGGAGAGGGAGTTGGAGTATTTATGAAATGCTCTTCAGTTGTTAGTCAAGAACTACTCTCAGGGAATATTCATTCCCTGGTATTTTTGGATTGCATGCACATAGGTCAAGAAGACTCTGGACCCAAAGGAAACCCTCATGCAAAGAAATGGAACTACTCACAGGTGGAAGTCAGAACGATATTTGCCATGGTAGTAGGAATTAAGGGGATATGGGTGGGCACCAGCAGTGTTTCCTGTACCGCCCATGAAGTATTTGTTAAAAAAAATATGTAGCATGGGTATATTTCTGTAATGTTTCTCTTTGTTTACACAAGAAGTTACTACTTTTTAAGAATAGAAAAAACAACAAAGAATTCCACAAGGAAAACTATAAATATGTACAAACACGTGTATATGTACACACAAACATTCAGAGGAAAAATATTTTGCTAAAAGAAAGGTAATAATGGTTTTACTGCATAGCTCAGTTCTAAGTCATACATAGTCATGAGAATGTAAACTATGAATATAAACCTTAACAAGATTGCAATGTAACTAGATGGAAATGTTGAAGGGATATGAGAATAAGTATGTGTGTGTGGTGGTGCTGGTAGGAGAGGAGAAATAAATTTTCACTTTCTGTTGTGAGAAACCAATAACAAATGCTTCTAAGGTCTGAATGTTTGTGTCACCTTATGATTCATATGTTGAAATCCTACTCCATGCCCAAAGTGATGGAATAGGAGATGCGGCCTACCCATTAAAGTTTCTGGGACTTGCCAGAAGATTTCTAGGTCAATCTGTGAGAAAATTACCCCTCTAGTCAAGCAGTTTCATTTTACCAATGACTCAGCAAAACTGTGGAGGTACATCTTCTCCAACAAGGACATTTACTCTAATAAAAGCAAGGTAAGAGGAATAGGGCTCAAGGAAACCTGAAATATCACTTATTAATTTCATCTGAAGTATTTCCTTATGGTTAACATAGTCGAGAGACAGAGCAAGATGGCCGAATAGGAACAACTCCAGTCTCCAACTCCCAGCACAAGTGACACAGAAGACCGGTGATTTCTGCATTTTCAACTGAGGTACTGGGGTCATCTCACTAGGGAGTGCCAGACAATCGGTGCTGGTCTGCTGCTGCAACCCGACCAGCGAGAGCTGAAGCAGGGCGAGGCATCGCCTCACCTGGGAAGCGCAAGGGGGAAGGGAATCCCTTTTCCTAGCCAGGGGAACTGAGACAAACAACACCTGGAAAATCGGGTAACTCCCACCCCAATACTGCACTTTAAGCAAACAGGCACACCAGGAGATTATACCCACACCTGGCTGGGAGGGTCCCACAGTCACAGAGCCTCCCTCATTGCTAGCACACCAGTCTGCGATTTAACTGCAAGGCAGCAGCGAGGCTGGGGGAGGGGCGCCCGCCATTGCTGAGGCTTAAGTAGGTAAACAAAGCTGCTGGGAAGCTCGAACTGGGTGGAGCTCACAGCAGCTCAAGGAAACCTGCCTGTCTCTGTAGACTTCACCTCTGGGGACAGGGCACAGCTAAACAACAACAAAAGCAGCAGAAACCTGTGCAGACGCAAACGACTCTGTCTGACAGCTTTGAAGAGAGCAGTGGATCTCCCAACACGGAGGTTGAGATCTGAGAACGGACAGACTGCCTGCTCAAGTGGGTCCCTGACCCCTGAGTAGCCTGAATGGGGTACATCCCCCACTAGGGGCAGTCTGACACCCCACACCTCACAGGGTGGAGTACACCCCTGAGAGGAAGCTTCCAAAGTAAGAATCAGACAGGTACACTCGCTGTTCAGCAATATTCTATCTTCTGCAACCTCTGCTGCTGATACCCAGGCAAACAGGGTCTGGAGTGGACCTCAAGCAATCTCCAACAGACCTACAGCTGAGGGTCCTGACTATTAGAAGGAAAACTATCAAACAGGAAGAACACCTATACCAAAACCCCATCAGTACGTCACCATCATCAAAGACCAGAGACAGATAAAACCATGAAGATGGGGAAGAAGCAGGGCAGAAAAGCTGGAAATTCAAAAAATAAGAGCGCATTTCCCCCTGCAAAGGAGCACAGCTCATCACCAGCAACGGATCAAAGCTGGTCAGAGAATGACTGTGATGAGATGAGAGAAGAAGGCTTCAGTCCATCAAACTTCTCAGAGCTAAAGGAGGAATTACGTACCCAGTGCAAAGAAACTAAAAATCTTGAAAAAAGAGTGGAAGAATTGATAGTTAGAATAATTAATGCAGAGACTGTCATAAACGAAATGACAGAGATGAAAACCATGACACGAGAAATATGTGACAAATCCACAAGCTTCAGTAACCGACTCGATCAACTGGAAGGAAGAGTATCAGTTATTGAGGATCAAATGAATGAAATGAAGCGAGAAGAGAAACCAAAAGAAAAGAAGAAAAAGAAATGAACAAAGCCTGCAAGAAGTGTGGGATTATGTAAAAAGACCAAATCTACGTCTGATTGGGGTGCCTGAAAGTGAGGGGGAAAATGGAACCAAGTTGGAAAACACTCTTCAGGATATCATCCAGGGGAACTTCCCCAACCTAGTAGGGCAGGCCAACATTCAAATTCAGGAAAAACAGAGAATACCACAAAGATACTCCTTGAGAAGAGCAACTCCAAGACACATAATTGCCAGATTCACCAAAGTTGAAATGAAGGAAAAAATCTTAAGGGCAGCCAGAGAGAAAGGTCGGGTTACCCACAAAGGGAAGCCCATCAGACTAACAGCAGACCTCTCGGCAGAAACTCTACAAGCCAGAAGAGAGTGGGGGCCAATATTCAACATTCTTAAAGAAAAGAATTTTCAACGCAGAATTTCATATCCAGCCAAACTAAGTTTCATAAGTGAAGGAGAAATAAAATCCTTTACAGATAAGCAAATGCTTAGAGATTTTGTCACCACCAGGCCTGCCTTACAAGAGACCCTGAAGGAAGCACTAAACATGGAAAGGAACAATCGGTACCAGCCATTGCAAAAACATGCCAAAATGTAAAGACCATCAAGGCTGGGAAGAAACTGCATCAACTAACGAGCAAAATAACCAGTTAATATCATAATGGCAGGATCAAGTTCACACATAACAATATTAACCTTAAATGTAAATGGACTAAATGCTCCAATTAAAAGACACAGACTGGCAAACTGGATAAAGAGTCAAGACCCATCAGTCTGCTGTATTCGGGAGACCCATCTCACGTGCAGAGACATGCATAGGCTCAAAATAAAGGGATGGAGGAAGCTCTACCAAGCAAATGGAGAACAAAAAAAAGCAGGGGTTGCAATCCTAGTCTCTGATAAAATAGACTTCAAACCATCAAAGATCAAAAGAGACAAAGAAGGCCATTACATAATGGTAAAGGGATCAATTCAACAGGAAGAGCTAACTCTCCTAAATATATATGCACCCAATACAGGAGCACCCAGATTCGTAAAGCAGGTCCTTAGAGACTTACAAAGAGACTTAGACTCCCATACAATAATAATGGGAGACTTCAACACTCCACTGTCAACATTAGACAGATCAATGAGACAGAAAGTTAACAAGGATATCCGGGAATTGAACTCATCTCTGCACCAAGTGGACCTAATAGACATCTATAGAACTCTCCACCCCAAATCAACAGAATATACATTCTTCTCAGCACCACATCACACTTATTCCAAAATTGACCACATAATTGGAAGTAAAGCACTCCTCAGCAAATGTAAAAGAACAGAAATATTATAACAAACTGTCTCTCAGACCACAGTGCAATCAAACTAGAACTCAGGACTAAGAAACTCAATCAAAACCGCTCAACTATATGGAAACTGAACAACCTGCTCCTGAATGACTACTGGGTACATAACGAAATGAAGGCAGAAATAAAGATGTTCTTTGAAACCAATGAGAACAAAGATACAACATACCAGAATCTCTGGGACACATTTAAAGCAGTGTGTAGAGGGAAATTTATGGCACTAAATGCCCACAAGAGAAAGCTGGAAAGATCTAAAATTGACATTCTAACATCACAATTAAAAGAACTGGAGAAGCAAGAGCAAACACATTCGAAAGCTAGCAGAACGCAAGAAATAACTAACAACTTTAAAACAGTTTTTTCCAATTCTGTGAAGAAAAAAAAAAGTGACTATGTTTTTTTTTCCCCCCCAAAAATGGGAGTTTAATGAATAATTAACATTTCATAATATAAATATAGTACAACTTATTTAATAATTTCTGTAAAGTTTGGAATTGGAAGTTTTTTTTTTTAATTTATTATACTTTAAGTTCTAGGGTACATGTGCATAACGTGCAGGTTTGTTACATATGTATACTTGTGCCATGTTGGTGTGCTGCACCCATCAACTCGTCAGCACCCATCAATTCGTCATTTATATCTCCCAATGCAATCCTTGCACCCTCCCCCCACCCCATGATAGGCCCCGATGTGTGATGTTCCCCTTCCCGAGTCCACGTGATCTCATTGTTCAGTTCCCACCTATGAGTGAGAATATGCGGTGTTTGGTTTTCTGTTCTTGTGATAGTTTGCTAAGAATGATGGTTTCCAGCTGCATCCATGTTCCTATAAAGGACACAAACTCATCCTTTTTTATGGTTGCATAATATTCCATGGTGTATATGTGCCACATTTTCTTTTTTTTTTTTTTTTGAGACGGAGTCTGGCTCTGTCGCCCAGGCTGGAGTGCGGTGGCCGGATCTCGGCTCACTGCAAGCTCCGCCTCCCAGGTTCACGCCATTCTCCTGCCTCCACCTCCCAAGTAGCTGGGACTACAGGCGCCCGCCTCGTCGCCCGGCTAGTTTTTTGTATTCTTTAGTAGAGACGGGGTTTCACCGTATTAGCCAGGATGGTCTCGATCTCCTGACCTTGTGATCCGCCCGTCTCGGCCTCCCAAAGTGCTGGGATTACAGGCTTGAGCCACCCCGCCTGGCCACCACATTTTCTTAATCCAGTCTGTCACCGATGGACATTTAGGTTGATTCCAAGTCTTTGCTATTGTGAATAGTGTCGCAATAAACATATGTGTGCATGTGTCTTTATAGCAGCATGATTTATAATCCTTTGGGTATATACCCAGTAGTGGGATGGCTGGGTCATATGGAACATCTAGTACTAGATCCTTGAGGAATTGCCATACTGTTTTCCATAATAGTTGAACTAGTTTGCAATCCCACCAACAGTGTAAAAGTGTTCCTATTTCTCCACATCCTCTCCAGCACCTGTTGTTTCCTGACTTTTTAATGATTGCCATTCTAACTGGTGTGAGATGGTATCTCATTGTGGTTTTGATTTGCATTTCTCTGATGGCAAGTGATGATGAGCATTTTTTCATGTGTCTGTTGGCTGTATGGATGTCTTCTTTTGAGAAATGTCTGTTCATATCCTTTGCCCACTTTTTGATGGGGTTGTTTGTTTTTTTTCTTGTATATTTGTTTGAGTTCTTTGCAGGTTCTAGATATTAGCCCTTTGTCAGATGAGTAGATTGCAAACATTTTCTCCCATTCTGTAGGTTGCCTGTTCACTCTGATGGTAGTTTCTTTTGCTCTGCAGAAGCTCTTTAGTTTAATTAGATCCCATTTGTCAATTTTGGCTTTTGCTGTCATTGCTTTTGGTGTTTTAGACATGAAGTCCTTGCCCATGCCTATGTCCTAAATGGTACTACCTAGGTTTTCTTCTAGGGTTTTTATGGTATTAGGTCTAACATTTAAGTCTCTAATCCATCTTGAATTAATTTTCGTATAATGAGTAAGGAAAGGATCCAGTTTCAGCTTTCTACTTATGGCTAGCCAATTTTCCCAACACCATTTATTAAATAGGGAATCCTTTCCTCATTTCTTGTTTCTCTCAGGTTTGTCAAAGATCAGATGGCTGTAGATGTGTGATATTATTTCTGAGGGGTCTGTTCTGTTCCATTGGTCTACATCTCTGTTTTGGTACCAGTACCATGCTGTTTTGGTTACTATAGCCTTGTAGTATAGTTTGAAGTCAGGTAGTATGATGCCTCCAGCTTTGTTCTTTTGACTTAGGATTGTCTTGGCAATGTGGGGTCTTTTTTGGTTCCATATGAACTTTAAAACAGTTTTTTCCAATTCTGTGAAGAAACTCATTGGTAGCTTGATGGGGATGGCATTGAATCTATAAATAACCTTGGGCAGTATGGCCATTTTCACAATATTGATTCTTCCTATCCATGAGCATGGAATGTTCTTCCATTTGTTTGTGTCCTCTTTGATTTCACTGAGCAGTGGTATGTAGTTCTCCTTGAAGAGGTCCTTTACATCCCTTGTAAGTTGGATTCCTAGGTATTTGATTCTCTTTGAAGCAATTGTGAATGGAAGTTCATTCATGATTTGGCTCTCTGTTTGTCTGTTACTGGTGTATAAGAATGCTTGTGATTTTTGCACATTAATTTTGTATCCTGAGACTTTGCTGAAGTTTCTTATCAGCTTAAGGAGATTTTGGGCTGAGACAATGGGGTTTTCTAAATATACAATCAAGTCATCTGCAAAGAGGGATAATTTGACTTCTTCTTTTCCTAACTGAATACCCTTGATTTATTTCTCTTGCCTGATTGCCCTAGCCAGAACTTCCTACACTGTTGAATATGAGTGGTGAGAGAGCGCATCCCTGTCTTGTGCCAGTTTTCAAAGGGAATTTTTCCAGTTTTTGCCCATTCAGTATGATATTCGCTGTGGGTTTGTCATAAATAGCTCTTATTATTTTGAGGTACGTTCCATCAATACCAAATTTATTGAACGTTTTTAGCATGAAGGGCTGTTGAATTTTGTCAAAAGCCTTTTCTGCATCTATTGAGATAATCATGTGGTTCTTGTCTTTGGTTCTCTTTATATGCTGGATTACATTTATTGATTTGCGAAAGTTGAACCAGCCTTGCATCCCAGGGATGAAGCCCACTTGATCATGGTGGATAAGCTTTTTGATGTGCTGCTGAATCTGGTTTGCCAGTATTTTATTGAGGATTTTTGCATCAATGTTCATCAGGGATATTGGTCAAAAATTCTCTTTTTTTTGTTGTGTCTCTACCAGGCTTTGGTATCAGGATGATGTTGGCCTCATAAAATGAGTTAAGGAGGATTCCCTCTTTTTCTGTTGATTGGAATAGTTTCAGAAGGAATGGTACCAGCTCCTCCTTGTACCTCTGGTAGAATTCAGCTGTGAATCCATCTGGTCCTGGACTTTTTTTGGTTGGTAGGCTATTAATTATTGCCTCAATTTCAGAGCCTGCTATTGGTCTATTCAGGGATTCAACTTCTTCCTGGTTTAGTCTTGGAAGAGTGTAAGTGTCCAGGAAATTATCCATTTCTTCTAGATTTTCTAGTTGATTTGCGTAGAGGTGTTTATAGTTATTCTCTGATGGTAGTTTGTATTTCTATGGGGTCGGTGGTGATATCCCCTTTATCATTTTTTATTACGTCTATTTGATTCTTCTCTTTCTTCTTTATTAGTCTTGCTAGCAGTCTGTCAATTTTGTTGATTTTTTCAAAAAACCAACTCCTGGATTCATTGATTTTTTGGAGGGTTTTTTGTGTCTCTATCTTCTTCAGTTCTGCTCTGATTAGAAAAATTTCCCTAAATAATGAATTTTATAAGGCCAGGTTACTAAAAAATGTATTTTTAAATTATGTCTTGCCTGTAATTTAAAGGAGATCTTCACAGTGAGTGGAAATAGCTTCCTAAAATTCTAGGTTTCTACCAATTTTGTGGCATTGAGTAAACACATAACTTCCATGAACCTCAGCTTTCTAATCTGTAAGATCAAAGGGTGGAGGTGGATCAATTTATCTCAGGATATTCTTTCTTCTCTAAAATTATTCTAGGTTCTTAATTTAGGTGCCAGTAATATCTGAGAATAGTAATTTAATCAAAACCACAAATGGTCTTTGTACCCCTTACTCTATGTAAAACATTGTCTTAATATTAATAATTTCTATATGTTAAAGTAACTGAGTTGTAAGTAATGAGATGCAGCATATCTTATTTTCCCTCGGTTCTTTTAGCATAATTATGAAATTCATCCAACATTTTTCATGTGTATCAGTAGTTTATTCCATTTTATTGCTGAATAGTATTTTTATGGATATACCATGATTTGATTAGTCTTTCATCTTTTGATGGACATTTGGGTCATTTCAGTTTGAGGCTATTGCAAATAGAGTTGCCATGAACATTCACATACAAACCTTTGTGTGGACATTGGCTTTCTTTTCCCTGGGTAAACCTAGGAGAGGAATCACTGGGCCATATGATAGGTGTATGTTTAATTTTTGTAGAAACTGCCAGAACTGCTTTCCAAAGTGGTTGTACAATTTAACATTCCTCACAGTGACATATAAGAGCTGTAGTTGCTCTACATCCTCACCAACACTTGATATGGTTGATCTTTTTACTCACTGTAGTCATATGCAACAGTTTCTCACTATGGTTTGAATTTGCACTTCCCTAATAATTGATGATGTTGAACATCTTTTCATGTGCTTATTTCCTATCTATATATCTTCTTTGGTTAAGGGTCTGATTAGATATTTTGTCTATTTTTCACTGAGTTCATTCTCTTATTATTAGGTTTTTTAAATTACACATCCCATCTCAGACATTTTATTTTTTATCTCTAGAAGTTCAACTTGGGTCTTTTAAAAAGTATCTTTCATGCCTCTACTTAACACGAGCAATCTTTCCCCATCCTTTTGAATTTATGAAATATAACTGTGTTAATGTCATTATCTATTATTTATACATGTTTACATCTTTTTGTATTGATTCACTTTTCTCATTAGAGTCATATCTTTCTCTTTTTGTTCTCTTCTTTCCTCCGCCTTATTAATCCTCTGACATTGTGAATTTTACCTTGTTGAACACTGCATATTTCTGTACTCTATTAAAAATATATTCTTGAGCTGTGTTCTGGGTCACAGTTAAGTTACTTGGAAATAGTTTGATCCATTCATATCTTGTTTTTAGCATCATTAGGTGGTACCAGAGCAGCTTTTTGTTTAGGGTTAATTTTTCTCTATTACTCAGAACACCCTCTTGAGTACTTTGCCCAATGCCAAGGTTTTGTACTCTGGCTAGTGGGAACACAAACTCTTTCTGCTGGTTGTGAGCTCCAGACATTTTCCCTCTGCTCCTTCTAGGTAGTGTTTTCTCTGGCCTACATTAGTTTTCTCACTTGTCTGTGTTCAGGTGGCCTTTCTGTAATCTCTGGAGCTCTCTCTGTGGTAGCTCCCTCTTCGCTGGTACTTTGTGCTATCTCTTGGACTCCCAGCTTCGTATCCTTAATTCAGGGTAACTGCTGGTTTTTGTCTAGGCTCCTCCTCCCATAGCAATGGCCTGAAAACTCTCCACAGCTAGTAAGCTGGGACAATTATAGGACTTACCTCATTTGTTTTCTCATCTCTCAAGGATCATTGTTCTTCACTGCCTATTATTCCAAGTCTGAAAACCATCGTTCCACATAGCATTTTTGTTGAGGTTATTTTAGTTGTTTCAGGTGGAAGAGTATGTCACATCCCTGCTACTTTCTTTATCTGCCTAGAAATTGAAGTTGCCTTTTTAAATACTATTAATTTTTATCATAATAATTTCCTTGCTTTAGTTTTTAAGTTTCACCATTTAAATATACATCTTTAGACAATGTAATTTAGTCTTGGAAAAATTGGAAATATTGGGTTTGGGGGTATGTATTAATTCTGTACTATCTGCTTCATATTTCTATAAATCTAAAATTGCCCAAAAAAAAGACTTTTTAAAAAAAAAAAAAAAATGAATCCTGGCAGCCCAATGCAAATACACTTCTCTCTTGTTAAATCCTCAAATGCTCAACATCCACTGAACCTTTTCAAACAACAACAGCTGGCAAATTCTCTTTACCTCTGGTATCTTAACTTCATTAATGCAGCCCTACCAGTGATTGACATGGTGTTATATCAGTATTCTATTGCTGCTTCTCTCTTCTGTGGACTTAAAATGAATTATCTGGGTGATATTTCCTGCTCCCTTTTTCTAATAAATATCCTAGAGAGCGGTTGCTTTTTGACTTCACCATAGACTCAGACTAGGGAGCATGCCAGCAGAACCTATCTCCTGGTTTTCCATTGTTCCCTAGATAGCTCTGTTTTGGTAATTAGCTAACATTGGCACAACAGTTCCAGCTTCATGGGTGTCCATGCGCTCTCTCTTTCCACTCCTCACCTCCTTCTTCTAATTAAATAAATTAAATAATTACTTTTCTCATTATTTTCCGACAGTCATCCAGAGCAAGTAACATGCTCAAAACTATAATTTTCAGCATATATTTCAGAGATCCTTTAAAGAAAAATGCTCACCTAGAGCAATTTTTTTTTTTTTCTGCAGCTATTGACAAAAGCATTTCCTCCAGCAGTTGAAAAAGCTGCCTAACCAGCTGGTTTACCAGCATGACTTGTAGTTGAGTTTCCCAATAAAAGTCCCCACTGGGCTTGCACATTGGTGAAGGGACATGTAATATTGGCACTTCTCCCCGAGCTAAACAACTGAAGGAGTGTTTTCTCACTCTTAATAAGAGTGCATATACCTCTTTTCCTGATGTTACGTACAGTTAGACTCTTTCCCATAATAAGAAATTGAGACAGGTTATGTTAGTTAATGGAGTTTTATTCTAAAGATGGGGGGAAGAAAAGGGGAAAGGAGGTGTTTTCAGCAGCCACACAACCAGAAAATAAGCAGAGCACCCTAGGACTGCATATAATGGAAACTCAGTTACTCTTAGCTTCTGCTTCTATTGGTCTTACCCCTACCAACTAATTGACTGATTTTCTCAAATTCAAACTACTCAAAACAGAATATATAATTTGGTCTCCCTATCACATTCCAATTTAAGTTACTCATGTTTTCTCCTTCTCCTCCTCATCCTCTTTCTTTCTCCTTCCCTTTTGCTTAGCCTTCCTATAACCTCTAGTCCTTTTCTCCTTGGGGGATCCAAAACACTGAGTAGGTCATAGTATCCTGAGTTTTTGTGATGTAGAGTCCTGAAAAATCCACACATTAATTTCAAGCAAGCCACTCAGAAACCCAGATGTTGCATTACTATTTTATAATGGTGAGAATCTTCCCCCTTTTAGAAAGATCTTGTGCTAGGCTTCCTTATCATTGCTGGCTGGGCTAAGGAGGGCTGCCTTTGGGTCAGGTGCTCAGTTGGGTCTTGTCATCTGGGACCAGGAGATGGGATCATGTCATTTAAAGTGCAATAACCAATTCACTAGGAAGCACCCAGATAGAAGCCATGGGTCAGGAAGAAAACGAGTCACATACTACTCTCTTCCATAACAGACCAGTTTTCCCAGAGTTCCTTCAGTGGAAACACCACTTCATTGGGAATGCAGTGTGCTTTTTGTGAAAAAGGATCTTGTTATAAATTTCATTCCACAAATATTTATGAATGATTACTAAGTGCCAGGCACAGTTCTATACTCATAAATATTTGAGGAATGCTGTGTTATACAAATTAAACAGATTTTTATGCTGCAAAACTCTTACCACTTTTAGCATGCCAATGAGCCCAAGTGAAGGGCCATAGATTATACTGTCTCTCAAATTTATAATACAAATGCTCTTTATCTGGAAAACATTTCTTCAGCCTCATATTAAATAAAACATACATCTTGAGAAACACTTAAGTCTACATTTGAGGATCCAGGAAACCACACTGTCAAGGGACACATGTATTGTAGCTAGTCCCCACAGCTACCCTCCACCCCTGATGAGCCACACATCCTGGTATTCATACTCCTGTGTAGTGCTCACCTACTTTGAATCCAGGCTGACCTTGTGACGACTTACTTAGCCAACAGAATGTGGCAGAAGTGACTGTATGTCAATTCCAGACTCAAGCTTCACAGCCTCTTAAGAAGTGTGGCTACCTTGCTGGAAAAACTGCATGAAGAGGCCACATGGAGAAAAAGAGATTCTCAAACTATTTGGAAAAGACCAAGGAACCCACCTTCCAGAAAGAACTGAAGTCCCAGATATATGACCCTGTTGAGCATTAGCCAGATGCCATCATTCATGCCATCCTAGCTGAAGTGACAGACATGGGAGTAAAGAAGCCTTCTTGGATGTTCCAGTCCCAGTAGCTATCAAGCAAATCCAAGATGAGCCCTCTCTGTATGTCCAAGCCAAATACCCAGTGCACAAAATTGTGTGAGATGAGAAAATGCTTGTTGTTTTAAGCCACTAAATTTTGAAGTAGTTTATTAGGCAGCAATAGTTAAACAAAAAATATATTAACTATTCTGGAAAAATTACTACATAAACAATGTATCGCACCTAGATTACATTTATAAACACATATGTCTATTTCAGAAATGACCCATTTTAGAGGAAATACTTTAAATATCATTTTTTACAGAGACTTAAATAATTTCACCGTTTATTATAATAATTGTCCTTCATTTACTTTTGTACCTCTTTATCAGTAAAAATTAAAGATCAAATAAAGGAAGTTATAAAATATTTAATCACAGAGAAACCAATTTAATTGTACATATTTTTGCAGTAAACACATTAAAAAAGGCCGGGCGCGGTGGCTCAAGCCTGTAATCCCAGCACTTTGGGAGGCCGAGACGGGCGGATCACGAGGTCAGGAGATCGAGACCATCCTGGCTAACATGGTGAAACCCCGTCTCTACTAAAAATACAAAAAACTAGCCGGGCGACCTGGCGGGCGCCTGTAGTCCCAGCTACTCGGGAGGCTGAGGCAGGAGAATGGCGTGAACCCGGGAGGCGGAGCTTGCAGTGAGCTGAGATCCGGCCACTGCACTCCAGCCTGGGCGACAGAGCGAGACTCCGTCTCAAAAAAAAAAAAAAAAAAAAAAAAAAAAAAAAAAAAAAAAAAAAAAAAAAACACATTAAAATGTTTGCATACGATAAGTAACTAAGAAAGAATTGGATTGAACTTGAGACATCTATTTGTTTGTAAGAGGCTAATCTAATTAAAAGCACATCTGTTTGTTTATGCTGCAACGAATCTCAATAGCAATTAGGAAATTATAAATTCTTAACATAAAAACGAGCCCAATTTTAGTCAGAGAACACCATCCTGTTATTTACAAGCTTGGGGGTACTAATTATTTACCCTGCAGAAGGTAAAAGGCACTAGTGAATACAGTACTCCTTCTCCTCCTGCTCTTCCTCCTCTTCTCTTCTCCTTCTCCTCCTCATCCTCTTCCTTTCTGGTTCCCTTTTCTCAACCTTCCCATAACTTCTAGTCCTTTTTTCCTTGGATGTCCAAAATACTGAGTAGGTTATAATATCCTGCGTTTTTGTGATGCAGAGTCCTGAAAAACCCATACATTTATTTCAAGCAAGCCACTCAGAAGCCCAGATGTTGCAAGACTATGTTATAATGGTGAGAATCTTCCCCATTTTAGAATTTGCCCTTTTTTAGGCTGAGCAGCCTAGCAGCATAAGATGCACAGGATCCTAAATCACAGTTCTTCAGTCCTTACATTAAAGCTGCATTCTTCTTGGTTAACTTTATTGGGCATGACTTTCTGATGTTCACACAAATTATTTCATATGGATGTTTTAGTATATACAAATGACTAAAGCAGAGTTGTTTAATAAGAATTTAAATATTTAAGCGTACGTTTTCATTTTGGAATTACAGTAACATATTTCAAGAGAATACAAAAAGATGCACTAAATGGCATTATGTCCAATAAAGCACAAAGTTAATAATGCTATTTAAGGAAAAACTGGAAGAAGGAGGGCATTTTTTTCCTATTTCTTGCAACCAAGTGTTTGGAGGCTATCATAAGGTTGGCTACTTTGTTTTGTGTTTCTTTTTAACATGTTGGCTTCACCCTTTTCAGTTTTGACCTTTTGATCTCTCTTTCATCTGACAATTCCAGGACAAATGCTGGCATATAACACATATTTAATAGAAGTATTATAATTCAGGCAGACTTGCATGTCTCTGGTTCCTATAAGAATTTATTTCTATCAAGGAACAGTAGTACTCTGTGTTATCTCATCGGTTAGCATACAGTGCCTAGTGTTAACTTTCCTTCACCTTCTAATCATAAATTAGATTCTACTATGCTAATCTTAAGAGAAACTGTTGTATTAAAGGAAACAGATCACTATAACTCAATCTAAATTTACTTAGAAGGAATTATTTCATTAAAGGTACTGCACCTGAATATATCAAGAAACTGCTCTCTAGTTGTGTTTCTGCAAACAATGAACTGACCGAGACATGAAAGAGTACCCCGAAGAAACTATAGATATGAGTACTGTGGCTCATTGGTTTGAAGAACAGAAAGTTTCTCTTTGATGCTCCACAATGTTTTCCTTTCTTCTCGTTTTTTTTTTTTTTTTTTTTTTTTTTTTTTTACATTAACTTCGTGATTTATTGTATGTATGTATACAATCTGCCCTCTGCAAACTGGAGAATTACAAAAGTCTTTGGTGTAAGTATTTAGTCTTAATCCAAAGGCTTGTGAACTGGGAGAGCTGACAGTGAAACTACCAATCAAGTTTGCAAGCATGAAAACCAGGGTGAGGCCGGGCGCAGTGGCTCAAGCCTGTAATCCCAGCACTTTGGGAGGCCGAGATGGGCGGATCACAAGGTCAGGAGATCGAGACCATCCTGGCTAACACGGTGAAACCCCGTCTCTACTAAAAATACAAAAAAAAAAAAAAACTAGCCGGGCGAGGTGGCATGCGCCTGTAGTCCCAGCTACTCGGGAGGCTGAGGCGGGAGAATGGCGTAAACCCGGGAGGCGGAGCTTGCAGTGAGCTGAGATCCGGCCACTGCACTCCAGCCTGGGCGACAGAGCAAGACTCCCTCTCAAAAAAAAAAAAAAAAAAAGAAAGAAAACCAGGGTGGACCACTAGTGTAATTACTGGAGTCTGGAGGCCCAATAAATGGAAGCTCTGATGTCCAAAGGCAGGATAAGATGACTCCACCAGCTCAAGAAGAGAGAGTGAGGATAGGCACAGTGGCTCACATCTGTAATTCCAGCACTTTGGGAGGCCAAGGCGGGAGGATTGCTTGAGGCCAGGAGTTCAAGACCAGCCTGGACAATATAGCAAGACCTCGATCTCTACAAAAATAAAATTAGCTGGATGTGGTGGCATGTGCCTATGGTCCCAGCTACTCAGGAGGCTGAGGCAGGAAGATCACTACAGATTGAAGCTGTAGTGAGCCATGATCATGCCACTGCACTCCAACCTGAGTGAGAGAGGGAGACTTGAACTTGTCTGGGGGAAAAAAGAAGAAGAAGAAGTAGAATAAGAAGAGAAAGAGGGAGTGAATTCACCCTTTCTCCACCTTTTTGTTTTACTGGACTCTGTAAGGATTAGATGATGCCTACCCACATGGGTGGAGATGTGTCTTCTTTTTCCCAGTCCGCCAATTCAAATGCTAATCTCTTCCAGAAACATCCTCACAGACAAACTCAGAAACAATGTCTTACCAGCTGTGTGGGCATCTCTTAGCCTGGTCAAGTTGACCCGTAAAATTAACCATGACAGGAGTAAACCTAGATAAAGCAAAAGCTACAGAAAAACATATGCAAATATGTTTTATCTCTCATCAGATCCTAAAAGATGTCATTTTATCTAAAGAGAAAGAACCCAAGGTGAATAAAATCTTTGATATGTCCATTCCATTTTTACTTTGTGTTTACGCATGGAGGAGTATGGGGGTGTATGTATACACAATACATACTTGTGTACATACTTGTATAAAAATAAGGCCAAGTTATTTTTTCATTTGGACATCAAGGTAGAGATACCATAAATGTCTGGTAAAACAGAATCTTAGCTGCACTGATTACTCTTTAACCAGTCAAACTAATCAGGACTCTTTTGGTCGCAAGTGACTGAAACAATTCAATTGCAATTAAGATGAAAGTGACTTTATAGGCATAAAGAACTGATAAATTTAGATGTAATACAAACTTCTAACACAGCTGGTTTGAATGCTCAAAAGACACGAGGATTGTTTCTATGAATCCCTCAGCTCTCCGTCCATCTGTGTCAGCTTTACTCTGGAAAAACTTTTTAATGAGGAGTATCAGTTTGGCCCGCAGCAGTTCCAGGCTGCCATCCTAGACTAAAAACTTCAGTAGAAAGACAGGAACCAGAGAGATGCAGGTCTGTCATGCTAGGAGGTGTCCAGGGGCTGTGTCTTATCTGTCTGTCCTGGACAATAAACCCACCTATTCTAGAACTTATCACAGGGCTGGGGTGAGGGCAGTGTATGGAATGTTCTGACTGGCCAGACTAAGCCACAGGTCTTCTGGAACTTGGGGAGGGGCTGCACAGTAAGAGATGTTATTCCCACACAAATGATAGGAAAAGATGGAAGATGGAATAATTCACTAAGGAAAGTTGGAAGTTCTTCTACCAGTATTGGGAGGGATAAATACTTGACAAATAACACCTTCATATTAACCTGCTTAATTTCTTTCTTAGAAAGGTATACAACAGGATGGGGTGGGAAGATTCAGTTATTTGTACTTGATAGTTATTTGAGTTCTAGAGAAGGGAGAGTTGGTTCAATGAAAACAAAAGTAGATTCAAGAAAAGTTTAAGGACTGTGGAAAGAATAACTAGCTTTCAGGGACAGTACCAAAGAGCAACTGGCCAAAAAATCGTACTACTGAAGTTTTACAGTTGATTCCCTTTGCCTTTTCTGACCTAGCATCACCTTTTGAGCATCCTTTTCACATGTAGGTAACTTTCTGCCTTTTAATCCACCTCCACATGGTAGAAGCCAGAAAGCTGACTCTCTCACACTCACTTGCGGGGAAGCTACAGGTGTATAACCTAGGCTACCCCAATCACACATACCCGTGTGAGACATCATCCCAGAAATGAGCTACATGACAAGGCAGGAGCTGAAGGAAATCCACATTCTGGCATAGGTAGCAGCTGAGATGTCATCTCTTATGGTCAGAATGATGGAATTCCTGATGTTTCATGTCCAGAGTGAGTGGTGTGTGCCTTAGTGTCTAGTTGCATCAGAGCCTTTAATGGCACAATTTCACAATGCAGTTAGAGCATTGTTTCTGACTGCATAGTCTCCAAACCCAACTTTTAACCCTCCAAAGATTCTCTGGGCTAATATTCCTTAAGAAATATCCTTTTTCTGCTTAAACCAGCAAGAATCTTAATTTGTAAACTAAGACCCTAATTGAAACAGTGACTGTATCAGATTTCTAGGGCTGCCATTACAAACTACCACAGAGTAAGTGGCTTAAAAAACAGAAATTTATTTTCTCTTATTTATGGAGGTTAGAAGTTAGAGATCAAGGAGTCTTCAGGGTTGGTTTCTTCTGAGGCCCCTCTCCTTGTCCTGCAGGTGGCCATGTTCTCCCTGTGGCCTCACATGCTTTTTCCTCTGCAGCCATCTGTGTCCAAATTTCAACTTCTTATAGGGACGCTCGTTATATTGGATTAGGGCCCACCCTAATTACCTCTTTAAAAATGCTATCTCCAAATACAGTCACATTTTGAGGTACTGGAGGATTAAGACTTCAACATATAAATCTGGGAGAGACACAGATCAGCTTGTAACAGTGACCATAACTGTTCCAGAGATAACAAAGAGGACCAAGATTTGCAGAGAAGAAATTTACCATTGCTATCAAAGAAGTTAATGTACATACTCTATAAATGAAAGAGGAGTATTAAAATATTTATGTTGGAAAGAAATTTATGTACTGAAGTTTACCAGAGGTATAGCATGGTGTAAAAG
This sequence comes from Rhinopithecus roxellana, assembly GCF_007565055.1. Classification (NCBI taxonomy): domain Eukaryota; kingdom Metazoa; phylum Chordata; class Mammalia; order Primates; family Cercopithecidae; genus Rhinopithecus; species Rhinopithecus roxellana. The sequence continues at coordinate 20,031,768 of NC_044550.1, forward strand.
AGAAAACTGAGCAATTGTTAGATGAGTTTACCAGTGCAGACACTAGTTCCTAATAATAAAATTGGGTCAAAATTATTTGGATAGTTAACTAAGCTTTCTATTGAACGTTATACAGTGACTCCAACCTAAATTCTGTACTTACTGTAGGAATAAGTATAGCCCTCCTAGATTAAGAACATGGACATTGGAGACAGCCTCTTGGTTTACACAAATCACAGTTTTGCCACTTACCAGCTTTGCAAGTTTTCTGTACCTCAATTTTCTCATTTGTAAAATGGGAGGAATTAACAGCATAATTTTAAAAGTCAAATAGGTATTATGTGCAAAACATTTATAATACCTGGCTGATATGGTTTGGATTTGTGTCATCACGCAAATCTCATGTTGAATTGTAATCCCCAATGTTGAAAGAGAGTCCTGGAGGGAGGTAATTGGATCATGAGGGCAGATTTCTCCCTTGCTGTTCTCGTGATAGTGAGTGAGTTCTCACAAGATCTGGTTGTTTAAAGGTGTGTAGCACCTCCCCCTTCACTCTCTTCCTTCTGCTCCAGCCATGTAAGATATGCCTCCTTCCTCATCACCTTCTGTCATGATTTTAAGTGTCCTGAGGCCTCCCTAGCCATGCTCACTGTACAGCCTGTGAAACCATATGCCAAACCTCCTTTTTTTGTTTTTTTAAATAAATTGCCCAGTCTCAGGTAGTTCTTTATAGCAATGAGAGAATGGACTAATACAGAAAATTGGTACTGGGAGTTGGGCATTGCTATAAAGATACCTCAAAATGTGGAAGTAGCTTTGGAACTCATTAATGGGCAGAGGTTGGAACAGTTTGGAGAGCTAAGAAGAAGACAGGAAGATGAGGGAAGGTTTGGAACTTCCTAGAGACTTGTTAAAAATGCTGATAGTGATATAAACAATGAAGTCCAGGCTGTGGTGGTCTCAGCTGGAAATGAAGAACTTATTGGGAACTGGAGCAAAGGCCACTCTTGCTATGCTTTAGCAAGGAGACTGGTGGCATTGTGCTGCTGCTCCAGGAATCTGTGGAACTTTGAACTTCAGAAAGATGATTTAGGGTTTCTGGCAGAAGAAATTTCTAATCAGCAAAGGATTCGAGATATGGTTTGGCTGCTTCTAACAGAATGGGCTCATATGTGTGAAAAAAGAGATTATCTGAAATTGAAACTTATATTTTAAAGGAAGAAAAGCATAAGAATCTGGAAAATTTGCAGCCTGACCACATGGTAGAAAAGAAAGAAAAGAAAACATTTTTTTGCGGGGGAGCAGGGGGTGGGGTGGGGGGGTGAATTCAAGCGAGCTGCAGAAATTTGCATAAGTAAAGAGGAGCTGAATGTTAATAGTCAAGACAATGGGGAAAATGCCTCAAAGGCATTTCAAAGAACTTCGAGGCAGCCCCTCCCAACACAAGTCCAGAGGCCTAGGAGGGAAGAGTGATTTTCTGGGTCACGCTCAGGACTCCATTACTCTGTGCAACCTGAGGACACTGCTTCTTGTATCCCCACTGCTTCAGCTCTAGCCATGGCTAAAAGGGACCCAGATATGTCTCAGACTGCTGCTCCAGAGGATGCAGGCCTTAAGCCTTGGTGGCTTCCCCGTGGTATTAAGCCTGTGGTACACAAAGGGCAAGAGTTGAGCCTTAGGAGCCTCCGCCTACATTTCAGAAGATGTATGGAAACCCTGGATGTTCAAGCAGAAGTTCAGCTGCAAGGGCAGAGCCCTCATGGAGAACCTCTACTAGGGCAGTGCAGAGAGGAAATGTGGGATTGGAGCCCTCACACAGAGTCCCCACTGGGCCACTCCCTAGTGGAGCTGTGAGAAGAGGGCCACTGTCCTTCAGACTCCAAAATGGTAGATCCACCAATAGCTTGCATTATGCACCTGGAAAAGCCGCCGGCACTCAATGCCAGCCCATAAAAGCAGCTGAGGGAGCTGTACCCTGCAGAGCTACAGGGGTAGAGCTGCCCAAGGCCTTGGAAGCCCACCCTTTGCATTAGTGTGGCCTGTATGTGAGATGTGGACCCAAAGGGGATTATTTTGTAGCTTTGAGATTTAACTACTGCCCTGCTGGGTTTCAGACTTGCATGGGGCCTGTAGCCCCTTTGTTTTGGCTGATTTCTCCTTTTTGGAATGGGTGTGTTTACCTAATGCCTGTATCCCCACTGTATCTTGGAAGTAACTAACTTGTGTTTTATTTTACAGGCTCACAGATGGAAGGGGCTTGCCTTGTCTTGGATGAGACTTTGGACTGTGGGCTTCTGAGTTAATGCTGAAATGAGTTAAGATTTGGGGACAGCTGAGAAGGGATGATTATATTTTGCAATGAGAAAGACACAATATTTGGAAGGAACCAGGGACAGAATGACATGGTTTGGCTCTGTCACAACCCAAAATATCATGTCAAATTGTAATCCCCATGTGTCAGGGAAGGGGCCTGGTGGGAAGAGATTGGATCATGGGGCAGATTTTCCCTTATTGTTCTTGTGACAGTGAATGAGATCTCTCACGAGATCTGGTTGTCTAAAAGTGTGTAGCACTTCCCCCTTTGCTGTCTTCCTCCTGCTCTGGCAAAGCCTGCTTCCTTTTTGCTTTCCACCATGATTCTAAGTTTCCTAAGGCCTCTCTAGCCATGCTTCCTGTACACTCTGTGCAACTCTGAGCCAATTAAACCTCTTTGCTTTATAAATTACCTAGTCTCAGGAAGTTCTTTATAGCAATGCAAGAATGGACTAATACATGGGCATTCACTAAACACTCACTTTAGGTGGTTATTACTACCTAAAACAAATTAAATTCCTTCAGAAGTTGTAAACGTCCAATATATTTTATTCTTTTTTATTTCCCATCCAATACATTTCCATGACTAATTACAGTATTTTCCTACCACTTCAAAGATTTTTCTCCCAACCTTCCCCTCATGTTCTTTATTTACCCTAAATGATCCTGGGCATTTGCTACTTTTTCTTTCTAGTACCTTCCTCATTCACAGTTGTCTTCACATGTATAGATACACACATCATTAGCAACCTCTTCCTTTCTTTCCTGAATTTTTAAAACTCTCCTCAGTTACCTCGGGAAATTCCTTCTTGATCTCTGGTTCCAATTTTAAAGAGTCGAGATCCAATTATATTTTGAAATAACCTGTTTATATTACACAAATTTTATAGGAATAATTCTAAAGGTGAACACTAGATGGCAACATTTTTAAATTATGCTGTTCTAAAACTGTGTCTGATAGATGGCAAATGCTGACAGCCTTAAAATAGGAGTATAGAGTTCTTTAGTTTCTGAAACATTTTTTTCTTTTCAGTTTTAAACATCAAATAAGCTTTTAGATATCTCCATAAAGGAACTGTATGGTGTTTAATTCTTAAAAATAAAGTATTTCTTTTTATATCTTATATAATCTCTAGTCTTTCTCTTTCTAAAATATTTTCTAATTTTATTTTTTTCTTAAAATAACAAATCTAAGCTGTATTTATTTATTCATTGTGCCATATTCTGTTTAAGGTATTTTCAGTAGTTTAGTTGTTTGAAATAATGAGTTTTTATTTAATTTAATTTTATAGAGAGCTAGAGATATTTTATATAATATCCATAATTATAAATATAATATATACATATTTATAATTGTATACATATATAATTGTATTCATACATACATTCTATGTATATACATACAATAATTGTATTGTGTACATATATAAATACATATATACACACATATATAAAGAGGTATACATATTTTTTTCTTTCCTCATGTGTTTTCTTATGGAAATTTGAGCTCAGAGACTAAAAAATAACAGGTGAGAATTTCCTGTCATGAGGATGAGGGAGAGTAGGGGTGTATTTTCTATGAAAACCCAGTTGTTTTGCAAATCTAATTTTCCTTAGGAAGTGAAAATGTGAACTGGGATTTCATTCTTGGTGAAAATGTAAAATTCATTAAATAAAAATATACCTTATTATAAAAATATATTTTACAGCAAGGAGCTTTCAATACAAAACATCACTTATGACTCCAAGACAAACATGGACAAAGAATATGAACGATAAAGAAGACATGCAGAAAGCTAATTACCACATGAAAAGCTTAAAATCACCAGCATTTTCACAAATCAACAATCAAATGCTCTTTTGCCTTTAAGCTTAGCAAAAATAAAAACAGTGTTTGCTTTCTTCCTCTCCCCCTTATCATACTGAATATTCAAAAGATTGTAGTAACAGCCTGAGTTTAAATCCCAGCTCAGAAATCTACCTGTCTATCTGGACTTGGTCCAATTTTTTTGCTTCTCTCTGCTACAGTTTCCTAATCTGTAAAACAGGACTAATCAGCAAAGTGAGGATTAAATATGTTAATCTATGTAAAGTTTAAACAAGGGTATCTGGGTCGGACATGGTGGCTCATGCCTGTAATCCCAGCAGTTTGGGAGCCTGAGGCGGGTGGATCAAAAGGTCAAGAGATCGAGACCATCCTGGCCAACATGGTGAAACCCTGTCTCTACTAAAAATACAAAAATTAGCTGGGTGTGGTTGTGGGCACCTGTAGTTCCAGCTACTCAGGAGGTTGAGGCAGGAGAATTGCTTGAACCTGGGAGGTGGAGGTTGCAGTGAGCCAAGATTGCGCCACTGCACTCCTGCGACAGAGCGAGACTCTGTCTCAAAAAAAAAAAAAAAAAAAAAAGGACCTGGTTGGCATGATGATATTTTGAATACACTGGGTTAAAGAGAATATATTATTAATTTTGTAAGAATACCTGCCACATATGTGTTTACCTAATATATGTACCAGTTATATTAGCATTGTATACATATTACATAGTATACATATTATAATTTTATTCCAGTGGTGGATTGGGTATAGAATGTTTAAAAAAATAAACAACAGAACTATAAAGATAAGTAGACAAAAAAGTCTACAGAAATATTATCTGAAAAAGAAACAGAAGGATCTTCTAGAAATGTAACTGTTTAATCTTTTAATCAGTAAACAGATTAAGCAGGTTTTAAAGGTATTTAGAAATAAACTCTGATGCATCAATAATATCTATAATCATAAACTTAACTCACTGTTCAATGACTGATTGTCCAATTGCATTTTAAAAATCCAGCTAAACACTATTTAGAACATGGGGACATAAAACATAAGGACATAGTAAAGCATTAGTAAAAAGACATACCTGACAGATATTAACCAAAAGACATCTTGATGAAATATTAGTATTGGAATAGGTTTATGACCAAAAATATAAAAACAAAAGCAAACTACCCCAAAACATTTTTAAGGAAAACTAAGTTCACCAAGAAGCTTTAATGATTTCTGTTTTGTATGTATGTGACAAAAGAGCCTTAAAATATAAAGCAATAATTGATAGAATTACAGGAAGAAATGGACAAATCTACCATATAATGGAAGATTTCAATATTCATTCACTCATCTTATTCAACAACTATTTTTGAGTGTCTGCATGCTAGGGACTCTTCTGTTCACTGGGAATAAGACAAAAATCCTTACCTTTTTGAAGCCTAGATTATAATGGAAGGAGAGAGAAAATATATACAAATACATAAATGTAGTAAAACCTTGTGAAAATATATCCAGGATATCATACATTCTAAAACTATAAAATGGATGTTTTGCTCCCATCCACCACTCTATCCTACATGTAGAACAGATAGGGAGGAGGAATAATGTTTTTGTTCCGAGGTTGGTGGATGGAATGGGGTACATAATAAAGAGGGCATCCAGGCAGCAAACTAGCACAAAATCCACAGGAGAAGTGGGGTTCGAATCCTGCTTGCTCAGTAATTGCCCCATTCAGTATTCCCAAACTGGGCCAATAAAATTAGCACTATCTAGCTAGGAATTTCCTGGAACCATTACTGCTTTCCTGATGTCCAGTCAACTACAGGCCCTGAATCAATCCCATCAATACTTAGGTTGGAGTGGACAATCACCGCCAGGTGGTGCCAAACTGTTAGGACCAGGATTGGTTTGCATAGTGAAGCAATATCTCCAGGACTGTGCACTCTCCTACTCATTTTATTAATTTCCCGCTGAAAAACAATAAAAATAAATCAAAGATGAAAGGTTGGAAAGGAAGACAAAGGACTTCATTATTTTACAAATGATACAATAGTGTATACAAAAATTCCAAAAGACAACTTATTAGAAGCAGTAACTTTGCCATAACATTGCTATGCAAAATTCAGCCACATTTCTATAAAAATCTAACAAGTACTCGGTAAAGATTTCTATAGCATAGCAAGCACAAAGAAAATTTAATGTAAAAAGAGATTCCATTTAAATAGCTCAAAAATAGAATACCTAAAATTAGTTTAATAAAGAATAATAAGGCCTGTACAGAAACTTTATGAAATGATATTAAAATACACTCAGATCTAAATAGGCTGTGTTCATGGAAAGGAAAACTCAGTTTTTTCAAAGTCAATCCTCCCCAAATTCATCAAGAGAGTTAATATAATCACAATTAAAATATCAATAGAAGTTTTGTGAAACATGACAGTTTCAACATAATTCTGAAATTTATGGAAAAGCAAGAATATTCACTCACGGCTTGCCTCAATTAAAAATGGAAACTTGGACAACCAAATACTGAAACTAATGATTAAGCCATAATAATTCAGATAGTGTTTTGGCATAGGGAAAAGCCAAATGACCAACTGAACGAAAGAGATAACCTAGAAACACCAAAGACTATATGGAAACTTGATACATAACAGATGGCAATGGTGATCAATGAGAAAAGTTTATACTGAGATTAAACAGATAAATTTCTATTTATAATAAATAAGTAGGGAAAAAAATCATTCTACCTTAGAGTAAAATCTCATGTAGATGGAAAGACGGAAGTAGAAAATCACCATTTGGCAATCATCATAGTAATAACTGATTCAGACAAAATTGCCAACCAATGCCAAAACCAGTGGGTTGAAATTTGGTAAACAACAGAGTAGTTACATCGTCTCAAACTACTTCTACTTAAATTGCTTTATTACAAAGAAGAACAAACAGTACTATTAGAGTGAATAAACCTTGACGACATCACCTTAACCAAGTAATCAAAGTAGACAATATCAAAATTGGAAAAAACTGATATTTTATTATTTCTGTTGTGTTGCGTGGAAGGGACACAACCTCATTTATGTTGTATTCCTGATAAAAAATGGATAACCTAAATCTAATCATGATGAAACATCCCATGAAGAAAACCCACATTCAAAGACCTCCTACAAAATAATTGGTCCAAACTGTTAAAAAATGCCAAGGTCAAGAAATATAAAAGATAGACTTAGGAACTGTTCCAGATTAAGGGAAACAAAAGGGACATGACAACTAAATGTAATATGGGATCCTGCATTGGATCCTGTACCGTGGGAAGAGGAGATGGAAGGGTAGAACAGGGTGGCTATAAAGGACATTTTATTAGGACTATTTTATTAGGACAACTGAAGAATTTTTAAAATAAACTATAGAATAGGTATAGTATTACATTGGTGTTAAACTTTCTAATTTTGATAATTGAATATTCCCATTCTTAGAAAACATATGCTCAAGTATTTAGGCAAAGAGATGTCATATCTGCAACTTATTCTCAAATGGTTCAGACAACAAAACACGCATAAAAAGAGGGATCAAGAAAGCAAATTTGGCAAGTGATAATAATTGAATCTGGTGAACGTGTACAGGAAGTTTTGCAATGTTCTTGAAACTTTCCTGTGCTTTACATTTTTTTTTAAATTAAAAGCTAAACAATAGCAAGGGAATGGTAAATAAAAAACTGAAAACAGTGGTTACCTCAGAAAGTTGGGGGAGGCCAGAGAGTGAGAAGAGGGGAGGAAAACATAGGTAAGTGCAACAGTGGTGGTTATATTCTAGTTTCTACAATAGAAGATGGAATTTTGAACATTCATTGTGTTATTTAGCTTTAACAATTATCTATGTGGTCAGCCCTCTGTATTCATGGGTTCTGCATCCCTGGAGTGAACTGATTGCAGATTGAAAAATATTTAAAAATATACAAACTAAGACAACAATAAAAATAATACAAATTTTTAAAACAATACATTGAAATGACTAATTACATCGTATTTAAATTGTACTGGTTACTATAAGTAATCTGAGATAATTTAAAGTATACAAGAGAATACGCACAGGTGAAATGCAAATACTATACCATTTTATATAAGGAACCCAAACATCCACAGATTTGGGTATCCCAGGGTGTTCTGGAATCAATTCCCGATGGATACTGAGGGCTTATTGTACATTATACATTATATATTTGTGTATGTATCAAATATTATATTTTAAAAGATAATAAAGGGATAAAAGGATAATGAGGCATGAGTCAAATATGTCTGATGAGCTGTATGAATGCATGAGCTGTATGCCCTTGAGTTATGTTTCTTTTTCTCTCTGAAGTTCTGGTTCATCACCTACAAAAAAAGGGAATAAAAAGATCTATTGTGTTGTTTTGTGTAAAATGTTTGGCAGCAAGTATTCATTAGATGGTAGCTGTTGTTATTTTCTCTGATAGGGCAAAGATAAAGGGAGAATACCTACAATGATAGGCTTGATAAAAGTGATGAAAGTTTGGAATGCTCTTCATTATCAATCGGTAAGGAAGTTACCTAGGGAGTAAAACTGAGCCAGTGTTGGGAATGAAATAGATAGAGCCAATGAGCTTTATATGTAGTTTTTTTCTCAGCTGCACGCCATAGTCTGGAAGTAAGACTTGGAAACAGAACCTCAGATATTTATATTGAAAGGTCTAGAGGAAGCTCAACAAAGCAGAAGGGGCCACAGAGAATGAGGCAAATGCAGCTGGTCAGGAGATTCTGCCTGGGCAGTAAGCTTTCTCTTATTTAAAATATTGGGAAAGGAGACACTATTTAGGGGAAGTCAAAGATATAAAGTGAGCTGATAATTTAGTAGATTAACTAGAGACTGTGTATGAAAGAATGCCTAACAGAATAATAGTTTTCCAGTACAAAATATGTGAATTCATTTCTAATTTATACAAGAAATTAAAAAAATTATTCTTTTTAAAATTTTGTATTTCCATAGGTTTCTGGAAAACAAGTGGTATTTGGTTACATGAGTAAGTTCTTTAGTGGTGATTTGTGAGATTTTGGTGCACCCATCACCCGAGCAGTATACACTGAACCAAATTTGTAGTCTTTTATCCCTCACCCCTCTCCCATGCTTTCTCCCAAGTCCCCAAAGTCCCTTGTATCATTCTTCTGTCTTTGTATCCTGGTAGCTTAGCTCTCACTTATGAGTGAGAACATACAATGTTTGTTTTCCATTCCTGAGTTACCTCACTTAGAATGATAGTCTCCAGTTCCATCCAGGTTGCTGTAAATGCCATTAATTCATTCCTTTATATGGCTGAGTAGTATTCCATTTTATATATATATATAACAATTTCCTTGCCCAATCATTAATTGATGGGCATTTGGGCTGGTTCCATATTTTTGCAATTACAGTGTGGAGATTCCTTAAAGAACTAAAAGTAGAACTACCATTTGGTCCAGGAATCTCACTACTGTGTGTCTACCCAGAGAAAAAGAAGTCACCACACGAAAACTCATTCTTACATAATATACATACAACTAGCTTGTACAATTTTCCCTATAGTTTACCACTTTTTATGTACCAACATCCCTACACAAATTTTAAAAACTCAATTAAATATATATTGAGCAGCCACTTTGTTCAAGGACAGCTTCACTATAAGGTATATAATAAAATAACTGTTATAAGTCAATGATTGAGTGAAATTTTAATTTTTCAGTATCAATTGCTTTATAGGAATGAGCATATATACACAGCTCATTTAAGCCCACCATGCATGAAATCAAACTCAAAAAGTATGAAAACTAGAGCAAATTTAATGATGTTTATACATCGCCAAGAGTCAATTCAGTGAAAAAACTAAATAACATCAATTGTTTGGTATCCGAAACCTGAAATTTTTTCTATGTAAATAGTATACAGAGACAATCTATCTCTCTAAAATAATAGAAATATTGCCAAAGTACTACACTATACTAGCTGTTGGTATGTGGGAAATTCTTTTGGTTACTTGTTTCTGTGTTTAATTTCTTGAATATTAATTATTTCTATCTTACATCAACTATTTATCATTATCTTCTTTTTATATCAATATGGTACTTTAAGAGACAGGGTCTCACTATGTCACCCAGGCTGGGGTGGAGTGGTACAATCATAGCTCACTGTAACCTTCAACTCCTGGTTTCAAGCAATCCTCTTACCCCAGCCTCCCAAGTAGCTAGGCCACAGGTATGGGTCATTATGCCCAGCTAATTTTTTATTTTTATTTTTTGTAAAGACAGAGTCTTGTTATATTGCCCAGGCTGGTCTCAAACGCCTGGCCTCAAGCAATCCTTTGGCTCTGGCCTTCCAAAATGTTGAGATTATAGGTGTGAGCCAATGTACCCAGCCCAACATGATACATATTAATCAACACAATGTTATCTATCCTTTCTCCTTTCCTTGCTTCCTGTACTAAATGCAGACAGCTTCAGAGATGACGGCAGGTATTCAAGTAGAGGATTTTAAAAGAAATTCACTATAAAATTCTGGGAGTTACAGGTACAAGAATTAGTAAGCTAACCACTGTCTTGTTTTTACTCCAACAGCTTTGCTACAGTCACTGTGTTCTCCACAAATAGAACTATGTAGAGAAGTTATGACAACTAAAGTGAATTTCCTGAGAAATGTAATTTTGGAGAAATTGAAGGATTTAGGAAGAGATGATACAAACAGAGACATAGCAATGTTGCATTTGAACTGATGTAACAAACTGATTATGAAGAGGCATAGGGGAAGAAAAGGATATTCAGGGGAATAATAAAAAGTCATCCGTGACCAACTAAAAATCCCATGTTCAAAATAAAGAATGAAAATGCTACTGTTATTTTAATCACTATGTTTTAAAAAAGAAAGATAATGTCTTAATTCATTACCCATATTTCTGCCAAAATTATCTTTGAAAAAAATTTCTTAATAGAAAAAGAAAAGAAAAAGATAATGCCACAGGATTATTTAAAGAGAAATGGAGATTTCTGGTTTGACATGGTGAATTGAATAGATGTATCACTTCTATTCTCTCCTGAATGCCTATTAATATGACAATAGTAATATTTAAAATATATAGGCCTAAAAGAATCAAAATGACAGGAGAGAAGACACAGGGGGTCAGGAAACATCAACGTATTTTGGAGGATGGAAAGCTTGATTACTCAGGAGAATAGAGGAAGCTGAACCTGTTTCTTTAGAAGGAGGAAACAGAACCAAGCTGCAAAGGCTCTAGAATTGGGTTTTGCAGAAAGGGAGTGCAAAGCCCAGGTCTGGAATTAAGAGAATTATTTGAAATCCTGTGTAAGAGGTGGTTAGACCCTGAAAAGCCTCAACATCCCCTTCCAAATTCTTAGGCTTGAGATTTATTCCTTATGGAACATGAATCACAAAGAATTTAGGCTTACAGACAACAGGAACAGAAAGACTCAAGAGGAGATATGGGACTAAAAATAGGTGGATTAAGTGGAATCTATATATTTATCACAGAAACACACCCCCAAACCCTGCCAGCCCTCATTCCCTGTCCAGGTCCCCAAATACCCACAGCCAGGTACACACACATCCCAGGGACAAGACTGAGAAACTTTCAAGACAGAAACTGAATGACCCCTGAGAACATGCTACAGATTCAAAGACATTTTCAGGTATGTAAAGTCTCAAATAGGGAGAAAATCAGTCAAGAAGAAGCTAGGATTCTAGAAACATGGGCTTCAACGGAGAAGACAGCTGAGGAGATTTCCTAGGAAAATATCAAAAGAAAGTGCCAGAGTAACGAAGCATAAAATGGAATTACAAGGCAACCAGTCAAGATTGGAGAAGAGAATAAAGATTTCTGGAAATAAATTTAAAATGGAACTCAGATTCTCTGACAAGCACTGGACTATGTGAAATCATATTTAGAAGACAAGTGAATGAATAATTGACACAATTATTGACACCAGGGGAAAGGAAGGAAACATAATTATGTCACACTACTAGATTCAGCAATGAAATACATGTAGACAGTGAAACTAATGTAAATACAAAATAAAATTTAGCCAAATTTGTGATTAATTTATTTATGGTGGGAAGTTGGAGGTAAGGGAAACAGGGTGGCTGTGTAAGAGAACTACATCTTCATCTACCAATGTGAAAAGCCAATAGATTATGTAAAAGATGAACATATCAAGATATAGCAGTGTAAATGTATAGCTCTTACATATACAGATAAATGCCAAAAGACACAGGAAAAGGATTAGAAATTAGAGGGTAAGAGTGGATACAGGGACAGGTGGGCCATTTTTAAAAAATTATAACTCTCTGTTATAGCCTATTATTTTAATTACATTAGTGAAAAATCATAACACTTGTGCTTATATTCTGTGTTTCTCAACAATTTTTAACCCATAACTGCATTTGGTGAGTCGAAAAAAAAAAAAAAACCCATGCATTTAAAAAATATTATTTTGAGGTTGGAATAAAGCAAACTTTGTGACTAAAAACAATTTACACAAAATGCTGTTTTGTTTTCAAACTGTTCATACCCTTGCTTGACCCTACTTTCAGAATTAGTTAAGAACATACTTCGCCATCTATCTGTAAAGAGAACGTTCACTTTTTTTCATTTCATGGCTGAGGACTTTACAATGTCTTCTTATTCCAGTCAAACCAGTTGAATGCATTCAATCCCCACTCTTTTCAATCTGGCTTTCAATGCCTGCTTCTCTCTCCTACTACCCTCAGTCTGCTTATTTAAACTTACTGTCCTTCACATTGCAACAGGCACCCTCTGCTCAAGTTAAATGAATCTCTGAGAACTCTGCATACAATGGGCCATGCCTACTTTCATCTTTTGGGTCAGGCTATTGAATATCTGGACCCATTTCCTCTGTACCTTGCCAAGGCCTTCCTGTCCTTCAAAATCTGCCAAAAGATTGGCAAAGACAATTCTTACCACAATTCTGAAATTTTATCATCTTTGAAACTTAGATTTTTATAATTAAAACTTGAAAGTGCTACTTATAGAAAATGAAAAAAAATGAATGAAAGACATCCTTTATGACATTCTTTGGCAAAAGCAAAATTTAAACAAATGAACATTTGTCCAAATTCAAGAGACTTTGCTAAGTCTATTCAGCTGACGCCATACCAGTTATCGTCACAAACAATGTGATGGGCCGATGATTTTTTTCAGCATTGTGGCATTCCCCATTAGAGAGGAGTCATCTCTTTAAAACACCCAGTCCCAACAACATGTACATGCCTGTAATCCCAACACTTTGGGAGGCCAAGGTGGGTGGATCGCTTTTAGCTCAGGAGTTCAAGACCAGCCTGGGCAACATAGCAAAACCTGTTTCTACAAAAAAGTGAAAAAAGAAAAAAATTAGCCAGGCACGGTGGCTCATGCCTGTAGTCCCAGCAACTTGTGAGGCCAAGGATGGAGAAGAGCTTGAGTCTGAGAAGCAGAGGTTGCAGTGAACAGAGATTGTGCCACTGCACTCCAGCCTGGGTGACAGAGTGAGACCCTGTCTCACCAAAAAAAGAAAAAAATTGGAACACGTATGCAAGCAGATCCGAAAGAAAAAATATGAAACAAACCTTAGTAAAACAACTGATAACCCCAAAATCAAGATGAAAGATATACTGTCAAATTTCTATTTATAAAAAAGCACAGTAAAAAATTTATACTCCCACCAACAGTGTAAATGCATTCCTTTTTCTCCACAGCCTCACCAGCATCTGTTTTTTGTTTTTGTTTGTTTGTTTGTTTTTGACTTTTTAGTAATAGCCATTCTGACTAGTGTGAGATAGTGGTATCTCATTGTGGTTTTGATTTGCATTTCTCTAATGATCAATGATGTTGAGATTTTTTTCATACGAGCTTTTTTTTCATATGTTGGTTGCATGTATGTCTTCTTTAGAGAAGTGTCTGTTCATGTCCTTTGCCCACTTTTCAATGGGGTTATTTTTTTCTTGTAAATTTATTTAAGTTACTGTCTGGGCATGGTGGCTTGTGCCTGTAATCCCAGCACTTTGGGAGGCCGAGGCAGGTAGATCACCTAAGGCCAGGAGTTCGAGACCAGCCTGGCCAACATGGTGAAACCCTGTCTCTACTAAAAATACAAAAAATCAGCTGGGCATGGTAGCAGGCACCTGTAATCCCAACTACTCAGGAGGCTGAGGCAGGAGAATTGCTTGAATTGGGGAGGGAGAGGCTGCAGTAAGCCAAGATCTTACCATTGCACTCCAGCTTGGGCAACAAGAGTGAAACTCTGTCTCAAAAAAAAAAAAAAAAAAAAAAAGTTGTTTAAGTTGCTTATAGATGCTGGATATTAGACCTTTGTCAGATGCATAGCTTGTAAAAATTTCCTCTCATTCCATATGTTGCCTGTTTATTCTGTTGATAATTTATTTTGAGGTGCAGAAGCTCTTTATTCTAATTAGATCCCATTTGTCAATTTTTGTTTTATTGCAATTGCTTTTGGCATATTCATCATGAAATCTTTGCCCGTGCCTGTGTCCTAAATGGCATTGCCTAGGTTGTCTTCCAGGGTTTTTATAGTTTTAGGTTATACATTTAAGTCTTTAATACATCTTGAGTTATTTTTTGTTTATGGTGTAAGGAAGGGATATAGTTTCAATTTTCTGCATATGACTAGCCAGTTATTCCAGCACCATTTATGGAATAGGGAATCCTTTCCTCATTACTTGTTTTTATCAGTTTTGTCAAAGATCAGATAGTTTTAGGTGTGTAGTATTATTTCTGGATTCTCTATTCTGTTCCCTTGGTCTATGGGTCTGTTCTTGTACCAGTACCAACTGTTTTGGTTACTGTAGCCCTGGAGTGTAGTTTGAAGTTGGGTAGCATGATGCCTCCAGTTTTGTTCTTTCTGCTTCTGATTGTCTTGACTACAAGGGCTCTTTTTTGGTTCCATATGAACTTTTAAATGGTTTATACACTGTTGGTGGGAGTTGAATCATTGTGGAAGACAGTGTGGCAATTCCTCAAAGACCTAAAGACAGAAATGCCAGTGGACCCAGCAATCCCATTACTGGGTATATACCCAAAGGAATATAAATCATTCTACTATGAAGACAAATGCAGACCAGGCATGGTGGCTCACACCTATAATCCCAGCACTTCAGGAGTCCAAGGCGGGAGGATCACATGAGGTCAGGAGTTCAAGACCAGCCTGGCCAATATGGCAAAACCCTATCTCTACTAAAAATAGAAAAATTAGCAAGGTGTGATGGCGTGCCTGTAATTCCATCTACTTGGGAGGCAGAGACACGAGAATTGCCTGAACCCAGGAGGCGTAGGTTGCAGTGAGCTAATATAACCCCACTGCACTCCAGCCTGGGTGACAGAGGACAGAGTGAGACTCTGCCTCAAAAAAATAAGTAAATAAATAAAATAATAATAATAAAGACAAATGGACATGTATGTTCATTGCAGCACTATTCACGATAACAAAGATATGGAATTAATCTAAATGCCCATCAGTGATAGACTGGATAAAGAAAATATGGTATATATATACCATGGAATACTATGCAGCCATAAAAAGAAGGCGATCATGTCCTTTGCATGGACACGGATGGAACTGGAGGCCATTATTTTTAGCAAACTAATGCAGGAACAGAAAACCAAATACCATATATTCTTACTTATAAGTGGGAGCTAAACTATGAGAACACATGAGCACAAAGAGGGGAACACACACCGGGGCCTATCGGTGGAGGGTGGAAGGAGGGAGAGGATTCGGAAAATAATTAATGTGTACTAGGCTTAATACCTGGGTTATGAAATAATCTGTATAACAAACTCCCATGACACACATTTACCTATGTAATAAGCCTGAACATGTATCCCTGAACTTAAATAAAAGTGAAAATACATAAATAAATAAATATTGCCATCAAGGGGGCATTAGGTCTCTCTTGCTCATGTCTCCACAGCTAGCACAATACTTGGTACACAGCATAAACTCACCGCATATTTTATGGAAGAAGGAAGAAAGGAAGGAAGGAAATAAAAGAGAAGGAGGAAAGGCAGGAAAGGAGCAAGAGAGGAAAGAAAGGAAAAAGTGGAGAGGAGAGGAAAGGAGAGGAGGGAAGGAGATAGGAGACAAAGAAAATAAAATAAAAGAGTAAAACAGAAAACTCACAGTCAGGAGTAGAAGACCAACAGTGATATGCCATGATTTCATGTTCGGGAGAACTCTTCCGTTAGCTTCACAGGTAACTTGATTGTCCTCTTTCTAAATCTACCTATTTAATTCATTTAACAAACATGTACAATCACAACAGTTTAAATACATTACAGACCTGCTTCATGGTTTACTTCCTAAAATTTTTCAAGCATTTAGTTCGTACACAAACGCTAAAAAGTATAAGGGAAAACAGAAAGAAATATAAATTCATGTACACAGGCTTATTCAAAGTTTAGCTTTTAGACTTGTTTACTTCAAAGTATCTCCATGTGTTGATACTGACCAAACAACTGGGTAGTTTGTTAACATAAAAATGTCATAATCTTAAGAAATAATAAAACCATTATTCTATTTAAGTCATTTTAAAAATTTCTTTGAATTGATTATTTACTGAATAGTGAAATTATAATCATACATAGTAATGAAAAAAAGTAACAATAATGTAATAAAATGTAAAAATAAACTCAAAGCTGGTAATTATCTTGCTAATTTAACTAAATCCAATTAGAATGAATTTGGGTGACCTAAATGATCTAGTTTGACTGACTAGATTTTCTCTTAATAGTTAATTTTTTTCTTTGTACTTGATAAACTTAGTACAAAGGTACTCATTTATAATTTAAAGTGACCTATTTATCATGATTTTCCAGTAACACTAATTCCTTCAGAACAAATATTTCCTCAAAATCTTGTGCTTTACTGATAAACTATTTTTATTCACTTGATAAACATTTTCTTTTGTGTATTTTTGTGTGGGACAGCTCTTTATAAACCCCTCGAATTATTCATTTATTTATCTTACAAGTGGAATCATAACTTTTGCTGCTGTTTTATTTGCTATGGAAAGAATACAGTGTTTTACTACAAAAGCACACCAGGAAGCCCTTTAATTCTGGTACTTCTTACGCTTGAGTTATAAAAACAGGCTGGGATTATGGAGGAAAAAGATTAGAAAGCAGTGTTTATCATTTTATCCAAAACTATACCCCAAACTAGCTACAAAAGTAAGTCTTTTTAAAAACATCACACTGAGAACTATGATTTTAAACCCCTTCATTTAACTTTGTTTTGCCTTTGAAGGGTAAAAACTCCTTGAACTTTAAATAGCTTTTAAATGTTGACTCTACTCTCTCATTGAGTTTTTCAAGTCCACAAGTCACTATTTGTTTGATCCCAAATAGCATTTGCAGGATAGGCCCCTCACTAACTATGCACATGTACTTGCCAACCGCCATTTCTAGAGCTAATTGTGGTACTAGTGACCAAAGGGTAAAGTCATAATAACCCCAGTGGGTAGAACAAAGGCTAAAAGAGCAAAACTCTGTTTCTTTCCTAGTCCATTTTTCTCATGTTGAATTCTTAAATATACTAAAAACAGAAGGGGAAGGAGAGGTGACGGGTAGGGGAATTTATTTTATTCTTGGCCTTAAAAATAGGGCAAATGTGTATATCAAATCTCTTAGGAAGCCTATGTTATTAGATATTAATGTAATGATAATAAAATGAAAAAAACGTATTCAGGTATACATTAAAATAAATTTCAAAAACATTTGGCCTACATTAGTGGTTCTCAGCCCTGGCACTGATTAGAATCACCAGGAAAGCTTTTAAGTAACACAAAATGTCTGTGCCCAGTCCCCTTGAGTTTCTGACTTCATTGTCCTGTGGTGGAACCTAAGCATGGGCATTTTAAAAATCACTAAGATGATTTTAATATGCAGCTGCAGCTGAGAACCACAGGTCCAAATCTTGCTAAATAAATACTTGGGCAGATTTTTAACCAGAGCAATTGGTTGCCTCAGCACCAACAAACCTTTGCCAAGGGCCTACACAGTCCAGCCACTGTGGTAGGCTCTGAGGATACAAAAATATTTGAAAATGAAAGACTTCATAATACACTTGCAATTCAAATTTCTAAAAAAGTAATATTTTTTAAAATCTTCCTTTTTTACTATAATAGAAATATACACTAACATATTTCTGATGAAGTGAACTATTTTAAAATACCACACTTGATTTGAAAATAAACCATAATTTGAAACATAAGGACATAAATGGCAATAACAAACAAAATATTTACTAATAAAAAATGAGGACTAATGGCTCTAGGATTTAGATCAACACTAGAATGGTGAGCTCAAAGCAGATAGCCAAAATCATCATTTTCCAGATTCATACACAATCACTTTTTAATGAAAAATCCTAAGAGTAACAGTGGTCATCACTTAACTCTGATAAACCAGAGACTTTCCACAACACAGAGAGATGGAAATAACAAACACTGGAAAAAAGAAAGGAAGAAAATGCGAAGAAATTAGCTCAAGCTATTGCTAGTCAGAAAGAAGAGGCTGCTTACCATGAGAAATGAAGTGGTGAGATGATTCTAAACAACTAAAATTTAAAAAGCCAAAAAATTCTTCAGCATCCTCAGCCAGAAACTTTATGTGGTTTTATTTATCTTGACATGTGAATTCTAAAGAATCATAATGGCTGTTAGGTTCAAGTCCTAGCTGAAGTCTGAGGGGGTGGGTGGATGGGGAGCAGGGAGTTGGAAGAATACTCAAGAGACAGTAGGCAGATGAGACATGGTTTTATTCAGCAGCTCATCCACATGGTCAGTGCTGCATTTATGCACCTCACAAACAATAGTGGCTCCAAGCCAGGTGATGAGCCCCTATGTATGTCTACATAGCTGTGCTTACATTATACATGGGACTGTGTACCTGCACTCCAATCCTGCTGTGTCATACAGGAGGTTTACCTTGGCCTATCCTCGACCAAAGCACATCCATTACCTCACAATAGTACATATTCAACTGTGAAAATAAAAACATCCTCCAAAGGTAACTAAAATTATCAGTAGATTATTAATAAACCAACTAAAAGCTCAAAGAATTAGAGTTCCCAATTGAATAAATCCAAAGATTTGAACCATAACGGGCCATGTTTACAAAAACCAAGAAATTGGCCTTAAAAAAAAAAAAAAACTTTCTTTTTGACAGGTCTGGCAAAAAAAAAAACAAAAACAAAAAACAAAAAAAAAAAAAAGAGAGAAAAAAAAACATAAACAATATCTTGCACCCTAATTGGATATCCAAATAATAAGTATTAGTATTAGCATTACAATCAGGAGTCACATATATTGGTCTGATTCCAAAGTTAGTGCTAATAATTATGTTTCCTGAGGAAAATCTGGAAGGTACATAACACCTATTGAAAGATACTGATTTAAAATGCATAGTTTCCTCAGATTTAAAATGAATCTCTATTCAAAGTCTATCTGGAAAGAAAGACATTGTTTGAGGGAAACATGTAACATTTATTTGCTAGTCTTCTTGTACTTGTTTCCTTGAGAATGTCAATGCTTTTTCAATTATGAATTGTTTAAAGGAGTTCTTAGATATCCTTGGAATAGCCCACTATGCCTGTATAAGGTCTGGTCACTACCATCAACACTACCAATAATATTAACAATGATGGCAGTGATTGTGATAATTCCTGGGTCCCTATTATATGCCAGGTCCTTAATGTAGATTAAGCATGTTGTATATCGTCTCATTTAATCTTCACAATTAACTCATTTATTCATAGTTTAAGAATGAGAGGACTGAGACTAAGCAAGACTTTTAAATCTGCCAAAGATCACAAAATTAAGAAGTGGCAGAACTAAAACCAAAGTTTCTTAGTCTTCTGTTTCTTTTTTTCCAATGTGGAAATCTAATACATTTCAAAAATACATGCTTACTATAGGAAAATTCTAAAATACAGAAAATTTGAAAAGGATTAAAAGTTTGACTCTGAAAGATAACTGGGAGCCGGGCGCGGTGGCTCAAGCCTGTAATCCCAGCACTTTGGGAGCCCGAGACGGGCGGATCACGAGGTCAGGAGATCGAGACCATCCTGGCTAACGTGGTAAACCCCGTCTCTACTAAAAATACAAAAAAAAAAAAAAAAACTAGCCGGGCGAGGTGGCAGGCGCCTGTAGTCCCAGCTACTCCGGAGGCTGAGGCGAGAGAATGGCGTAAACCCAGGAGGCGGAGCTTGCAGTGAACTGAGTTCCGGCCACTGAACTCCAGCCCGGGCGACAGAGCGAGACTCCGTCTCAAAAAAACAAAAAAGAAAGAAAGAAAGATAACTGGGAAATAATTTTCAGTATATTTTCCTCTTATTTTTATTTTTGCTGTGCTTTTTTCACCAGTGCCTGTGCTCCTAAATACGAAGCTCTGCCAACCCCCCAATGCTTTCATTTGTATGTACTCAAAATGCATCCTTTGGGAAATTCTAGTCATTCTTTGTCCATTCTGGTCATACGTATGCTTCAGTTAGAAGCACATACAAATGCACGGTGAGTGAGCACCTGCTGTTCTTCTTTCCTACCTTCCCCATGGTTATCATTTCCTCTATCCTGTCTATTCCTAATCAATAACTGGCAAAGGGAATGAAGCAAAAATCCAGATGACCAGATAAGCCTAGGATTTTTTGAAGACACACCAAAGTAACATAATGAGTCACTGGGAAGCAGTGTCTCTGGTCTCAGCACAGAGATCAAAGTTGTCATCAACCCAGGTCTCTTGAGAATGGATAGTGGGCACGTTGGTATCTTCAAAGTTCAACAGTAATCTAATGACATATGCTCTAATTTCTAATAAACACACACACACACACACACACACACACACACACACACACACACACACACATATAGCTTATAACTGTCTCCCTAGTGATTTTCTTCTTGAGCCAATATTTCTGGGACACAAATTTCAGAAAGTGTAGATTGCTGTGACTTCTTTGAAAGGCATTTTGGAAATAACTATTGGAGTCTAAAATACACTTACTCTTTAATTTGCAGGTTTTTTCTAGAAATGTATTCTTCTGACCTACTCAGATAAGTGCACAAAAAGTAGAAAAGTACAAGGATATTGGTAGAGCACCGTTTATAATTGAGAGGAATTAGAAATCACTGATACATCCATCGATGAGGGATTTGTAGGTGCCTGCCCTGTGGAATTTTCATTCTTGTGGATGTTTAACTTACCCTGCAGTTGCTCCTGCAGTTGCTGTCTTCATTGAAAATACACTCTGAGTTTGCGTTCTGGAACTGCTCCATTCCTACCACAAATGGTATCACTGAAAGATCGTAAAATTTGCTTTTTTTATGCCAGTACAGCAAGAACAACTAAATGGAGGCATTATTCCGTTTGTTTAAATGTTCCAAGAGTAACATAAAATTAATCTACCTAAAATTTTTTTCTACTGAAACCCTTAAAATATATATATATATTTTTCTCCCCAAAGTGACGAGGAATTCACGTTCTCTGTTTGCTTTCCAGATTCTCTTGTGATGACAGTGGTAGCTGAGTATCCAGATTAGATTTTAAAACCAGAGTCACTATTGGGATCCTTTCAGAATTCCCATGACTCTCAAAAATTGTGGAAGGATGAAAAAAAAAAGAGGGAAATTTCTTCCTGGCCACTTTCCCCAGGCAGTAGTCCAAGAACAAGAATTATAATGTGTTTTATATCCTGAAAGTCAACTATTTCAAAATGTGAGAAAAATGTATCTTTGGAAAGGAATTAAGCAACAACTATTGTTCATCTTTGCTTGGAGATTACAACCAGCCATTGTGTTATTTTCTAGAAATTGTCTACCTTTTTTCACAAATGCAACTACTTTGTGAAAAATTCGGTAGAACTCAATGTTTAGATTATAGGTTTAACTTATATAAGTATCATTTTATTATTTGCATAAAGTAACAGCATACAGTTTCCATGAGGATCATGTCAAAAATTTTAACAAAGGATACAGAATATCCTTTTGTAGATGAGTACATTGACCGTATGCAAATTAGACTGCCAGGGTTTAAAAACAATTGGTCTTAAACAGTCTCTAAAATCTTAAATACAGATTTGACTAGGGCCCCTGTGCCTGTACAAGTCCCCTGTACTATATTTGCAGAGAAAAATCAAAGTCCCTGATGGAGAACTAGGACGGCACACAAAAATTTAGATAAATACCAAAAGCAAGAGCAAAGATGGTTTGGGTACTTCAAAATAAAATACTAGATCTAAATTTCTCCACATAAAACTCTTGAGCTGGAAAATATGATTACATCATAAATAGCCTAAAATATGACCCAATGCCAACCTGTAGTTATAATAATCTTTCTTGCTGAAATGTTGGTTTCCTTATAATGCAAAAAAAAAAATCAAGAGAAAAAAATTACATCTGTTATAAATTTCTAAATCAAGCCATTTGACAGGGCAAAAGGAAACTTCAACATAATCAAATTTGCTGTATTATCACAAATTCAGAATTAGTGCTGTCATAGAATCTTAAGACTGGAAGAGATCCTTAAGTTTATCTAGTTGAACATCCAACATTCTATAACATTCTTACCAATTCCTAAGTATATATTCATTGAGCACATATCATGTACCAAGCCTATGGTAGGTGATTTCTACCCTATTCTTAAGAAAACATCTAAAAGAAAAAATTCTCCACCTCCCAGAGCAGCCATTCTTCACTGGACAGCTCTAGCAATTATCCCTGAACTGACAGCAGTTTATCTTCTCTTTCTAGAATCTTCTGACACTGTTCTGAATACATTCACCATTGACATCTCTATTGTAAAATTCAATGTCCCTCTTTAATTTCCTATTGTTTAAACCAGAGTTCTCCAACGCTCTTGGGTCCGGACTGGATACTGGTCCATGGCCTATTAGGAACCGGATTGCACAGCAGGAGGTAGGTGGCAGGCAAGGGAGCATGACCGCCTGAGCTCCATCTCGTCAGATCAGCCGAGGCATTAGATTTTCATAGGAGCGCAAATCCTATTGTGAACTACACATGTGAGGGATCTAGGTTGCACATTCCTTATGAGAATCCATCGAATACCTGATGATCTGAGGCGGAATAGTTTCATCACGAAGCCATTCCCCTGTTCCATGGAAAAATTGTCTTCCACAAAACCAGTCGCTGGTGCTGAAAAGGCTGGAGACCACTGGCTTAAACTATGTAGAACATTTGACACTAATAACCACACCTTTCTTTAAACTTCTGGTCTAATTTCATTTCTTCTTTCCAAATTAGATCAGATACCCTAATTAGAAGTTATTATAGAATGCTACATTTTTCCCACGGAACACTTAACAGAGATTGTAAACAATTGCTTAAGAGGGTGAAACTTGATGCCAGACTGCCAGGATTCAAATCCTGCTCTAACATGTACTAGGTGACTTTGGCCAAGTTTTCTCTGTATTTCCATTGCCTCATCTATAAAATGAGGATAATAATGGCACCTACCTCATAGGTTGCTATGAGTACTAAATGTGTTAATATTCATAAAATCCTTAGAATAATATAACTGGCAAATAGTAAGCACTGTATTTGCAAGCTCTGTAAATTATTTGATTAAAGTCTGTGGTCTCTACTAGGTTGTAAATTCCATGAGGGTGAGAATCATGTCTACTCTGCCCACCATTTTATGTCCCCTGCCTAGTTCTGTCTCTTTGGCATCAAATGTTTGCTAAATGACTGAAGGAATAAATGTACAAATGAGGAAATGAGGGAAAAAATCAAACAATGGCTGTGGAATAGGCACCATCTCATATGAATATAGTGCATCCACACAGCGATCATCCCATATCTCACCCATTCTGGTCACTGCCAAACACCTATTCTAGACCATTTTCCAGGAATGCTCCCTTCTTGACAGAACTCAGTTAACTGTTCTTCTCTTCTAGGTCTCATCTCCTGACTTGCACATTTCTGATTATATAAACCGAGCTTTGAGAAATGCTTATGGTTCCTTCAGTCTTGGCAACATGAATAAATACCACTTTCTAGCACACTGAATGCACTTCCTCCTCGGCCCTCAGTTTTGCTCACTCACTTGATTTAATGTTTCCCCAAAACCTAACAGTCCAAGGCTGGTGTGTGTCTAGGCTGATACTGAAACTCAGGTCTTCTGACTCACGATGTATGATGCCATTTAAACTCTAGAAATTTGCCATTTTAGGATAAAAGGTTATGAAATGTGTCAATCTACTACTCAAGGTACTTACTTATTCTCCTCTTTATTTCTCTAAGATCTTTCCATTTTGGCTACATATAAAAGTGTGGTTCCTATCCAATATTTCCTAGTATTACTATATATTTGATAAAGTCAGCTTTGCATTAGCAACTTTGTTTTGTTTTTACTGTTGTTGCATTCTCTGTCATCTTTAAAAGGGAGCACTTAATGGAATTTAAATCATATAAAACACTGGGACCATGACAAACATTATTTTCCTAAAATGAAAGCTTACAGGGGTACAAAATCAGCACTGTAATAAAATGGTGGCAAAGATCCTCATGTCTTCAGGGTACAAGATGATAATAGGATATGAGAGAAAAGGGATGACAGCAAACAGACTTTGTCTAAAAATCTTAGTGTGGTTTTCTCATGTAATATTCAGCCACTATCTTGTGAATATGTGCATACTATAAAATATCTGGACACAGAAACAAAATTTGAAGGCTACATAACAAATTATGGGTATCAAAATTAATTTATCTCTTCCTGTTTATTTCCTTCAGACAGAATAATTCTCAACCTGGTTGAGGAGGTAGATTTCTTGGCCCTTGAAAGTCAGGAGAATTAAATACAAGAGAACCGTAGGATGCCTGGAGTCAAAGATCACAAAAAGTGCTCCTCAAATCAATCATCTCTCACTATCTCAATTTTCCCTCTGAAAAGTTCTCTGGAAAATGAAGCTGGAAACGGTTGTTAAATATATAAGAAGATTGTGTTTACCCAGAAACAAGTCTTTATCTAAGATTAAGAAAGTGGTAGTGAATTCTGAATTACGTTTTTTTTTTTTAAATCATAAAACATTTAAACTCTTTCAACACAAACACAAAAACACAGCACATTTCAAAGTTAACACTGAGAACTTTTATAAATGTAAATTTTGTTGTTGTTGGATATTTATCTCGTGATGCTATTGACTATTTGCCTGAAGTTAGAATAAAAGTTTAAAATTTTGTATCAAAGAGCCAACACATAGATGGACTCAAAATAATGAAGTCTATTTTTTCTGTCATTTACCCTCCCACAGGTGAATAAGTGGGTCGCTTTGCTCCACATAGTCATTCAGGGATCCAAGTTTTCTCCATCTTTCTAACTGACTTCATTTGCCTTTGAGAACATCATATCATACTTATCTGGTATACCGCCTATCTTTTTCACTATCCTGTCTCAGTTGATTAAAATCTGTGGTCTTATTTTTCTGTGGTTTATTTTTGTTTGGCTGGTTTCTCCTCATCTCCCCTACCTCTAAATGGTGCTTGAACTATTTCTTTTTTCTATTATCACTCACTCCCTAAGTGATCTCATCTAGTCCTGTGGTATTAAATAGCCTCTATATTGATGGCTTCCAAATTAATACTTTTAGTCTGGATCCCTCTTCTGACCTATAGACCCAGATGTTCTATGGGTCACTTGTCACCTCAGTTGGAGTCTAATAGACATCATCATCATGACATATCCAAAATAGAGTTACAAGTATTCCCCCCAAGTCCTCTTATAGTCTTTGCAATCTAACTTAACACTAATCCTGTTTCAAGTTCCTCAAGCCAAAAATCTTGGTGTCACCTTTGACTCTTTTTTTCTTCTCTTAACCCCTGTATCCAATCCCTCAGCAAATCTTCATGGCTTTATCTTCAGAATATCCAGAATTCAACAGCTTCTCCTCCCACTGCCGTTAATTTGTCTGTGCTACTATTTGCTCTCATTTTATTTCCTATAATGGCCTAATACCAAGTTGGCATTTCAAATCTTTCCTCCCTGCTTTATTTTTTTTCTTTAGCATTTGTTCCTAATAAACTATACATTATACTTCTTTACCTTTTTTATTGTCTGAGTTCGAGGAGGGCAGGGATTTTGTTCTCTTTTGTTCACTGACACATCACCAGCATTTTGAATGCTGCCTGTGTCATGGGATCTTTCACCAGCCAGAAATCTCTGTGGCTGGCAGTGCCTTCTGCCTGAGCATTACTCATGCCCACTGGGTTCATCCCACCCACTCAGCCTGGCAGGCTGTGCTTGGCTTGCACTACTGGCCTGGGTCCCATACCTGCCAAGGTCAAGCCAGGTGCAGAACAGCAAGGGGTGTGTGAGTGAGCAAGTGTGGGGTCCAGCCACTGTGCACAGCCAGGCATGCTGGCTGCTTCAACAGGGTGGGTGGTTGTGCGAGGCTGTGGCTGGACCAGGGTGTACCACAAGCAGCTTCTGTTCCAGGTACCCACGTCTGGATGAGGGGAACACAGTGGCGCCTGGAAGCTTGGAGACACCAGGAAGTGCAGAGCTCCAAAGAAGTTGTCACAGCTCTGGCTCAGGCAGCCCCTAGATGTGAGCTCCCCAAAGGGTCACAGCTCTTCTGTCCATCTCGATGCCAGCAATGTGGTGAGCGGGAGGTGGTGGGGGGGGGTGTGTTTCAGCCCTGTTTGTATTACAGCTCATTCAGTCCTACCACTAAGCAGGTCTAGAGTTCTTGTCCCATGTCCAGGAAGAAAGAGGTTCATGGACGACTGGAGGGTGAGGGAATCAGAGAGGAGATTTACTGAACGACAGAACAGCTCTCAGAAGACTTGAGTGGGTAACTCCTTTCCACAGACAGCTCTTCCTGAGGAGTCAAGGAGACCTGAAGTTGGTAGCTCCCTCCTGTAGCTGGTAGTCCCGACATCTGTGTGGGTCTGCCTGAGTCCAGGGTTTTTATGGGCTCAGAAGAGAGTAAGTGCATGCTGATCGGTCCATGGGCAGGATAGGAAAAAGTACCTCAAGTTCTCACTCCACAGCAGACTCCACCCAGAACCGGCAGCCTGGTCCCCAGGCTTCAGGCCTTCCCTGACTAGAAGGTGGGATTTCACCAGGGACCAACCCCTTTCCACCCAGGAGCCTATCTGCCTCCTGCTGCCATTAACATGCCTTCCATGGCAGCCAGGCTGTTCATGCCCAGGGGGCACCTGCAGGCCAGTGCTGAACCACTCTCATCCCCACTTTGGCCTCCTTCCCATGCTTGTCAGCATCCAAATTCTGGAGGGGTTCGAGTCAGCATAGCATGTCAGTGTTGCCCCGAGCATACACACATGCAGCTGGGTTCTGACAGCTCCCAAGCTCAGCCACAACTTTGCTTTGCCTTGGAGTGGATGCCAGGAGCAGGGAAGAGGCCAGGGAGCAGGAGCAGGCACTTTCAAGCCTGCAGGGGCAAGGGGCTTCCTGGGTCCCCCAAGAGCACAGGGATTCTCAGAACTGGAGCTGAAGCTAGGTGGCTGCAGCTGTGCCCAGGAGCACAGGGTCTCCCTTGCCCCACCGCCAACTTGGTAGGGGGCAGGCCTGCTGCCCCCACCAGCTCTGCAGAACATGCAGCCTTGTCCATGCTTCCCCTGCTGAAGCTGGCATCCCCACAGTGGCTATTCCACATAAGCCACTGCCACCATCGTCTGCATGAAGTAGACTCAGTAAATATTAGTTGAAAGAATGCATGACTGTTGTTTCTTCTCCATTGTCTACTTTTCCTCAACTTTCTTCTCCATTGTCTGTTTTCTTCAACTTCATGGTTGAAACTCAGTCCCAGGATGGTCCATGTTTACCACCCAGAGATGGGAAAGAGAATGGAGGAGTGAACATGCCATGTTTCCAAGTCTTAACCTGGAAATAACATATATCACTTCCACTGGTACTCCATCAGGGAGACATTGGATACATGGCC
Source organism: Rhinopithecus roxellana (assembly GCF_007565055.1). NCBI lineage: Eukaryota > Metazoa > Chordata > Mammalia > Primates > Cercopithecidae > Rhinopithecus > Rhinopithecus roxellana. Next base: position 20,059,860 of record NC_044550.1, read on the forward strand.
ATCTCTAGCTGCAAGAGAGTTTGGAAATAGTATCCCTAGCTTGTAAGCCAAGGGCTCACATACGTCTCTATAATTTAGAATAAGGAAAGAACATAATCTCTGAACAGTTGGAAGTTTCCATCTTACTTGGATTTATAACAGCTTAATTCATTCAGAATGACAATGGAATTAAACTGCTTTAAAGTCCCAAAGTGAATTACAGACTAAAGGTAGACCAAGTTGTTCAATAATATACAAACCCAGGAGTATTTTACAAGCTATTGATCACAGAATTGCTTACTAAAGCATGGCTGAGACAAATCCCATTTAAAGACCACACCAAGTCCCATATATTCTTACTAATTGCTTTAGACAGAAATGGTCCAGAACATATGCACCATATCTTCAGACTTGTATTATTTTATTGTTTAGTGCAACTTGCAAAAGTTGTACAGAAATAATATTGGAACTGAGGTGGAAAAGAAATGTGGGTCAAAACTCCTGAAATAGTGTAAAGAAAGGAATTTGTTACTGAGTTTCCTATCTTGTCACCTCAATTACTACAACTCCTAAATTAACAAAACATTGGACTGACTTTCCTCCTTCTAAAAGAGTCTAACAACCTATGAAATAACCTAAAGAGATTCCAGCAGGACTTGGCAAAGGAAAAAATAAATGAAACATTCAAAAAGAGAGCTAGAAGATGGAGTGTAGAAAACCTGCTAATCCAAGACCAAGCACAGATCCTTGCGGGAAACAGTCTCAGGTATTGAAATTAATCAGACTAGAAATAACAGTATTATGCTTTACCTAACATTTAAAAATTTTTAAAATCCTTTTAAGTCTTGTAAAATTAATTAATTGAAGTTAATTCCCACAATTGGCAAATAGAGTTTATGTTCTCATGCATCAGGATAGAAATGTAATAAAAAAAGTGTTTGTTCATTGGGCCTCCTTTTTCAGCATCTAAAATGTGTTAAGTGCCTGAAAATAAGCACGGTTCATATCTAAAAGGCTTTTGTTGACCTACTGCAAGACTTTATGATATTTTAGGCAATGACTTTGTTTCTCTGCCAAGGAATCCAAAGAAACAGTGTCAAATAGCCATCCTTTCCTCTGGTTTTCACTGTGTCACATGAAGGGTATTCAAATAAAAACAGCTGATGGGAGCAAGGCAAGAAGATGAGGCGCTTAACTGTATACTTAAAACTAGTATCTCAATTGTTGTAACTCCAAACTACTGTTACTCAGCTTCTAAACATTCTCTCCTCCCCTTTTTAAATTATTAACAAGATTTGGATTTCATCTAATATAATTTATTAACACATGTAAAACTTATAGCATATGATTTGCAAAGTTAAATTTTAGTTACTATTTTAAAAGTTTCTTTTCTTGGTTATAGCTGTTTCGGAAGCACTCAGTTTATTGAAAAAGTTATACACCTTGATGTGCTGAGCATTTACTTGTTTTTTTTTTTGTTTGTTTGTTTGTTTTTATTATTATACTTTAAGTTCTAGGGTACATGTGCACAACGTGCAGGTTTGTTACATATGTATACATGTGCCATGTTGGTGTGCTGCACCCATTAACTCGTCATTTACATTAGGTATATCTCCTAATGCTATCCCTCCCCCTTCCCCCTCCCCACAACAGGCCCCGGTATGTGATTTTCCCCTTCCAGTGTCCAAGTGTTCTCATTGTTCAATTCCCACCTAAGAGTGAGAATATGTGGTGTTTGGTTTTCTGTTCTTGCAATAGTTTGCTGAGAATGATGGTTTCCAGCTGCATCTATGTCCCAACAAAGGACATGAACTCATCATTTTTATGGCTGCATAGTATTCCATGGTGTATATGTGCCATGTTTTCTTAATCCAGTCTGTCATTGATGCACATTTGGATTGATTCTAAGTCTTTGCTATTGTGAATAGTGCTGCAGTGTGTGTGCATGTGTCTTTATAGCAGCATGATTTGTAATCCTTTGGGTATATACTCAGTAATGGGATGGCTCGGTCAAATTGTATTTCTAGTTCTATTTCCAGTTCTAGATCCTTGAGGAATCGCCACACTGTTTTCCACAATGGTTGAACTAGTTTACAGTCCCACCAACAGTGTAAAAGTGTTCCTATTTCTCCATATCCTCTCCAGCACCTGTTGTTTCCTGACTTTTTAATGATCGCTATTCTAACTGCTGTGAGATGGTATCTCATTGTGGTTTTGATTTGCATTTATCTGATGGTGAGTGATGATGAGCATTTTTTCATGTGTCTGTTGGCTGTATAAATGTCTTCTTTTGAGAAGTGTCTGTTCATGTCCTTTGCCCACTTTTTGATGGGGTTGTTTGTTTTTTTCTTGTAAATTTGTTTGAGTTATTTGTAGGTTCTGGATATTAGCCCTTTGTCAGATGAGTAGATTGCAAAAATTTTCTCCCATTCTGTAGGTTGCCTGTTCACTCTGATGGTAGCTTCTTTTGCTGTGCAGAAGCTCTTTAGTTTAATTAGATCCCGTTTGTCAATTTTGGCTTTTGTTGCTGTTGCTTTTGGTGTTTTAGACATGAAGTCCTTGCACATGCCTATGTCCTGAATGGTATTGCCTAGGTTTTCTTCTAGGGTTTTTATGGTTTTAGATCTAACATTAAAGTCTCCAATCCATCTTGAATTAATTTTCGTATAAGGAGTAAGGAAAGGATCCAGTTTCAGCTTTCCACTTATGGCTAGTCAGTTTTCCCAGCACCATTTATTAAATAGGGAATACTTTCCCAATTTCTTGTTTTTCTCAGGTTTGTCAAAGATCAGATGGCTGTAGATGTGTGATATTATTTCTGAGGGCTCTGTTGTGTTCCATTGGTCTATATCTCTGTTTTGGTACCAGTACCATGCTGTTTTGGTTACTGTAGCCTTGCAGTATAGTTTGAAATCAAGTAGTGTGATGCCTCCAGCTTTGTTCTTTTGGCTTAGGACTGCCTTGGCAATGCGGGGTCTTGTTAGGATCCATACGAACATTAAAGCAGTTTTTTCCAATTCTGTGAAGAAAGTCATTGATAGCTTAAGGAGGATGCCATTGAATCTTGAATTACCTTGGGCAGTATGGCAATTTTCACAATATTGATTCTTCCTATCCATGAGCATGGTATGTTCTTCCATTTGTTTGTGTCCTCTTTTATTTCACTGAGCAGTGGTTTATAGTTCTCCTTGAAGAGGTCCTTCACATCCCTTGTAAGTTGGATTCCTAGGTATTTTATTCTCTTTGAAGCAATTGTGAATGGAAGTTCATTCATGATTTGGCTCTCTGTTTGTCTGTTACTGGTGTATAAGAATGCTTGTGACTTTTGCACTTTGATTTTGTATCCTGAGACTTTGCTGAAGTTGCTTATCAGCTTAAGGAGATTTTGGGCTGAGACAATGGGGTTTTCTAAATATACAATCATGTCATCTGCAAACAGAGACAATTTGACTTCCTCTTTTCCTAATTGAATACACTTGATTTCTTTCTCTTGCCTGATTGCCCTGGCCAGAACTTCCAACACTGTGTTGAATAGGAGTGGTGAGAGAGGGCATCCCTGTCTTGTGCCACTTTTCAAAGGGAATGCTTCCAGTTTTTGCCCATTCAGTATGATATTGGCTGTGGGTTTGTCATAAATAGCTCTTATTATTTTGAGATATGTTCCATCAATACCGAATTTATTGAGAGATTTTAGCATGAAGGGCTGTTGAATTTTGTCAAAAGCCTTTTCTGCATCTATTGAGATAATCATGTGGTTTTTGTCTTTGGTTCTGTTTATATGCTGGATTACGTTTATTGATTTGCCTATGTTGAACCAACCTTGCATTCCAGGGATGAAGCCCACTTGATCATGGTGGATAAGCTTTTTGATGTGCTGCTGGGTTCAGTTTGCCAGTATTTTATTGAGGATTTTTGCATCGATGTTCATCAGGGATATTGGTCAAAAATTCTCTTTTTTTGTTGTGTCTCTGCCAGGCTTTGGTATCAGGATGATGTTGGCCTCATAAAATGAGTTAGGGAGGATTCCCTCTTTTTCTATTGATTGGAATAGTTTCAGAAGGAATAGTACCAGCTCCTCCTTGTACCTTCTGGTAGAAGTCTGGTCCTGGACTATTTTTGGTTGGTAGGCTATTAATTATTGCCTCAATTTCAGAGCCTGCTATTGATCTATTCAGGGATTCAACTTCTTCCTGGTTTAGTCTTGGCAGAGTGTATGTGTCCAGGAATTTATCCATTTCTTCTAGGTTTTCTAGTTTATTTACATAGCGGTGTTAGTAGTATCCTCTGATGGTAGTTTGTATTTCTGTGGGGTCGGTGGTGATATCCCCTTTATCATTTTTTATTGCATTTATTTGATTCTTCTCTCTTTTCTTCTTTATTAGTCTTGCTAGGGGTCTATTAATTTTGTTGATCTTTTCAAAAAACCAGCTCCTGGATTCATTGAGTTTTTGAAGGGTCTTTTGTGTCTCTATCTCCTTCAGTTCTGCTCTGATCTTAGTTATTTCTTGCCTTCTGCTAGCTTTTGAATGTGTTTGCTCTTGTTTCTCTAGTTCTTTTAATTGTGAGGTTAGAGTGTCAATTTTAGATCATTCCAGCTTTCTCTTGTGGCATTTAGTGCTATAAATTTCCCTCTACACACTGCTTTAAATGTGTCCCGGAGATCCTGGTATGTTGTATCTTTGTTCTCACTGGTTTCAAAGAACATCTTTATTTCTGCCTTCTTTTCATTATGTATCCAGGAGTATCCAGTAGTATTCAGGAGTAGTTTCCTGTAGTTGTTCAGTTTCCATGTAGTTGAGCAGTTTTGAGTGAGTTTCTTAGTCCTGAGTTCTAGTTTGATTGCACTGTTGTCTGAGAGACAGTTGGTTATAATTTTAGTTCTTTTACATTTGCTGAGGAGTGCTTTACTTCCAATTATGTGGTCAATTTTGGAATAAGTGTGATGTGGTGCTGAGAAGAATGTATATTCTGTTGATTTGGGGTGGAGAGTTCTGTAGATGTCTATTAGGTCCCCTTGGTGCAGAGTTGAGTTTAATTCCTGGATATCCTTGTTAACTTTCTGTCTTGTTGATCTGTCTAATGTTGACAGTGGGGTGTTAAAGTCTCTCATTATTATTGTATGGGAGTCTAAGTCTCTTTGTAAGTCTCTAAGGACTTGCTTTTTGAATCTGGGAGCTCCTGTATTGGGTGCATATATATTTAGGATAGTTAACTCTTCCTGATGAATTGATCCCTTTACTATTACATAATGGCCTTCTTTGTCTCTTTTGATCCTTGTTGGTTTAAACTCTGTTTTATCAGAGACTAGGATTGTAACCCCTGCCTTTTCTTGTTTTCCATTTGCTTGGTAGATCTTCCTCCATCCCTTTATTTTGATCCTATGTGTGTCTCTGCATATGAGATGGGTCTCCTGAATATAGCAAACTTATAGGTCTTGACTCTGTATTCAATTTGCCAGTCTGTGTCTTTTAATTGAACCATTTAGTTCATTTACATTTAAGGTTAATATTGTTCTGTGTGAACTTGATTCTGTCATTATGATATTAGCTGGTTATTTTGCTCATTAGTTGATGCAGTTTCTTCCTAGCATCCATGGTCTTTACATTTTGGCATGTTTTTGCAATGGCTGGTACTAGTCGTTCCTTTCCACGTTTACTGCTTCCTTCAGGATCTCTTAAGGGCAGGCCTGGTGGTGACAAAATCTCTAAGCATTTGCTTGTCTGTAAAGGATTTTATTTCTCCTTCACTTATGAAACTTAATTTGGCTGGATATGAAATTCTGGGTTGAAAATTCTTTTCTTTAAGAATGTTGACACTACTTGCAGGCAGTTAGAATGTCAATCATTAAAAAGTCAGGAAACAACAGGTGCTGGAGAGGATGTGGAGAAATAGGAACACTTTTACACTGTTGGTGGGATTGTAAACTAGTTCAACCATTATGGAAAACAGTATGGCAATTCCTCAAGGATCTAGAACTAGATATCATACGACCCAGCCATCCCACTACTGGGTATATACCCAAAGGATTATAAATCATGCTGCTATAAAGACACATGCACACGTATGTTTATTGCGGCACTATTCACAATAGCAAAGACTTGGAATCAACCCAAATGTCCATCTGTGACAGACTGGATTAAGAAAATGTGGCACATATACACCATGGAATACTATGCAGCCATCAAAAAGGATGAGTTTGCGTCCTTTGTAGGGATATGGATGCAGCTGGAAACCATCATTCTTAGCAAACAATCACAAGAACAGAAAACCAAACACCACATGTTCTCACTCATAGGTGGGAACTGAACAATGAGATCACTTGGACTCAGGAAGGGGAACATCACACACCGGGGCCTATCATGGGGAAGGGGGAGGGGGGAGGGATTGCATTGGGAGTTTACCTGATATAAATGACGAATTGATGGGTGCTGACGAGTTGATGGGTGCAGCACACCAACATTGCACAAGTATACATATGTAACAAACCTGCACGTTATGCACATGTACCCTGGAACTTAAAGTATAATAATAATAAAAAAAAAAAGAAAAGAAAGAAAAAAAAAAAAGAATGTTGAATAATGGTCCCCACTCTCTTCTGGCTTGTACAGTTTCTGCTGAGAGATATGCTGTTAGTCTGATGGGCTTCCGTTTTGGGGTAACCCAACCTTTCTCTCTGGCTGTCTTTAACATTTTTTCCTTCATTTCAACTTTGGTGAATCTGACAATTATGTGTCTTGGAGTTGCTCTTCTTGAGGAGTATCTTTGTGGCATTCTCTGTATTTCCTGAATTTGAATGTTGGCCTGCCTTGCTCGGTTGGGGAAGTTCTCCTGGATAATATCCTACAGAGTGTTTTCCAACTTGGTTCCATTCTCCCCATCACTGTCATGCACACCAATCAGACGTAGATTTGTTCTTTTCACATAATCCCATATTTCTTGGAGGCTTTGTTCGTTTCTTTTTACTCTTTTTTCTCTAAACTTCTCCTCGCTTCATTTCATTCATTTGATCTTCAATCACTAATAATCTTTCTTCCAGTTGATCAAGTCAGTTACTGAAGCTTGTGCACTTGTCACATAGTTCTCGTGTCATGGTATTCATGTCTATCAGTTTATTTATGGACTTCTCTGCATTGGTTATTCTAGGTATCCATTCTTCCATTCTTTTTTCAAAGTTTTTAGTTTCTTTGCGCTGGGTACATAGTTCCTCCTTTAGCTCTGAGAAGTTTGATTGACGGAAACCTTCTTCTCTCAACTCGTCAAAGTCATTCTCCAACCAACTTTGTTCCATTGCTGGTGATGAGCTGAGTTCCTTTGGAGGGGGAGATGTTCTCTGATTTTTTGAATTTCCAGCTTTTCTGCATTGCTTTTTCCCCATCTTTGTGGTTTTATCTGCCTTTGGTCTTTGATGATGGTGACGTACTGTTGGATTTTGGTGTGGGTGTCCTTTCTGTTTGTTAGTTTTCCTTCTAACAGTCAGGACCCTCAGCTGCAGGTCTGTTGGAGTTTGTTTAAGGCCCACTCCAGACCCTGTTTGCCTGGGTACAGCAGTGGAGACTGCAGAAGATAGAATATTGCTGAATAGCATGTGTTGCTGTCTGATTCTTGCTGTGGAAGCTTTGTCTCAGAGGTGTACCCAGCCGTATGAGGTGTGAGGTGTCAGTCTGCACCTAGTGGGGTATGTCTCCCAGTTAGGCTACTCAGGGGTCAGGGACCCACTTGAGCAGACAGTCTGTCCATTCTCAGATCTCAACCTCCATGCTGGGAGAACCACTGCTCTCTTCAAACCTGTCAGATAGGGACATTTACATCTGCTGAGGTTTCTGTTGCTTTTTGTTTAGCTATGCCCTGTCCCCAGAGGTGGAGTCTACAGAGGTAGGCAGGCCTCCTTGAGCTGCGGTGGGCCCCACCCACTTCCAGCTTCCTGGAGGCTTTTTTTTACCTACTTAAGCCCCAGCAATGGCGGGTGCCCCTCCCCCAGCCTGGCTGCCACCTTGCAGTTAGATCTCAGACTGCTGTGCTAGCAGTGAGGGAGGCTCCGTGGATGTGGGAACCTCTGGGTCAGGCATGGGATATCATCTCCTGGTGTGCCATTTGCTAAGACCCTTGGTAAAGCACGGTATTAGGGTTGGAGTTACCTGATTTTCGAGGTGTTGTATGTCTCAGTTTCCCCTGGTTAGGAAAAGGAATTCCCTTCTCCCTTGCACTTCCCAGGTGAGGTGATGCCTTGCCCTGCTTCAGTTCTCGCTGGTTGGGCTGCACTTGCGGACCAGCACTGACTGTCTGACACGCCCCAGTGAGATGAACTCAGTACCTCAGTTGAAAATGCAGAAATCTCCTGTATTCTGTGTCGCTCACGCTGGGAGCTGGAGGCTGGAGCTGTTCCTATTCCACCATCTTGGGCGCCCCTTGCATTTACTTGTTTTTAAGGACTTCACTACTTGTTGGAAAATTACAAAAAAACTTCATAAACTGTGAAACCCAATAAATAAAGAGCATTTTCCATTTTCATAATACTATAATCTACTTTAGCTGTAATATCAAAGTACCAGCACCAATTTTTAAATCAGAAGAGATTTCTATCCAATTTTAAATAAAATAGTGCTTAGCATGAGCAAAATAATCCTTTCCCTTTTTGTTAGCACTACTTCCCCAATATTAATTGTTAAAACCTTCAACCATCCCTTTTAGGGATTATTCCTTAAAAGATTAGCATGTTGCCTAAATGGGACCTTAAAATCATTGAACCTGAAGTAACTGCAAAGAACAAATTAATTTTGAAACAATTAAAATATGGCAAGAAGCATTTGAAATCATTTGGGCTCTAAATGGTAATCAGAATTTAACTCTCTCACCTTCATGCCATTTTCACAGCTGAGGGGTGCTAATTTTGCTTGCATTGTAGTATAGAATCATTTGGATTTTTAAAGTGGGTCTCAATCAGCAATTATTTTTATAATACTGAGTCTGTAGTGGTCTTGTTTATTTCACATTTTATGGTTAGATTGTCTAGTCCAGCTGGCTATATCCAGTCTCCAGGATCCAAACCTTGCAAGGCAATGAGAACAGTATGGCTGTGCTGTCTGGAAGGCCAACTTCACAATCCTGTGGCAAGTAGAGCCTGAGAAATATTTGCTGAAACCTTATTCTGCTCAGTTCTGTGGATCCAGCATACATTTGCCATTTGCCAATAGCTTTATAATCACTTTTCCTCATGGCCATACTTCTTAGCTATGAAATAGGTTACTATTATTTTTCCATTTTTCTTAAGATTATGTAAATGAGACAGAGGAAAGGAAAGTTATTTTTCTATGAAATAAGGCACATAATAGGGTATGTATTAATTCAGATTTACTGTGTTAAGACTAGAGACTGCCAGTCATCTGCTGAGCAGAGCGTGGGGTTCATATATACTGTACATTCCTAGCACATTTTTGTTCTCATTCCCAATCTTCTGAAACAATTGGTCCATTGCCTCTCCAACCCATTCAGATTCACTCTGTAGCAGACATGGTTGTGATCTGTAATATTTGCTAGAAGCCAAGAATGTATTACTCTTCTGACTTAATACACCTGCAAACAATGGATCATGTGACCCATCTGGTGGCCTATATAGAATGCTTTTATGCAACTTCCTTTTAAAGAAATACTTGGCAGTTGAACTCATAAAACCATAACTTGAAATGATAGCCTTTTCCTCTGCTAATCCATATGGTTTCCCCTGGTTTGCTGGGGTTGGAGGTTTTGAAATACAATTGTACATATGCTTCCAATACACCAAATGTAAAAGAAATCCCTTTCCAGGTGAAGTGCAAAGCATGTTGAATTGCATTCTTACAAAAAACATAAAGTACATGTTCCTTGTGATTATTGCTAAGATATTTATAGAAAACAAAATCCCAGTCCAGGCTTTGCAAATGTGGGCAGACCCCTAGGCATTCTTTGGAATATGAAATATTTCACAGCCTGGTATTTTTTGGTTACTCTTTCCTAAAAAACATACAACATTTTTTTCAAGCTTAGGCAAAGAGTCTAGTGATTGATGTATGATTTACTTAAATATCCCTCCTATTTCTTGAGCTGAGGGGCAAGGAGAGACTCTGTTAGGGTGGGATGTCAGGTAAAAATCTGTCTTCAGGTTCCCTTTCGGATGGCACCCTATCTGCTCACTGCCTCTACCTTCTCGATGATCGCATACATGTTCATGGCATCTGACATTTTATAACAATGCATGATTTTATGCCTTTCCCATAATCTTGATAAAAGTACTATCACCAGTGTTGATAACCTACAAAATGTGCTGTAAAATGTGACTCTGTTTCATGGGCGTTGCACCCACGGTCACATTCTAATCCCTGCACACTTTGAAGAACCTCTGCTGACAAGCACTGTTGTACTCCACTCCATCATCTCACTGAGAGTCACTGGCAAACACACCCCTACCCTTATGATGATATCCCAGGTGCTCAACATGGCCATCTTCACCTCCACCACCATAGGACAACACACTGGCTTTCAGTTCCTCAAAAGGGCCCATCTTCCCTCATAAGACCTTTGCTGTTCTTTTAGCCTAGGATACTTCCCATCTATCCAACATTCATTTCCCACCCCTCGAACACACAGGCACAGGTACACACACACACACACTCACGCGTGTACGTTTTTATTGACTCTGACTCAGCTTTCAACTCTCAGTTTAATATCATTTACTCAAACTATGGCCTTCCCCAATCCCACACTTCTAAATTAGAATCTCCTATAGCAATGACTCAAGTACCTGATACTTCTTTTTCACAACAAATATCACTATTTGAAAATACATATATATTTGTTGTGACTTGGTTTTAAAGTGTCTTCCCTCACTAGGCTAACAGCAAGCTCCATCAAGACAGTCTGGGTCTCTCACTTACCACTGTAGCCCTGGCAACTAGAATGTAGCAAACACTCAATAAATAAGTATTTGTTGAAAGAATAAATTTTGTTTCCACATTGCATGTCAGGAGAAAAGGTCTCAGTACATTGGTCAAACATTTTCCCAAGGTTCTGGTTCCCTGCACTAATACGAAGTTAAAAAAACAAAACAAAACATTGAGATGTGCCTTTTAATTGTCACAGGGTAGCATGCCCAGAGATGGCTATCCAGTGTTGGATCATTCAGGCATCCTTCAGAAGAGCAGCTATCTCACCTCCTGTCTGGTCCTAGTAGGAGAGAGCTAATAGCACGTGGCCATGCAATCCCTTTGCATGACAGGTAGAAGCTATTTGGATGTTTCCCTGTGTTCTCCACACAGATTTTACTCCTTCCCCACTTTCTTCTGGATATCTTTCTCCACCTGAACAGCTAGAAGGCATTAATCATTCCCAATAACTATCTTTGTCTTCTAACGTTGTTAGGTGGAGTTGGGGAATGTTACCTTTCACAATGCCTCAAATCAGATTGTCACACGTTGTTAAGCCTGGACTCCATGGAGACCACATCATATAAGCTCCAAGTCCAATCCTTCATCCCTAGAGCTCTCTAACTAGGGGAGATTAATGTGCATGCCACTACTTTGTTGCAGGATTGCTATTGCCTCAAGACTTCCTTATGCAGCTACAGCACAAACCATGGTTACAGAATGTTCAAACTAGCAGTTTCAACTCTATCACATTCTTGTCCAGAATTTCTGTCAATCCCTTTGCATGACATGAGGAGAATTCTGCTTAGTAACAGAGGACAGAGTCTCATGAGAGGAACTCAGTGACCCTCCAAAGGCAATCTGTGATGAATAGCATAGTCCTGGAGCCACTCCTATTAACAACTAACTCTAGGCAGGCCCTGGGTCAGGTGTGCATTCTCCATAGCTGGCTTATGACCCATGGCTGTAATCACCAGAGACACTCCTTAGCATCTTCCAAGGCCATAAGCAAGGCTAGTAGCTATAACAAATAAATTATTATCAGAAATTCTTGCTGAAGGCAGCTGACTTTACAGTTCTTGGGCCACTTCTTTTAAATGTCGTTCCCTTGCAGTTCCTATTGGTCTTGGCTATGCATAATTTATCACTTCTCTTTTTAAAGCGCTATCAGTAATCAATAAGAATATAAACACACCAACTGTTTATTAATGTTCTCAAAGCAACTGTTTTCCCATGCCATGTTATTCTTTTCGCAGCGGTAACTAGAACAATTGATGTCCTTTTTATGTTGGTTGTTTTGCTCAGGTTGAGCCACAGCTAAATGAAACATTAGCTCGTCTTAAGGAAGAACATGCTACCCTGGAACTTGTAAGTCAGGATGAATCATTTAAAGCATAGTTGAAACTCAGCAGTGCTGCAGCACATTTGAGGATTCAATATATTAAAGAATGTCTATTGTGTACATTATGTTGAGATATTTTTCCCAACTAGCAAATCCTAACTACATTCCTACCCTGCAAATCACTTTTTGGTAATTATTGAAGTTATTGAAGTCTTTATCCATATTACATGTATTTAGTAGTTTAACACTACTGTGTAACTGTTTAATTAATATATGGCTAACGCCTTCATTAAGTCACTCAATAAATATTTATTAAATGCCTACTACATACCAGTCACCATAGTGTTGGTGATACAACAGTGAAATAAGTCTCTCTCCGTGCCTTCGAGGTCCTGCTTTTAGTCTACTCTATTTCTGCATGTGAATTTTTCATTAAACTCTGGAGAATGGGCACTAGGTCTCATTCATCTCTGCACTCTCAGTGTCCTACTGAGTGCCTGGCAAACAATAGATCCACAATGAGGGCTTGTTGAATAAGTGAATAAATAAACAAAGGAATGAATTAAGAACCAGAGGCTACTGAACAAATATCTAGAGATCTAGGTAGCCCAGAGACCACTGGACTAAGAGGCAATATCCATTTTTCTCTCTCTTTAAGTTTAGAAAACAAAATAGACTTAATCTTTGCCATGATTCCTGACATCTGGCTCCCAACGAGCCTTCAGAACCTGCCATTTTCCCATGAACATATTATTTCCTCCTGTTCTTTCATTTGTTCTATATGAAAAAGTTGTCCAGAGTAGCACAAGGAGCAAGCTGTTTAGTTTAATAAGCAGCTAATTAGCCAGGGCTTCTTCCCCTTCTATCTCCCAAAGCAGGTCACGTGGTGGGTTATTGCTAGCTTTTGAGATTCATCTAATATATGCATTTTCTTCTGTGAATTTATTAGATCAGTCCTGAGCCTCAGGCGACTCAGAAAGCTGATGCCTTGTAGGAAGTAGAATGTAGCAAAAACGTGATTCTTGTGTCTTGAAATTCACTATGTATGTGAACTCCACATTTGAGTAAGGCATAGAATCAATCTGCAATTCTTTACTAACAATGGCCCAAAGAGTCACCCCGTCCCCCTGAGCCTAGGAAGAGCCTATTTAAGTGATTGCTCAAGAGGTTCCCTGAAGATGTTCAGACACTCAGCACCAAGCACCATCCCCTGGATGCTTCCACTTAGAGATGTAGGGAGAAGTCGGGCTTTGTCCATTAAAACTGAGAGGAAAGTTCTAGTTAGTGAAGAAGAATGATCAACATAATGTCACTTGTCTGCATATAGATCATTAGCCTGAACATTTTTGTTTCTGGGTTTGAAGCAATCACTATGCATGAATCATGCTACTTTCAAGACTATGATAATTCTGGCAGATTATAAAACAGCAAAATAAATAAATAAGAAAAAAGGCTATGATAACTGTGTAGAACAGAAAACTCTTCAAAAGCTTCTTTGGCAAGAATAGTATTCATTCATTTAATTAAAAACTTACCTACAAAGTGAGAGACAGCAAACTAGCCAATAAAGATGAGTATAGACAGGTTCCTATCCTGGAGGGACTTACAATCTAAGGAGTAAGAAGAGGTCAAAGGAAGGGGGATTATTCCGAATTTATTAAGTGTTGTGGAAGAATGTATACAAACTGCTCTGACAGTAAAGAGGTATGCAAAATCTGCTCTAATTTATACAATGGAGGCTGTGTAGCTCAGTGGTTAAGAATGCAAGCTCTGGAGACAGATGCCCCAGCCCACAGCCCAGTATCAAGCCTCACAGGGCACGAAGACTAAAGGACTAAATGAGTTAATATAAGCACTTGGTGAACACTCAACAGTTATTAGCTCCTCTCCCTGAATGAAGCTATCAGGCTTGTTCTATCCATTGCTATTTGAAATGATCTTTGCCCGATGTGTAACTCCATTTTTTTCTCATTATTGAATATTAATTCCACTCTCCCAAGTCTTTGCTAAAAATATAAATACAAATTGTTGTTGAGCATTAGCTGTTAAAAGCTGTTTCCAAGACCAATGAGTGTGTTGGCAACAACAACAACAACAAAATCAGGCTTGAAAGGGTGTAGATCCCAAAAACAGCCACTTGGAGGTGGCCGCTAGTGCAACATGAAAGAGTACTCAAGTCTCCCAGGGTCTAGGAAACAAGTTTTTTCAGTACAAATAGGTATACTGTTGAGCCCCAGGAGAGATGAAGGGACTCCAACTGACAAATTTTAAGGCATGGCCACAGGTAGTTCCAAATACTTGTTTAATCCCAAAGCTATCTTTGGATTATATTTTGGGGATGAGGGTGATGAAGTCTGTCCCTACCTCTTCATTTTTCATAGGGAAAGAGGGAAATTTCTAAACTCCAGCCCTTGGAGGAAAGGACTAGAAACACTTCTGGACTCTCTTGACTCCTCCTTCCCAAGAAAGGGGGAATGATATCTCTGATTGGTGACATAGGAAAGAAGAAATAGTGTTGGTCTTTGGTCTCTTTTCTCTCTCTTTTAGAGGGCCTGATCTCAGGATGCTATGGACTGAATTGTGTTCCCCTACAAAAGAGATGTTAAATTCCAAACCCCTCAATGCCTTAGAATGTGACCTTATTTAGAAATAGGATCTTTAAAGAGGTAATCAAGTTAAAATGAGGTTATTAGTGTGGTCCCTAATTCGATATGATGGGTTTCCTTATAAAATGAGGAAATCTGGACAGAAACAGATGCAAGAAGAGGGAAGGTAAAGTCAAGAGGCAGGCAGAACACCATGTGACAATGAAGGAAGAGATAAGAGTTAATGCCACCATGGCCGGGCGCGGTGGCTCAAGCCTGTAATCCCAGCACTTTGGGAGGCCGAGACGGGCGGATCACGAGGTCAGGAGATCGAGACCATCCTGGCTAACATGGTGAAACCCCGTCTCTACTAAAAAATACAAAAAACTAGCCGGGTGAGGTGGCGGGCACCTGTAGTCCCAGCTACTCGGGAGGCTGAGGCAGGAGAATGGTGTAAACCTGGGAGGTGGAGCTTGCAGTGAGCTGAGATCCGGCCACTGCACTCCAGGCTGGGTGACAGAGCGAGACTCCGTCTCAAAAAAAAAAAAAAAAAAAAAAAAAAAAAAAGAGTTAATGCCACCACAAGCCAAGGCATGTGTGGGGCTACCAGAAGCCGGAAGAGGCAATGAAGGATTCTTCCTGCATAGGCTTCAGAGGGAGCATGGCCCCACTGACATCTTAATTTCAGACTTCCAATATCCAGCACTGTAAGACCATACATTTCTGTTGTTCTAAGCTCTAGCAAACTAGTACCCAAGACACTTTCTCCATTCACCCTGCCATAGAGTGCCTTCTCCTACAAAGAAACCTGCATGTTCATCCTGTTCAGTGACTAAAAGTGTTGAATTAAATAGATGTGAAGTGGGTATGGCCAGGAAGGGGGTCCCCTTTTCTCAACAGATTTCACTGGTAGCAAAGCGAATCATTTGATGTGTATCTTATTTCTCAATCATTCCTGAATTTAGAGTGGGGAGAGAGGCCTGATTTTCTAGCCTAAACCCCAAATCTAGGCTGAGGCACATACTTTACATGTATTAATGCATGTAATCTTCATAATAAACCTATAAGAATATGTCCTATTATTATGCCCATTTTATAGATGAGAGAAGAGGTCACATAACTTTCCCAAGGACAATGAATGCTGAGGACTGAACTGCAGGCAGCCTGGGGCCAGAGTCTACGTCCTTGCCCAGAGTCTACGTCCTTGCCCACTAAGGGGCTACATTCCAAGGAATAAGCCGTTAAATGGTTCTATTAAAAGGGATTCTAAGGGTAATCACTGTGGTCCTCCCTGTGTACATGTTAATAAGTTTGTATGCCTTTTCTCCAATTAAAAAAAACAATAAAATAAAAGGGATTCTGTGGTCAAATTTATGAAGAGAACCCTGGGTGAAAAGAAATGTTTTCTTTAATCTCTTCTAATCTTCTCAGAGTCCTTAAAATGTCAACATGCCTTGTGACTCTTAATCAGGATATGGAGCACAGCGTTTGACCACAGAGCACTTTTCAGGGAGCACTTCTTGGGACCGGTGTTCTGAAGAACACCAATTTGGGAAACACTGAGAGAATATTTTGAGTAGGAGGTACTCTTTCATTTGGATATAGTTCTCGAATCTTTTGTAATTTCTATAAGCCAGTCAAAATGCTCAGAAATCCCTTAGTTTAAATTTTACAAAGAGTTTTATAGGGTTTATAGGGAAGGCTGGGCATTGAGATCCATGCGCTGAAGCAGACACATGTCCCAGGCACAGAAATAGAAGACAATGGAATGACTGCAACATGGGAACACAGCAAGGACTGCAGAAGGTAAGGCACAGCCTCACAGGAGGATGGGATGATTTCATGGAGGAGTTGGGCTTGAGTGGGCCTTGAAGGATGGGTGTGACTTCAGGCAATCATTTTGGATTAACTACCTTAGGAAAAAATCACTCTGTTCCAGGATGGGGTCAGATGTCCTGCTGACTCCTGAGATCTGTTTTGATCCCACAGTTTGGACAGAGTAATTTTCCTACAGCTAAGCAGAGATTATAAATTGGTAGCCCTTAGGAAGGATGTGACCAGCAGATCCTTGTTTGGACAACACAATGTGGCTGGCGTGTGTGTATACGTATGTGTATGTGTATGTGTATGTTTAATTTCACATATGTACTCTTGGGACTCACCATCTCTCCCATTTTACTTTCCTGTCCAGTCCCAGAAGTCATCTGAGTTCCCCTTTCTAGGCTGATGTAATCACATGCACAACTAAAAGATGACGTGCCTTTACGCCCCTGTCAATATTTCTGTATGACTGACAGTATCATGGGAAACATCAGAGAGGAAGGTTCTTCCCAACCATTTTCAGCATATATGTTGTGTTACTTACCAAAACCTGCCTTCAAAATGAATTCCCACTCTAGAGTAGTAGTATATATATTTGCACTAGTCCTGTCTATTCAGTATTCAAGTTCAGTACTTTATATAATGGATTATATTACATTAAACTAGATAGATCTATCATCCTCTTAAATGTGGTGGGAAAAGGAGAGGCACAGCATGCCAAGTAATTTAAAATGTAATCTTTAAGAATCATTAGATAATGATCTGCAGGCCAGCTAAGTTATTTTCCTAAGGAAATTTTTGTCTTGAAATCTTTTATACTTTTGGTTGTTCTATGCCAGTATGGTTGCTTCACTAATGTTCAGAAAGTAAACATTATATGCTTACAACATATTGGTATGGTCATAGGCACTTGAGTGCAATAAAATACATCCCTACCTATAACACTCTCAGTAGAAGCGTCACTATAAGAACTACTCTATGCCTGTTTATATTAATAATTACAGTCACAGGAGGTCTGGACGATGATGTCAACAGAAAAGCTATTTTGAGCTCATTTTTTCCTTTGCTTCTCAAGAGGGGCAGAGATACTCATTTCACTTCCCCAGTCAAATTCGTTTCTCACTTTCAGCGATGCTGCAAACAGAATTGACTTTTTTCTTTCACCTTTGCACCAGCATTTTCCTAGTGGGACGTTGTGACTCTGAGAGTCCACAGGATTTTGCAGAGCAGTACTGTGGAAATGCCCTGACTTCTGACTTCCTCACCTCCCCTCTGGGCACTCATTCCCTCTGAAGGGCTTGGGTGGTGGGAAGAACAGGGCAGAAGATTGTGCCAGCAGCAGTCGCTCCCTCACTGGAGAGGGGTTGCCCCTGTCCCTTAGCAGATATTGCTGTCTATGCCTTCCTCTCACGGGGCAGGAAACTGCACTCATGTGGACAGCAGGGCACTGAGAGCAGCCAGCATTGAAATGTTTATAAGTGAACAGAAAACAATGAGTTGGAAAGGGTGGAGCAGAGGACTTTGTTCTTCATTATAAACCCTGCACTAATTGATGGGTTAACTAAATATTATTAGTATAATTTTTTTAAGTTTAAGTCCTCCCTTAAATGTTTGGGCTGCTGCCTCAACCCCTTGCTACCCTTTGCAGGCAAAGCTTCCTGAAGGAATTGTCTACACTTCCTATATCTCCTTCTTCATCTCTCCTTCAATCTTACTGAAAAAAAAAGGAAAAGAAGTTGCAATGTATAAATGATTTTTATCAATATGTGCATAGAATTTTAAATATTTGGCTAGTACTAAAAGGCTTTAATGAAAACTCACACTCCCCTGCCCAGTCCACAGTCCTGTTCCCCTATCCCACTCCCAGTGGAAACCACCTTCAACTTTTAGGCTGTTTTTACTGGTAACTATTTGCTGCTATTTCTTGATCTATTTTAATTTTTTAAAATTCACCTCCTGTTATAGAAGTTGAACTCTGTCAAGACACACACACACACAGAACTTCCCTTTCTTTCTTCATCCTCTCAATATCAATTTACTATAATGTTTGGCTAAGTCAGCAGTCACAGTCACTGACATTCCTATGAGCAGTAAATATTCACTGCTTGACCCAAGTTATTCCTTGTGAATATTGTGGTTTATCCTAGAGTTTAAACTGTCTTTGCTTAGCTTTCCATGTAGCTAACAATTTTTTTTCTAAATGTTCTGATAGAGCTGCTGAAACTCTACTAATAATTTTTGCCAGAAATGTGAACACATCAGTTCCTTTTTCACCTGGCAACCTCCCTCCTAAAGACCTCTGTCTTCTACCCCAGGTAGGATAAGCTGGTTGCCCTCTAGAAAGACCAGTGCATGAAACCCCGCTCTTTCTCTGTTGTATCCCCTTCTCTTAATCAAGGTAAGGTAACTGCCATTATAAATAGATCTCAAAATGTATAAAAACACGCTACTGAAGTCTATTTCGTACTCACTGCTATGGACCACATTGTGTTTCCCTCTCCTGTGCCATACGCAGTGAAGCTCTAACTCCCGTGTTTATAGATAGGCATTTTAGGAGGCAATTAAGGTTAAATGAGGTCCTAAGGGCCAGGTCCTAATCCCATAGGATTGGTGGCCTTATAAGGAGGATATCGCAGCACCTTGATGTTGGAATTCCTAGCTCCAAAACCGTGAGAAATTAATGTTCATTGTTTATGCCCCCCAGCCTGTGATATTGTGATATAGCAATCCAAACTAAGACACATACATAACTGTATAGTGGGTAGGGTGAACTAGTTGTCAGGAAGCCCTCTTCCATGCAGCCACTCAGAGACCAGGTGGACAAGGGCACTCTGCCATCTTTAAGACACCCCATTAGGTTTGCCTGGGAGCCATTCCCATTCCAGCCTGCCAAAGGTGGAAATGAGCATGGAGGAACACGTGTGGGAAGTTTTCATAGGCCAGACCTGGAAATGGTGCCATTCATAAACACTACTGTTAAAGTGGCTATGTGTCAGCCACGTGGGCACACTTAATAGCAAGAGGAGCTAGGGAATACAGTAGTGCGTCCCAGGAAGAAAGGAGCATGGGTCAGGATAAGTGGTTGACTGACTGCTGCACCTCTGTATACTGGATCTCATTTTCCTTTTGTATTGCTAGAATTTATACACCAATAATTTTCTTTAATTCAAATGCACATGGAGGGGGAAGTCTTCAGTCTTTACATGTCAAAAAACAATTTTACCTCATATTGACTAAGTTGACTGTGCATATCAAAGTCACAGCTCCACCCTCATCTAGCATTTTGTGTGTTACTCAGCAGTCCATGCCATTCTGCATGCTCATCCTTTTCACTTGCTTTATTTTTTCTCTTAATAATCTTTTGGTGTCTCATCTTTGTTGCTGGTTCTGAAATGCCACGTTTTATTGATTGTATTAGGTATTAAGTGTCTCTTTCAATGTAGAAACCCATGAAGTTCAGTTTTAGACATATTATTTCACTGATAATTTGTTCCCTCTTTCCTTTCTCAAATTCTGATTAGTCAGAAGTTGGACTTACTGAATTGTTCTAATTTCCTTGCCTGCTGCTTTGGAAAAGTCTATTGGAAAAACAGCTTTGAAACAGTCTATTGGGTGTTCAGTTTTTCCCCACATAATCTATGTGAGGATGTTTCATATAGCCAAGGGATACACCTGTCAACTGATGGCTATTTCTTTTAGTGATTTATTGGGAAGCAGAGGTCACTGTATCACGTCATACTTGCTTCCCATTCTTCTTTGCTTCCTTTTTCCCTTATTTTCTACCCTGGGATTTCACTTCCCAATAAAGGAATCATGCTTTGCCTTACTCTATATTCTGAAAGAATGTCAGAATATAGAGTAATGTCAAGGTTGAGGGGTGTTTGTCAGCTACAAATATTAGGGTGCTTGTTATGGACGGAATATTTGTTGAAGGTCTAAGCCTCAATGTGATGGTATTTGGAGGTGGAGACTTTGGGAAGAAATTAGGTTTAGATGAGGACATGAAGGTGGGCCTCCATGATGGAATTAGTATCCTTATATAATAATAGTTATATACAATTATAAGGATATAAAGATATCCTTATTCTTATAAGAAAAGGAAGAAAGACCAGAGTTCTCTCTCTCTCTCTCTCTCTCTCTCTCTCTCTCTCTCTCTCCCTGTGTGTGTGTGTGTGTGTGCAACATATGAGGACAGACAAAGACAGTGCCTATCTACAATCTAGGAAGAGGGCCTCACTAGGAATGGAATCTTTATGGTCCTTGATCTTGGAATTCCCAGCCTCCAGAATTATGAGAAATGAATATGTGTTGTTTGAGCCACCCAGACTATATGGTTTTTTGTTATGAAAGCCCAAACTGACCATGACAGTACCTTTTCCCTGGATGATTCTGAAAATATCAGTACATGTCAGTCTTTTCTCAGGGGTAATTTAGATTCTCTGGAGAAGAATCCTTCAATCTGCTAATCCAGTCTGTTGCCAAATTCTGGGAGTAGGGCAGGAGAAGGGAGTCCAGAAACTACAATTCAGTGTGACAATTTTCTCCACATTAGGACTCCATGCCTTGTCCTTTTGCTGGTCCTACTGTCTCAAAGTCAAGAGTCTCTAATCAAATTTCTCCAGAGAATAAGACTCCTTAGGCAGGTTGGAAGCACATGGGGATAGGGTCCTCTGGCTAGACCATGAAAGGAAGGGGATTGGTGAGCTCAAGCATTCTATAAAACTTTCAACAAGCATTCCTGTTTTCATCCAGGCTTCTTACCTCTGCCTTCTGTAGTACCTGGAGTACCTGGAGAATCCAAGTGCAGAATATCTAAAGGTTCCTACACAGCAAACTGCCTCGTTCCCCATTAAATTTCTCATTCCTGTTACCGCTTCCAAGTATACAGGTGTCAAATCCATTTCTACTTCTCCATATACTTTCCATATTCCAAAAATGTATTGCCGTTGTTGCCTGCTCTTCTTTTCTTTCTCATATGCTTTGACATTGTGTGTTATTATCTCTTGTTATTCCTCTTTTCTTATTTAGTGGGGATATATGGCAGTGCAATCCTCCAACTTATCCTTGAGCCATTTCCACTGCCCAGAAACTTCTTTTACTGAGGTCAGCAAAGATCTCCGTGTTGCCAGTATAGTGGGGGCTTTTCTAGCTTTATCTTCCCCAGCTCCACAGCCAGAGATGATATTGTTGACCATTCTCCATTCAACACCTCTCCAGGCATCTCCTGGTTTTTCTCATACATTACTGGTTCTAATTATCTACCTTTTTTCTTGGATTCTTCACCTCCACCTGACTTTGACATATTGAAATTCCCCAGGTCTTAATGTTAGGACCTCTCTTTTCTAGCTGTGTTTTTCCTCTGGATAATTTCATCCTCTCTCATGACTTTAACTACTATCTACTTCCAGATTGATATTTCTAGATCTCACCTCTCCTCTGAGCTCCAGATTCTTCTACCCAACCCCCTATTTAACATCTGCTTTTAGACATCAAATAATTATTTTTACTAATCCAGCCAACATTTATTGGGTACCTACTGTGTGTCAGGGAATATTCTAGGTTCTTGGGACAGATTAGTACCAAATCCCTCTCTCTCATGATGCTTTCTGAGGAGACAAGACAAAGATTAATAATAGACTTTATAGAAGTGTTATAGTATAACAAAAGCTGATGAAATAGAAGTGATGCAAAAAAGAAAGGGTAGAGTGCTGGGGATGAAAGAGCAGTTGGGATCTTAAATACGATTTTCTGTGTAGATCTCATTGAGATACTGAAATGTGACAAAAGACTTGAAGGAAATGAGATCAGGAAGGTATCTAAGATATCTGTAGAAAAATTATTCCAGGCAAAAGGAAGATACTACAAAGGTCCGAGATAGGAATGTGCCTGGCATGTTCAAGGAACAGCAAGGAGACCAGTGGAACAGAATGAGCAAGGAAAGTGTAGGCAACGAGGTAACGAGGAGTGGGTTGCAGGTAGGGAGAAAATATAAGGATTATATACCATTGAAATGACTTCAGCTTTAACTCCAGAATTAGACATGGACTCACTGGATAGTTCTGAAAAATTTTTTTAAATGTTCCTCTTACTGCTGTGCAGTGAATAGATACCACAATGGAGTATGGGTAAAACAAGTAGGAGACTGGGTCTGTCTAGTGCAGAAATTTCAAACTTAACATGTATAAAACTGAATTTTTAACCATTCTCCCCTAAATCTAGTCTTCCCTATCTCTGCCCAGAAGCTGAGGCCAGACACCTACAAGTCAGGCTCAGTTCCTCCTTTTCTATCACCTCCTTCTCTCTAAACCCATCAGTAAATCCTAACCTCATCCTGTGAACTCCTCGCCATCTCTGCAGCCATCCTATTTGTTCAACAACCATTGTCTCTTACCTGTTCTGTCACAACTGCCTCCTCATTTATCTCCTGCTTTCACTCTTACCACAATCCATTTTTTTCCATACAGTAATCTTTTGAAAATATAAATCAAATCACATCATTCCTTGCTTAAACATCATCAAAAGGAAATGGAGAGAAACTGCTTACTAAGTAAGAGTTGTATTTGGAGTGATGGCATGTTTGTGAATTAAATAAAAGTGGTGGTTGCACACACCGCAAATGTACTAAAAGCCACTAAATTGTTCACCTTTAAATGGTTAATTTTATGTTATATGAATTTCACCTAAATCAATTTTTAAAAACGCTTTGATGGCTAATCATTGCGTTTCTTACTATATAATTAGGTGTAGATTTGGTTGCAAGTTTTAGAAAACCCAAAATAACAGGGACTTAAACAACGTAGAAATTTATTTCTCTTTCACATTAAAAAAAAAAAAAAAAAAAAAAAAAAACCCTGAGAATAGCCCTTATCAATAGTCAGATAGGATGCACGTGGAGTGCAATGAGTTAAATATGTTTGACTGAGGGGCTGAGAACACCAACCAGTGCTATTCTCCATGATGTAACCCCAGATATAAGTTACAAGATAGTGCAGTGTCAAACAGACAAACAAACAAAAAGACAGCATCCAAGAGAAATAAGGCTCTGGAATCAAATTTGTGACAAATACTGGGGTCTCCTTCACTGGGGCTACCACAGCAGCAGAGACACATCATCTGATGATTGGGGGTGTCTATCACTCTCTTAGCCAACCCCTGGGCTTCATTCCTCCCAATCATCTCCTAAAAAAAGAAAAATAATTTTATATTTATTATTCAGATGTATTATATTTTATAAAAAAGAAAAATGCTGAGATCGTCTTTCAAAACCATTATTTAGGGGTAGAAACTGCCAAAACAATACAGAAATCAGAAGAAACAGAGCAATAAAATTTTCCAGTTTGGGAAGGGAGAAAAACACAATGATAAAAGCATTCCTTGGCTTTTTTCTCTGCCACCCAAGTTCTATTTGTACTTGACAAGGCCAAACTAAACTTTTTTGCCTTGTTAGGAACTGCAAGGATTTTTCCAATTCTTTTTTTCCCAGACCACAACAGACCTCTTTCAGTATAGCTGGTTGATTTCAACATTTCACCTTAATCCCATTGGATTTCTCTCCCCCGTTTTCTCAAGAGAATGTCATTGGAGTACATATTTCAGTGCCAAAAGAATGAGGGAAATGTTTTAGTTGAGTTTTTTTTTTTTTTTTTTTTTTTTTTTTTTTTTTTTGAGACAGAGTTTTACTCTTGTTGCCCAGGATGGAGTGCAATGGTGTGATCTCGGCTCACTGCAACCTCCGCCTCCCAGGTTCAAGCAATTCTCCTGCCTCAGCCTCCCGAGGAGCCAGGATTACAGGCATACACCACTGCATCTGGCTAGGTTTTTGTATTTTTAGTAGAGATGGGATTTCACCATGTTGGCCAGACTGGTCTCAAACTTCTGACCTCATGTGATACACCTGCCTTGGCCTCCCAAAATGTTAGGATTATAGGCGTGAGCCACTGCGCCTGGGCGAATACTTTTATATCACTGATTCCTACTCAGTGAAGCTTGGATGTCCAGGATAAAAACAGATTCCTTCCTTCAGATATGTTTTCATTTGGCCAGAACTCTGCATCCATCTTTCTGTTGTTGCAGTGGCAGACATCATGGGAGACAATCTCAAAGAGTTTCAAGGACTAAGGAATTGCCTTATTAAATGGTGGTATCCCAAATTTTTTTGCTTTGTTGACTATTTCATTTACCTCACTAATATTTCTGCAATTCTAAGCATTTCTGTTCATGCAAAGTAAGAACGGTGTCTCAGTTAAGAGCATGGTCTCTGAAGCCAGCTGCTTAGCTCAAGCCTGGCTAAGAAAGCTATATAATCATGGGTGCTCCCTCAGTTTCCTCATCCTATTGAGATGTAGAATTGAGATAAGCCAAGCACATTCTAAGTGCAATGTAAGTGCTAGCAACATTCAAGAGTTAGGTATACATTTGTTGCTATGGATCATATGAGGCAAGACTAACACCATCCTGCCCTTATGCAGTTTATTAAGGTTTAGGCAAATTGCTTAACATAGCCTCGATTTAATTATTTGTAATAAAGTGTCCTCTCACAAGATTGTTGTGAAAATCATGAGATATGCCAAGAAACATGCTTAACATGTGGTATGGTGAATATTAAACACTCAATGAGAACTAATATTGTCCGGCAAGAAAAGCAGATAATTAAACAGCCTGAGAAATGTAATAATGTATGATAGAAAAAGTTCAGGGTGCTAAAGGAGAACCTACCAGGATATCTAAATTGAGTCCTGATAAGTAAGAAGGAGTTTGCCAGATAAAGAAGAAGGGAAAGAGAGTTTCCAGAAAAGGAGGCCAGACAGCCTCACCATTTTAGATGAACTAAAAGAAGTTTAACACAGAATGGGAGCTGGGAATAGCAAAAGAAAAAAACGAAGTGATAGACAGAAATCAAGTCATAATAGACATTTTAAGTTACACTCACAGTTGTACTTGATCTTGAGAAATAGGAGAAAAAGGAAGCTATGCAATGGGCTTAAGCAGGAAAGTGATAAAACCAGAAGGCACAGAAAGCATCTTAGAGTCTGGTGGCCATAGAGAGTGGAATGGAATGGAGGGGAGCAAAACTGGAGGCTAGAGACGCCTTCAGAAGCTGCTGCTGATCCTAAATGAGAGATGGAAGGGGGCACTTGGGCAGGGTAGTGACAAAGGGTGGAGACCTAGTATCCTTCCTCAGTCACACTGCTTTGCTGAGCACTTCACATCTTTATTTGAAATGTCCTCTTTTTTTCTTACACGTACAGAGTTCACTGTGACTGTTTCTTTGGTTCAGCTATTCTCTGTAGTGAGGAGTATCACTTGTCCTCCTGAAACTTCCAAAATGTGATACCACTGCTGCAGGTGCTGGAGGAGCATTCACATGTTTGCTGGCTTCGGTGCTTATTATCTCCCACAAAGAGATTATCTCCCACAATTTTATCTCCCTCAATTCTTTTTTTTTTTTTTGAGATGGAGTCACCCTGTCGCCTAGGCTGGAGTGTAGTGGCACGATCTCGCTCGGCTCACTGCAGCCTCCGCCTCCTGGGTTCAAGTGATTCTCCTGCCTCAGCTTCCCAAGTAGCTGGGACTACAGGCGCATGCTGCCACACCCGGCTAATTTTTGTATTTTTAGTAGAGATGAGGTTTCACCATGTTGGCCAGGATGGTCTTGATCTCCTGACCTCATGTTCCGCCCACCTCGGCCTCCCAAAGTGCTGGGATTACAGGTGTGAGCCACCATGTCCTGCCTATCTCCCACAATTCTTAATCAGATGTTGTTTAAGTGTTGTACCATGGGTTTTACATGCTGTTGTCTGGAGCTGCCCCCAGATATGCCATGTGACCAGGAGTGCCGCAGAGATGATTAGGACCCCAGTTTTCTATCCAGAAGGTTAATGTTTACCTTACCTGAAGAAGTACAAGAACTTCTTCAGAAAATCAAATAATGAGTTACAAATTTCTTCCCCACCTGACTATACACTATCAAACAATTTTTTTTAATTCCTTGGAAATGACTTGGCTGGTGGAGAACAGGAAGAGTGTAAATTAGCTCTTTTATGGGAGCCCCACCCCCTCAAATCACCGACTTCTTCATCAGAGTACAATGTGACTTGGCATAATCCGTATAGAGGTTACAAGTTGTGATAAGATTAATGAGCAATAACTAGCTTATTTAAATAAAGAAGAAATGCCATGTTAAAGGTCATTGACCTTGACTGTTTTTCTCATAAAGCATTATGGGATTTGCAGAGGAGAGGATTTATGATTTGTTTTGTTTTTATTTTTGTCCAATAGATACCCTGGGAAGAATGACCTCAAGCAAAATTGTAAGTAAAGGAGGTGAACTTAGCATTTCCTACTTTACTGTTCGCTTTACTCTTTGCTTTCCCAGCCTTCAACTAAGACAGGCCCAGTCCCAGGGAAGCAGAAATGATCACGGACTCAGATGGCAAGAAGAACCTGCTGAAAAACATGGATTTGGGGTCACGAAGATAACAGAAGGAAGTGCAAGTCAGAGCCAATTCAGTTGAGATCAATGTCCAATCTGAGTGCCATAAACAGCAGGTCTTCCTCCCCTTCTCCTCCCTTCTGACCCTCCCCTGTGCAACTTAACAGGTAACTTCACAAACTTCAGATTTGTACTGCCACTACAACAGCAAGCTTTGCTCCATGTCACTAGTGCAAAAAAGACCCTTGGTTACTACTAGATTAAATCATATCATTATTTGGAACTGTGCCCAGTCCAAAACAATAAACTTGTAAATCTCCCTCCTTTTTTCTCTCTCTCTGACAACAATGTCCTCAAATCTACACTTCAAGTTCACATGGAGACTTAATCTTTACCCCTTTCCCAAACTCCCAGTTTCCTCATCCCCTTCATGGACTTTGTAGTCTAACCTGAATTCTCTCCCCTCACTGAATTCAATGTATTAGGTTTCTACTTTATACCAGACATTGTTCTAGACCAATTGTTCTCAACTGGTTGTACACTGGAATCATTCGTAGAGCTTAAAAAACAAACCAACACTGTGAGTAGTCCCCAGCTAGAGATTCTAATATAATTGGTTCATGGTGCAGCTTAGGTATAAGAATTGTTAAAGCTCTCCAGGTGATTCTAATCCACTGGTAAGGTTAAGGAAAGCAGGTACTGATCCAGGTGCTGAAGATATAACAATAAAAAGACAACTAAGGCAGAGCCCATATTCTAACAAGCTCAAATTCTATTCCTCTTCATTCCTCTTCTTCTTATCAGTTGCCTCAATTCTCTCTCTCATTTTTTTTTTTTTTTTGATACAGAGTCTTGCTCTGTCACCCAGGCTGCAGTGCAGTGGCATGATCTTGGCCCACTGCAACCTCCACCTCCCAGGTTCAAGCAATTCTCCTGCCTCAGCCTCCCTAGTAGCTGGGACTACAGGCATGCGCCTGTAGTATTTTTAGTAGAGACGGGATTTCACCATATTGTTCAGGCTGGTTGCGAACTCTTGACCTCAAATGATCCTCTGCCTCGGCCTTCCTGGATTACAGGCGTGAGCCACCATGCCCAGCCAGCTGCCTCAATTATCTTTCCAGCTTGTTCTCTTACTATAGTTGCTCCTTCAGGTTTTGGTCTTAAATGGAACCATCAAACCACTGACTGAACTCGAGCACCCAGGTGTCCTGGCACAGCTGTGTTAAACATGTGACTCTGCTGGTTAGCTCCATTACAAATGTATGAGCTCCATTCTCAGCTTGGCTTTCAACACTGGAAAATTTTTACTTATATTTTGCCAATTCCCTTTCTCATTTCTGTCAGTAGATATTTCAAATCTTCATCTCTCTCTTAAGCCCCCATCAAGAGCCTGCCTCTCTACTCTTAGCTGATAATTCAACCTCTTATTTAACAAAGAAAATCACAGACATGGTAGTAAATTCCTTCAGTGATCTTCCTCTCAACATTAACACTATACCTTTTTTTCTCACTTGTATTTTTCATTTTTCTCTCTTCTCCACTCTCTACAAATGTGCTCAAGCATCTGCCTGCTGAATCTGCTTTGAATCACTCCATTTCCTCTCTCTCCACTCACTGACCTATATCTTGAAAGAAATCCCTATACTTGTTGCCACAACCTCCTTTTTTCCACTTATTCCTTCATATTGGCAACTTGATTTCCAATGTTATCATTCTATAGGACTTCTTCGCAATTCTTCCATGTCATGACACCCAAAGAAAATTATTATGTTTATTCAGCATCTAAGGACAACAAACAAAGTCACTTTAGCTGCTCCTGGTCATGTCAGAAACTGAAGGGGCTTATCTTCAGCTCACCTGTAATCATTCATGACTTACCGTCCTGCCTTGGCATATGAGGTGGGAAGGTGTGCTCCACTAAGCTGCTCTGGCGAGGGACACTAGTGGCCCCCATTGACAAGTGGAACATCTGCTTCTCTGTCCTCATCTGCTGTATAGCAGAGTTTACTGATTGTGAAAACTCTTTAGTTAAAATGGTCACAGGTTGGTCAAGATAATGTGGAACTGGAAGCCAGAAAGTAGGTGAGAATAAGAGAAGGCTACTTTCCTTTCACTGTCTCCTAAATTAAATCATTTGAGAAAACTCTGCCATCAACAGGCAATGCCTTGGAATCCATGCTCAGATTAGGTGGCCAGGGATAGTCATTACTACAGGCAAAGGGCCTCAGAGTCTTAATTTGGCTAAACAATAGGTAAATGGTGACACTCAAGAATTACTTGTAGGTTGGGCGTGGTGGCTCATACCTGTAATCCCAGCACTTTGGGAGGCCAAGGCGCATGGATCATTTGGGGTCAGGAGTTAGAAACCAGCCTGGCCAACATGGTGAAACCCTGTTTCTACTGAAAAATACAAAAATTAGCTGGGTATGGTGGTGGGTGCCTGTAATCCCAGCTACTCGGGAGGCTGAGGCAGGAGAACCACTTGAACCTGGGAGGCAGAGGTTGCAGCGAGCCAAGATTGCGCCACTGCACTCCAGCCTGGGTGACAGAGCAAGACTCCATCTCAAAAAAAAAAAAAAAAAAAAAAAAATTACTTGTATATCACTGTAATCCTATAATGGTCTCACAAATTAATTGTACGTAATTAAGATCCTGAGCATAGATTACCTGCATGTTTCTAAGGAGAGGCCATTCAAGGAGTTTTTGCATTAGAAACCTTAACATGATGTGTGTGTGTGTGTGTGTGTGTGTGTGTGTATGTGTGCGCACGTTTTGAGATGGAGTCTTGCTCTGTCACCCAGGCTGGAGTGCAGTGGTGTGATCTCAGCTCACTGCAACCTCCACCTCCTGGGTTCAAGTGATTCTTCTGCCTCAGTCTCCTGAGTAGCTGGGACTACAGGTGCGCACCACCATGACTGGCTAATTTTTGTATTTTTAGTAGAGACAGGATATCATCATATTGGCCAGGCTGGTCTCAAACAACTGACCTCGTGATCTGCCTGCCTCGGCCTCCCAAAGTGCTGGCATTACAGGCGTGAGCCACCGTGCCCGGCCATGTGTGTATGTTTTAACTTGGGATTGTCCAGGGAAAACCTGTTCACCCTACCTTTACATAGATTTCTTTTCTCCTTATTGGCCCTTACTGTAGAGGTTAAGGTTTGGCCTGAGAAAAGAGCATTTTTCCAATAAAATAAGAGAGGATAGAATGTTAACAGCTTGGCATACAACTGTATATCTAAACT
The DNA here is from genome assembly GCF_007565055.1 of Rhinopithecus roxellana. Lineage (NCBI taxonomy): Eukaryota > Metazoa > Chordata > Mammalia > Primates > Cercopithecidae > Rhinopithecus > Rhinopithecus roxellana. The sequence continues at coordinate 20,090,156 of NC_044550.1, forward strand.
GTATAGCAGTTGGTATAGTGGGAGGTGGCCTGATCAGTAATTGGCTAAGTGAAATTCTGAGAGTATGGTCTCTTCCATTTGTCCTATTATTCCTATCCCACACTGGGCTGGGCATGCTGGAATTTACTGCTTTAGGGAGTTGTGCTGGCTACTCATCATTTGCTCCTCCAGATCCATTCTCCACCCTTCTCAGCCCTGTTCTCTACCCCTGGACGCTGACTGCATTGCCTGGGTGTCCTCACCCTTCAACTTCTGATCGGGGGTCAATCAGCAGGAGATACCAGGGAGAAATCTGAGAGTAGGAGGAGAGATCAGGATACTTGCATCTCTCATTCTCTCCCTCTTTTGCTGCAGTTCTGAGCAGCTACAGTCCTCCACCTAAGGCCACAGCTCTCACCCAGCAGCTCCCCTCAGACAACCCCTGTTCCATAATTCCATCTCTTATTGGCTCTGGAAACATTTTTCCTTCCCTTACAGCCTACAGGTGGTAATGACTTCCCAGTAGACACTGGGTTCTTCATCATTTTTTATGGTATCTTTGTGCTGACCTCTCTGCTACACCCTTTATAAATAGTCCCTTCATTAAGCTCCTTTTTGTTAAACTCTTTGAGTATGCATCTTTTCCTTGCCAAGATCTTAACAATATGAGTACATGTATAGCTATATTCCTATGGTTCTGCATTTCAGTGAATATAATTACTATTATTATTCTAGGTTTTTCTCTTAACTTTTTCTATTTATGCAGTTATTTACAACTTATATTACTTAGCATGTAGGAGGGGCGCCCAGAAGTTAGTGTGTTGGCACTGTCAGAAACAGGTGAAACCAGTTCTAAGTGGATTGGCATGTCATCCATGAGTTGAGTTGAAAATGTATGAAAATAAATATGAAACAAGTACACTAAGTTTTAATTTACTTCCAGGTGAAATATGATTATGTTATGATAAATATAATTCTAAGTGTTTATCTTATTTTTCCCAACCGTATTGAGAGCTCTGTTGCTTAGGCTGGAGGGTTTGGTGCAATCCAGGCTTACTGCAGCCTTGAACTCCTGAGCTCAAGTGAACCTCCCACCTCCTGAGTAGCTGGGACTACAGGTGCCTGCCACCATGCCTGACTAACTGTTTAATTTTTTTTAGAGACAGGGTCTCACTATGTCACCCAGGCTGGTCCAGAACTCCTGGCCTCAAGAGATCCTCCTGCCTTGGCCTCCCAAAGTGCTGGTATTATAGGTTTGAGCCACCATACCCAGCCTGAGAACACTTTGAAACCAGGAATATATGCTACTCTTTTGTCTCTTTTATAAAACTCAGGCTAACCATGGTGGCTCATGCCTGTAATCCTAGTGCTTTGGGAGGTGTGGCCGAGGTGAGCAGATTGCTTGAGTCCAGGAGTTTGAGACCAGTCTGGGCAACATGGAGAAACTTCGTCTCTACAAAAAAATACAAAAATTAGCTGGGTGTGGTGCCAGGCACCTATAGTCTTCGCTACGCAGGAGGCTGAGGTGGAAGGGTCACCTGAGCCCAGGAGATCGAGGCTGTGGTGAGCTGTGATTGTACCACTGCACTTCAGCCTGGGTGACAGTGAGACCCTGTCTCAAAAACTAAAAAATAAAAAAAAATTAAAAATAAAAATAATAAAACTCAGCATACAATAAGTACTTGATAAATGGTTATGGGTTAAATGGGTGAAAAGGACACTTAATTAAATGTATTTATTGAATAGCAACAAGTTGCTAATAGTGAAACTGGAATACAAGTCACAAAAATAAGGTAAATTCCTCTTTCAAATTTAATCAGAAGAAAAGTAAATGTAATATATTAAACCAGATGAGAGGAAGAGAGGGTTAAAAGAAAGACAAGATTAATTTATGTGAACCTGCTAGAACAGGGCAAGGGCAGGAGAGAATGAAGACTATCAGGTTGGGTGTGTCTATGGGGCTGGGTATTATGTCAGGAAATTCAGTAGAAAACATTGGATTTTGAGAGCCCAAAAAGAAATAAGAATTAAAAAAAAAAAAAAAAGGTAGGCAATTACTTTCTTTTGAATCTTTAAGCATTCGATATTAATTACTGAATTTCTAGGACTAAAAAGTCCTAGAAATTTAATTTAAGGGGATGTTGTAAAGATATAACAAATGAGTTATGCATAAATCCATATGCAAGTGCTCTGGATTCTTTTCAGTAACACCATTAGTACAAATGCAAGGTGTTATTTCACATTGAATTTACAGATTGTATGTATGATATATACTTTAATGGTTACTATCTGAAAACACCCAAGCTTAGGAGAGTTGAAGAGGCTGAGGAGAAGTCAAGAGTTCAGTTTATTATTACTCCTCTTTCAGTCTCTTTATCATACCATATTAACTACTAGGATGTTGTAAAGATTATTGACATCTTATTTATTCATGTTTGAGATCATTGACTGGATACTTTCATATGGAAAATATAGCACTGTATAATTATTACCTTCCCTTCCTGTATAATTATTACCTTCATTATAGAAAAGGTTTGGATAATCAAGCAGACTTTGTACATTTCTCGTTAGACAGTTCAGCTTGAGATAACTGCTGAAAAGTCAGGTCTGCGTAAAGTTAGCATGTCCTCCAGCAATATCACTCTTTTTTACATTTTTAATTAGAAAAAAAATCTGTTTTAATTTGCAATTCAAGTACTTTTAAGAAGGGCAAGTTGGAGTAAGGTGATTTAATCATATGTAGTGCCCCAATAAACTGTGGAGAGGAGGATGTATGTGTACTTCTCACTGGAATAGAGCCAGGGGAAACCACGGAGAGGCAGTTGATGGAGACATGTATGGTCTAGAGGGCTAGCAGGCTGTCCAGATGTATCCTACAGGGAGTCACTTTCCTGGTGTGGGCACCAGTTTGTTAAGAGTTTGGCCTTTAGTTTGGTAGACTTGTCATTCAATTTTGCTAAAACACTGAGGTGGCTGGCCTTCTAGTGACTGACTTACAAGAATTATAGTCACAGAACACTCTCGAAACTGGAATATAACTATTAAGCTTGTAAGTGAATTCCCTTCCTCTAGACTATTCTAGGCTGGTGACTGAAGGAGATTGGGAATGGGATGGTGAGCCCTCGTCTTTTTCTTTTTTTTTCTTCTTTTCTTTTTTTGAGACAGTCTTGCTCTGTTGCCCAGGATGGAGTGCAGTGGTGTGATCTTGGCTCACTGCAACCTCCGCCTCCTGGGTTCAAGTGATTCTCCTGCCTCAGCCTCCCCAGTAGCTGGGATTACAGGTGCCCACCACCATGCCTGGCTATTTTTTTTTTTTTTAGTAGAGATGGGGTTTCACCATGTTGTCCAGGCTGGTCTTAAACTCCTGATCTCAGGTGATCCACCCTCCTCGGCCTCCCAAAGTGCTGGGATTACAGGCGTGAGCCACCACACCCGGCCTTAGGCCTCTTCTTTCTATTGAGGCCACTGAGAAGAGGCCTCAGTCTCCCTGGAGAAGCTTTTCAAACTACTTAAGTCACCTCTGTCTTCCCTTCCCTTCTCCCTCTTATCCAACCCCAGACAGTCTTATAATTTTGATAGCCCCTTCCAAAAAGATGGCATCATCCCTGATGAATATTATAGCTAATATTTCTTTAGATAGTATATAATATGCTTCAACTACATAGCAAAAAATTTGAGGATTATCACCTAAGCCTAAAAATTTCTAAATTTTTTTCAACATAAACATCATTTCAGGCACTTACTTGAAATAGTGTCTGGAATCCCTCCCCTGAGGGTTCATGAAATCATGGGTGAACCCCACATGGTGATGATCCTTAGGAAACTTGCAAGTTCAGGCAATGCTGTGCTAGACCAATCCCCCTGGGAATCAAATCATTGTCAACGTACAGAACTCCTTTTCTTTGCTGCTGCTGAATTTTCCAAGGCGTGTGTTCCCACTACTCTCTAGAAAACTCTCTGCCTATATCTGCCAGGTCCTACGTGGCCCCAACACTTACCCCTTGATGATGGAAGTGAAGGTCATACAGTAAAAACAAAGCAATGTTAACCAGTCAAGCACACCCACAGAATTCCACAGGTTAGACCAGCTTTACTTCTGGCTCAAGCATTAAGTTTCAACCAGACTCCCCCGAGTGATGGATATTTGTACTGTTTTCTCTAGCCCTATCAGTTTACTCCCTAACCACTCCTGCTCCATCCATAGCTGTATATTATCCCAGCAGGGCCCATGGCTTCCTCTCTTGATCAGCAGAGTGGTCCAAGCTCTACCCCTACTAGAATCTCTCTCACTCTTCCCCAAGAGCTGCTCAGTACTTTTTAACTGTTTTTCTCCTATTTCCGTAATATTCATCATAATTTGTCATTCATTATCACATATATCTAAGTGCAGGTTAATGGTCTTTGGGTCCTGCAGGAAGAAAAGGGGAAAGGTAGGGATCTTCATAGCAGTGCCAACCTAAAAGGAAGAAGTTGAGGCAAAATTAATATAAGTGGAGAATTTATTTGGGCCAAGCTTGAGGATTGCAACTCAGGAGCACAGATTCAAGTTGCCCTGAATATACACTCCAATTAGCAGCAGTTACAAGTGGATTTTTAAAGGCAGAAAAGGGGATTCATACAGAGTTGTTTGTCAGAAATTCTCATTGGCTTATTGTTACAGAAATAACAGTGATTAGTGATTGGCTAAACATTGTTAAGCTATAGGGTGTGAGTTACAGTGTCCAGTGTGGCATTATCAGGCTAATTTATAGCTACTTGTGGCAACAGCAAGAAGTTTCAAGACATGAATACATAGCTCAAAGCGGGGAGTGGTACATCACAGTGGTTTCACTTTAAGGTCTTTCTGCACCTGATAATTAAAAGAACTTGCATTCTCAGATAAAAGTTCTTTTCTCCCTGTGGAATCTAAAACAAAATCAAACTCGCTGGTTGTGGTGGCTCATGCCTGTAATCCAGCACTTTGCAAAGCCAAGGCAGGTGGATCACTTGAGGTCAGGAGTTTGAGACCAGCCTGGCCAACATGATGAAACCCCCATCTCTACTAATAATATAAAGTTAGCCGGGCGTGGTGGTGCTCCTGTAATCCCAGCTACTTGGGAGGCTGAAACACAAGAATCGTTTGAACCTGGGAGGCAGGGGTTGCAGTGAGCAGAGATTGTGCCACTGCACTCCAGCCTGGACAACAGGGTGAGACTCTGTCTCAAAAAATAAATAAATAAATAAATAAATAAATAAATAAATAAATAAATAAGTCAAACTCGTAGAAACAGAGTAGCATGGTGGTTGCTGGGGACTGGGGGAGGAGGAAGTGGGGAGATGTTGATCAAAGTGTACACACTTTTAGTTGTAAGATGAGCAAGTTCTGGGGACCTAATGTACAACATGAGTGGTGGCAAATGTGATCATCATTACACAATATATAATATATCAAATCACATTGTATACTTTGAATATCTTCACTTGTCAATCTAAATATTTTTTAAAAATTATAAATCTCACCACCTGACCTCTTATGTTTCCAAATTCTTCCATCTGTTACCCCTGGTCCATATGTTTTGCAATGTCTTTGGAAACTCTAGGCCACTGATCCTTTCACTTTTCCCTTATTCATTAACCTCCTCCTCTATTTGCTTGTCTCCCTGACCATCTTTTATTTCCTAGTCCATTGTTTCACTGATGCCATCCTAGACTTTTTCTTTTTTGGTCTATCAATTCCATCTACCAGCCCCATTCTCTGTGCTCATGCCCAGGTGGCTGAGTGCTACTAGAGAAAGCCACTTTTAGTTAATACCAAGATTATGCCTGATTATACAAGAGTATAGTAATCTATAGTGCTGACTTCGATTCAGCCTTTGGTGCCATCTGTCAATTTTACAAAGTTCTTGTTCTGACTTTCCAGAATGGTTACTTCAAATTGTTTCCATTGTTTTCAAAACTTTCCATGTGTTCTACTTCCTTATTCTCAGTTGATGATGTCACCTTGTGGTCAGCAGAATGGGCCCACAAAGTTGAGCACATCCTAATCTGTGGAACCTGTGAATGTATTATATTACATGGCAAAAGTGACTTTGAAGATGTAATTAGGATTGTAGACTTTAACACAGTGATAGTATACTGGATTATCCAGGTGGGCCCAATTTAATCACATGAGCCCTTAAAAGTGGAGAATGTTCACCAGCTCAGGCAGGAAGATGCGGCTGAAGGAGAAGGCAGAAACATTCCATGTGTGAGAGCATTCCACACACTGTCACTGATCTTGAACAGATGCCTCTAGGAGCTAAAAGTGGTCCCCAGTTGAGAGCCAGCAAGATGTTAGAAACCTTCGTCTTGCAAGTGGAAGCAACTAGATTCTGCTAACAAGTTGAATGAGTTTGGAAACTTACCAGAGTCTCCTAATGACAGCCCAGCTGGCCGACACCTTGATGTCAGCCTTGTGAAACTCAGAAATGAGAAACGCGCAGAGTAGTCTATAGAACTTCTGACTTGCAGAACTGTGAGATAATACATTGGTGTTGGTTTAGGCTGGTAAATTTGTAATTCATTTGGTATAGCAGCAATCGAAAACTGACCCATGTCTCCTAACAGAAAAACTGAAGCATCAAAAGGAACTTTTTCTTTTATTTTTTTGAGACAGGGTCTGGTTCTGTCACCCAGTCTGGAGTACAGTGGCACAGTCTTGACTCACTGCAACCTCCATCTCCCCGACTCCAGCCATCCTCCCACCTCAGCCTCCCAAGCATCTGGGACTATAGGCATTCGTTCCATCCCTGGCTCATTCTTGTGTTTTTTGCAGACATGGGCTTTTACCACGTTGCCTGGACTGGTCTTGAATTCCTGGCCTCAAGCGTCTGCCCACCTTGAGTCCCAAAGTGCTGGGATTACAGGTGTGAGCCACCACACCCCCACCTGAAAAGAACTTTTTCAACGTTGTACAAGCAGCCTATGAACACAGCTGCACCACTCCCATGTTTTTCTTTTCCCTTTCTCCCCCTTGTTGTTTTGGAGGAGTTGTTCCCTCTCATCTTTCAGGCTATTACTTCCATCTGTGTTCAGATGCTATTTCCTCCCAACTTCTCAGGAACCTCAACTCCTCACTAACCTCCCCATTACCTCTTTCCTTATCTTCTTTACAGATTCCTTCCCATCAATGGTCCATCAATCTTAGAACATTTTCATCAGTCTAGAGAAAACCCTGTACCCATTAGTAGTCACCCTTCATTTCCCACCAACCCAAATTATATTTTAACAAACTTATTCTGGGAATGCTTTAGCACCCCTTTTGTTTATTAATTTATGAGACAGGGTTTTGCACTGCTGCCCAGGCTGGAGTGCAATGGCACTATTACAGCTCACTGCAGCCTCGATCTCCTGGGCTCAAGTCATCTTCCCACCTCAGCCTCCTAAGTAGCTAAGACTACAGGTGTGTGTCACTATACCTGGCTATTTTTTTTTCAATTGTAGAAATGGGAAGGGCTAGGCTCAAGCAATCCTCCCACCTCAGCCTCTCAAGGAGTTGGGATTACAGGTGTGAGCCACTGTGCCAGGTGTGCACCCTTTACTGACCAGCTTTCCAGGTAAGCCAACTCACAGGTTCTCTGCTGAACCAGCTCTTCCTCACCCCACTCAATCAGGATTCCCCACGTCCAAAGCATAAGCAAACCCCCTCTGGTTAAGGTCAACAAAGACCTCAATGTCACCAAACCCAATGGACATTTTCTAGTCTATTTTAATTGTGATCTCAGGAACATTTGATATAAATGGCATCTCATCTTTCTCAAAAAGAGGCTTTCCTTGGCTTCCTTGTCACCACATTCTCCTGGTTTTCTTCTCTTTCTGGACATGTATTTGTAGCCTCATCTGCTATGTTTTCCTACTTTACCTAAACTATAATGTTGAGTTTTTCCCTTGGACCTCTTCTCACTCTCTAATCTTTCCAGACCATCTCAGGTGATTTTCCGTGGCTTCCCTTATTATTACATGCTGGCAATTCTCAAATTTGTACCTCCAGTTCATGCCTCTTTTCTGAGTTCCAGACCAGTATCATCAGCTGCTCACTTTTCATCTCCTTTTATACATCTCACAACTCAAACTCATCAAGTTTGAAACTCATAATTTGCCCCCCAAAAGCTGCTGCTGTCTCAGCACTCCCTCTCCTGGTAAAGGGCACCACCATCCACCAAAGAGCTCAAACCAAAAAAAAAATATAGAAGTCATCTTTGGCTTCATCCTCATATCCCAACTGATCTGCAAATCCTGCAATAAACATCCTCATGCAAAATTTAAAAAAGAAAAACCTTTCAATTCCTGAGACATATGTTTGTTTAGAAGGTAACATGGTGATTCTTTTTATTTTTCTTTTTATTTTTTATTTTCTTTTGAGACAGAGTCTTACTGTTGCCTAGGCTGGAGTGCAGTGAAAGGATCTTAGCTGACTGCAAACTCCCCCTCCCAGGTTCGAGCGATTCTCATGCCTCCGCCTCCTGAGTAGCTGGGATTACAGGCATGTGCTACCATGCCTGGCTAATTTTTTGTATTTTTAGTATAGACAGGGTTTCACTATGTTGACCAGGTTGGTCTTGAACTCCTGGCCTGACGTGATCTGCCTGCCTCGGCCTCCCAAAGTGCTGGGATTACAGCCATGAGCCACTGCGCCCAGACCACAGAGATTCTTAGATAAACAGCCATGGGCACAAAGTGGGAATTCAACACAAGTTTGTGGGTTGAGCAAATGACTTTAGATATGTTCAGATTCGAGATATTATAAGAGGAGATAAGTACTCTAGATATACATGTTTTCCTAAATCTGTATGTTTTATCAAATCAAAGAAATATCTGTAAAACTTGATTCACACTGCCTTGGAGAAAACAATTGACAGGAACACATCTATCATCCATTTCTCCCCCTTGAAACACTCAGTGCCATTATTTTCGAAAGGTGATGAATTGCAAATTTTGTCAGTTTTCATACACGGTAGAACAAAAGGTACAGTTAAAAAAAATCATCTTTCTGTGAAAAGGATGTTACTATTTTTTAAAACATAGAAATTGAGTAATTTGCTTTCTCATATGTTGATGATGAATAGATTGAAAAAAACTACATATCATCCATTATCAATTATATTATTTAATATATGTAGTTGAGGATATTTAAGTGGTATAATAAAATGACCTAATTATTTATTTCACAATATTTAAACTGAGGCACAATAGTAACCACTAATTCAAAACTACTCATTCAACAGCCTTCCACACAGAGGCTTATGAGGGAACTGCAGGGTTTATATCAGGCAACAGTGCAGACAGAACTGCAGGCTGTTTGGAGCTTTTTGACTTTATCCATGTACACAGGCCAAAAAGCCCACAATATCATTTGAGATCTGTAGAAAATTGTATTTAGACATATCCCATAATGTCCAAATATTTGGATCATGAAGTAGGGAGTAGGTGGGATATTCACCCAAACTTACTTATAGATGGCTATACATTTGAATCTAGTCATTCAGTGTTACCAATGGATAGGACACCCACGCTTCTGAATTAGCTCTGTGATTGTCTATAAAAACTGCTGATTTGAATTTTGACTGCATCCTAGCAAACCAATCCATTTGCTATTGCCTTCTGGGCAAAATGCCTGGGCTTTGTAAATTTGAAAATGAGCTCCTTATTGAAGAGAAAAAATAAACCCCAGGACTATAACTTTCGATTGGTGGTCTCCTCTGGATGCTAACCTTTAAAAGTAGATTTAAAAGAGTCCATTTTCCACAACAATGATGTTGAGCCCTTGGTTAATTTTAGGAGCATTTTTCATTTGGGGGAAACTTCTGCATTGTGACAACATCTTTTTTTGGTTTTATTTTTTTTAAAAAATTTTGGGGGAACTGGGTGCAGTGGCTTACACCTGTAATCCCAACACTTTGGGAGGCCGAGGCGGGTGGATCATGAGGTCAGGCATTGGAGACCAGCCTGACTAACATGGTGAAACCCCGTCTCTGCTAAAAATATGAAAATTGGCTGGGCGTGGTGGCGCTCACCTGTAATCCCAGCTACTCAGGAGGCTGAGCCAGGAGGTGGAGGTTGCAGTGGACTGAGATCACGCCACTGCACTCCAGCCTGGGTGACATGGCAAGACTCCATCTCAAAAAAAATTTTTTTTTAATTTAATTTTTGTAGGTGCATAATAGGTATATATATTTATGGGGTACACACAATATTTTTATATAGGCATATAATGTGTAATAATCACATCAGGGTAAATGGGGTATCTACCATCTCAAGTATTTATCCTTTCTTTATGTCACAAACCAATTACATTCTTAGTTATTTTAAAATGCACAATTACTGTTGCCTGTAGTTGCCATTTTGCTATCAAATACTAGGTCTTATTCACTCTATCTAACTATATATATATTTTTTTACCCATTAACCATCCCCCCTACGCTTCCCAGCCTCTGGTAACCATCATTCTACTCTCTATCTCCATGAGTTCAATTGTTTTAAATGTTAGCTCCCACGAATAAGTGACAACATGTGAAATTTGTCTTTCTGTGCCTGGCTTATTTCATTTAACATAATGACCTCCAGTTCCATCTATGTTGTTGCAAATGCCAGGATCTCATTCTTTGTTATGGCTGAATAGTACTCCATGGGTATATGTAACACTTTCTCTATCTATTCATCTGTTGATGGACACTTAGGTTGCTTCCAAATCTTGGCCATTGTGAATAGTGCTGCAATAAACATAAGAGTGCAGGTATCTCTGATATACTGATTTCCCTTTTTGGGTGTATATACCTAGCAGTGAGATTACTGGGTCATACGGTATCTCTATTTTTAGTTTTATGAGGAACTTCCATACTGTTCTCCATAGTGGTTATACTAATTTACATTCCTACAAACACGAGGTTCCCTTTTTTTCCCCACAACCTCGCCAGCATTTGTTATTGCCTGAACACCTTTTCATATACCTGTTTGCTATTTGTATGTCTTCTTTTGAGAAATGTCTATTCAGATCTTTTGCCCATTTATTACTCAGGCTATTAGTTGTTTTTTTTTTTTTTGGTTGTTGTTGTTGTTGTTTGTTTTTTCCTATAGAGTTGCTGGAGCTCCTCATATATTTTGGTTATTAATCCTTTGTCAGATAGATAGTTCCCATTCTGTGGGTTGTCTCTTCACTTTGTTGTTTCCTTTGCTGTGCAGCAGCTTTTTAGCTTAATATGATCCCATTTGTCCATTCTTTGGTTGCCTGTACGGTGACAACATCTTAAAGTTGTGAGTTTGGGGACTGCCTGCCTTGTATATTCTTTTCTGTTACTGTCATCTTTAAGAACCACAGACAAATGATTGTTGACCCACATGATACCTGCACTAGAAACCCAAAGATTCCCGTCATTATTTTTGTTGATTATATGGAAGCACCCATAAACCAGTGCAAATTCTAAACATAATTACCTTGTCCAGAAGCAGACATTAATGTAAAATATTTATGTCAATAAAGATTTAGCCAAATTCCCTCAGATTGGTCATTCCTAGTGAGAGTCCTTGAGACTGCCATCGTTTACTTTGAAAACTGCCCAGCAGGTGTATGAATAGCAACTCCAGGACAATGTAGAACCGTTACCATTTTAAATATAGCAATCCCCCTTTAAAAAAAACTACTGAGGCCTTCGAAGAAACCACGCACGGCTGCCTTGGGCCCCAAAAGCTGTGGAAAAGCGCAGTATTCAGTTAAGCAAATAACTACTTCCACTGTTTATTTTGGTTACGGTTCCTTAAGTGAGAAGTAAATCAATTAACAGAAAAATGACACGATGGTTAGGCATAAAAGGGACAATGCTGCCAGCCTCATTAGCTTGGAGCACCCTTCCAGCTCACACCATAGGGACTGATGACTAACCTTGCCAGGCAGCGCTGGAGGTTTGGAAACCCACCTCTTTGACCTAGGCCCGGTCAACACCGGTCAACCCTCTGAATCAACGCTGGCGCTCCCAAGCCCACTCACACGGAAGCAGTTTCCGAAACAGGCGGGGTGCGGGGGTGGGGGATCCCGTTCCAGCCCCACCCCTGAAAGTTGCTGGGAGTGGCACCCAAAGAACTTTCCCAGATTGATCTCTGTTGCCGCTCGGGGAGGTCAGTTCCAGGCCCTCAGCCTTTCGGCCGGGAGCCAAACTGCCCTGCCTGCCAAGCCCCTCCTTCTCTGCACCTTAAACAGCCGCGAGGGGAGAGTCGGCTGGGATTTTCTTCTTAAGAAGTCGCGCAGGTTTTTCGAGCTCCACTCTGCGCCTGGAGAGCCACGGCAGCAGGAACAGGCACTGCTGCCACCGGGCCGACGGGTGAGTCACTGTTTGGAAATGGAGTGGGCGGGCGAGGGTGTGAGAGAATGAATGATGTCAGGAGCGCGCTGGGCGCAGGGTGCAGGGAGCGGGCCGCGCGCGGCGGGCGGGGAGAGCGGGCGCGGGGCCGCGGTCAACATTGAGCGCCGCGCCGTGGGTTGAGTGGGGCGGGGAGACCCAGCCCTCGGCGCGCACGGAGCCGCCTTCGGCCGCTCGGAGCCTGGCCGGTGCTGCAGCGCCGCCGAGTGCGGCCTCGGAGACGGCGGCCGCGGGAGGGACCTGGAGAGCTGCTTCCCCTAGTCAGGCCGCGGCGTGGGAGGGCGAGACCCCGAGCAAACTTTCTAGCGGCTTCGGCCCGGGGGTGGTGACGCCCGGACCTGGCCGCGGCGGCTGCGGCAGCGGGCTCCATCCCGTGGCAGATCCCCTTCCCGGGAGCAAGTGCCTTCAGCTGGGAGTGTCTGGAGCCCCGGCAACCAGCGGGTGAGGAGCGCGCGGAGGGGCCAGGAGGAGGATGGGCTGGGGAGCGGCTAGTCCTCCGAAGCGCGGGAGGGGAAAGGTGGATTGCGAAGCGGGGACGTGGCTCTAATCCGGCCCCCACCCTCCCTACCCAGGGCATCCTTCCTCGATTTTGTGGTCTGGTGGAGAGATGTGTGCCTTAGTCTCCTTCCTCTGAGCAGTCAGCGCATTCATTTGCAACCCATTTCGGGTACCTTGGTCCTGGCGTTGAAAGGGCACAGGTTATAAACCACAGATTGTCCAGAACCACTCTGGAGGTCAGGACTGAAGTTCAGGTGGTCAGGTGGTGGAGGAGGAACTGTGTGTGGTTTGCTTTTCTTTCTTTCTTTTTTTTTCTTTTTTTGAGAGGCACTTACTGATGATGTGTGAACAGTAACAGCCCAGCTCTTGGGCAGCCCACACCGAAACCCTTCAACGTGTGGCATTTCAGAGCTGCTCCCCTTAGGGAGGGGAAGACTTGGTTTCTCAGCGAAAATAAGGGGCAGTGAACCCCTGTCAACATCCAGTCAGCAGTATGGATAATCATTACTTATCCGCGGCTTGAAACCAACTCAAAATGTTATGTCCTGTAGTCTTTTTTATTAATGTTGCCATTCCTCTATTTCAAGTCTTGCGTGCTCTAAAATGACCTTAAAATCATTTTGACGTGTGTGTTATGTTTTGAAGAGATTCAGCTGTTTAGTGTCACTGGATTCGGCGTGGATTTTGAATCTGTACCTAACTTTTCAAATGCTTGGTTTCATTTCCAGTCTTCTGTGTTAACGGTGGGTGCTCAGGTACATTAAACATTCTGAACCAGTAAAATGGGATTATTTCTACTTCAGATAATAAAGTGGATTAAATAAGGATTAATAATGAGGATAATAATGAGGATTAAAGCGCAAAAGACCTCTCATAATGTCTGGTACAAAGCAGACCCCAATAAATTGTAGCTGTTTATATATAAATAATAGTATGTTCCAGCTGGCTTAGCTAATAACCAATTAATTTCCACAGAATGTCCTTCTTATAAGCCTGGTGGGCCGAGGGTTAGCGTGTGAAATGCTGTGGCAAGTTCTTTAGATTGGGAAGTGATGTTTTCAGCAAGTTAAACATTTTAGTACGGATACCTGAGAAGGTTATGGTTTTCATCCTGTGTCATGGGAACTGCCATTTACTGTTTAAACAATGTCAGAGCAATGGCTGAAAGTGACAACCTGGAATTTACAGGAAGAATGTGTAGGAAGCAAACTTTACCTTTACCTTTTTTTTCTCTCTCTCTAAAGAAGCAGTGCAAGCAGTGCAAAATGTCCTCTTTATGGCCCTTTCCTTGGTCTTCTGAAATTCTTACTTCACAATAGTCTGGTTGAAGTGGTTTTGTTTTTTTGTTTTTTGGGTTTTTTTTTTTTTTTTTTTTTTTTTTACAAGTTAATGTTTAATTTGGTTCGTTTGGTTTCATTTTTAAGAAAGCTGGTTAACTTGTGAATCTAGAGGGAAGCACTTGGACACCTTGAGGTGGCTGCACCCTGTTCTGAGTTTCTCCCCTTCCAGAATCTTGTAAAAGCCCTAGGAAATGTTTGGAAGAAACTTTAGCACTGTGCACGTGTTTTTGAAGACATGTACTCTTACCATAACTATAACAACTTATAGGGTGGAAGATCTGGGAGCTGTGTTACCAGCGTACCGTGTAGTGAGATCATGGACATGGGAGTCCAGGAGGCCTAAGGCTCTCTGAGAAGCTGTGTTCCTTTGAGCAAGTTTACTTAAGCTCTTTGAGATTTTTGTGGGACTTTAAACAAAATATAGGGAAAAAATAGAAATAATCTTAGAACTGTTAAAATAGACAATGGAATACCAGTGAGAACTTTCTTTTAAAGTGATACTTTGAGGTGAGATGTTTCTTTTTTGAAGGAATAATTACTGAGAGTTTTGGACAGTTTTAGACTAAACAATTACTTACTCACCTTTAGCACATTGTCTCAATGGAGAAACTGAAGGCTTTGTCTTGAACTACTAGTACCAGATATTTATTTGCTGAACCTTTAGTGTGCAACAACTACATAACAGCCACCGTGCTAGGGGCTAGCAATGCTAAGGAAGGAGGAGATAGTTGCTACCACAAGGCTTACAGTCCAGTAGAGACCTCAGGCTGTGATTATCAAGAGGGGGAAAAAGGAGTCAAAAAAGGAGAGTGCTGGGGACTTGGGAAGAGACAAGAAGTGATTCGGCTGTCATAGGCTGCCTCCCACTGATAATAGAAGATCTGGTGGCATTCTGAATGGTCTTGAATAGGGGCTCATAAATTCTTTATGAGGCTGAATAATAAAAGTATGCCTTCTTGCTTTACCCAGTAAAATATTATGGACAAGTGATAGCTCTTCGGTTTAAATAATTTTAAATATTCAAAGCAAGCTTGTTTAAATGAAATCTGAAGGGTCAGCTCAGCTCAACTAAGATATATTTGCTGTGTGACTGGGCGCAGTGGCTCATGCCTGTAATTCCAGCACTTTGGGAGGCTGAGGCAGGCAGATCCCTTGACGTCAGAAGTTCAAGAGCAGCCTGGCCAATATGGTGAAACTCCGTCTCTACTAAAAATACAAAGATTAGCCAGGCACGTTGGTGCTCGCCTGTAGTCCCAGATACTCGGGAGGCTGACGCAGGAGAATCACTTGAACCCAGGAGGTGGAGGTTGCAGTGAGCTGAGATTCCATCACTGCACTCCAGCCTGGGCGACAGAGCTAGACTCTGTCTCAAAACAAAACAAAAAAAGATTTACTTGCTGTGAACAAAACACTGGTACATTTTTAAGAGGATTATCAGTGTATGAGTATTCCAATTTATTAGTTTTCCCCATATTATAAGTAATGTGTTACTTATGGAAATTTATAAGTATAGGCAAAACAAATCAGCCATAATCTCACCACCCAGAAAATCATTTAACATTTATATCTGCCCCCTCTTGATTACGTCTCTACTGGGCTGTAAGTCTTGGGTAGCAACTATCTCCTTCGTTTTTGACCCTGTGCACAGATAAACAGCTAACAAGTATTGATCTTACTATGGGCCAGGCAACGTGACAGTTGCTTTATATATCAAATCTCTTGTAATTCCCACTCCAATCTAGTGAGGTAGGTACTCTTATTACCTTCTCTTACTGAGGATAAAACTGTTTTAGGGAAATTAAGTAACTTTCCTGAAGTTGCACAGCTAAAATTTATCTCTACAAAAATGGGTTCGTTCTCTGTGTTCCAACTTAGGTTTTCTCTCCTCATCCAAACACGGACAACTGTGTGTCACTAACATACTTGTACACAGCATCATTTTTAGTTTTCTGTTACGTGGTTGTGTCTCAAGCAATCCCCAATTGCTGAACACTTAGTTTGTTTCTAGTGTTCACTATTTTAAGCAGCTCTGTATTAAATCTTTATGGCGATATCTGTCTACACGTTCATGATTATTTCAGTTATTTTGCATTTTTAAAAGTGAAACATAATGTTTAATTTAGCTGCCCTTTTTTCTAAACTGTATTCGGAATTAGAGAACTGTTCCCTGTTCTTTAATTTAAAATTCCAGAGTCCTAATTTCTGAGTTCCTTTAGTGTGTCTCATAAGACTTCAGCAATAGGATCAACTTTCTCTGTGGAGCCGCACAGTGGATCAGTAGCTCATTATGCAAGGAATTTATCTGTTGAAAAGGGAACATACAAACTTTCTTAAAGTACTGTTTGCGTTTGTTATTTTTTATTAGCTATGAAGCTAAATGTCTTTTGTGGGGAGGTATAGCAGAATGGAGGGCTGCTAATTTTGCCAAGGAGCTCTCTGAAGGACTTTCTACTTCTACGGTTTGATGAAGCATTAGAACCCAGTGAGATAGATGAATGACTTTCAGGTGTTGCATTTAGCAGCCTTATCACTAGCTTTAGAATAAGTTCCATCAATTTTAAATAGGTCATCTGGTTTTTAAAACGTTACACATTTGTTGTTTGACATTTTGGGGCTGATTTAATCAAAGCGTGAGAAATTTCCGTTAGTTTATTTTCGTTATAAATATAAAGCATTTCTTGAAACATTCTGAAGTTTTACAATAATATCACATCTTTGCTACTCTGAGTCAAAATTTTAGTTTTTCCTTCGGTTTTCTATTTTGATTTCCAGTGTTAATTTGTCTTTAAGGTTTTGATAAAGGATGTTAGAATATGAGTAGTGTTCATTTCAGCCACTTCATACGGATACCCAGATCGGTTCACTTTATTAATTTCTAACAATGACTTGTAATTCAAAGCAAAATTTAAAGAAACAGCTAATATAATTAAAGCCAAATCAGATGAGTTATTTTATAATTGGTTTTCCCTCTATTGACAAACTCCTATACAATTTGAATTCAGCCTTATAATTTTGTGTTTATAGTTATTTAAATTGATATCTCACCTTAAACTTTCAAACCAAACTTGTGCACATTTTTTTAAAGAAGAAACTTTAACTGAATTGTTACTTTTATAAGTACAGTCTTTTCTTTCACTATACCCCTATTTACTATTTATATTATTTTTATTTTACTTTTTAAAATTGAGACAGAGTGTTGCTATGCTGCCCAGGTTGGTCTTGAATACCTGAACTCAAGCGATCCTCCCGCCTCAGCCTTCCAAAGTGCTTGAATAACAGGCATGAGCCACCCTGCTCAGCCACACAATTCCTTTATTTTTCCTTCCAGCTTTTATTTTGGGTGTGCAGGTTTGTTACATGGGTAAATTGTGTGTCACAGGGGTTTGATGTACATATTATTTTGTCACTCAGATAGTATAGTAACTGATAGGTAGTTTTTCAGTCTTCACCTTCCTCCCACCTGAAGTAGGCCCCCGTGTCTGTTGTTCCCTTCTTAGGGTCCATGTGTACTCAGTGTTTAGCTCCCACTTATAAGTGAGAACATTCAGTATTTGGTTTTCCGTTCCTGCATTAATTCACTTAGGATAATGGCCTCCAGCTACATGCATGTTGCCGCACAGGACACGATTGCATTCATTTTTATGACTACATAGTATTCCATGGTATGTATGTACCACATTTTCATTACCCAGTCCACTGTTGATGGGCATCTAGGTTGATTCCATGTGTTTGCTATTGTGAATAGTGCTGTGATGAACATATGTGTGCATATATCTTTATGGTAGAATGATTTTTATTCTTTTGGGTGTATATCTAGTAATAACATTGCTGGGTCAAATGGTAGTTCTGTTTTCAGTTATTTGAGAAATCTCTAAACCGCTTTCCACAGTAATTAGCTGAGCTAATTTACATTCCCACTAGCAGTATATAAGTGTTCCCTTTTCTCTGCAACCTTGCCGGCATGTTTTTGACTTTTTAATAATAGCCATTCTGACTAGTGTGAGATGGTATCTATTGTGGTTTTGATTTGCATTTCTCTAGTAATTAATGATGGTGAGCATTTTTTCATATGCTGTTGGCTGTGTGTATGTTGTCCTTTGAGAAGCGTCAGTTTGTGGCTTTGCCCATTTTTTAATGGTTTTTTTTTTTTTTTTTTTTTTGCTTGTGTATTTAAGTTCCTCATAGATTCTAGGTATTAGACCTTAGATAGCATCCTGTTTCCAAACAGAGGTGGAGACCGTTCAGGAAGACTTGCAGCATTAGTTGAATGTGAAGTTCTGTCTTTGAAACAGAGAGAGGTCAATTGTGTGGATTCTCCAAGCTTCCCCAAACACAGAAGATGGAGTTAGTGTTGATAAATAGTGGTGGTTAAATAATGATACCGTAAATACTAGTGAAGATTAAATGAACTGCTATCTTCATCTTCAGACAGCTCTGCAAAAATGGAAATTCTATCCACTCTGGAGGTATAGAAATAATTAAGAAAGTGTTTAAAGGTGAAACAAGGCAAAAGTAACCTCAAGCCTGTGATCCCAGCACTTTGGGAGGCCGAGACGGGCGGATCACGAGGTCAGGAGATCGAGACCATCCTGGCTAACACGGTGAAACCCCATCTCTACTAAAAATACAAAAACTAGCCGGGCGTGGTGGCGGGCGCCTGTAGTCCCAGCTACTCGGGAGGCTGAGGCAGGAGAATGGCGTAAACCCGGGAGGCGGAGCTTGCAGTGAGCTGAGATCTGGCCACTGCACTCCAGTCTGGGCAACAGAGCGAGACTCCGCCTCAAAAAAAAAAAAAAAAAGTAACCTTAAAGTAGCCAAGGGTACAGAGCTGGTGGGAAGTGGAGCAGGGATTTGAGGGCAGGCCCAAATGATTCTAATGCCATACACTTCCCAGTACCCTACATAGCTTTCTGTCTTCTCTCCACTAGCTTCAGCGATATATTGGGTTTTGAGAGACATAGTTTGATATAGGACTGTATGTGTACATTCTCGTGGAACATTTCTCTGGTCTGTGCTGCCTTAAGATCATGAAATTATGCCAGAGGTGAACCCTGACAGGCTTAGGCGGGCTTGGACTTGAGTCACAGCACTGCTGCTCACCACTAGATGCCCTGGAGCAGCTTCCACAGGTGAACCTCTCTTTCCTGGCTGCATAACGGGAGTAAAATAATATTTACCCCATAAAGTGACTATACGAATTACATGGCTCCCTGTGTGTAAAACATTGAGAGTAAAGCCTGCTTCACAGTAAATATTCAAGGGCTCAGCGATCGTTGTTTTCTGCATATAAGCTGCACTTCTAACTTTTAAAAGAGTTCAGTCCTATTGTGTCAAATGGAACCATTCTTTCTCATTAAGGTAGCATGTTTCTTTTGGAATGGTATGTCCACATCCATGTGTTACATCTTGGCTGTGCTAATAGGAGCTGGAACCTGTCCCGTATTTTTCCCTGCCCCCTTTCCTTTGGGGTTAAAATAAAATGATTGAAGTTCGTTGTACACTGCCATTGAATTCAAGAACTTTCATAAGAAGTGTATAACATCAGCTGTGAATGCTGAAAAGCTTTTGAAGCCACAGTCACAATATGCCTGCCCTCTTAGCAGATGCTGGTAGCGGTAGTCTAGCACAACTGGTACTGTCCCTCACAGAGCTTAGGCTTCTGGGGAGTATTGTACCATGAACACCACTGTCCCAGAAAGTGCCTGGGCCACTAAGAATCACAAACCCTACTGTCCTCGCCAATGCTGTGCGTCTTTCTTTAGGAGGCCCTGAGACAGTTTATTTAACACAGCTGCTACTGTCTTCTGACATTTGCATTTGTTCAGCGAGTTGTTGAACCACCCAGTTATTACTACCCCAGTAATTGCTACCAAACTTTAATAGCAACAAAGTGTATTGTTTTGGTTAGTGTAATATACCACTTATTCTGCATGAATGTAATTGAATATATTTACATATATATAAAATATATGCCATATGCTAAATTAGCTAGGACTCAGAAGTTTGCTCCCTTGAAATATAGTTTGACTGGCAAGTTATAAGCAGCAAGCAGGAACATTTAAAAGTTTATTTAACAAATACTTATTTTCACTATGTGTCAGGGTTTGTTCTAAGTACTTAAAACTGTTACTCATTTACTCCTAAAATTCGCTTTAAGGATCCCTACTTGAGACACAGCGAGGTTAAGTCACTTACTTAAGGCCACACAGGTGGTAAATAGTTGAATTAGATTTTGAAAGCAGGCAGCCTTACTGCAGAGTCTAATCAGTGCACTGTTGCTTGTGGAATCTAGCATGTTTCTCACAGTTTGGGCCCTATTTGTGTCCTTGTATATGCAATTTTGCCAAAGAAAAAATTGCACCTGTTCAAACATATGATCAACTCTGTGATTTACCATGTGGCGGATTACAATTAGATTATGTATTTCAATATTGCTATTGAAAGACATTGATAGACTGGGCACTGTGGCTCACACCTATAGTCCTAGCACTTTGGGAGGCCAAGGTGGGTGGATGGCTTGAGTCCAGGAGTTTGAGACTAGCCCAGGCAACATGATGCAACCCCTCCTCTACAAAAAAACACAAAAATTAGCTGGGCCTGGTGGTGCATACCTGAAGTCCCAGCTGTTTGGGAGGCAGAGGTGGTAGGATTGCTTTATCCTGGGAGGTTGAGACTGCAGTGAGCTGAGATTGCGCCACTGCACTCCAACCTGGGCGACAGAGCAAGATCCTTTCTCAAAAAAAGAAAAAAGACGTTGATACTAATTTTCACTATGGTGTTATCAAGCATTTCTCTGTAAAAGCTGAGTGCATGGTCGACCCTGGTGATGGTCTGGGAAGGAAGCATGTATTCTCCCATTCCCCACTGAGCACACTCAGCTAAGCAAGATGAGCAGCGATCTCGGGTCTCTTGTCCTAACAGCATTCGTTTTATATTTTAGCTTTAGGGTTTTCATTTGTTGTAAATTAAAATAGTTAAAAATCTTTATTGGAAGGGAGTAGCTTGTACACTTGAGGTTTCTTTGTTTTCTAATTACTGTTGGAGATGGTAGTAAGCAAAATAATGGCTCTCCAAACATGTTCACATCTTAATTCCCAGAACCTATGAATCTGTTATGGTATATAGCTTGAACATTCCTAATCCGAAAATCGAAAATGCTCCAAGATCTGAAACTTTTTGAGTGCCAGTGTGACACTGTAAATGAAAAATTGCACACCTAATGTCACATGATGGGTCATAGTTAAAACAGTCAAAACTTTGTTTCATGCACAGAATTATTTAAAACATACAAAATTACCTTCCATCTGTGTGTATAAGATGTATATGAAAAATAATGAGAATACTCCAAAATTAAAAAAATCCAAAACACTGCTGGTCTCAAGCATTTCAGATAAGGAATTCTCACTCATCCTGCATGGAAGGGGGAATTCGGGTTGCAGATGGAGTTAAGGGTGCTGACCAGCTGATGTTGATATTAACATTATCCTGGATCATCTGGGTGAGCCCAGTGTAATCACAGGGATCTTCTGAGTGGAAAAGGGAAGCAGAAGAGTCACAGCAGGAGAGTTGACATTATTGGAAAAACTCAAACATCCATTGCTGGCTTTGAAAATGGAAGGAGGCCACAAGCCAAGGAATGCACACAGTCTCCAGAAGCTGGAGGAAGCAAGGAAATGAGCTCTCCCATGGAGCCTCCAGAAAGGAGTACAGTCCTTCTGACAGTGTGATGTTTAGCTCAGAGGGATCCATTTGGGACTTCTGACCTCCAGAACTGTAGGAGAAAAAATATGTGTTCTTTTAAGCCACTGACTTTGTGGTAACTTGATAGAGCAGCAGTAGAAACAAATACAGAGCAATCTGTGTTTTGATTTGTTCCTTATGCCAGTCCTAGAAGAGGGCTGCCTGATCTCATGATTTATTACAGACACATTAAGAATAGCAAGGTTTACATTTTGAGGGCTGTTTTATTTTACATGTAAAATTAACCACTTTGTGGGAGGGAGAGTTAACTTTTGATAATTCTATGTATTTCTATACCTAGCAATTATTTAAAATGACAGTACCAAGGTTTCCAGGAAAAAAGTGTCTTAGTGATTCTGGAGCAGGTAGAACCACTTGAGCCTTTTTTGTCAGAGTTACCTAACAGGAATGTGTCTCTGCATCCCGTGTAGTTGTGTCATGCCTTTGCATTTGTTTAGGGTGAAATGATAGTCCCAGCATGGTGATACTGGGATGGTGGAGATTATCACTTAATTTTTACTCTAGGTTCCTTTTAATTTTTAAAGATCTTGTATTTTCTCTATTTGCCTAGCAATGTTATTATGAAGTCCCAGAGAACAACAGCTGTAAACAAAAGGTGGCATCATTCATTGGGTCATCTATTGTAAGTACGTAGAGGGCTATAGACTCTCAGAGTAGACAGTATCTCAGAATCATAGTGTCAACTTCTGAAAGTAAAAAGAACAAGAAGCTGGGCCCAGTTGCTCATGCCTGTAATACCAGTGCTTTGGAAGGCCAAGGTGAGAGGATCACTTAAGGCCAGGAGTTTGAGACCAGTCTGGGCAACATAGCCAGGCCTCCATCCCTATTCTGCCCCTCCCCTGCCTCCCCACCACCGGGCCTCCCCCCCCACCAAGCCCCCCCCCGCCTCCCCCCCACCCCACCTCCCCCCCACCCCACCTCCCCTGCCTCCAAAATTAGCCAGGTGTGGCATGCACCTGTAGTCCCAGCTACTCAGGAAACTGAGGCAGGTGAATCTCTTGAGCCCAGGATTTGGAGTCTGCAGTGAGCTATGATCATGCCACGGCACTCCAGCCTGGGCAATAGTTAGACCCCATCTTTAAAAATAAAATGAATAAGAATTATAACAATAGATGGGGTTTTTTTTTTAAGGAACCTGTGATAACAATCCTATATTCAGTTTAAGTTCTTCTCTTTGTACAATGTAGCAATAGCACTTGTGTAAGAAATAAAATCTTGGGAATTTTCTTGTGTCTTAAAAAATGGAATCAGAAATAGTGTAGAATTTTGGTAATTTTTATGAAATACAGGTGGAAAATTAGCTGGATGGTGTTAATATACATAGCAGTTTCTAGGGGGACGAGATTGTCTTATGTAGAAGTATAAAAAAATTGGAAACTCTAAAACCATAGAGATAGAATATTTTCGTATTTGTAATTCTTTTAAATGCATTCTTTTTAGATTTGGAGTCACTTTGCGACTTTAAGAGGAAAATATCTGTACATATAAGATGGATTGAATTCCTCTTATAAATGTGCATGTTTGAATAAAAACTTGATGTGGGAGGATAGAAAGTTTTGGTCTGTATTCTAAAATGCTTTTAGAGATTTTTCTAGGCCCTTGCTTCTCTAATTTAGAAACTTCTTGAGCCCTGGCTCTGTGGGTGTAGTATCCCATCAGACTCTGACTCATTTGCTTACATTTTATCCTTGTCAAGCACAATTCTTGGTTAATAGTTTGCTTTGTCCTGCCAGTATCTCCATGACAGAATGGGGATGTCTTGGCTATATAAGTAGTCAAGTAAGGAACCTTCGCTAGTACCAGAAGGGTATCTGTTCCATCTCCCAGCAATTGTTGATAAGTTTAAAGATTGATGTTCTCTGTTGCATCTTTTGTTAATATGAACTAGAGCTTATTTTTCTTTGATGAACTAGTTTCTGAGCTTAGAAAGAGCAGACTCCGGACCAATGTGCCCAGCATCCCTAAAGAGTTAACCATCTCCCAAGAACCTAGTACTGTCAATGGAAATATAACGTGAGCCGTACATAATAGCCATTTATGTAATTGATTTTTCCAACAGCCACATAACAAAAAGTAAAAAGAAACAGATGAAATTATTTTTATAACATTTTATTTAGCCTAGTATACCAAAATATTATATGTAATGTTACCAGTTATAATCAATATAAAATTCTTGAAATTTTTACATTCTCTTCCAAGCCTTTGAAATCTGATGTATATTCTACACTTACACGATGTCTGAGTTCAGACCAGCTACATATAAAGCACTCAGTTGCCACGTGTGCCTGGCACCTCCTGTACTGGGCAGTGCAGCTCTAACCAGCCTTATCCTTAAGGAACAATATCCCACGTAAATCTGAAGACAATTCATTAAGCGTTGCCATCCAATGACTTTGACATGTTGTATTTTAAAAACTGAATTATATCATGGAGTTACTCAGTGAGTGCCACAGCACACTGGTTCCAGTATCTTTTGCAAGTATGAGTTAACAAATGTTACAGTGAAACTTCTCTCTGAGGTTATCTGTACCTTCGATTTGTGACTATCCATGCCAGGAGATGTGCCTGGGCCTGTAAATGAAATGTTTAGATTATTTTATTCATGAGTATGGGAAAGATGGCCACTCATACTCTTTAGCATCTGGTCTGTTCTCTTAGCTCCAGTGCATCAGTACATTTAACTCCTGATCTATCACCTCATTGTCCACCATCATCTTTACCCTATCCTTGCCTTGTTTTTGTGTGTAATGTTGTTTACTAATTTGTGTTCTTCCTCAGTTGCTTATTGTGACAATTTGGGAAGCAAGGCCACTGTAAAACCTCGATCAGAGAAAACATTACTTGATATCAAATATTCGGCGGCCAGGAACAGATATGATTAGAATGTAAGAAGCCCCAGGCATTGTAGAGACTGGGAGAAAGGATGGGCAGGGGAGGGAAGGGAGAGGAGAGTACAGTTCTCTGGGGGAAAAATAACTCAGTGCAGATGAAGGATTTCGTAGCAGAAAATTCACTGACTACTAGGGAAGCCACTGCATTCATCAAGCTCCCAGGATAGGTTACCTTGGATTTCATAAATATATTGACTTAATCAAATACCTACATGACACAGATTGCTGAGACACAGTCCCAAGCCCTCCTCCATTCCTTTGAAATTGATTAATGTATTTAACACTTTTTTTTTTTTTTTTGCACTTGCTAGGTGCTAGACCTCATTTTTTATTCTGGGGATTCAGCAGTAAACAGGAGTCTAGGTTTCTCCTCCATTGGAAATCGGTTGTATATGTTGAGAGAGGAAAAGGTGTTGGAAAGCAGGATTGATAGGATGATAGGCAAGTAATACCAATGAATAAGTTGAGATTTGGACTAGTTCTTGGAAGGAAATAGAGAGTGACTGGGGTAGCCTACCCTAGGACAGTCAGGAAAGGTTCGTCAGAAGAGGTCAGGTTTACACTGAGATGTGAAGGATGAGAAAGACTCAGCAGAGTGAACAGCATGTACAACCTGTGGAGGGAAAGAGTGTGCTTACACAGGAATGGGAAGAAGGCCAATCTGCTGCAGCCTGTGAGCAGCAGAAGTAGGTGAGAGATGGGTGTGGCGAGGCAGGTGGGACCGAGTGGGGTAGGGCTTGCAGGCTTTGTAAGGAGTATGAGCCTTGTTCCAAATGCCATGATAAGGCATTGTGATGTGACATAAGAGGGAGAGTGAGGTCGATTTACATCTGTAATAGATCACTCTGGCTGCTGGGCTGGCAGAGAGTGGAGTAGGAGGGGGTTAGAGTAGAAGGAAGGAGAGTTATGAGGCTATTGGGAGCATTCTATATGAGAATTGATGCAACTTGGAGAAGGGTGGTGGTGTTGGAGATCGAGATTGACGGATGGGTTTGAGAGTTTTGGAGACTTAAGGTACAGTATGTACAGTACTTTCTAGTAGTAGAAAAGTACAGTACCTTCTAGTAGTAGAAAAAATTAAGCATGGCTCCTAGTTTTTTTTTTTTTTTTTTTTTTTTTTTTTTGTGGGTGAAGAGTTGTAGTTTAGCCATTGATTAGAGTTGCCATTAGTCATCCTAATGGTGACAGATGTCAAATAGCCAGTTGTGATGCAGAGACCTGCATTCAGGGGTGAGATCAGGGCCAGAGTTGTGTCAGTGTAGAAGTCATATATAAAGTTATGGGAAGTCTAGAATCACCAGGGAATATTTTGTAGGCAGAGAGGCCCTGAGAAATAACAGTTAATAGGTCAAGTAGGAGACCATAGGGTAACCAGTGAGGAGGACCAAAAGAACAGTGTCCCAGATGCCACAGGAACCAAATGTTTAAGACAGGGTGGAGTAATCAGTTCTCTTGTAAGTTCTTGAAGAGTTGAGTAAGATGAGAACACAATGTTCAATGGGTTTAGCAATGTGGAAGATACTTGAGATCTTGTTGAGCATTTTTAGAGAAGTGATTCAAAGCACAGCTGAATCACCTCCAGCATCCCCTGCAGGAAACTTTCCTGCTCTCTCTCGTTTCCACTTTACCCTGTGGGCTAGAGGCCTTTTTCTTCTTTTCCTTCTCCTTCTCCTTCTTCTCCTCCTTCTTCTCCTCCTTCTTCTCCTCCTTCTCTTCTTTCTTCTCTTCTTTCTTCTCTTCTTCCTTCTTCTTCTTCCTTCTTCTTCCTTCTTTTCTTTTCTTCTTCTTCTTTTTTTGAAGTTACATA
This sequence comes from Rhinopithecus roxellana, assembly GCF_007565055.1. Taxonomy (NCBI): domain Eukaryota; kingdom Metazoa; phylum Chordata; class Mammalia; order Primates; family Cercopithecidae; genus Rhinopithecus; species Rhinopithecus roxellana. Next base: position 20,116,800 of record NC_044550.1, read on the forward strand.
TTAAAAATTTTTTTTGAAATAATTGTGCATTTACAGGAAGTTACAAAGATGATTCAGAGGGTTTTGTTAGCCTTCACTGGTTACTCCTGATTGTTGCATCTTGTGTAACTCTAGTATCAAAACCAGTCTTCTTTTTGTTTCAAAGTTTGCAGGCCCTTGTCACTCCACTACCATATTGTAATCTGGTTTTCTGTTTATATTGTATTTCTTCTAGATGGAGCTCCTTGAGCAGAGTTCATCTTTTTTTTTTTTTTTTTTTGTACTTCCTAGCATGGTACCACTTCATACGTGTTTGCTGAGTTAATGACTTGAATATTCTTGAATGCTGTATTTTTGCTTCCATCATCTGCTACTGTGTTCTCTTAGGCAGAAGCAAATGAAGAACCCAGGTTTCCTGTTTTCCAATCAATCTGCTAACCTCTTCCTGCACCACCTGCCTTCTGTAGCCACTGCCTTGCCTGGGCTGAGGATATCTTTGCCCAGAATTACATCACTCCCTCTCCTCTCTGACTCTTCCTCCACCACCACCAAGCCAATTGCCAGTGATTGATTCTGAAGGCTTGCTTAGCTCCATTCCTTTCTTGGACATTTCATTTGTACCCTGTACTTTCTTGGGAGTCATATATGAAAACTTGTGGAAATCCCCTTCTTACCCATTTCAGAAACCCCATCTTTCCCCCACCTCTTGAGTTCTTTGGGTGAAGACATCTCTGAATTTACTTCATACAATTTACCATTTTTGAAACCTTCATTTGCTCCATTGCACATTTAAGTATCTTAGAGACCTGGAAAGTTTGGGTTCTATTTGCCTGGTAGCAGTTGACTATGGCAACTTCAAAAGGGTTCTTTTTAGCAACTTCCCCCCCGCCCAGTAGTTATTTTGCTACCAGGGCTGTGTGGAAGTGTTTTTTGTTTTTTTTTTTTTTTTTTTTTTTTCCTTCTCTCCTACTTCTATCAGTTTGTTTTCCGCTTCATTATCCTCCTGTTGCAACACCCCAATTATGCTAGTTGCTGTGGAGATGTTAAGTGTATCGCTAATGGAGGATTATTCCTTTAGGTGGAGGGGTAGAAGTGAGAGGAGGTTATAAATCTTGTTTTTGTGTAAATGTTTCCTAGTAACAAAAATAATGTTACTAGAGACTGTGGTATATAAATGGCCATATAGGATTTGCTTGTGCTTTTAGAAGGGATTGGATTTCTTAATTAAAGAAAATATTAACTTAAGATTCTGATCTTATTTGAGATTAATACCCTATTTTAATACTTTGCTGTTCATTCTTTAAGTCCCTTGAACATAAATTCCCCATATAGACAGAATATTTTCTTGAAGTGATCTTTTAAAATTTATTTTTTAAAAACTTTTTAAAACTTTACTAGAGGGAGACACATTTTTGAATATTATTCCATCTGATTTCTATTTCATGAACTCTTGCAGCTTCCCATGGCCTTTATTCTGTAATAATTAAGGTGATTCTGTGTCCTGGTTCACACTAGTCATGGTGTGTACCTATTGTCCTAGTATACTTATTCATTAGTAAGGCTGTCTTTCACTCTCAAAACTGGCCAGGTTTGGATGTTAAATTATATGGTCACCTTAATTAAAGACTACATTTAATAGAAAACTGAAGGAATGAAGTATTTCATGTATCTTGTTTTAATCCACATAACTTTTATACACATATGCACATACATATGTAATTTTTCACTTTTTTCAACTAATAGAATCTTGCCCCAATGTCTTGAAACTGCAGAAAGATATATATTTTCTTGTTATTGTTGTAAGCAAGTGAAAAGAGCTTTTCTTGATAGAGCTCTGATTTCCTCATATTATGTTTTCACTAAGATTCACTGCACTGTAATAGTGCCTGACTTGGCTTCTCCTAACTGGACGAGGGCTGTTTTTGGGTGGTCAGTGTTGTACAAATATTAGCTGTTGTGATTTGAAAAGATCGTATCTCAAGTTTGATTCCCTCCTCCATATACATTTTCACCTCATGTTCACGGTAGATTTCTTCTCCTAGACTGTTCGTAGTCTCATCTCTCTATTAGCAGCTCAGTTATTGATATACCCAAGGATAGACTAATAGCCACTGGAGTGAATAGGAAAGGAAGGATATTTTAAAACTTGAACACAGTGAGGGGTATAAAAGTTCCATGTTGATATGCAATCTTGCATTTAAAAAGTATTCACATTCTTTCCCTAACACCTTCCTCTTAATATCAAGTATATTATTGTAAAAACTCTGAAAATGATACTAAAATTTTTATAATTTAATGAAAGATCCTGGAGAAATTTTTGGGCAGGTTATGTTCTAGGGTCAACAGGATCTTGAAGTGATTGTAAAGGTAAGTAAGAGTTAGTGAACTACTAGTATTGGAGGCCACCTTTCAGGGTTAATCTCTAGAAAAGAGTCCTGTTTCACTCTTCAACATGTCAGCAGAATCAGGGTTGGTGAAGGGAAGAGCTTGGTGACAGCCAAGCAAGCACCTATTTTGTGCCAGGGTGAGTGTACTGTTGTAAGCAAAACAGACGTGGTCCCTACCCTCATGGAGCCTACCACCTATTGTGGGAGATATCCAATTAAAACAAGGAAATCGGTATGTAATTACAAGTTATGGAAGAGGACCCATGTTGGGAGAATAAGAAGAGAGACCCACTTTAGAGAGTGATTAGTAAAAGGCCCCTTTGAGGAAGGAATATTAAAGTTGAGAAGGTGCTGGCCATGTGTATTTGTTAACCTAAACTAAAACTCTGTGAAGTTGGTGGTGTATCAAGGTCAGACTCATTAAGTAATTTGTTCAGGGTAATCGAACCAACTATTAGCAAACATGAGGCCCTTCTGGGTTCCTCCTGCAGAGTTTCCCCATCTTTTTTTCATTATTGACCCCTGAAGGCATGTTTTTAGACAAGTTTTTTCTAGCCACTCTTTTTCCCCTGTGAAATTTTAATGCCTTTGGAAGACTACAAACCTTTTTTTTTTTTTTTTTTTAAATATACCTTTCAAGCACCAATCTTTGCCCTTGTTGAGAATGCATCATCTATTAGTAGGGCTCATTTTGAGGCAGTCAGAAATTATTCTTGGATGTTCAGTTGGACTTTAAGTCCCTTGAGGTAGAGACCAACACTAGTTGGGAAAGCTGTAATAATAGATGCTACCTACCATGGTACTTTTTTAAAAAAAATTATTTTTTTGTGGGTACATAGTAGGTATGTACTTATGGCCTTTTTTTTTTTTTTTTTTTTTTTTTTTTTTAAGGGACAAGGTCTCACTATGTTGCCTAGGCTGGAGTACCATGATGCAGTTACAGCTCACTGCAGCTCAAATGATCCTCCCACCTCAGCCTCCCAAGTAACTGAGACTACTGGCAGGCCACCATGTCCAGCTAAGCTTTTCAGTCTTTTTGTAGAGATAGTCTTGCATTGTCACCCAGGCTGGTCTTGAACTCCTGGGCTCAAGCAATCCTCCTGCCTTGGCCTCTCAAAATGCTGGAACTTACAGGCATGAGCCACTACACCTGACCTTTAAAAAAATTTTTTAAAAATATTCCATGAGGTTGGGAGAGGCAGAATACAGATGTTGGAAGTAGAGTTTGAAAGTTCTTAGATGGCTTATTAAGGGTAATCATGTAAAACATATTAGGTTGTGAAGAAAGTAGGGAATATACTTGAAATTAGGTAAGAAAGCTGTAGTCTGTATCTTCTTCTCTGTATCTGTGTCTGTGTATTAAGCTGTGTATTAGGCTGTTCTTGCATTGCTATAAATAAATTTATTTAATTTATTTAAAGGCTTTAATTGACTCACTATTCTGCAGACAGTACAAGAAGTGTAATGCCAACATCTGCTACTGGTGAGGGCCTCAGGAAGCTTACAATCATGGCAGAAGGTAAAGGGGAGCAGGCGTCTCACATGGCTAGAGCGGGAGCAAGAGAGAGACAGGGGAGGTGCCACACACTTTTAAAGAACCAGATTTCATGTGAACTCAGAGTGAGAACTTGTTTATTACCAAGGGGATGGTGCTGAACCAATTCATGAGGGATCTGCCAGGTTCTACCTCCAACACTGGGGATTACATTTCAACATGAGATTTGGAGGGGACAAACATCTAAACTATATCAAGTTATATATATATCTCATATATATATATGAGACATTTAGATCAAATTAGTTCTAGTTGTCTGGTAGACAGTCATGGAAACTAGAGTAAGGTATACACGACTTAGTGACCTGTCTTGTAATTCCCATGTGTGCCTCAAAGAATTTTTGAGGTGGACTCATTCTATCGAACAGACTTCAACATTTTAAAGGTATTACATCCTTTTATTTCATCAGCCACTAGTGCCAGATAGATCTTAATTTTTTTTTGACTCTTTAAATCCTGTGGTGTAATCCAAGCTGATTTTTCCCCCTTTTAATCTTTTTCTTTTGTTTTCCTTCTTAACAAGCAAATTCCCTTTAGTAGGGGCAGGAAAATTATGAAACTACATCCAGAAAGGATGTGATATATAAAAGTTCTTTCTAAATGGTTTAGTAGGAAAGGCAAAAGAAAGACAATACATGGTATTAGTTGCTACATTTCATTTCTGTTCTTTTTGCCGCATTTGCGCAAGCAGTTGAGCCCCGACTTTGCCATCATCACTAAAGAAAACAAGGCCTTCAGTTTGTTTTTAAATGGTGTGCTTGAACCTTCTATTAAAATGTTGTTTGTGAAACAGTCTTAGGGTTGGGTATAGACTTACTTTTTTTTTTTTTTTTGATGAAAACTTCTTTACTTTTTTATTCAAGTAATTAATTATTCTGGTATTCTGAGACTCCTTTGATCCCTTCAACTTAAATATTGACAAAATGCTTAATTTGAATCATTTGCCCTCAAAAACATTTTTACTCATTTATATGAGAATTGATCTAAAGAGAATGTGGATTGAGACTTTAAACTTATCCCTAATTTAACAAATTATTAAATGTTTATAAAGCACGAATGTTCCTAATAGTTTCTTAATATGGAATTTGGAAGCAGAAGTAGTGGAAGACGTGTGGTGTCAGCTGTGAATTGCCATGGATGTGCTTGTCAACAAAGAGAAGCCAAATAAGCTGAGTGTCATGGCAACAGAGATTGGAGAAGGAGCTCTGAGTCTTGGACTGCTCAGATCAACCTCCATCCTCCGGGTACTTTCACCTGAAAAGGCTCAAAGATCTCACATCCTTTGGGTTAGGACTGAAGAGTAAATTTATTGTGCAACAGAATGCTATGTTATAAAGGGCATTCAGTGTGACCAACCAGGTTCCAAGAAGGCTTGGATGTCATCTTCCCTGTCCCTCAAGTCAGGAGCAAGGCAGAGCCCATTGAATTCTAGATGTAATTCACAGAAAACACCAAAAGGTTGTTTGAAATTGAGATGTTTTTATTTAAACTCACAGTATAAAACTTACACGGAATTTTGAAAATGGCAGAAAATTATTTTTGGGGACCTGGCTGTTATTTCTGCAGTCAGTTTTCTGTCTTATGGTAGAATCTTATTTGTAGATATGCTTCATGTTAACTGTAATTTAATTTATTTAAAGGCCTTAATTGACTCACTATTCTGCAGACAGTACAAGAGTAGTCTGTAGGTAGTAGACTACTACCTGCAGTTTCAAGAGGTGTTTCAAGAGTAGTTTCAAGAGGTGATTAAAATACCTCTTTTTGCTGGGTGCGGTGGTTCACGCCTGTAATCCAGCACTTTGGGAGGCTGAGACAGGCAGATTGTGAGGTCAGGAGTTTGAGACCAGCCTGGCTAACATGGTGAAACCCAGTCTCTACTAAAAATACAAAAAAAGTTAGATGGGCATGGAGGCAGACACCTATAGTCCCAGGTACTTGGGAGGCTGAGGCAGGAGAATCACTTGAACCTGGGAGGCAGAAGTTGCAGTGAGCTGAGATTGGGCCACTCCAGCCTGGGTGACAGAGTGAGACTCTTATCTCCAAAGAAAAAACAATTCGCTTTTTAAAATCATCTTGTATTTGGCCAGGTTGGGTGGGCATGTAACTAAAGTGGCTAGGGGTATTTAAAAAAAAAAAGTGTTGGATGGACATGGTGGCTCACACCTGTAATGCCAGCACTTTGGGAGGCTGAGGCTGAAGGATCACGTGAGCCCAGGAATTCGAGACCAGCCTGGGCAATGTAAGGAAAGCTCATCTGTACAAAAAATAAAGATAAAATTAGTCAGGCATGGAGGCACACACCTGTGGTCCCAGCTACTCTACTGGAGAGTCTGAGGTGGGAGGACCACCTGAGCTCAGAAGGTCGAGGCTACAGTGAGCTGTGATTGCATCACTGCTCTCCGGCCTGAGCGACAGAATGAGATCCTGCCTCAAAAAAAAAAAAAAAAAGTGTCTACTCTCATTACGACTGAATTTTAGATTCTAAAATGAACCAATGAAATGACAGCCCATCTCTTCAAAGAGCTCATGTGTAAATAGGATTTAACTAGGTACAGTCAAATACAGGTGAATTGTCTTTCAGGTGCTAATTGGTGTAGCCTTTGATCTGCCTTAGTTCCTAATGGAGACTGGATCATTCGTTCTCTCTTAAACTGGGGAGAGAGTTAATACGAGCTGTGGCAGATGATTGTAGCTCTCCTAGAAAGAAGCTTGGAAGTCGTCTTCCCTGTCCCCTCAAATCACAGGCAGGCCAGAGCCCATACATGCAAGAGCAGTTTTGCTGAGCCAGGAAGGGGAACTAATCAGGAAAAATGAGACAAGAGGCTGGGCTGAATGCCCCAGGCCAGGGAGCAGCCAGTTATAGAACTCCTTAGAGATGGAGTCTTTTGGGCCACAGGATGAGGAAGATGATGTAGCATCCTGCAAGAAGCATCTGAGGCCTGGGTTAGCAGAACCTTCCTTCTCCGAGGCTCTGGGAACAGTCTGGATTTGGAATTGGAAGCAGGAAACAAGAAGAGAGAGTGATATGATATGTTGCAGGAGTAGTAAAGGAGCCTGTGATCTGAAAGGGAGGAAGAGGAGTGTGTGGCCATTTCATGAAAATAGGGTTACTGAGAAGAGCATCGTGAGGTGTGCTCTGCACCTTCCTCTGTTGTGTGTGGTTTGTACCCCAACATTCTCAACGCAATCAACTGGTCCCCAAGGGTGCTTCACTGTTGTGAACCTAATGGGACTCACAAGCCAAAGAAAGTATAGGATAGCTGTCTCTCCTCGAGAAAAGGTTTTTACAAAAGAGAAATCTGGCTTGTAGTATGGTTCCTTGAGACAAGCAGCTACTGAACTCTTTAATTAGGGGCACTATTAAAGTGAATCTTGGGCTACAAGCATGTTCTTAAGGGATGTCCAAAAGATGTCATTTTGGAAGTAAAGTATCTCTTAGGCATTGTTTCATCAGGGTACAATTTTGCAGATGCACATTAAGGATTTGTGCTATGCTTCCCTACATGTGCTTGTGTTGCACACTGAATGAGGGATAAGGCATGTCCTGTCATTTGTTATATAAAGCTTCACCTTCATGAATATGTATGTTGAATAGGAAAGCTATAGGAGGCAGTGATGGAGTTACAGATCTAAATGTTATGCCACAAAATGGAATGCTGCCCTGACCACAAATGTCGTTTCATCAACATTAAGCTGCATTTAGAATGCTCTCTACTTTTAGAAGGCTTAAGTGCTTTGGAATTATAAGGCAGATTTAGATCAGTGATTGTATTTGAGCAAATTGTCATTATTCTTAAAGGACCTAACTAGGGGTGGGGAAAGCTTTTTTTCACTAATATTTGGGTGTTGCTTTGCATCTTAAATCATGTAATTGGAGTATTTCTTGTTTTACTTCTTGAAAACAGATTATTGTTGTCTTAGATATTACTAGAGTTTATAGTTTATAGCTAATTCTGAGAAGGACTTTTTTTTTGGTAAATTAATAGGTGTTTCTTAAAAAGCAGTTTCAGATTTACAGAAACAATAAGCAGAAAGTACAGAGTTCCCATAAGCTATACCCCTACCCCTCAGTTTCCCACATTAGTGTAGTACACTTTGTACAATTAATGAGTCAATATGATACATTATTATTAACCAAAGTCCATAGTTTAGAGTTCACTTTTTATATCATACATTCTATGGGTTTTGAAAAATGTATAATGACATGTAGCTCTCATTGTACTACTATACAGAGTAGTCTCACTGCCCTAAAAATCTATGCTCTATTTACTCCTCCCCATCCCTCAACCTCTGGCAACCACTGGTTTCTTTACCGTCTCCCTACTTTTACATTTTCTACAATTTCATGTAGTTGGAATCATACAGCATACAGCCTTTTCAGATTGGCTTCTTTCATTTAGCAATTTACAATTAATGTTTCTTCATGTCTTTGTAGTTTGAAATAGCTCATTTCTTTTTAGCACTGAATAATACTGCATTGTGTGACGTACCATAGTTTGTTTACTCATTCACCTATTGAAGGACCTCTTGGTTGTCTCCAGTTTTTGCCAGTTATGAATAAAGTTGCTTAAACATTTGTGTGCAGGATTTTGTGGGGACAGAAGTTTTCAATTAATTTGAGTAAATACCAAGGAGTACTATTTCCTTGTCACATGATAAGACTCTGTTTAGTCTTATAAGAAACTGCCTTACCATCTACCACATGGGTGGATTATTTTGCATTCCCACTAGCAATGAATGAGAGTTCCTGTTGCTCTACATCCTCATCAGCATTTGGTGGTGTTAGTATGGATTTTAGCTGTTGTGTATGGTTGTAGGTCATTGTTGTTTTAAATTGCAAATTCCTAATCACATATGATATTGAGCATCTTTTCATATAATTTTTTGTCATCTATATGTCTTCTTTGGTGAGGCATCTGTTCAGATATTTTGCCCACCTTTTAATTAGGTTATCTTTCTTGTTGAGTTTTGGGAGCTCTGTTTATGTTTTGAATATGTCTTTTATCAGATGTGTGTTTTGCAAATACTTTCTCCTGGTCTATGACTTGTCTTTTTCTTAACAGTGTCTTTCTTAGAGTAGAAGTCTTTAATTTTAATGGAGTCCAACTTACCAATTTTTTCTTTCTTTCATGCTTTTGGTGTTACATCTAACAACCTATTGCCAAACCTAAAGTCACTTAGATTTTCTCGTATGTTATCTTGTAAATTAGTATCTAGATTCATTTTTGCACATGTGGAAGTCCAGTTGTTTAGCACAATTTGTTGAAAAGACTATCCTGAGAAGCAGTACTTTAACATGCAGAGAAACAGACTGGTTCTCTAAGGGAATGCTTAATTTCTGCTTGAGTCCCTCGTGTTCCCTCTGTAAACCTTTCATGAAGTTTCGTAGAATAGAGAGCCATGTCTACAGGAGGGTACAGTGTGTTGCCTTTCTCCTCAGTTATGTCTGAGAGCACTCCTGTCCAGCAAAACTGACTGCAATGATGAAATGTTCCATAATTTTGCACTGTCCACTACAGTAACCATAAGCCACATGTGGCTATTGAGTACTTGAAAGGTAGCTAGTGTGACTGAGGAACTGAATTTTAAATTTTAATGAATTTAAATTCAAACTTAAGTAGCCCCATGTACCTTGTAGCTGTTATATTGGACAGTCCGGCACTAGAAAGTTAGAACAGATTTGAGAGACTATTAAATCAGTGTCTTTATTTTTCTCCTTCAACAAACACTTGATAATACTTACTATGTACTAGGAGATTTCTGAGTCCTGAGGGTACAGATGAACTGCAAATTGTGGTTGAATTCACTGTGGTCCACAGAATTAAAGTGACTTTTTAAAGATCACAATTGACTTTTTAAAGATCACAATGTCAGAGTCCAGATTAAAACCAGATCTACTAATTGTAATAAATAGTTTTTGCCCATGGTCTTTTCCCCAGAAAGCTCCTTGGCTTCTTGTTTTCATCATATTTCCCTCTGCTCTCAATTAGAAAGTAGCTCATGGGCAGGGAAGGAGCAAGATGGCCGAATAGGAACAGCTCCAGTCTCCAACTCCCAGCGCGAGCGACACAGAAGACCGGTGATTTCTGCATTTTCAACTGAGGTACTGGGGTCATCTCACTAGGGAGTGCCGGACAATCGGTGCTGGTCAGCTGCTGCAGCCTGACCAGCGAGAGCTGAAGCAGGGCGAGGCATCGCCTCACCTGGGAAGTGCAAGGGGGAAGGGAATCCCTTTTCCTAGCCAGGGGAACTGAGACACACAACACCTGGAAAATCGGGTAACTCCCACCCCAATACGGCGCTTTAAGCAAACAGGCACACCAGGAGAATATATCCCACACCTGGCCGGGAGGGTCCCACGCCCACGGAGCCTCCCTCACTGCTAACACAGCAGTCTGCGATCTAACCAAAACAGCAGCAGCGAGGCTGGGGGAGGGGCGCCCGCCATTGCTGAGGCTTAAGTAGGTAAACAAAGCCGCTGGGAAGCTCAAATTGGGTGGAGCTCACAGCAGCTCAAGGAAGCCTGCCTGTCTCTGTAGACTCCACCTCTGGGGACAGCGCACAGCTGAAGACCAACAGGGGAAGCAGCGGGGCAGGTGCAGATGCGAACGACTCTGTCTGACAGCTTTGGGGAGAGCTGTGGATCTCCCAACTCGGAGGTTGAGATCTGAGAACGGACAGACTGCCTGCTCAGGTGGGTCCCTGACCCCTGAGTAGCCTAGCTGGGAGAAATCCCCCACTAGGGGCAGTCTGACACCCCACACCTCACAGGGTGGAGTACACCCCTGAGAGGAAACTTCCAAAGGAAGAATCAGACAGGTACACTCGCTGTTCAGCAATATTCTATCTTCGGCAACCTCTGCTGCTGATACCCAGGCAAACAGGGTCTGCAGTGGACCTCAAGCAATCTCCAACAGACCAACAGACAGTCCTTCTGACTGTCAGAAGGAAAACTATCAGACAGGAAGGACACCTATACCAAAACCCCATCAGTACGTCACCACCATCAAAGACCAGAGACAGATAAAACCACAAAGATGGGGAAGAAGCAGGGCAGAAAAGCTGGAAATTCAAAAAATAAGAGCGCATCTCCCCCTGCAAAGGAGCACAGCCCATCGCCAGCAACGGATCAAAGCTGGTCAGAGAATGACTTGGACGAGAGGAGAGAAGAAGGCTTCAGTCCACCAAACTTATCAGAGCTAAAGGAGGAATTACATACACAGCACAAAGAAACTAAAAATCTTGAAAAAAGAGTGGAAGAATTGACAGCTAGACTAATTAATGCAGAGAAGATCATAAACGAAATGACAGAGATGAAAACCATGACACGAGAAATACGTGACAAATGCACAAGCTTCAGTAACCGACTCGATCAACTGGAAGAAAGAGTATCAGCGATTGAAGATCAAATGAATGAAATGAAGCGAGAAGAGAAACCAAAAGAAAAAAGAAGAAAAAGAAATGAACAAAGCCTGCAAGAAGTATGGGATTATGTAAAAAGACCAAATCTACGTCTGATTGGGGTGCCTGAAAGTGGGGGGGAAAATGGAACCAAGTTGGAAAACACTCTTCAGGATATCATCCAGGAGAACTTCCCCAACCTAGTAAGGCAGGCCAACATTCAAATTCAGGAAATACAGAGAACGCCACAAAGATACTCCTTGAGAAGAGCAACTCAAAGACACATCATTGCCAGATTCACCAAAGTTGAAATGAAGGAAAAAATCTTAAGGGCAGCCAGAGAGAAAGGTCGGGTTACCCACAAAGGGAAGCCCATCAGACTAACAGCAGATCTCTCGGCAGAAACTCCACAAGCCAGAAGAGAGTGGGGGCCAATATTCAACGTTCTTAAAGAAAAGAATTTTAAACTCAGAATTTCATATCCAGCCAAACTAAGTTTCATAAGTGAAGGAGAAATAAAATCCTTTACAGATAAGCAAATGCTTAGAGATTTTGTCACCACCAGGCCTGCCTTACAAGAGACCCTGAAGGAAGCCCTAAACACGGAAAGGAACAACCGGTACCAGCCATTGCAAAAACATGCCAAAATGTAAAGACCATCGAGGCTAGGAAGAAAGTGCAGCAACTAACGAGCAAAATAACCAGTTAATATCATAATGGCAGGATCAAGTTCACACATAACAATATTAACCTTAAATGTTAATGGACTAAATGCTCCAATTAAAAGACACAGACTGGCAAACTGGATAAAGAGTCAAGACCCATCAGTCTGCTGTATTCAGGAGACCCATCTCACATGCAGAGACATACATAGGCTCAAAATAAAGGGATGGAGGAAGATCTAGCAAGCAAATGGAGAACAAAAAAAAGCAGGGGTTGCAATCCTTGTCTCTGATAAAACAGACTTTAAACCATCAAAGATCAAAAGAGACAAAGAAGGCCATTACATAATGGTAAAGGGATCAATTCAACAGGAAGAGCTAACTATCCTAAATATATATGCACCCAATACAGGAGCACCCAGATTCATAAAGCAAGTCCTTAGAGACTTACAAAGAGACTTAGACTCCCATACAATAATAATGGGAGACTTCAACACTCCGCTGTCAACATTAGACAGATCAACGAGACAGAAAGTTAACAAGGATATCCAGGAATTGAACTCATCTCTGCACCAAGCGGACCTAATAGACATCTATAGAACTCTCCACCCCAAATCAACAGAATATACATTCTTCTCAGCACCACATCGCACTTATTCCAAAATTGACCACATAATTGGAAGTAAAGCACTCCTCAGCAAATGTAAAAGAACAGAAATTATAATAAACTGTCTCTCAGACCACAGTTCAATCAAACTAGAACTCAGGACTAAGAAACTCAATCAAAACCGCTCAACTACATGGAAACTGAACAACCTGCTCCTGAATGACTACTGGGTACATAACGAAATGAAAGCGGAAATAAAGATGTTCTTTGAAACCAATGAGAACAAAGATACAACATACCAGAATCTCTGGGACACATTTAAAGCAGTGTGTAGAGGGAAATTTATAGCACTAAATGCCCACAAGAGAAAGCAGGAAAGATCTAAAATTGACACTCTAACATCACAATTAAAAGAACTAGATAGGCAAGAGCAAACACATTCAAAAGCTAGCAGAAGGCAAGAAATAACTAAGATCAGAGCCGAACTGAAGGAGATAGAGACACAAAAAACCCTCCAAAAAATCAATGAATCCAGGAGTTGGTTTTTTGAAAAGATCAACAAAATTGACAGACCGCTAGCAAGGCTAATAAAGAAGAAAAGAGAGAGGAATCAAATAGATGCAATAAAAAATGATAAAGGGGATATCACCACTGACCCCACAGAAATACAAACTACCATCAGAGAATACTATAAACGCCTCTACGCAAATCAACTAGAAAATCTAGAAGAAATGGATAATTTCCTGGACACTTACACTCTCCCAAGGCTAAACCAGGAAGAAGTTGAATCCCTGAATAGACCAATAGCAGGCTCTGAAATTGAGGCAACAATTAATAGCCTACCCACCAAAAAAAGTCCAGGACCAGATGGATTCACAGCTGAATTCTACCAGAGGTACAAGGAGGAGCTGGTACCATTCCTTCTGAAACTATTCCAATCAATAGAAAAAGAGGGAATCCTCCCTAACTCATTTTATGAGGCCAACATCATCCTGATACCAAAGCCTGGCAGAGACACAACAAAAAAAGAGAATTTTAGACCAATATCCCTGATGAACATCGATGCAAAAATTCTCAATAAAATACTGGCAAACCGGATTCAGCAGCACATCAAAAAGCTTATCCACCATGATCAAGTGGGCTTCATCCCTGAGATGCAAGACTGGTTCAACATTCGCAAATCAATAAACGTAATCCAGCATATAAACAGAACCAAAGACAAGAACCACATGATTGTCTCAATAGATGCAGAAAAGGCTTTTGACAAAATTCAACAGCCCTTCATGCTAAAAACGCTCAATAAATTCGGTATTGATGGAACGTACCTCAAAATAGTAAGAGCTATTTATGACAAACCCACAGCTAATATCATACTGAATGGGCAAAAACTGGAAAAATTCCCTTTGAAAACTGGCACAAGACAGGGATGCCCCCTCTCACCACTCCTATTCAACATAGTGTTGGAAGTTCTGGCTAGGGCAATCAGGCAAGAGAAAGAAATCAAGGGTATCCAGTTAGGAAAAGAAGAAGTCAAATTGTCCCTGTTTGCAGATGACATGATTGTATATTTAGAAAACCCCGTCGTCTCAGCCCAAAATCTCCTTAAGCTGATAAGCAACTTCAGCAAAGTCTCAGGATACAAAATTAATGTGCAAAAATCACAAGCATTCTTATACACCGGTAACAGACAAGCAGAGAGCCAAATCAGGAATGAACTTCCATTCACAATTGCTTCAAAGAGAATAAAATACCTAGGAATCCAGCTTACAAGGGATGTAAAGGACCTCTTCAAGGAGAACTACAAACCACTGCTCAGTGAAATAAAAGAGGACACAAACAAATGGAAGAACATACCATGCTCATGGATAGGAAGAATCAATATCGTGAAAATGGCCATACTGCCCAAGGTTATTTATAGATTCAATGCCATCCCCATCAAGCTACCAATGAGTTTCTTCACAGAATTGGAAAAAACTGCTTAAAGTTCATATGGAACCAAAAAAGAGCCCGCATTGCCAAGACAATCCTAAGTCAAAAGGACAAAGCTGGAGGCGTCACGCTACCTGACTTCAAACTATACTACAAGGCTACAGTAACCAAAACAGCATGGCACTGGTACCAAAACAGAGATATAGACCAATGGAACAGAACAGAGTCCTCAGAAATAATACCGCACATCTACAGCCATCTGATCTTTGACAAACCTGAGACAAACAAGAAATGGGGAAAGGATTCCCTATTTAATAAATGGTCCTGGGAAAATTGGCTAGCCATAAATAGAAAGCTGAAACTGGATCCTTTCCTTACTCCTTATACGAAGATTAATTCAAGATGGATTAGAGACTTAAATGTTAGACCTAATACCATAAAAACCCTAGAAGAAAATCTAGGTAGTACCATTCAGGACATAGGCATGGGGAAGGACTTCATGTCTAAAACACCAAAAGCAATGGCAGCAAAAGCAGAAATTGACAAATGGGATCTAATTAAACTAAAGAGCTTTTGCACAGCAAAAGAAACTACCATCAGAGTGAACAGGCAGCCTACAGAATGGGAGAAAATTTTTGCAACCTACTCATCTGACAAAGGGCTAATATCCAGAATCTACAAAGAACTCAAACAAATATACGAGAAAAAAACAAACAACCCCATCAAAAAGTGGGCAAAGGATATGAACAGACATTTCTCAAAAGAAGATATTCATACAGCCAACAGACACATGAAAAAATGCTCATCATCACTCGCCATCAGAGAAATGCAAATCAAAACCACAATGAGATACCATCTCACACCAGTTAGAATGGCAATCATTAAGAAGTCAGGAAACAACAGGTGTTGGAGAGGATGTGGAGAAATAGGAACACTTGTACACTGTTGGTGGGATTGTAAACTAGTTCAACCATTATGGAAAACAGTATGGCAATTCCTCAAGGATCTAGAACTAGATGTACCATATGACCCAGCCATCCCACTACTGGGTATATACCCAAAGGATTATAAATTATTCTACTACAAAGACACATGCACACGTATGTTTATTGCGGCACTATTCACAATAGCAAAGACTTGGAATCAACCCAAATGTCCATCTGTGGCAGACTGGATTAAGAAAATGTGGCACATATACACCATGGAATACTATGCAGCCATAAAAAAGGATGAGTTTGTGTCCTTTGTAGGGACATGGATGCAGCTGGAAACCATCATTCTTAGCAAACTATCACAAGAAGAGAAAACCAAACACCGCATGTTCTCACTCATAGGTGGGAACTGAACAATGAGATCACTTGGACTCGGGAAGGGGAACATCACACACTGGGGCCTATTATGGGAGGGGGGAGGAGGGAGGGATTGCATTGGGGAGTTATACATGATATAAATGATGAATTGATGGGTGCTGTCGAGTTGATGGGTGCAGCACACCAACATGGCATAAGTATACATATGTAACAAACCTGCACGTTATGCACATGTACCCTAGAACTTAAAGTATAATAAAAAAAAAAAAAAAAAAGAAAGTAGCTCATGAACTACATTATTCCATTGTTATTACATATTAAAATTTAGCCAAAGTACCATGAAAAACAAAGTGGAAAATGAGTGTGTGTATCCCCACTGGAAAGAACACATGTGTGATATAGTTTGGATATGTGTCCCTACCCAAATATCATGTTGAATTATAATCCCCAGTGTTGGATGTGGGGCCTGCAGGGAGGTGATTAGGTCGTGGTGGTGGATTTCTCATGAATGATTTAGTGCCATCTTCTTGGTACTGTTCTCACAATAGTGAGTTCTCAGAAAATCTGGTCATTTAAAAGTGTATGCCGTCTCCCCCATCACTGTCTCCTGCTATGTGATGTGCTTGCTTTTCCTTTACCTTCTGCCATGATTGTAAGTTTCCTGAGGCTTCCTGAGAAGCCAGGCAGATGCCAGCATAATGCTTCCTATAAAGCGTACAGAACTGCTATTCAACCTCTTTTCTTTATAAACCACCAAGTCTCAGGTATTTCTTTATAGTCGTGCAAGAACAGACTAACACAATGTGGTTACTTTTCCCTTATACTTTTTTGTTTGTTTAGAAATGTGATGGAAAACTGGTATTGTTTACTATCTCTAAGCCTTTTTGAAAAGATAAGAATTATTCTTTACTTTTTTGTATAGCAAGCTTTAGACTCTTTAGGGAGGTAAGGGAAAACCTCAGAGGTTCCCTTTCTGTGTGCTGAACCTCATCCTTCTATTGAAGATGCCATATTCTGAGATCAAGGGGCATCCAGGGTATCTAGCCCAGGAAGAATGGTGTGATCACTGAAAATGACATTAGCAACATTCACTCCTTTCACTTTCCCTTCCTATGGTACCTGAGGTGTAGCCTCTGACCTTGCGTGACTTAAAAGTCTGAGGTAAAAGCCTGTGGCTGCCCTATTTACATGGTCAGCATCACCATCCCATTTTGTTACAGCCCATTAGAGAGAGCTTGGGTGGTTTCTGAGGTTCCACTGACAGATCCTCTGATTTCCACCTTGATGCTCATCCAAATGCATTCATGTTCCCAGCTTCTGGGGGCTTTGCTTTATTTTCCTTTATGTTGCTGAAGATTCAGTTGCAAAACCTTCTACAAGTATACCCCCCATTTCACTTTCTTCTTCTCTTGCTCCAGTGATTCCAGTACTTTAATACTCCCTTTTATATGGACATCACCAAATAACTCCTGAATATTTAATTTCTTAGCTCCCGTTTTGTTCTCTCTACATGTCGTCCTCCCTCCAAGACTTAAAAGAAGACTTGAAAAAACTTTGCTTTGTGAAATAGGGGTTTATGTAAATATGCTAATATGCAACTTGCTTTTTGATTGCTTGGAAGGAATGTTGGAAGCCTGCACGGTGTGGAAGTCTGTGGTGCATGCCATGCTCATGGTACACCTGGTGGAAGACTTTGTAAGAGTTATGACAAGTGCAGATCATTCATCTTTCAAACAGGTTTCTCACAAGAGAAGCAAACTGCTAACTACGGAGGAGGCTAGAGTAAGCAACCTCTTGGAAATCTTAAGAACAAGGGCAACAAAAGATTAGGATAGAGGAAAATAAAAACTAGAGGACATGGATTGCCAATCAGGTAATCTAAGTAACTACCATCCAGTCAATGAGAGACTTGGATGGCTAGAAAGCTGAAGGGCACTGCCTAACTTGGATAGTTAACACAAACTTAGCTCTGGCTAAAGTACTCAGGTATAGCCATTCTGCTCATTCTGTTAACCTACTCAGGTGTATATTCTACAGGATTCTTACAGTTTTGATAATAACACTTCTGTATATCCTGGTGAGTTTTTCTGCCTCCCAGCAAATGTCCTGTCTCCCTGAGCAGAGGGCAGCTTCTCTATCATAACCCCCTCCCAAATTTGCTTCTATCTTAATTCACATTTATGAGTTAAGTTTCTTGTTTTATTTTTACTTTTGGTTTCATTTCTATTTCAAAGACAGGATTTTCTTTGAGTGTGAGTAGTAATCATAGTAAATATGTACATTTTCCTTTATCAACTATGTAATTAGGCTATATTTAACTGGAGAGGCTGACCTCTTCGCTACTTGGTGGTACATCACCACAAATGGCATCTTGCTAAAAGGAAAACTTTTAAGATTCCAGACTGAATGTCTTTATTTGTTTGCCCCACACACAGACTGACCAAAATGAAAAATGAGGTGTACCGTTTTTATCCCCAGAGCATAATGATATGAAACAATGTGCTTGTCATAATAATTTTTTTTTTTTTTTTTTTTTTTTTTTTTTGAGATGGAGTCTCACTTTGTCGCCCAGGCTGGAGTGCAGTGGTGTGATCTCGGCTTACTGCAAGCTCCGCCTCCCAAGTTCACGCCATTCTCCTGCCTCAGCCTCCCAAGGAGCTAGGACTACAGGTGCCTGCCACCACACCCAGCTAATTTTTTTTCGTATTTTTAGTAGAGACGGGGTTTCACTGTGTTAGCCAGGAATGTCTCGATCTCGTGACCTTGTGATCCGCCCGCCTCAGCCTCCCAAGTCATAATAATTTTTTAAAAGAGAATGTGACTATGGTAGCTATTTGGAAATGTGTTTCGAGAGTTTTTGTGTCATCTTTTCTCTTTAACTTTCTAATTATAATAGCAACTCATGTTTATTTTAGGACATGTTATGCCTCGATAAGCAAAAGAAAAATTTAAGTCATCTATAAATCTATTATCTGTTAGCATTTTGCATTGTCTTTCTAGTCACGTTTATGTTTACACATGCAACTTGTAAAAACAGGAGAAATAGGATCATACACATATCATTGTTTTGTACCCATGAATATATAATGAACCTCTTGTCATTCCCCACTAACTGTGATAGGAGCATTTCATTCTTCCATTGTATCTACCCACCATGTTGTTTTTAACAGTCCCTTATTATTGGACACTTGTTTCTCTTTTTATTTTTTACTGTTATCAGCAATGTAATGGTTAATATGCTCAGAGCTAAATCTTTGTTCACATTCTTAGGAGGTTTATAGAATATAAGAAATATATTTTACAATACCCCTGGAGAACAGCTTAATAATTTTATATTGGTATTTTAAAGAGCCGATGTAGAAAAATGCTATCTCACTTCTTTGAGTTTCTTTGCTCACTAGTAAGGTTAAACACTTTCTCACTTTAAATGTTAAAGTGTAAGAGTTTTCTTTTATTGCAGAAGGTTTGAAGGCATTTGTTTAAAATTATTTAATTTTCACCGTTATGATACCATATGACCTTGTCATTGCTCATGACTTTAACTTTAGGAGGTTAATTGTTTGGATATAACAACTTTGTGTCATGAAAGAAAGAACAAGATTGCCAATTGTCTGAGCCATGGAAGACCTAACAGAAACTGTAGAAAGCAGTTCTTACGAGACAGAACTTTTTAATGGGTGTGTCAGTGTTTCTGGGCTTAAAAAAATGTCCTGTTTCTTGGATATTTTAATTCAGTCTGCATTGGGCAGAGAGAAGTACAGAGTGGCCTTTCAATGTATTTTAAATTTAACAGTCTATAATTAGAAAACACTATTTGAGCTCTTATAATAAACTTTCACTCTGAAAGCACCCATCTAAATTAGTGGGTTATTCCTCCCCACTCCTTTTCTCCCTCACCTTCAGTCACATCTGCCATAGCCATATCCCTGGACTGTGCTTCTGTAATTTTCAGAGTTCAAACTTGTGGGTCACTGTTTCATAATATTAAATGGTATTAGTGGGGCTTACTCCCTCTCCTTACTCCCCTTATAAGATTACTTCAGTGACTTCCTTATCTTGAGAGGAACTGACATGTGATCCTTTAGGAACACAGCTTATCTTATAAAGTGGGAGTTAGTCAGTGAACAGATATTTATAACCCTCAATTCTGTGCCAGAAAGACAGCAGAGAATCTGACACATGTGATCCCTTCCCTCACAGAGCTTGCAGTCTGACTGGAAAGAGACAAGTAAATCTCTACAAATAATTGACCAAAGTTACAGTTAGCAAGCTGTTATGTCAGAGAAAAAGCAGAGAGTAACGTGGAGCAAGGGAAAGGAAACCGAATGCAGTCTGGGAGGGTCAAAAAAGGCTTCTCCAAGAACGCACAGGAGTTAGTTATAAATGCCATCTCTTGCTGTCCTTCCTTACAGAATGCTACATTTAGTGTACATGAACCGCAAGGGAATTAATCTATTTTCTACTCTCTTTAGCAATACTCCCTAGGTATGCAAATGAAAATACATTGCTATAGTTGATTAACCACTATAAGATTAGTACCATTTTTATCTGAAGAAAACATTATTAAATAATTAGCCTTAAGAACAACATACTTTGCCAGATGGAGTGAAAAAGGCTGATAAATCACTGGGACATCAGCTTAGTCACAGGACTGTGTAATAGCTGTGGAAATTCAACTTTATCATGTCTTCCATGTACAATATGGGACTATCTGAAGGAACACAGGTTGTTTTCTAGCTAAGGTTTGCACTGTATAACTAATCATTTAAATAAAAGTTATCTACTGTCCAATTTACAGTAAAACATGGCTTAAGCATAATAGCTTTTGTAATTCATGAAAGTTCTATGTTTAACTGTTAGTTGGAGCCTGAAATGACTATGACTAATAGGAATATTCTTCCAAGTTCTTTAATCCCCTGAGATGATTATAGCTGTTCTTTAGCCAGACAATGACTCTGAAGTCCATTAAACTTAAAAACGTGCTTCTAGGGGGAGTTGCTTTTCAATGCATCAGGTTACTTAGTGTTTTTATGTGGCTATATTTTGGCCATCTCCTAATGTTGGAGAATTTGTTTCAGAGATCTGGAACTGTCTCCTCCTCAGCTCTGGTTATCAGAAGCATGGCAGAGGGAAATGGAAGTAAAAGATGGACTGGAGATTTCTGGTGCAGTTGTGAGCCGACCATCAGAGTTGTATATTTGTATCACATTGCCTTGTCTTCCTACTACAGAAATTCTAGAGAGTTATGCCTTGGGATTTATTGAGAAACGCAGTGAAAAACTATCAAGTGACATCATATGGTGGTCTTCCCTGGTCTGCAGTATTGCTCATTGCCTCTTGTTTACAGGCCATATTAAAGCTAAGTGTCAAATGCTTTCTTTTTTCTCCTGAGGAATAAAATATGGTTCCCACTTGCCTTCCTCCTAACACATATGGAGATACATGCATTTTCTCTTTCTGAGTTTGGAAAATTTCTTCCCCTGTAGCTACAAAGGAGTTGGGAGCCAAATATGCAGCACAGTTTTAGTCATTTTGCAAGACTTAACTAGTATACTGTATGTTAATCATTTAACAAATACATCTAATGCTTATTGTATACCAGGTGCTCTTTCTGATCTCTTTATTAGTATTAACTCCTTCAAGTCTTTTTTTCTCCATTTATTTCTGCTTTGATCTTTATTATTTCCTTCTACTAGTTTTGGATTTGTTCTTTTTTGGTTCCTTGAGGTACACCATTAGGTTATTTATTTGGAGTCTTTTTTTTTTTTTTTTTTTTTGAGACGGAGTCTCGCTCTGTCGCCCGGGCTGGAGTGCAGTGGCCGGATCTCAGCTCACTGCAAGCTCCGCCTCCCGGGTTTACGCCATTCTCCTGCCTCAGCCTCCCGAGTAGCTGGGACTACAGGCGCCCGCCACCTCGCCCGGCTAGTTTTTTGTATTTTTTAGTAGAGACGAGGTTTCACCATGTTAGCCAGGATGGTCTCGATCTTCTGACCTCGTGATCCGCCCGTCTAGGCCTCCCAAAGTGCTGGGATTACAGGCTTGAGCCACCGCGCCCGGCCTATTTGGAGTCTTTCTATGTTTTCGATGTGGGCATAAGGTGCTATAAAATTTCCTCAGTACTGCTTTTGCTATATCTGATAGGTTCTGGTATGTTGTGTTTCCGTTTTCATTTATTTCGAGAAATGTTTAAATTTCCTTCTTAATTTCTTCATTGATCAGGAGCATGTTGTTTAATTTCCATACATTTGCACAGTTTCCGAAGTTCTTCTTGTTATTGATTTTTAGTTTTATTCCATTGGATTCAGAAAAGATGCTTTGATTTCATAGTGACTTTTTTGAATTTGTAGAGACTTGTTTTGTGGCTGCTGGATGAAATGTTGTGTAAATGTCTGTTATAGGTCTATTTGGTCTAGAGTATAGTTTAATTCCAATGTTTTTTTACTGATTTTCTGCGTGGGTGATCTGTCCATTGCCAAAAGTGGGGTGAAGTCCTCTACTATTATTGTATTGCAATCTGTCTCTCCCTTTAGATCTATTATTTGTTTTTATATAACCTTTGATCCTTTTAAGGACCTTGTTAAGTTAGTACTATTTATAGATGAGGGAACTAAGTCTCAGAGAAATTAAGTATCATGCCTGGAGCCACAATACTTAATCGTGCAGTCATGCTAAGTGTGGAGTCGGCCTTCAGAATCCTTTTCATAAACATCAAGCTTTGCTGCCTCTGCAGTGATTCGCTACCGGGAGCAGGTAGAACAATATTCAGTCCCAGGAGATAGTGTTCCCTCTTCCACTACACCTTGTGATCAAGAACCTCTCTCTGTGTTTACCTGCCTCTCTGATTCTACATTAATCGTCTCACAGTAGTATTTTGCTGTTGTTATATAATTTACTTTATTCCTTTGTGAAATTATATATTCTACATATACTTTAAAATAAATCACGAACTTATAAGATACTATTTAAAATGAATGTAGTCTTAATGTAACACCATGTTAAGATGTATACAGAAAGGGATTTTAGAGTAGTAAGCTTGAATTTGTTTTGCATTCCAGTATCTACCCTTTTGCCCATTCTCCTTTTTGACAAGAGCACACATTTTCAGCTTGACTAGATGAAAAGTGCTAGGTTTGGCTCTATAACTGAATAAAATCTATAAGCTGACCATATTAGAAATATAATTAATACTATGCTCTAAACAATTGTAATTGTCCACAGACTTGAGTTAGAGCACAAAAGCAACTATCTGCTTTAATTTCATTTGCGTGGAGTGAGTGGGGATGGTAGATGGAGTCGAGAGAGGGTAATAACTGGAGAAAGGTTCCAAGTGAAACAAGAAAAACATCCTCCAAGGATCAGGTCATCTTTCCAGAGGGATAAACCTGTCCCACAGGGAGTGTAGTATACAGTATCTGAAGTGTAAACTGCTTATCCCTTTTAATGGGGTCTAGTAATGCTTACTGGAATATAGCATTTTGGGCCACTTGAAGTTTATTTCATCTGTTCACAGCATTTCAGATATTCTTTTGTTCTTCTATTTTTACAACAGTTTTACTGAGTTATAATTCACATACCATAAAACTGGCCTTTTCAAATTGTACAAATCAGTAGTTTTTGGTATATTCAGAGTTGTGCAGCCAACCCCACTATTTAATTTTAGAATATTTACAGCACTCCAAAAAGAAACCCTAGACCCATTAGCATTCACTTTCCCTTCTCTTCGTCCCCCAGCCCTTGGCAACCACAAATCTGTCTTTATGGATTTGCCTATTCTGCACATTTCATATAAATGGGATCATATAACATGTGGTCTTTGTGACTGGCTTCTTTCACTTAGAATAATGTTGTCAGGATTCATTCGTGCTATAGTGTGTATCACTACTTTATTCCTTTCCATTGCTCAGTAATAGTATATGGGTTTGCCACATTTTGTTTATCCATTTAATAGTTGATGGACATTTGGGTTGTTTCCATTTTGGGGCCATTATGAATAATGCTGTTATGAATATTTGTGTACAGTTTTTGCTTGGACTGGTGTTTTCATTTTTCTTGAGTATATACCTAAGAGTGACACATTTGTTCTTGAGTTTCTTCCAAGAGTTGAGTATTTTTGATTAAGATGGGATCTCAACTAAAAATCAATTTCTGGTTGCAGATGAGTGTACATCCTGCAGTTGTTAAACATAGATTTTAATGAAATTTGTTAGGTAGTTAAAAGATATATATATGTGCACTACCAAATCATATACATATATGCACTGTTGGGTAGTCTCAGGCTGTATTCTTTGGATATTCATATTGTGGTTCTATGAACTGCAGACCTCTGGCCAGTGGCCTATATTTTGCTTCCATCCACAGGGCAAATTTCAGCTACTTAAAAATCCATTTGATTGCAGCAACTGTATGTATTTCAAAGCAAATCTTCTACCATTTAGTAGGTGGCAGATTATGCAAAGCACATCAACCTAAGTTTCTGTGACACTTAGTTTGCCCTTTATGTACATAGTCCTTCTACTGTCCTATAAAGCCCTCTGCACTCTTCTTCCCTTCTCTGTGCCTAGTTCACAATACTCTAGCCGTGCTTGCCTTTCCGTTCTTTTTAAACCTTCCTGGCTCATTCCTGCCTCAGGGCCTTTGGGCGAGCTGCTCCCTCTGCCTGGCTTACTCTTCTTTTGCAGCTGCCCCTGCCCCATCCTCAACCCTTATTAAGTCTTAAATATCCCCTCAGAAAGGCTTCCCTGACTGCTTGCTCTACATCAACCACACCAGCCTTGCCCTGACTCTGACTTTTTTGAGCGGCATTGACTGGTCTTGTTTATCTGTGTGTTCCTGTGTTAGAACATGAACATCAGGAGGGAAGGGAATCTGCCTGCCCGCGCCACTCCAACTTTAAATAGGGGCTGGCAGGTGGTAAATATTAGTGGAATGAACGGCTGAGTTGTTCTTCTTGTCCTGAAATGTCAGTACATGTCAGAGCCAGTGTTTTCCTGGCAACTCTCCTGGAGGGTCAGTATTGGAGAGCTCTAGGAGGGTAGCATCAGAGGGCTCTTAATTTCACCTCCTCCCCCAGAAAACTAGCAAAACATAGCATCAAAGCCTCATTCTCATTTAATCTCTGACTTTTTCTTCCCCTAGAACTGTCATCCTGTGGCCCTATAACACTCTGCTCCGAAAGGATCTGCCAGAGACTGGGAGTGTTGACTGCTGCAAGGATCAAGGTGGGAATTACTGTGCTACCATCTGGAAACAGTAGGTTTGGTAGGTTTGGTGCTTCCTGCTGCTATAGCATGAGTCTAACTTGCTTCAGCTGAAGGTTGGCTGTCTATCAGTTATCCTGCAGCTTTGCTGCTATCTTCCCTTCTCTGGTTAAGACATTTCATAAATGTCTTAACTCTGAGAATTTTAATTTTATCCTCAGGAGAGTCTTAAATTTCAAGCTCTTTCAGGTGAGTGGATGTTTTCTCAGTCTTGGATTGCCGTTTTAAATGACAGCCAGAGAAATAGAGGTGACCCCAAAACTTCCTAACCTGTTTGCATTACTGCCAAAAGAGAGCGCTCAATCAACTCTCTCAACCACGCCTTAAGAAAACAGAAAATCTTCAAAGAAATATCAGCCAGCCATGCACCTTTTAGCAACAGTACTGAAATTACTAGCAAAGTTATTCTGTTTTTTATAGTTATTTAAACCAAAATTAAAGAGCTGTAGTAGTTATACCCATTCTATGCCCACTGAGGAGGAAGAGGTTTTGCTTGTTGTGGTTGAAGCAGTACAACTCAATTCACTGCCTAGAGTACTTTGAATTTTATTTCAAGTATAATTTTATTATTGAAAATAAAAATAGTTGCATTTTTCGGTACAAAAGATTTTCTCTTTTCTTGCTATATCTCTGGGCACCTTAAGACTAAGGTTCATTTGACCCTGATGATAGCTGTTTTGGTTTTTTTTTACTTTTTATCATTGCTGTTTGGTGTTTGCCTAAAAAGATTTTTACCCTAAGATAGACACCAGGGCCGTGTAATCCCAAATTATTTAAAATAAATATTTCTGGGTAGTTAGTATTATTGAGCACAGTATTCTATAACATTATTTGTCTTCTGTGAAATTCACAATAATTCTAGGAATGTTGCTAAGGTTAGAATGCCTATTTTGAGCTGGTACTAGGAATGGCAGCTATTTCTAAATATTTGACACCGTTTTGATATCTTTCCCTTTGTCTGGTGGTGTCTGTCTCGTTGAAGCTGAGTGAAGAAAAGAATTCATTTATTCAACAAATACTTACTGAACGCTTTCTGTGTGCCAGGCATTCTTTTCAGTGTTGCAAATGAGGCAGTGAACAAAACAAAATTCTTTCATGAGCTTTAAAAAGTCTCTTGAATATCCTCAGTCAACAAACCAGAGCAGGGAGACACAGAGGACTTGCCTCACTCTCAGGTATTCTGGGGAAACCCCCTTCAGGATGGCAAATGGACACAAGCAGGAAAGGAGAGAGTGGAACCCTGATTTGGAAAATAAAGCGGTCTTATGTTCTAATTTAATCACTGCAGAATTTTAGAAGCGTGTTAAAATAATAAACCAAAAAAAAAAAAAAATGTGCTAGGTTGATATAACTTGGGCTTGAAAAATAAAGGATTACTGTTTTTTTTTTTTTTCCTTTTCAATGTCCCACACACTTGATGTAAGGATTACTTTTTAAGTATGCCATTTTCGTACATTTCACATTCAGAGTCTGCCCAAATTCTGCCTCCACCATCCTCTCAGCCTCTGTCAATGTCTAATGCATCCTTCGAATTTCTTTATGCATAAAGAAGCAAATAGGAATATTCCTATTTGCCCCCTTCATAACATAAAAGATAGCATACTATATTTCTCTGCAATGTATGCTTTTTTTCCTTACAATATATGGAGGAGGATTTAATAAGCGAGTACTAAGACACTTTCCTCATTCTTTTTTTAAAGCAGTTACAGAATAACAGAGTCCATTTATGGATGTTCCACAGTTAAAATAGCGATCTATTGATGGACAACATTCGGGTTGTGGCCAACTGTTTGCTCTTAAACAATACTACAGTAAGTAACTGTATGTAGGTTATTTTGCATGTAGGCAATATATCTATATAAACTTGTAAAGTAGAATTGCAAGTCATAAGGTATATGTGTAATTTTAATAGATATCATTAAATTGCCTCTCTGAGAGGAAGATTTTCTTTTTTTTTTTTTTTTTTTTTGAGGCAGAGCCTCTCTCTGTTGCCTAGGCTGGAGTGCAGTGGCACAATTTCAGCTCACTGCAATGTCTGCCTTCTGGGTTCAAGCAATTCTCCTGACTCAGCCTCCCAAATAGCTGGGATTACAGGCACCCACCACTGTGCCCAGCTAATTTTTGTATTTTTAGTAAAGATGGGGTTTCGCCATCTTGGTCAGGCTGGTTTGAACTCCTGACCTCAGGTGATCCGCCTGCCTTGGCCTCCCAAAGTGCTGGGATTACAGGCGTGAGCCACCACGCCTGGCTAAGGTTTTCTTATTGCATGTCTGCTAGAAACCTGTGAGAGTACCTGCTGTCATCCGCATCTGGATATTTTGCCAATTCTCATAGCTTAAATGCCAGACTAGGTTGGGTGCCTTGGCAATGTGTTCTTATAGCATCCTGAACTTTCAATTATCTAAACATTTATCTCCCTGTGTGATAATGATTTGTTTGTTTCTCCAACTAGACTGCAAGCTTTGTGAGGCCAGGGACTACGTCGGTCTCCTTCACCTGGCCATAACAGACATTCACGTGTCTAATGAAGTTTAAATACATTGTCAAAAGATGAGACAATTAGTGGTAATTTAGCTCTCAGGTTATACAAGTGCAGTAAACTGGCTCGCTGTCATAGATGGGGCTCTACTGCTCTTTAATTATTAGAAATCTTCAGTTACAGCATGGGAACAAACATTCTTCTTTTATGTTACTGAAATTTATATTAAACAGGTAGTCAGCAACAAATTCAAGAGGTTAAATCCTCAGTTATCTGCTGGCAATTTGATTTCCCAAGACCTAGACTCGATTTTGAGAATCTGAAGAACTAAAGCTTTCTATTTCCGGTTATGTGCATGAGCCAAAACATTTTACAGGGCTTCAGGAGGTCCACCTATCAACTACGAACCCCAGAGTGGGAACACCTGCTTGAGAGACATGGTTAAGGACTTTGAAATATTTTGGAGAGTGATTCAACCCCCTTATTTCTTGCCACTAGTAATTGCAGTCTACAGTTAGCCATTTCTAGATAATGAGAGTATTCTTTTCTTAAGTCTGTTCTGGACTTTGTCTGGTAGAATTCAAGAATTTTTTAATATGGAAAGATTTTTTTCCTTAAATATGCCTTTCAAAAAGAAAAATATTTTGGAGGAGATAAAGGATTAACATATGCTTAAGTTGAAAACCTTTGCTAAGTAAACTCATACCCGTTTTATAGTTGTTAAAGTTAAGTGATTCATATCTATTTGATTTTTAATAGTTCTTATGAATATCAGGCATACTGAAACCCCAAGGTTAGGATGAATATTATTGGATGAAAGGAAGAAAAAATAAAATTTTCTAAACAATTTTTGTATCCTCCTGTCCATAAACATTAAATAAACCTAGAACTCAGGACTTTCCCACTAAGATTAGGAGTAACATTTAAGCACACCCTTACATCTTATTTTCTTGTTTCCATAGCAGGCATGTCCTCTGACAAGAAGAGCAAAAACGAAAGAACAACAGAAACCCCAGTATTGGGGCGGTGGCGGGGCAGCTTTTTTAAAACCACTTTTCCTCCTCTGAATATTTAACGCATAGAAATGACTGAGAAAGTAGCGGAGACATAAAATAATAGAGGAAAAGCCATAACTGTCAGAGAATGTATAATGGAATGCAAGCCCAGAGTGTTTTGTTCTAGATTTTTGGCTCTTAGAGTAACCCAGGCACACATGCTAACTTAAATTTGAAGACGAAGGTTAGTAAGGTGACTTTAGCCAGCTTTGCTATATATTTGTATTCATGACGGTATTGGAGGGTGAACCTCCTTGATTCTGAAGCTGCTTATATTGTGGTAATCAATTCTTGTTATCAAAAAAAAAAAAAAAAGGGACAGATATGTGAATATGTGAGAGAACTAATTCTTTTAGGGATGACAAGTAATTTCCATGATACCATGTAACTCCTTTCCCTTTTATACGTAAGAACCCTGTAATTAGCTTTGTCTTAAAAGTTCTTTTTCAAAACTCTATAGGAAAAAGAGTAGCCTATATTTCAGCTACAAAGGATCTGTTGATTCTCTGTACAGCATAGTGCCTTTTGAATGCTCCTGACTTAAAGAGAATGACTGAAAGGGCCTCTACCAACAGTGAGAAAGTGGAAAGAACAGTGTCAAGTTTAAGCACTAAATCAGCAGTCTAGTGTTGGGAGGAGGATGTGCTGAATAGATACCTGTCTTGTGTCTGACTGTTCCTGTGCCTGAGTTGTCTTCATCCTGCCAAACACAAACAAGTTACTAGGCAACAAGAGTGATTCAGATGCTCTGAACACCTCACTGAATGAAATGTCTAACCACGATGTTTCCAGGAAATGCCTCCTCTATAAGTCACTGGGTAGCCTGATAAACATTTGCACGTGCTCTGAGGTCAAGTGACCTAGAGCTTCTAGCCTGTGTGTTATAAGGTGGGGCCAGCTAATGTTTGAAAGAATGCCACCTTACTGGGCAAACATAGATAGTTTGCATGCTCCTACATGGTAACTATGAGGAGGAAGGGTTGGGGACAGGGCTGGGAGAAGTGCAGTCTCTCCCCAAAAGAACTCACCAGGATGGAAATCCATTGCCCTTAGGTCATATCTCTAATTGTAAAAATAGCCCAAGATCCCAGAAAATCACAACATAGCATAGTTACACAGGAGCCTGGACTCAGATGCATTCAAATCCTACCTCTGTCACTTGTTAGATTTCTAACTTCTTATACCTCAGATAGGGGCGATTGTACCCCATACAGTAGTTGTGTGTATTAATGTTAGTATTTGGGAAACACTAGAACTAGTATCTGTCATAAACTCTGGGGATGCATTAGCTTGCCCGCCATGCTTTTACATAGCTCCTTGAGAGGTGGGGGCTGAATTGTGAAGAAATGAAGAAAAAGAGAAGTGAGGTCTTTTCCAAGGATGTATTTATTCTTTTATGATTTCCAGGACTGCCATCATAGAAATTTTAACCATAAATCATTTAAGGAATCTCTTCAAGGTCTTTCAGCATTACATAGTTTGAGAATTATGTATCAAAAAATGACCTCAGGGCTATGCAGTGGAAAGGCTGTGTGCTCATGGAGCATTGCTTTAGGGTTTCCAGTGGATATGTAATGCTCTGAAGCTAGATATGGGTTTTTGCTTTACTGTTTTTCCCTTCTGTTATATCCCCCTTTTTATATAAGATATTTTATAATAAAAATGCAATCACAGAAAGTAAACCACAGTAAGATGAAATTTTGGGGCTCTGCATCACATATGGAAACCATAATTATACAGACACATTAGTGACTCATTTAGGAATAGAAAGGTACCTGAAGCTCTCTGGGAAAGGGTAAGATAATTCTGGTGTCTTTGAATGTGTGGGCTGCTACATTCATTCAGCTGCTATTCTAGGGCTGGGCTGCAGGTTCTTGGCTAGTGGCCAGGAACACCAACACAAACAGGACATGGACTCTGTCCTTGCGGCTCATAACCAGCGGAGGAGATAGCCCTGTGTAAGCAGTGAGCTTTAAAACCCTGTGCTGGGCTGAAGAGATGTGTAGGAGCATAGGTATGGGGAGAAAGCCAATGGCATTCAATCTCAATCTGATCTTTAAGAGTTCTAATTTTGCTTGAATTTATTTTTGGAAAGGAAATCAGAATGTTAGAGAATTGTGTTGGGAATGTCACCACATGCCAGGCTAGTGGCTCTGCAGTTCCTGAGCAATGTTTTGTAGTAGTGACTAAACCCTGCTCTGAGAAAGTGATGACATTAGGAGATGCAACAGAGAGTAAAAGTAGTTGGAACCTTTCTTCCTGAACTTGCAGTCTCTCTCTCTCTGGTTCTGTCTTTGCTGGCTGAGAGATGGTGGTGTTTCCCAAGGAAGTAGTTGGCCTGAAAGTCAAAAGGATGAAAAGGATTGGGGAGTGACTCTCAGGGTTGCCTCAAAAGCCAGTCATAATAGTTAATTTGAATTAGGTAGAAACTCTGGTCAGTTGTACAACATAAGTACATGACGTTTTATTCAAAAGCCATAAAGATATCTTTTAAAATACGTGTTTTGTTGTTGTTTTTAAAACGGAGTCTCGCTCTGTTGCCCAGGCTGGAGTGCAGTGGCCGGATCTCAGCTCACTGCAAGCTCTGCCTCCCAGGTTTATGGCATTCTCCTGCCTCAGCCTCCCGAGTAGCTGGGACTACAGGCACCTGCCACCACACCCGGCTAGTTTTTTGTATTTTTTAGTAGAGACGGGGTTTCACCGTTATTAGCCAGGATGGTCTCGATCTCCTGACCTCGTGATCCGCCCATCTCGGCCTCCCAAAGTGCTGGGATTACAGGCTTGAGCCACCGTGCCCGGCCTAAAATATGTGTTTTTAATTGACAAAAATTGTATATAATAAGGTGTATAACATGATATAATGATTTATTTATTGCCAACATAATGACCTCGTGACTTAAGGTTAACTTTTCAATCTCTATAAAAAGTAAAAGAGAAAGCCCGTTGAACTATAACATTTCCCAGCTTTCCTTGAAGTCACAATATATAAAGTGCTTCACTGAATTTAATGTTGAAGGGAGAATCCCTGTTTTATATGCAGTCTTATGCCTTGAATAACTTTCTGTAAGTGTATGTTGGTTTGGGGAAAATGCATTTAAGTTTGGTTTATTTTATAAAGAGCCCAGAGGTGTTTCTATTTTATTACAATTCACATGAATTTAGATTCTCCATCTTTCATCAGGTATCTTTATGTTACTTGGTGGAAAACTGTATTAACATTATTCATAAAATATTACTGAACAAACATAACATTTTCAAAAACAGCCATAAATAATGCCTCAAGTGATTCAAATAAAAAAGCTTCGATAGAATTCATGTTGTTTACATTTGTTTGTTCCAAAAAGCATTTGAGATAGGAATTTATAGTTTTAATTAACAAAATTCGAAGACATAATCAGCTGCTTTCTCAAAGCTATCTGGCTTAGGAGTGTATGTCATATATGATGTTAAAACTGGAATAGTCTGCAACCCAGAACAAAATATACAATCTGGGATTGCTAATCTATTACAATAGAGGTCTCATCTAGCTTAATACTGTAAATTGTCTACCTTTAAACATGAATGCTAATGGAATTTATAGACTAACTTTAAATCAAAATATGCAATTTCAGATTACTTGGGATATTATTATATTTCAATTTTAGGTATTTTGGAAAAGGCCTTTTAAAGCACCAACTATTTATAAATACTAACCAGTTTATACTAATTGGTATTATATTATTTCCTAATTTTGAATCTGCATCTGTATAATGGTCAGTTAGCATTATAAAGCATAATACTTTTTTTATATTCTTTCCTGTTGGCCTCTGAGCTCACCCAATAACTTTTCCATTATTTACCTTCTAATTAACCATCTCTTGTTCTAGGGAATACGACCTTTACCTACAACTTTATAAAATTATTTTCATTCTCTTTAATGCCTTATTTCTTCTCTAATAAACCTGAATCAGGAGCTCTCTTCATTAAGATCTTATTTAATTGGTTTCAGTCCTGGTGGAAGCCTCCCCTGCACCCCCATAGTCTCCTCTTGTTCCATTTAGATGCTTTAAGTAGTGACTAGAACCTAATGGATGATTTTTCCATGAATGTATTTTCCTTTTCATGTGGCTTATTCTAACTGTGTGATTGCCACAAGAAATAAAAGTACAAGATCAACTATGATATGCCAATGGCCAATCATTTGGCATAGCCCCTTATTTGAGAATGTGATAGGGGTAGGACAGAAGAAACTAAGAACCTGGGAGATTGCATTAATTCTCATCAAGTGGCAGAGTCAGGTTAGAACCTGGATTTTAGGATTCTAAGATGTTACAATGTACACTTGACCTGTGTTTAATTTGCTTCTGAGATTAGCAAGGGCATGTTGTAGGGGCCATGGTTATTGAATAAACTTTTGTTATTTATTAATAGTAAATTCATATGGATGTGTTATCCACAAATTATCTGCATCAAGCTAAGTAAAAATACCAAGTTAAAAAAAGACTCTTGGCTGGGCATGGTGGCTCACACCTGTAATCCCAGCACTTTGGGAGGCCAAGGCAGGTGGATCACCTGAGGTCAGGAGTTGGAGACCAGCCTGGCAAAACCCTGTCTCTACTAAAAACAGAAAAATTAGCCTGGCGTGGTGGTATGCACCTGTAATCCTAGCTACTTAGGAAGCTGAGGCAGGAGAATCGCTTGAACATGAGAAGCGGAGGTTGCAGTGAGCTGAGATCACGCCATTGCACTCCAACCTGGGCAACAAGAGCGAAGCTCTGTCTCCAAAAAAAAAAAAAAAAAAAAAGTGTTTGGGAAATATTGATTTCTCATATGATGGGACCAATCTCATGGTGGTGTTCTGAGCACTAGATCATATGATGGTTATTAGTACATTCTTTATCAGTAAATTACCTTACCCTACTTCTTTTCTTTCTGTGAGACATGGGATTTTTATTTACCTTTTTAAACTTTCTTTGGTGAGGTCACTAACATATCTTTTATTTCTTTCTTTTTATATAATGATATATTTTAATATGGCCAAGAGTCATAGAAATCTGTAAAGTAATGGTGTTACACTGAGAAAACTACAACCCAAGATTGCAAAATTACCGACCCAGGATTAATCATGACTTGTTTGTGGCCAAATTGAGAGAAAGATTCTGGTCTCTTGACTTCTGATCCAGGGCTTTGTCATGGCACTATCAGTTTTTAAACTTCTTTAGCCATGGAACCCATATTTCAGATGAGATTTTGGGCAACCTTCTAACATAGAAAGAAAAGCAGAGCTCCTCAAGTTGAAAGGAGATGGAGGCCTAAAGACATACGCACATGGTCTCCCCAAGACTCTCTGTACTGTAATATACTGACATAGTTCACAACACAGATGAAGGGTGTACTCCTTCTCTCCTCCTCCAAGTATGGTCTAGTTCTTTTCTGGAGCATTTCTGCCCCCTATATCTGAAATGAACGTAATTGGAAAGGTTGGAGGAGATACTGACCCAGCCTGGGAATTACATTTCTAAATGCAATGCCAGTCTTCCCAGTTGATTCTGGAACATTTTTCCTGTGTGTCAAGAGGAAGCAGCGGGAGAGATGTTGCTATGAGAATCCACTGATGTTTGATGTTGGTTCTTCTGACATAGCAGGGCTGTGCTATCCCATTTCCTTTTCTTTGCTGTAAGAATTCACCCTGAAGCTGTGTGCTCATTTGCGATGCTTTTCCCAAGGAGGGGTAGAACAGCCTGCCGAGTCAGAGCTACCAAAGTACCAAATGCTGGCTTCACTGCTTACTAGCTGGTGACCTTGGGCAATTCACTTAATATCTCTGTGCTCATCTGTAAAACATGGGTAATAATATTTAACCTCATAGAGTTGTGGGGAAGATTAAATAAGATAACCAAAGCATTTAGAACTATGGTGTTTGGGCAATAGTAAGTACTTATGAGTGTTAGCTATAGCTCTTATTCTTAAGTCTAGGCTATATAAATTTATTTTTTATTTTTTTACATGAAACACTTCACGAATTTGTGTTATTACCCTTGTGCGGGGGCCATGCTAATATCTGTATCATTCCAATTTTAGTATATGTGCTGCCGAGTCAAGCACAGGCTATATAAATTTAAATCATTAATAGGATACATGGTCAAAATTTTTAAACACTTGGAAAATATTCCAATCTAGTGTTGTTAAACTGAAATAAAAATATATTTTTGGCAGAGGAATATAGCATAATAGTGATAAAGCCCAATTAGCTTTGCATGATCACAATGTTGATGAAATTGTTTAAAGTGTATATTTTTAAATACTTTTCCAAATAAAAGCTTAAAATAACAGCACAGCCACAATATAATGATCACTTGGGTTTGCAATATAAATTAGATTGTTAAAGGCTTGGAGACATTTTCACTTTTACTTAGTTTTGCATGATTTTATTGTAGGTAAGGAAAGCTGCACAAAGTGGTCAACCAACATTTCCTAGAAAACTCTTTTTGACAGTTGATCTTCAAATTAAGGTTTCTGATTGCACTTCAGTAAAAACCTCTGCAAAGAAAGTGTGTATTTAGGCCGTTATCTGTTGAAGAGCAATAATGCCCTTGATGAGTGCATTCTTGTTCTTAAAGTTGCTGCCAACCAGGTCCAGT
This sequence comes from Rhinopithecus roxellana, assembly GCF_007565055.1. Taxonomy (NCBI): domain Eukaryota; kingdom Metazoa; phylum Chordata; class Mammalia; order Primates; family Cercopithecidae; genus Rhinopithecus; species Rhinopithecus roxellana. The sequence goes on from NC_044550.1 coordinate 20,152,041, forward strand.
GGCTCTTGCCAGCACTTTGGGAGGCCGAGGAGGGTGGATCACCTGAGGTCAGGAGTTTGAGACCAGCCTGGCCAACATGGTGAAACTCTGTCTCTACCAAAAATACAAAAATTAGCCGGGCATTGTGGTGGACACTTGTAATCCTAGCTACTCGGGAGGCTGAGGCACAAGAATTGCTTGAACCCAGGAGAAGGAGGTTGCAGTGAGCCGAGATCGTGCTATGCACTCCAGCCTGGGCGACAGAGTAAGACTTTGTCTCAAAAAAAAAAACAAAAACAAAAACAAAAACAAAAAACTGTCATTTTCAGAATAAAATGAAGCCTTTTTCTGCTCCTGTAACCATAGGATTCTGGAGCCTTATTTTGGAGTGAGGATTTTCTTTTTCCACTATCCTTTTTGTACCTGTCTTTATCACATCCGGATATATTTCACATGTGAAAGCTTTATGATTATTGAATATTATGTTCAAGTAATTTTGTGTATTTTCTTACTATTGACAGCCTTTGAACAAGTCTGATTTGCACTTACAGAACACCATTTTAAAGAGATTTGTATAATCGTGCATGAATATAGGTCAAAAGGTAGACGTAAAGAATAGTAGCCATACCATGAACATGTTGGGCACAAACCACCCAAGAGGGGAAGGTTGGTTTCTTAAGAAGCAGAATGTTATAAATTGGTGTTTCTTTTTAAAAGGGAATTTAGGGGAGAAGGGACACTGGGTTTTATAACCCAACTGGGTAGCAAGTGCTATATTTGAAAGTTCATTTCTAGGTCCAGCAGCACATACCAGGGAGTTGTAGCTGGAAAGATTTGTTGGAGGATGTGACATCTGCTGAGACCTGAAGCATGAGAGGCAAATGTGTAAGCAAGTGGATGGGGTTGGGAAGAAGTTTAGGCCGCTAAAGAAATTATACAAAAAGCTTGATAAGAGGGGATATTGCATGTGAAATGAACATAAATTCAGTAAATATGGTGGAAGCACAGGATTTAAGGAATGGAAAAAAACTAGTTTCAAAAATTGAGGCTAGAAGTGAAGGTAGGGGCCAGATTATGAAAAGCCTTGTAAGAAATGCTAAGAAACAGCAGATGTCAGAAGGACATGCCACCATCTAAAAAGCAGTCTTGAGAATAAGTAATTGGATAAAGGTGACCTGAGTAGGTATTTGTTTTTTAAGGAAATTGTGTTAATTTTGTTAGGTGTAAAAATGGCATTAGGGTCATGTTGGGGAAAAAAGAATCTCTATCTTACAGATGAAATTACATGATCTCTGAGACTGCTGCCAAAAATACAGAGTAGAGGACAGATTTAAAAACAAAAAAGATTTCCTGTGATAATTGTTATAGCTAATGGGGTTCACTGTAGTATTTTCTACTTTCATTATGTTTGAGATTTTCTATTATGAATTTTTTCTTAAGTCAAAATAAGCAATGGACTTTCGGGTCATAGGGAGCCGTTTAGTCTTTAACGAGGTCAGTAAAGCAGGAAATAGATTAGGAACAAAACCAGAGAGGAAGGGAATGCTGCATTAAATACCACGATTGTAGAGCTGTCAGTTTTCCCTTGTGTAAGAATGTCCATGTTTTTATATTTTCTTGGTGAGCTGTTCTTTATTATCTATTTTCTGTTAATACTTTTACTTTGTACTCTAGTTGTAAAAGTACTAGTAATGCCTGCTATTCCTAATACTGTATCAGCCTTTTATTTACAAAATAATCTTGTATGTATCTTTTTAATGGATGGATTGAATCTATTTAAAAATTGTTGTGGCTGTTGATTTTTTTGGACTTACGTCTGTCCTCTGCAAGTAAGAGATGTCTGTGAAAAGAGAGCAGAGGTAAATAGATGGGAGATTAAAATGGATAGGATTTGGAGTGATTTTCAGGTGAGCAGGGGAGGGAGTTTGAAGTTGGATAATAGCTAACATTTATTGACTCCGAAGACCTGATTGGATGGTGGTACCATTTACCGTGATAAGAAATGGAAGAGGAGGTGTGTGACTGGAAGGAAATGGCAAGTGTGTTTTGGTACATGAGTTGTAAGCATCTGCTTTATCTTTGTTCTTAGAGCTATGAACTCTTAGATGGAATTCATTATTTTCTTTTAAAGATACCCCCATTTAACCCATAATCACTTTTGCCGTTTTTAAGATTGCCTCTAAGGTATAGATGCACATTAACCAGAATGTCATTTTTGGTCTCGTTTGGTTTGGTATAAGCTTTGGAAATGGGCTCCCAATGTCCTATTCTTACTGATGCAGATTATGCTGTAAGAGATAATTTTAGAAACAATAAAAACAAAAACTCATTTTCTAGGCTGTTTCTTTGTTTCATAGGAAGCAAAGAAGTATAATTCTTTGATGTTTTTAAATATAAATATTTGATAGCATGTTTATATTTTAAAAAGCAATTTAAAGTGATTATTTATAGGCAAGCACTTTTATTTATATAGGGTCATCAATGACAATTAGATTTAATGGAAATAAGATTAACTATAAAATTACATCTTTTAGCTTCCTAATGCTAATTGAACATTGAGTTTGTAATGTTTCCTGACTACCTCTTGGCATTATGTTCAGGTTTAGAGACAGTGATTTTAATCATCCTGTGTTTTCTAAGCCCATTTCACCCTTTAGAAAACAGTTTTGATCATAGTTCACTCCCATGGATAGACCAGTGCCAAACCAAACAGGATAACTACTTGGCTGATTTTTATTCACTGCTGATAGGTGGAGCTTGGCATTTTAAAAGACTATTAACAGAGAGACTGTTTTACTTCTTTCTGATTTTATTTTCAGTTTTTTTTTTTTTTTTTTGAGACGGAGTCTCGCTCTGTCACCCAGGCTGGAGTGCAGTGGCCAGATCTCGGCTCACTGCAAGCTCCGCCTTCTGGGTTCACACCATTCTCCTGCCTCAGCCTCCCAAGTAGCTGGGACTACAGGCGCCCGCCGCCACACCCGGCTATTTTTTTGCATTTATTTTCAGTTTTTATATACCCTACATGTTTTAAAAATTCCTGTTAAGTTATATATAACCAGTCTTTTTCCCATTTTATTTCCGTCATTTGATTTTCTTTTCACTTTTACATCTACCTGGCATATGGTTTTACTAAACTTCAAATGTTATTTCAGGCTGTTTTCTACTTTGTGAAAGTTTTTATCTCTCATTGTTCTTTTTAAGTGACTTCTGCTTGGGAAGGGGGGGAAAAAGCAGTTACTAATCAAAAATGCCTTGAGGACAGGAGCCAGCTTTCTCTTCTGCTGCCTTCCTTAGCACTTAGGACCCAATTCTGCACAGAACAGGAGGACATAAATAATTCTGTCTTTGTTGGCTGTTTATTTGCTTTACCTTCTAGGCTATCAGCAGTAGTATTAACAATTGCTACATATTTAACCGGCAAGTACTGATACCTTGAGTTTGGTCACTGTTTTTCATTCAACCCAGGGTACAGTTTTAAGTTTTCTGTACCTGTAGCTTCTATCCCATTTACTTAAGATAAAATTGAAAAATGTCTGCACTGAAGGTCAAATTCTGAATTCTTGTTAGATATTTGATAGCTTTAACTTTTATGTCTCCACATAATGCTTTTGTTTTTATTCCTCCTCTGCTTATAATATTGCATCTTTAGCCTTTTTAAAAAAGCCTAATATGCATTAAACACTTATTTAAAAACACAGCACTGGGATGATCAATTAAATAAAAGTCCATTATGACCAGTGTAGTTAGAATACTATACACATGCTATTTTGATCTATTATAAATGGAAAAGAACTCAAAGGCAAAAATCCATAATTGAGTAAGTATGGGAGCATTTTCAGAGGAATCTTTTTAGTTTTAGAAAGTTATATTAGTACAGGTTTCTAGAGGGCATTTACTGTAATTGGATCTCAGTAGGTTGGAACATAGATGTTCCTGATGTTCTTTTGACTTGATGGTGCACTGATTTTTTTTCTGACAATGGTTGTTCACTTAAAATTTTAAATTGAGTATTATCTCATAAGCCTGGTGAGCCTAATTTGAATAGCCACCCTGTTACTTTAATGTCCCATCCTGCTTTGTCTTTGTAGCACTTTTAATCTTTAATTACTATTGTCTTACATTAGCAGAATTCAAGCTCCATGAGGGAAGTGACTTTTTTAAAATTATTGTATCCCTAGAACAGTGACTAGTACATAGTTGGCACTCACTGAATATTATTGAATGAATAATTATCTTAGCCAAGCATAGTATTGTGCACCCTGTAGTACCAGCTACTCAGGAGGCTAAAGCAGGAGGATTGCTTGAGCCCAGGAGTTAGAGGCTGCAGTAAGCTATGATTGTGCCACTGTGCTCCAGCCTTGGTGACAGAGTGAGACCCCTTCTCTTAAAAAATAAGAACAACCTTTGTCTTTTTAGGCAGCAGAATTAAAACATGCTGCTTATTTTTTCAATGCAAAAAAAAAGATAAAAAGTGAAGTAAATGTTCCATGTAGTATCACCCTTCCAGTAACCATGTAATTTATGTAACACAATTTTATTCATATAATACACATTTATTTATAATGTAACTAGTCCCATTTTGATGGACAGTGTGGTTCTGGTTTTTTAGTCTTACAGATCCAGAATCACTTATCCGCAATTTCAAAATCTGAACAGTAGTAGAAGTACTGTGTCAAAAGATAAAAGCATTTCCAAAGCTCATCACATATTTACAAAGACATTCTCAAAAGAATGGTACCAATTTATGATTCTACCAGCAATTCAGTGCAGTTTTTATGCTCCTTTCTGATTATAGCTTAAATTACATTTTAATGGGATTTGTTTCAAAATAACTTTCCAGTGTTCCTTATCCATGAATTAGAATACGGTAGAAGTTTGTGTGCTAATTTGTCAGTGAGACATTCTGTAGGAAGTTCTATATTATTGGTAATTGGGAGATATTTAGTCACAGGAACTCTTTCACCTATGATTTGTCAGAGAAGGTGTAGGGGAAATCAGCTTCAAATAGGAAGTAAAGAAATGAGTTCTGGCTCACCTCAGATTTATCTTCTACTTGTTTCCCTACTCACTGCAGAAGCAGATATCTCGCAGCAAAAGTTATTCTCTGTTCCCCATGTTTTCTCAGGGTTTAGATTCCTGAAATCATTTGCCTTCATATATATACGAGGGATATGAAACGAATATGAAAATGAAAAACTGACAATGTACAAAGAAAGATGAGCATCAAGGCCCCAAATGAAAGCCTTGATTATATAAATAATCATAATTATATTGTATATATTATTAATCTAAAATTATATACTTATGCTGTGTTTATTTACATATAATAATGAACTGTTCCTGATAGAGTATCTGACTTTTTCACATGTTAAATTAGTTTTAATTGTGGCTTTGTGTACGATTTACAATTGCCACAGTAGAAATATTTCAGTTCAGTCTGTAGAATTTTAATATCACGTCGCTGTGTAAGAGCACCTGCCCACAGTTCCCACCACAGTTTGGTTTTTCATCCAGATACTCAGGATTTTAATGACAAGGGTTGATCCCCCTGTAAGTTTTACTTTTACAGAACATGTCTTACTTTGGACTCCTAAGAACTATTTAAATGCAGCTCCAGTGTCTACCTTCACTTTTCCACATTTTTATTCTCTTTTAAGGCTTTATTGCAGAAACTCTTTCTTTTGTTCACCTATTCCTTTTCTTTTCCAAACTCATTTCTCGCTTCTGATCACCTTCTGAAGGGACAGCTTGGATATGTTGGAACTAAATTTCTTGTATTATAATATATCTAAAAGAAACACAAAATAAGAGCTGTATACCGTGTTCTAGGTTTTTGCAAAAGAAAAACAGGCAGGATCACAGCATAATTAATGGTGTACAAATAGACACTCCATGATCATTATTGTGCCAACAGCCACCAAAGCTTTGTGAGGAATGTTCAAGCTCTGTACAGGGGACATTACTTTAGTAGAGTAGGCAACAAAAGACGCATTTGTTTATTAGAAACTTTGCTTTGCAACTTTGTGAACCAGCACAGTTGGTCACAAATGGAAATGAAAGTCTTGAGTGAGCTGTTCTGCCTGTTTTAAGAGAGAAATGCGTCATTCCCTGAAGGTTACTGGATTAGTTTACTTGCTCTAGAGCTAACAACATAGGGATTTAGTTCTAAAGAACCTTATTTTTCCCTAGGAGACTATGTCTATTGGTAGCCATTCTGAATATCCATATACTAAGCCACTAATATTATCTAAAACAGTACTTAGGTACTATGATGAATAAACCAAATTTATTTCCAAGTGATTTTTTTAAGTATACAAACTTTCTAGTGAAAATTTTGGAAATTTACATTTTATGGCAGTTTCTTCATTTCCTTGATTTATTAGAATAAATGAAAATTCAATAGATAAATATAGGTATATTTTAAGTATCAATATCATTGTCACTTGCATCCCTTGAAATTGTTTATATGGCATTCTGTTAGATTAACGATTTTAATCTTTTAGGTACATTTCATCTCTAAGGTTATTCTCTTTGTGTATCTACCTCATGTCTTCAATGAAGTGTTGGGTTGGATTGAGATATCTGGGTCCCTCTTCCTAGAGCCAAATTTGAATAACATAAATCATCATTATTAGGTTATTTGCAGAAACCAATCTCTGAAGCCTATGATTGGAAGCACTGGTCAAATAAGTGCTTTTGAGAGATAATTATTTATTTAAAAGCAACATAATGGTTTAAATTCTAGGAGAACCTACAGCCTATTACAACAACCTTAATAGCTTTAGAGAAGGTATACCTTTTTATAATTTCATACCACTTGAAAGCAGTGGCTTATTTAGTCACTTATGCAAAAGGAACTCTGGAAAAACAGCTCTGCATAAATCATTCTGTTATAAAGACAGACTCGGGAAGGGGAACATCACACACTGGGGCCTATCATGGGGAGGGGGGAGGGGGGAGGGATTGCATTGGGGAGTTATACATGATATAAATGATGAATTGATGGGTGCTGATGAGTTGATGGGTGCAGCACACCAACATGGCACAAATATACATATGTAACAAACCTGCACGTTATGCACATGTACCCTAGAACTTAAAGTATAATAAAAAAATGAAAAAAAAAAAAAAAAAAAGACAGACGCACATGTCTGTTCATTCCAGCCCTATTCACAATAGCAAAGACATGAGGTAACCTAAATGGCCATTGATGATAGACTGGGTAAAGAAAATGTGGTACATGTACACCATGGAATACTATGCAGCCATTAAAAAGAATGAGATCATGTCCTGTGCAGGGACATGGATGGAGCTGGAGGCCATTATCCTTAGCAAACTAATGCAGGAACAGAAAACCAAATACCACGTGCTCTTACTTATAAGTGGGAGCTAAATAATGAGAACACATGGACACATAGAGGGAAACAAAATACACTGCTGCCCACCCACCGAAGGGTGAAGGTGGGAGGAGGGAGAGTATCAGGAAGAATAGCTGATGGATGCTGGGCTTAATGCCTGGGGGATGAAATAATCTGTACAACAAACCCCCATGACACGCATTGACCTGTGCAACAAACCTGCACTTGTATCCCTGAACTTAAAAGTTAACAAAGAAAACAGCCTTGCATTTTTAAATGGAAGCAGAAAATAGTATAGACTGTATATGAATGGTCTACATTGTTTATTACTTCATTTATGGAACATTTTTGTGGTTGGCATAAGAGAATGAAAAATGGAGGGTTTACAGTCCTTTCTAGGTCTTCTGTGTTGTCTCCCTTTCTCTTTTTTCCTCTCCTTTTAATGAAGACCCTGCTGTACCTTGAAGAACCCAGGTGGACTGAAGCATAGGACTTCAGGACACTAGGAGCTTTCTAGCCCTCATGGTCCCTACTCCACAATACCCTATACTAAGACTTGGTAAATTGCAGAAGTGATGGAACTAAACTGCTCAAGGTACAGATTCTAGAACCAACCTTCTCCTTAATAATTTTTCAGTGCCCAATTCCTGCTTCTAGGAAATGTGCCCCTAAACCTCTCAGGCTGTATTAAACTATTTCTTGAACTCATTTTGTTAGCACAGAGCACAAAGCACAAATGTGATAACCAGTAACCCATTATATTTTAAATAAATATCAGTGTCTAATTCTAGACGTTAGACTCCTACAAGGAAATGATATTGAAGTGTATCTAGGTGCCATTTCTGCAGCAGCACAGGGATTGAGTAAACTTCCTGTTCTTAGGCATGTGCCATCCGCTGTAAACACCGAATGTACTGGCCACAGCACCTGGTTAAATGTTTCTCCTCAAGTCTCTGCCTTTATCTCCATACAGAGCAGGATTATCTAACTCATTTCTATAGATTTTTGCTTAAAGGTAACTTTGCTTAAATCTCAAAACAGAGCAGTAATATCTCTTCCATTGCATTAGTAAACAGCAAGCAATGTTTCAAGAAGTCATTTTTAAATACCCATTTCAGTGGCTTGTTTTTATTAGGCTTTGCAACATTTTTTTTTGAAATAGTATGAAATACATACACTGGTCTCCATGTGGTAGAGGGAGCAATCAATATGTGGATTTCTAAAATAATCTGAAGGTCATAGAATACAAGAGCTGTATTAAAATAGAGAATTATAAAGTTATTTCAAGGGAACAATTCTTTTTTTTTCATTTCATTTGTTATCCTGATTGTTCTGCAACAAGGTTATTCTTTCAAATCTAGGAAATTTTTTGTTGTTGACAAGGATGATATACTGTTGACTTTGACTGTGATCTATTTACTTAGAAGGAGATCTCTAGTTTCATTTAGAGAGTGTTATGTGGTTTACGGGAATATAATGTTAAACTATTAGACTCGGGTTTTGCTTTTCTTTCTTCCCTGGACTAGCCATTATTCTTAGGAGAAAATATTAACTCCAATATCAGTCTTAAATATCTTATTTTAAAACTATTAAAAGGGACTGGTTGTGATGGCTCACACCTATAATCCCAGCATTTTAGGAGGCTGAGGTGGGAGAATCACTTGAGGCTAGGAGTATGAGACCAGCCTGGGCAACATAACAGGACCCATATTTCTACAAAAAAAAAAAAATATTTAAAAAATTAGCTGGCATGGTGGTGTGCACCTGCAGTCCTAGCTACTCGGGAGGCTGTGGCAGGAGGATCCCTTGAGCCTAGGAGTTTACTGCAGCCTGGATGTCAGAAAGACACCCTGTCTAAACAAAACAAAACAAAAATGACTAAATGGGATTTTTTTTAAGGTTTTCAACACCTCTCACTTCAATAGGTAATCTATGCAGCCTCCTATTACAGAGTAAATTAAACCCTAAGGTATTAAAACCTAAGAGAATCGGTTTCTAGGTATATAAATCTTTGGGGTATATAAGGAAAGCCAGGAATGTAGAAGCAGATAATTATCACTGTTGTTCAGTTAGGCTGTTATATTTAACCTTACTGATAAAAAGCCCCCAGGGTGTTGGCCCTAAACAAGTGCTGACTGCTTTTGTTTGACCATTAAACATGGAACAGGTAATGCAAGTTGTATGAAATGATTCTAGTGACCACACGTGTCTATCTTGTATGAGATGATTCTAGTGACCACATATCTATCCTGTAAAGTTTTTTTGTGAATTAGTAAAATGATAGTTTAGGTTATTGAAAGTGCAAATGTCTCTTTATATTATAGGGACTTCTTTTGTTCATCTGCTAAAGTAGATAAACATTTTAACACAAAGATAAACCTTCAACCCAGCTTATTCTGGATGTCATATTTCACTAGCAGTGAGTCCAGAAAGGGGTGGAAAGTCACAAATTTCCGCCTCACTCTTTCCTTTTTTTTTTTTTTTTTTTTTTTTTTTTTGAGACAGAGTCACACTCTCTCGCCCAGGGTGGAGTGCAGTGGCGCGATCTCGGCTCACTGCAACCTCCGCCTCCTGGGTTTAAGTATTTCTCCTGCCTCAGCCTCCTAAGTAGCTATGACTACAGGTGCACACCACCACGCCTGGCTAATTTTTTTATTTTTAGTAGAAATGGGGTTTCACCATGTTGACCAGGATGGTCTGGATATCCTGACTTCATGATCCACTTACCTTGGCCTTCCAAAGTGCTGGGATTACAGGCGTGAGCCACCGTGCCTGGCCTCAGTCTTGCTCTTTATACTAAACACTGAAAACATCTACATCAAGAAGGAAGACACTATTTAGGGAGTCCCCTCTTCCCCACCCTACTGAAACTCTAGATTTGTCAAGAATGGAGCTGGGGGAAGTGAGCATAAACCATCATTTGGGAAAAGCTCCAATGCATATGCTCCCCAACTCTCACACCTTGACTTTGAGAACCTCTCATTTAGGGTAAATTTGAATGGAAATGTGAAGAATTATTTTAAATATCCCCTAGTCTTTGACCTTGTTTTTTTTTTTTTTTTTTTTTTTTTTTGAGACGGAGTCTCGCTCTGTCGCCCAGGCTGGAGTGCAGTGGCCGGATCTCAGCTCACTGCAAGCTCCGCCTCCCGGGTTCACGCCATTCTCCTGCCTCAGCCCCCCGAGTAGCTGGGACTACAGGCGCCCGCCAGGTCGCCCGGCTAGTTTTTTGTATTTTTAGTAGAGACGGGGTTTCACCATGTTAGCCAGGATGGTCTCGATCTCCTGACCTCGTGATCCGCCCGTCTCGGCCTCCCAAAGTGCTGGGATTACAGGCTTGAGCCACCGCGCCCGGCCGACCTTGTTTTATAGTCTTCTTCTATCTTCAGGGTTTGGGTAACCCTTTCTATCTTTCCATTAACATACCTACCTATCTAAATAATCTACCTCCCTACCTATTTATCTATTCACTCCTTTATTTTTTCATTCATCCATTCATTCACCTTACTGCATGTTCCATATTGTACCATGGATTATTAAAGCGACTTCCCATGTGACTCCATCTTCTTTTAAGCTTTTTCTCCTTCTGGAGAGCTTTAGCTTCACAATCCCAGGGCTGCAATTTCTGTCTTTCCAAAATATGCTAAGAATCAGATTTAATCATCAAATTTTCCAGTCACCAATAGAAAGCCTCACAGCTAGGAAATGTCCACAAAAAGAAGCCAAATTTTAAAATATCCTGTGGAACTTCCAGTTGTATTGAAGGTACTTTATTATATCAGCATCATTAAGGCAGAAACAGTTGATAAGGTGAGCAGTCTTCCACCATCTCTGTATGCTACACTATGGACTGCAGATCATCCCTGCTTGTGAGATACTCTCAGTTCTACAGTTTGTTGTTTTCAAATTTGTATAGCTAATATTTGCTGTGGGTAAGTACTGTATTCATTTCAACAAGTATTAAATGGTTTATCTGGTCATTTTTGTGTGTGTGTGAGATATAGACCATTTTTCCCCCTTTAAATCTAACTCATTGTAAATTTTGATAAATTTTGCTAGAAAATCCATCTTTTTTGTCATTTCATGTTGTTTAGTTACAAGTTTATTTTTAGAGCACAGTTTACACACATTTTGTTAAATAGTTTGCTTTTCATTAGATAGTTCTTGATCTTGTCTGTAGAAAACTTGGAAATGTGTATTGTTTCAGAGTCACTGTAAAAGTAGTGTTTAGCTGGTAAGTACAACACTTTAAAGGGATAAGTGAGCCCAGAAGTTAATAAGAGGGTATGGGATGTTCCTTGGTTTTTTAGTTCTTTAGAAATAATTTATCTTGATGGGCTATTTTTTTTTTTTTTTTTCCAAGACCAAGTCTCACTCTGTTGCCCAGGCTGGAGTGCAATGGCACCATCTCATCTCACTGCAACCTCTGCCTCCTAGGTTCAAGCGATTCTTGTGCCTCAGCCTCCTGAGTATCTGGGATTACAGGTGCACCCCACCACACCTGGCTAATTTTTAGGAGAGATGGGGTTTTGGCATGTTGCCCAGGCTGGTTTCGAACTCCTGGGCTCGAGTGATCCACCTGCCTCAGCTTCCCAAAGTGCTGGGATTATAGGCATGAACCACCGCACCTGGTGGGCTATACCTTTTTTAACAGCTTACTTGAGTGATAACTCCATATGATAAAGTTAAATTGTTTTAAGGGTAAAATGAAATGATTTTTAATAAATTTACAGAATTATGCAACCATCATTACTAATTTTAGAACATTTCTGTCACCCAAAAAGAAACTTCCAGCCCACTTGCAGTCACTGCCATTCCCACCTGCATTCTCAAATAACCACTAATTACTTTCTATCTCTGTTTGTTAGGCTGTATCTTTCTCTTCTTATGAAAACTGGATGTAGAACCAAAGTAGTCCAATCTACCTGAATATGGGATGGAAAATAAGTACCAGAAATAAAAATATCTGCCCTCTACCCAAGCGTATCTCCCCTAAAGTTCAGAAGTACAGTTACTGTGTGTAGCTAATTTTTCAATTATATCTTTTTCTTTATTCTTTTTTTTTTTTTTTCACCAAGCCATTCTCAGAAGAAAGTGTCATCAAGATACCATCAAGCTTTCCCATTTCCCAAATTAAAAATCCTACCACACTAAAATGATGTAGGACTTAGTGGCAGTATAAAAACTTGTAATGATCTGACAAGGACTCTTTTCAATGTTACTTTTGTTGTGAAAGTATTTCAGAAATACATGATAATTTTTTGGTAAGCAGTGACTCTTCTGTCGGTTTTCAAGAACTTGTTAGTAAAAATACTTAACAAATTTTGTGGGCACTTCTGAAATAGAATCCCATCACTCACAAAGCACCCTCACATCCGTAAGCATATTGGTACCTCCCCATTTTGGCTGGAAAGAATTTTACAAACAAGTTAGTCTCAAATACTGTTAATAAGAAAAAGCTGGCTGGGTGCAATGGCCCATACCTGTAATCACAACACTTTAGGAGGCTGAGATGGATGGATTACTTGAGGCCAGAAGTTCAAGACCAACCTGGCCAACAAGGCAAAACCCCGTCTCTGCTAAATATACAAAAATTAGCTGAGCATGATGGTGGGCCTGTATTCCCAGCTACACGGGAGGCTGAGGCACGAGGATCGCTTGAACCTGGGAGGCTGAGATTACAATGAGCCAAGATTGTGCACTCCAGCCTGGGTGACATAGCGAGATTCTGTCTCAAAAAAAAAAAAAAGGAAAAGAAAAGGTAAGATGTTGTGGTGTTTAGGAAAAACTTTATGGGCATGAGATTTCTAAGCTAAACTGGATGCTGTTAACATAAAATTATATACCTAACTGTATTACAGATTTAATATGGTGGCTTATTAGTAATATTAACTATAATTAAATGGCAGATATAGGTGATAGGGAAATTTTTAACAGCCCCCTTTTCTTTTTACCCTACAATAACGGTGAATTATAAGTTAATTTTTTTTCTAAGTTTATATTGATTTTTACAAAATTATAAAGACTGAAGAATTGCCTGTACTGTAATCTAGAAAACCTCAGCACCATGCAATATAGCCAGGTAACAAACCTGTACCCCCAATCTAAAATAAAAGTTTGAAATTTAAGAAATGAAAAAAAACCCCACCAAGTTCATAATTGATTGTCTCAATCTTTTTCACTGATGCTATTGTTGACCTTTTCATATGGAATGCTACTAGAGGCAGTGGTATACCATTTGGGAACAGAGGCTCCTGAGGTCAGATTCCTGGTTAAATCTAGGCTCTGCTACTTCCTCTCTGACCTTGGGCAACGTACATCATCTTAATTTATTTTTATTTTTTTATTTTTATTTATTTATTTATTTATTTATTTATTTATTTATTTATTTATTTATTTTTGAGACGGAGTCTCGCTCTGTGGCCCAGGCTGGAGTAGTGCAGTGGCCAGATCTCAGCTCACTGCAAGCTCCGCCTCCCAGGTTCACGCCATTCTCCTGCCTCAGCCTCCCGAGTAGCTGGGACTACAGGCGCCCGCCACCTCGCCCGGCTAGTTTTTTGTATTTTTTAGTAGAGACGGGGTTTCACCATGTTAGCCAGGATAGTCTCGATCTCCTGACCTCGTGATCCGCCCGCCTCGGCCTCCCAAAGTGCTGGGATTACAGGCTTGAGCCACCGCGCCTGGCCTATTTTTTTTTTTTTTTTATTTTTATGGGTACAAAGTGGTTGTATATATTTATGGGGTACATGAGATATTCTGATACAGGCATATAGTGTGTAATAATCAAATCAGGGTAAATGGGGTATCCATCACCTCACTTTGTTATAAACATTACAGTTATAATTTTAGTTATTTTTAAATGTACTAAATACATAAATTATTGTTGACTGTAGTCACCCTTTTCTATCAAATACCAGACACTTACTCATTCTATGTAACTATATTTTTTTATCCACTAACCATCTCCACTTCGCCTGCCCCACCACCCACCACTACCCTTTCCAGCCTCTGGTAACCATCTTTTTACCTCTATCACCATAAGTTCAATTGTTTTAATTTTTAGATTCCACAAATGAGTGAGAACGTGTGAAGTTTGACTTTCTGTGCCTTACTTATTTCAATTAACATAATGTCTTCCAGTTCCATCCATGTTGTTGCAAATGATGAGATCCTATTCTTTTTTTATGGATGAATAGTACTTCAGTGTGTATATGTACTACATTTTCTTTATCCATCCGTCAGTGGACACTTATGTTGCTTCCAAATCTTGGCTATTGTGAATAATGTTGCAGTAAACATGGGAGTGAAGATATCTCTTTGATATGCTGATTTTCTTTCTTTTGGATGTATTCCCAGCAGTGGGATAGCTGGATCATATGGTAGTTCTATCTTTAGTTTTCTGAGGAACCTCTGTACTGTTCTCCATAGTGGCTTTACTAACTAACATTCCCACCAACAGTGTACAAGGATTCCCCTATCTCCACATGCTCACCAGCATTTGTTGTTGCCTATCTTTTGGATAGAAGCCATTTTAACTGGGGTGAGATGATATCTCATTGTAGTTTTGATTTGTATTTCTGTGATGATCAGTGATGTTAAGCACCTTTTCATATACCTGTTTGTCATTTGTCTGTCTTTTGAGAAATGTCTATTTGGGACTTTTGCTTATTTTTTTACTCAAACTATTAGATTTTTCCCTGTTGTTTGAGTTCCTTATATATTCTGGTTATTAATCTCTTGTCAGATGGATAGTTTGCAAATATTTTCTCCCATTCTGTGGGTTGTCTCTTCACTTTGTTTCCATTAAAAAAAATTTGGCTAGCAATATTTCCTAGGGTTGTTATTGTGGTTAATTTAGATAATACACAAGCATAGTACCTGCCATATAAGTAAGATTTGTTGAGAACTATTATGTTGTGAATATTTTATTCCACAAGTTGATTTTTTTAATGGTTTTATAGTGACAACAGAGTTTTCTTTTTTAAGGTCTAAGAAAGCTTTTGTGTCTGTTAAGAAATTCATCCTCAGATTGTTTCAACTGATATTCAATTCAATCAAATTCTGTTTCAAGACCTAGTTTTTCTTAAATCTTTAAGCTCAATGTATAAACATCTGTTATTATTGCAGTTTATAAATGCAGGAACTTGCTTTCTTTGATCAATATTTTGCATCTATCTTGAACAGATTAAATTCTTCTAAATATTAAAACTATAATAAACTGTCGATAAAAATCTCTTAATTTTTTAGTTATATTTACACATTTAATATATCTTAAACACTTCATATGCACCACAAGGCACACTTACACATCTGGAACACAAAGCATTTCTAAGCCCTTCTACTAGAACCCATGTCTATACTCAGTCACCTCTGCAGCTGCCGTCAGTGAGCGTCAGATCTGAACTGCATTCCCTGCACCTTTTTCTGTAGCCATGAGTATCGATCACATAGTATTTTCCCATTTTGTAAAACCATAACCTTTGATATGAATGAGATTCTACAGTTTCTATTAAAACTGAAGTTTCTTCTTAATTTGATACTTCTTTTTGAGATAGAGTCCTGCTCTGTCACCCAGGCTGGAGTGCAGTGATGCATTCTCAACTCACTGCAACCTCTGCCTCCCAGGTTGGAGGGATTCTCATGCCTCAGCCTCCCAAGTTGCTGGGACTACGGGCGTGTGCCAACATGCCCAGCTCATTTTTTGTATTTTAAGTAGAGATAGGGTTTTACCATGTTGGCCAGGCTGGTTTCAAACTACTGGCCTCAGGTGATCTGCCTACCTCAGCACTGTTTTCTTCTTATATAGTATTTATATATCTGTCTTGCAGTTTTACAGTTACTATGGTATCATACGTTACATGTAATATTAAGGTAACCATAATTCATTTTGCGAACCCCATGTTCTTGGATATTAGATTATTTCCAATTTTCCCTTATATGTAATGGTTGAAAATATGCTTGTAAAAATACGTTTTGTACATCTAATTCCCTTAAGATAAAGTCATAAAATAGGATAACTGAATAAAAATGCTATTCAAAGCCAATTTAAAAGCCTATGCAAAAATAATTATTCTTGCTGCACTGTATACAAATAATTAGGCCAAGTATAATAAAGCAGACCAGTCCTAGCATGATTTGTCTTTAGTAAAAACAGGAAACTGCAGACAGAAAAATTGTGTTTCAAAAACTATAGTACACCTGTTTTTAGATTCTAGTCTTGCCTAATGTTTTTCAATTTTTAATATTTTCTTTTCTTTTCTTTTTTTTTTTTTTTTTTTGAGACGGAGTCTTGCTCTGCCACCCAGGCTGGAGTGCAGTGGCCGGATCTCAGCTCACTGCAAGCTCCGCCTCCCGGGTTTACGCCATTCTCCTGCCTCAGCCTCCCGAGTAGCTGGGACTACAGGCGCCCGCCACCACGCCCGGCTAGTTTTTTGTATTTTTAAGTAGAGACAGGGTTTCACCGTATTAGCCAGGATGGTCTCGATCTCCTGACCTCGTGATCCGCCCGTCTCGGCCTCCCAAAGTGCTGGGATTACAGGCTTGAGCCACCGCGCCCGGCCAATTTTTAATATTTTCTACAGTTTGGACCGAATTCTAATTTTTCTTGGCTAGAAGTCTTCAAAATAATGTTTTCAATTTTTTTCTTCTTTCTTCCCCATTTTTCCTAATTTGAAGTCACTGAAAACTAAGCTGTGCTTTCATGAAGACCTGTGAACTAAAGCTAGACAACTTAAACCTCAGAAGAAAATAACAACCTATTTACATTCATAAGCCACTTTCATACCTGCCTACTAATGTATGAACTTCAGAGTAATGTGATCTGTATTGATTTTCCAGGATTATTTTGTTTGTTGTTGTTTTTCTCCCTTCCTTCCCCTTTATTCTCTTCATAGGACATCAGGACTTCATGACCTTCTAAAAATGAGCTTTCCTAATAACTCAGGACCTACCCATCTAGGAACAAACCACCCTAGCCATGAGAGATAAGATGAAACCTGAGCCCAGAGACTTTTTCTTCTAAAATGCTTTCTCCTAAAGATTTAAAAAAAACAAAAGGGGGAAATGTGAAAGGAAAATATCTCTGGGCCCCAAAATCACTAAGCTAGAGGGAAAAGTCAAGCTGGGAACTGCTTAGGGAAAACCTGCCTCTCATTCTCACACATCTGCTTACTGAGATAAATGCATATCTCATTGCCTCCTTTGGAGAGGCTAATCAGAAGCCCAAAAGAATGCAACCATTTATCTCTTATCTACCTATGACCTGGAAGCGCCCTCCCTGCTTTGAGTTGTCCCACCTTTCCAGACCGAACCAAGGTTCATCTTACGTATATATGTTGATTCATGTCTCATGTCCCCCTAAGATGTATAAAACCAAACTGTGCTCTGACCACCTTGGGCACATGTCATCAAGACCTCCTGAGGCTGTGTCATGGGTGTGCATCCTCAACCTTGGCAAAATACTTTCTAAATTAACTGAGACCTATTTCAGGTTTTCAGGGTTCACACTATAGTTATCCTTTCCTTCCTACCCGTGTCTGGGAAAGCGAAAAAAACCACAATAGTTCCTCTCTCAGTGGGTGGCAGTTCCATTAGTTCATTTGTTTAGGGTAGTATGCCAGAGTACAAAGCAGATGCCAAGCCTTCAGAGTCCTCTTACATTGCAAAATACTGGAAGTTAACCTAGAAAATACTGAAAAAATTAAAGATCTGTATAGATTCATCTCCCTTTAGAAGGCAAATGGCAAACTCTGAACCTTCCAGTACACTGCTAGTGTTTTGTTACATTTTTTTTTAACTAAGCCTGATTTATTCCAGAAATGTAAGGAAGATTTAAAATTAGAAAATGATTGTAATAAAATACATCACAAACATGTTTAAAAGGAAAAGATATTATTATCTGGAGTGAAGCCAAAATGGCATTTGGTAAAACTTAGTATCCAATTGATGTTTCAAGGGAAAATTATTCAATATTTTATTTTAATAGAAGTAAGTATAGTTAGGCTCTTTTAATGTCAATATCACACAATTTTAGCTGTGTAATGTATGTTCTAATACCTAGTGGGAAAAGTCTGCTGCTTTCATTTTCACTCCTAAATGAGCTTTAGAATCTTTCTGTCAAATTACAAGAAAACACATCCATAGACACCATTGTACTTCCGTGTTTTGCTTCTACATCTCTAATTTTTAACATTGTTCTAGCCAATGAAGCCAAGAAAATAAAAAGAAAACAGGCAGGTAATGACTAAAAGGCAGAAAATATATATGTGAAAATAACTAAAACATACAGTATTCAACTGGAAGGTTAGATTTTGTTTATGAATTAAAAACACAGTATCCTTATAGAATCAGTAATAACTTTTTAGGTAGAAAACCTAAAAAGAAATCACTTACTTGACTGTTGGTTACTGATGTAGCCACCATAACAAAGAAAAAATGGCCTCAAATTTTAATAAATAAATGTTCAGAACTTATATGAAGAAAGCTATACAAATTAACTGATGTGGATAAAAGTAAGCATAAAGCTATACTATATTCATACATGGGAAGCTGAGGTATTATCCCAGTAAAGATTTGATGTTGCCATATTATATAATGAGAGTCATTTCCTTTTAATAATGCCAATAGAAGTTTTCCTATCTGATAAAATGATTCCAAAGTTCATCAGAGAGTAAAAATGGTAGCAGCAGCAGGTTTATACCACTAGGCTACATTACATAACTAATACTGGGTAACAGCAACATTTTTTTGTTTGTTTGTTTGTTTTGGAGACAGGGTCTCACTCCATCACCCAGGCTGGAATGCAGTGGTATGATCACTGGCACTGCAGCCTCAACCTCTTGGTCTCAAGCAATCCTCCAACCTTAGCCTCCCAAGTAGTTGGGACTACAGGTGCACCACCGCACACAGCTAATTTTTTCTATTTTTTTTTGTAACCATGGGGTTTTGCCATGTTGCCCAAACTGGTCTTGAACTCCTGGGCTCAAATGACCTCCTGCTTGGCCTCCCAAAGTACTGAAATTACAGGTATGAGCCACCACATCAATAGAAGGAATCTCAGATAAGACTTTTTAAGAACCAAGCCCAGCCATGGATATGTATCATCAAATACCTGTGAATTGGGTGATTCTCTCCTCTTGAGGTTCTAAAATAAAACTTGGAGCTCCTAGGCCTGTCAGAAAGTGACATTCTTTACTTACCACAGGTCAGGAACCCTATACAGGGACTGTGTAGACGAGTATGAGGCCAGTTTTCCCAAGAGGCTTTTATAGGCTCCATAAGTCAAGTTTGATTCTTTAAAGGAAAGCACACCATTCCAGCCTAAGCCTTGGTAAAATAACCAGTTTCTCCAGTTGCGTCCTATTATAAACGAAAACAGATTCTTATTGTACTTAAGCAAATAACTGTATTGCCATAAGTTAAGAATACAAATAGTTTCCAATAGTTTCCAAATTCTGGAAAAATCAGGTAGAGAGAACATGAATATGCTCCAAATTTTGTTCATAGGAGTATACTTTACTCAATTGTTAAAAGTTGTAAATAGCTTAAAAGTTTTCCTGACTCTGAAAAACAAAACAAAGGATGAGCAGGTTTTAAACAAAAAAAGTTAAAAAGATTACTTCAGACTTCTTTTAGTTTAGTCCATCAGTTAATTCCTGTTCTGCTTAATATTCATGAACATTTCAGCTCTCCATGAGTCCTGAAAGTTTTTCCTCTATTCTGATGTCACAATCTCCAGAGTTATCAGAAACCTGCTTTCAGGAGCACCTGTAAGGGTTTTATAGCTGATTATAAAACCCCATTCTAAAGAGGACCAAAATAAGACAATTTTCTGTGGATGACAAAATGTTTTAGGGCAGCCATAGTCAAAGACATAATTGACAAGGAAATTTGTTATGTCTGTGGCACACAATAATTTAACATAATTATAATTATTACTGATAATGTACATTAAGTCATATCAGAATTATGGAAGTTTCCCATAATTTTGGAACACATACTAATACCATATTTATACAAATACAGCCCAAAGAAAACTAAACATCATTTTATATTTGACAATGCTTTCTGCATAATTTTTATACCAAAGTCAAATACATCATTTTTGGACTTTAGGGAATCTAATATCTTAAAGGATTAATTAGGTAAGAAAAAGATATAATTTATAATTTGATTTGGAAAGCTTGTCAAATATCCGAGGTTTAAAACACTTCATATCACAAAATAGGATCACAAGTCATTGTAAAATAAGTCATTTCATTTAACCAAAATAACACAAGGATTAAAAAAAAAAACAAATGATAACACAAGGATTAAAAAAAAAAAACCAAAATGATAACACAAGGATTTTAAAAAAAAAGGCAATACTTTCATTCTTTGGGAAAGGAGACTTAATTTTCCAAACAATAAGCCCGAATAAGAACAGCATGAAGCCAATTAAATTTGTTTTTCAAAATTTTATAAACTATAAAATTTTAATTTTGACCATAAGATAAAATTTCCATAAGCCTTTTATAAGCTTCATAACCTTTACTACGGAGTCAGTTAATGCTTCAAGAAAACCTAAGCAGGCACAGGCGCCCATATGGTCATCTTACATCAGTGTCTTTGACATTGATGATTAATTTGTAGAGAAACTGAACTTATCTCTCAAAATCAATTCCTACAGTCTCATATACCCACCTGTTCCATGATAGTTCCTGGGCCTTGAGGAGTTTAATAGCTTTAATTTCTGGCCCAGTGTCTCAAGAATGCAGTTTATTTTGATTGGCATCTTCTACCGGGCCTGAAGATGGGGTTTAATTGCTGTCAGTGTTTAAAATTTAGTAGGACTTGGTGTCTTTTTTAGAAACAAAAGTCAAAGACCTGTAACTCAATGTCACAAGTACTTTAAAAGCACATACAGAGAGCTACATGCATGTAATAATCTCAATTTAAAAAAAGCTTTTAATCTCAGTTTTTTCCTAAGCAAACCAAAACTTAATGTGACAACTTGAAAATACAAGTTCTCTTTAATCCTCTCCTTGTGACTTATGCAGACCATTCATTACATGCTTGGACTTTCTGGTTTGTCCTGAACATCTCTCTTTCTTAAACAACCAATCATTCTACTCTAGGACTAAATTCTTTCTCATATGAAGAATCTCATACAAAATTATTTCTTATTTGAAATTATTTCTTTTTAAGCTTTCTTACCAAAAAAAAAAAAAATTATTTTTACAACTTTCTCTACATCTCTCTTATTTCCTGGTTTGTTTTACCTTGTTTTATACATGACCTTTAAATAAGCTTTGAATTAGACAAAAATTGTTCACCCTTTTTTAAAAGGACACTTTTTTTTTTGAAAGAATGTTTTCCTACAAATATATTTTTATTGGAAAATACCCAAATAATGAAATATCTTTTATTTAATATAACTTTAGATTCTAAATTATGACCTGTTTGTCCACAGTCATTTATCCCATTACATTTACCTAATTATTTTAATTGTTTACCTAGATTATTTATGAAAACTGTGATAGTCATCATGAAAAGTTTTGGAACCACCATTGCAAAATTATAACTGAAACAGTGAAAAAGATTTGACCTAACTGACTCCATCTTGCTAACCTCCAAGCTGTACTTGTTCATTCCTGGGTGTAGGACAAACTAACTTTGGGACCTTAGCTTATAGTTTAGCTTTAAAACAAAGACAATAATAGTCCTTTCTCAAAACAAACCTCAGTCCCTGTGGACTAAATTGCCCAAAGCCACAAGATTAGAAGTTACGATAATCCCTGCCTTTTTTTTTTTTTTTTTTCCATTTGCTTGGTAGATCTTCCTCCATCTCTTTATTTTGAGCCTATGTGTGTCTCTGCATGTGAGATGGGTCTCTTGAATACAGCAAACTGATGGGTCTTGACTCTTTATCCAATTTGCCAGTCTGTGTCTTTTAATTGGACCATTTAGTCCATTTACATTTAAGGTTAATATTGTTATGTGTGAACTTGATCCTGTCATTATGATGTTAGCTGGTTGTTCTGCCCATTAGTTGATGCAGTTTCTTCCTGGCATCGATGGACTTTACATTTTGGCATGTGTTTGCAATGGCTGGTACCAGTTGTTCCTTTCCATGTTTAGTGCTTCCTTCAGGATTTCTTGTAGGGCAGGCCAGGTGGTGACAAAATCTCTAAGCATTTGCTTGTCTGTAAAGGATTTGATTTCTCCTTCCCTTATGAAACTTAGTTTGGCTGGATATGAAATTCTGGGTTTAAAATTCTTTTCTTTAAGAATGTTGAATATTGGCCCCCACTCTCTTCTGGCTTGTAGAGTTTCTGCCAAGAGATCCGCTGTTAGACTGATGGGCTTCCCTTTGTGAGTAACCCGACCTTTCTCTCTGGCTACCCTTAACATTTTTTCCTTAATTTCAACTTTGGTGAATCTGACAATTATGTGTCTTGGAGTTGCTCTTCTCGAGGAGTATCTTTGTGCTGTTCTCTGTATTTCCTGAATTTGAATGTTGGCCTGCCTTGCTAGGTTGGGGAAGTTCTCCTGGATGATATCCTGCAGTGTTTTCCAACTTGGTTCCATTCTCCCCGTCACTTTCAGGTACACCAATCGGATTTAGATTTGGTCTTTTCACATAATCCCATATTTCTTGGAGGCTTTGTTCATTTCTTTTTACTCTTTTTTCTCTACACTTCTCTTCTCACTTCATTTCATTTGTTCGATCTTCAATCACTGATAATCTTTCTTCCAGTTGATCAGTCGGTTACTGAAGCTTGTGCATTTGTCACGTAGTTCTTGTGTCATGGTTTTCATCTCTATCAGTTCTTTTAAGGTCTTCTCTGCATCGATTATTCTAGTTATCCATTCATCCATTCTTTTTTCAAGGTTTTTAGTTTCTTTGCGCTGGGTACGTAGTTCCTCCTTTAGCTCTGAGAAGTTTGATCGACTGAAGACTTCTTCTCTCAACTCATCAAAGTCATTCTCCATCCAGCTTTGTTCCGTTGCTGGCGATGAGCTGCGTTCCTTTGGAGGGGGAGATGCGCTCTGATTTTTTGTATTTCCAGCTTTTCTGCATTGCTTTTTCCCCATCTTTGTGGTTTTCTCTGCCTTTGGTCTTTGATGATGGTGACATCCTGATGGGGTTTTGGTGTGGGTGTCCTTTCTGTTTGTTAGTTTTCCTTCTAACAGTCAGGACCCTCAGCTGCAGGTCTGTTGGAGTTTGCTTGAGGTCCACTCCAGACCCTGTTTGCCTGGGTATCAGCAGCGGAGGCTGCAGAAGATAGACTATTGCTGAACAGTGAGTGTTGCTGTCTGATTCTTGCTCTGGAAGCTTTGTCTCACAGGTGTACCTAGCCATGTGAGGTGTGAGGTGTCAGTTTGCACCTAGTGGGGGATGTCTCCCAGTTAGGCTACTCAGGGCTCAGGGACCCACTTGAGCAGTCAGTCTGTCCGTTCTCAGATCTCAACCCCCGTGCTGGGAGAACCACTGCTCTCTTCAAATCTGTCAGACAGGGACATTTACCTCTGCAGAGGTTTCTGCTGCTTTTTGTTTAGCTATGCCCAGTCCCCAGAGGTGGAATCTACAGAGGCAGGCAGGCCTCCTTGAGCTGCAGTGGGCTCCACCCAATTCGAGCTTCCTGGTGGCTTTGTTTATCTACTTAAGCCTCAGCAATGGCGGGTGCCCCTCCCCCAGCCTGGCTGCCGCCTTGCAGTTAGATCTCAGACTGCTGTGCTAGCAATGAAGGGAGGCTCCATGGGCGTGGGACCCTCTGGGCCAAGTGTGGCATATAATCTCCTGGTGTGTCGTTTGCTAAGACCTTTGGTAAAGCGCAGTATTAGGGTGGGAGTTACCCGATTTTCCAGGTGTTGTGTGTCTCAATTTCCTTTGGCTAGGAAAAGGAATTCCCTTCCCCCTTGCACTTCCCAGGTGAGGCGAAGCCTCGCCCTGCTTCAGCTCTTGCTGGTTGGGCTGCACTTGCGGACCAGCACTGACTATCTGACATGCCCCAGTGAGATGAACCTGGTACCTCAGTTGAAAAGGCAGAAATCACCTGTCTTCTGTATCATTCACACTGGGAGCTGGAGGCTGGAGCTATTCCTATTCGGCCATCTTGGGCACACCCCAGATTTTCAGGATCTTGATAACCTGTTTCATAACCTTAGGTAGTTGTCAGCTAAGTAGCCTTAAATTTGCATATTAAAGGAAACAACTCAGGTGAAAAATAGCAAAATTTGCATCATAAGATACAGAGAGAAAAAGTCTAGAGGGAGATTCAAGATGGATGCCAAATCAAACATAAAATTATAAAAATCTATCATAGGATTGCATAAGGAGACCAGTTTTATTTAGAGATTACCTATGTATCTTTTAACCAGATCTCTGAACCCTGGGCAGAGCCTACACTGAATCCTGGGTTTCCAAAAAGGGAGACTTTTTGTGAGGCTAGACCATGTGATGTTTTTATGGTGCACTTTAAAAAATTTTTTTACACAAAGATATTTCTAAGTGTTTAAACTACACTTTTCTTTAAAAACTGAACCATAGCCTCTGTTGCAATAACTATTTTAGTCAATAAATCAGGTAACAATACAAAAGCAAGCAGTTTAAAAGCTGAGATGAACTTGTCTGTTTACACTCTTGAAGTTCCGTAAGGAGAAACAGGTTTCTCCCTGAAAGGGAGTCTGATGCCTTCTCCATTTTCTTTAAGGAACCCCAGGCTATTATAAAGTATTTTTGGTTCCTCATGCAGCGGAGGGTGAAAGAGAAAGGAGAGACAGCAGAAGTAAAGGAAGAAAACAGAATCCAGCAACTGAGAAGAAAAAATTTTTTTAAAAAGGGTGTTGGGCATGGTGGCTCATACCTATAATTCCAGCACTTTGGGAGGCCAAGGCAGGTGGATCAACTGAGGTCAGGAGTTCAAGACCAGCCTGGTTAACATGGTAAAACCCCATCTGTACTAAAAATACAAAAATTAGCTGAGCATGGCCTGTAATCCCAGCTACTGGGGAGACTGAAGCAGGAGAATCCTTTGAACCCAGGAGGCTGAGGTTGCAGTGAGCCACGATCACACCACTGCACTTCAGCCTGGACAACAGAGCAAGACTCTGTCTCAAAAAAAAAAAAAAAAAAAAAAGGACAAGGTCCTAGGGGAGAAAAAAGAAATAAAAACATGAAGTCCTCTTAAATACAAACACATGCAAACATACAGACCCACATCGTGGATGGTAGTTTTCAATTAAGCTGACTTTATTGAGTTCCTTTAAAAAAAAAACTCTTTAAATCTCATTTCCATATTTCACGAGCTAGGACAAATTGCTGCTATTTCAAAAGTACCAAGTATCAAACCAGAAAGGGCTTGATTTAGTAACAAAACCTCAGGCTGTTATGGTGGGAAAAGAAAAGGCAGAACCTTAGCTATTGAAATGCAGCATGGGGTGACTGCCATTGCTTTCAGTTTGACCTGGCTAGCAAAAAGGTGGCTTTGTTATGTAAATAAAGCGCCTTAAGTAATCAAAATTAAAAATCTTTCCTTTTCTTTTTTCCTTTTTCTGGCTGTTTTTCTCCCCCCACTAGACCACCTTACCATACTACCTTTTTTGTGTGTGTCTATGAGAATTTAGCCACTTCAGAGGCCTTGTTCCCCATAATTTGGAACTTTCATTCGGATTTGATCAAGTTGGATGAAGTTGGTCAAACCCAATGGGAAAAAGACTGAAACAATATCAAAAACAGAAACAATAAAAAAAAACAGTTAAGCAAAACAAATGATTGTACAACTTATATGATTACTGAACGCTCTAATGGTAAAGAGACATTAAGAGCAGCTGGTTGTTAATGTTAACTTTAGCCAAGACAAACCCCGATTTAGTTAGTTATCTAGGGGTGGGTGGGTCTCAGGCTAAAGACTGCTGTCTATCCTAGTGAAGCAGCCTTGTTGTCTGGGGTGATACCTGAGGTTCGTTGTCTCATGCAGAGGAAATGAAGGACATGGACACACAAGGAGCGAGGTTAAAAGCAGAGAATTAATAGGCAAAAGGAAAAGAGTTTTCTGCAGAGAGAGGGGTCCCAAATGGGGACCCCATTTTCCTCAGTGAAATGCAGGAGGTTTTACAGATGAGTTTGAGGAGGTGGTGTTTGATTTACATAGGGCATGAAAGATTGCTTGGACCAGGTGTGCCATTTGCATAAGGGTGCAAAAAACTGGCCGCCTCCACCCTAATCTTTTATTATGCAAATAGGTTATCTTCCTGGCCAGCACCATGTTGCCTGTATCTTTACTGTACACATGGTGACAAAAGGGAAGATGGAGCCTCCATGTTGAACATACCTGGCTACCAGGTAGCCATTTTGTATTGGCACAGCTGCCAGCAGCAACCTGTGCAAGCTTCCAGCTTGCTTATCTATGTTTGCAGCTCAATTTTTCAGGCTGCTCTTTGTTAGACAAAAAAAAAAAGTTTCTCAGGCTGCTTTCTGTTAGAAGGGAAGCCTTGCCGAGGACTCTTTTACCCTCACTATCTGCCTAAATAACTGTTCTATCTTCTGTGTCACTAGGAGCAGGAAAAAAAAAACTCATCTTCCCTGTTGGAAGGGAAACTCTGTAAAGGAGTTACCTGCATTCCATCATCATGGAAGCAAGAAAACTTGTCTTCCTTGTGTTGGAAGCAACTAAAACTCCACAAAAAAGTTGTCACAGCAAAATAAACTTTAGATCTCAACCAGAATTGGGGAGATCAGGGATTCTCTGGAATGGGTGCTTCTAGGCCTCAGCAAATTGTCCTATTGGTTTAAGCCATAAAGATAGCCCAAGACTGAACCAAGCACTTATAGATTTGTCAAAGGTTAGGGGCACCTCCACTCAGAATCCCTCTGTGGTTACCAAAATGTGAACCCTAAAAATTTGAGACAGGTCTCAGTTAATTTAGAAAGTATTTTGCCAAGGTTGAGGATGCACGCCCACGACACAGCCTCGGTAGGTCTTGATGACATGTGCCCAAGGTGGTCAGAGCACAGTTTGGTTTTATACATCTTAGGGGGACATGAGACATGAATCAACATATGTAAGATGAACCTTGGTTCGGTCTGGAAAGGTGGGACAACTCAAAGCAGGGAGGGGGCTTCCAGGTCATAGGTAGATAAGAGATAAATGGTTGCATTCTTTTGGGCTTCTGATTAGCCTCTCCAAAGGAGGCAATGAGATATGCATTTATCTCAGTGAGCAGATGTGTGAGAATGAGAGGCAGGTTTGCCCTAAGCAGTTCCCAGCTTGACTTTTCCCTCTAGCTTAGTGATTTTGGGACCCTGAGATATTTTCCTTACACAATAGGAATGAATATGTTGCGATCATTGTCTTGATGACAAACATTCTGTCCCAAGATTTGTTGACACATGATGAATGTGCTGTGTATATTTAATCTTAATGAAATCCCAAGGAAAATATTAATTTTAACACTAATGACAATAAATGGGCATTGTACTCACATAGTGTTCTTACTCCCAGGGGCACAAAACTCTTCACAATTATTTCAGTCATTCTCATAGCAGTCCCATGAGGTGGGTGGCTGAGTGTTTCCTCTTGGAAAAAAAGAAAAAAGGTTACTAATTGGATTTTCTTCTGTTCCACATTCTGTGTTCTAGAACCAAGTAGCTACCTTATAAAGACCATCTGTACATCCACTGTGAAATGGAGTTTCAAAATCACAAGCTTCTTTCACACATGAACACAAGTCTAGGAGCACATATGAAAGAGTAAAGTTGAAGGGAATTTGCATGATGGTTTGGCAAGATGCTGTAAGTGGATTAGGCAAGGCTGCTAAAGAGAGATAGGAAATGGCTTTGTTAGTGCTTCAGACTGACCTCCGTTAGAAGTAGTAGTTCATGGTGTTGAAGGTTTGTTGTTGAAAATACCTTCCTGAGGCACCTCTTCATTGTGCTTATTCTTCCCACAACATTGTGCCAAGACACTGTCAAGCCAGAGGGCCACTGGGCCTTTCTTATCCTGCTGTAATGCATTGATAGCTGGGGGCTCTGCAGAAGGACAAGAGAAAGGTGAGATGTTTATAATTCTCAGTAGCACCTTTTAGCTAGTCTCATGCTCCCTTATCCCCCATTTCTCTACCAGACCAGCTTTCCACATGCTTTTGTTTTCTCAGAATCAGAGCCTGTGTGTGGACACATCTTGTCCTGGAGTAGGGAAACAGTACAACTAAACCTCTCACTTTATCTAGTGATCAGCACATCCCTCTCCTTCCTTTCACAATATGCCAATCAGTCTTCTCCAGTAGTCTTTCATCGTTTTAGCCCTGTCTCTTTGGTTAGACTGCAAGCTCTTTGGCTGAATGTTCAGGTCAGGTGTTTTTCACTCCTTTTAATTTCCCCTATGTAGCCCTGAACACTGGGGCGTTTAGGTGTACAGTAAACACTTGTGGCTTATTTGCCACCCATAATTGTAAACAGGCATTGCCTGTACATATTGACTGCCATTTTCACTTTTTTTTTTCCTGTCATTAAATAAAGGCTTAGCTGTCATCACTTTGAGTTTGTCCTCCTCAGTTTTCCCTGAAGTTACCCTGAAAGGGGGTGGGGAGGCGCTTTAAAATGCAGTGGATTGTGCTTAAGTTGAGCAATGTATCCAGGGAGGGGACTAATTACAAGGTTTGAAAACCTCATCAGGTGGCTGGCTTCTGTAGCAGGACTAAAAGACTGCTCTCCTAAATTGAGAACAGCTGGGGCCGTGTACTAGCAAGTATAAAAGAGGTGGCAGTGGTGCCCTGTGTCCTAAAGAAATGTGTGCTCTCTGGAACCTGTGGAGCTGAAGCCAAAGGTAGTTATCCTCATCAGTGTCATGGTGGGTGAGTCCCCTGAGCTGGTCCTCTGGAAGCCCGTTTCTATTGTTTGGTAGAAATTGTGGTGGCTGCATCAAAATGTTGTTAGTTACTAATTTATCATGCCAGTTGTAGTGAGGTATTTTTATCCTTCAAATAAATTCTACTTGTTACCTGCGTGAGAGACATAGCTAAAGCTTGGTGTATCTTTTCAGAGTTATTTTGAAGACTGCCAGCTTTTCTTGTGTATGGCATGCGTCTCCGAATATAAAAGGATAAATTGAGGCTGTGCCATTTTAAATATCTTGAATGTGTTGTTCTTGAATCTGTTCTTAAAAGCGATCACTTAAAAAGACTTCTGTTTTTTAATTAGAAAATAGAAAACTGACTATTTTGACAAATGCAGAGCGTTAACAATTATTCAATGCATATAAGCCACTTACCAGTTTTGTATTCTTTCTTTATGGCTCATAGAAAATACAGTCTTTGGAAGGATTGATGTGATCTCTGGGAATTTCTAGCTTATTATGACTTCATGGTTAGCAACAAGTGATAGTGTCTGATGAAGTGTTTGCAATGTTGGGTCCTGATTTTTCTTTAAGGAAATTTAAAGGGAACTGATTGTTAAAATGTTCCTATGTCTACCGATACTAGCTCAAAAAGAGACAAGATTTCCAAGATAAAACAGTTCAGTATTTTGTAAATCAACTTGATCTCGGCAACTTTAACTAGGTTCTGACATTATGTTTATAAAGCAAATGACTTTGGTATTTGTTTCCTTATTTTAAGAATTTTTTTTTTTTGGATGGTTGATAATTGGACAAGCATAGTTTCTGAACATAATTTTGTTTTGCTTTTAGGTGGGATAGTAACATCTTTTTGAGGGAAGAATTGGCTTCCTTTCTTGAAAGTGGTGAAAGTACAGCATATAGCTGCATGGAAGGAACAGTAATCAGATGGCTACCTTCTACCTTTTGTGTTAGGAAACAAAGTCCATTGTAAGAGTCCATGTTGATCTTGGAAATAAAAGGATTGAAAAAAGCTAAATTTCCACAAAGAACAAGAACTTGACCATCTCCTTTTTGATCTGAAGACTTAGGGGACGATGGATATCATAGAGACAGCAAAACTTGAAGAACATTTGGAAAATCAACCCAGTGATCCTACGAACACTTACGCAAGACCCACTGAACCTGTTGAAGAAGAAAACAAAAATGGCAATGGTAAACCCAAGAGCTTATCCAGTGGGCTGCGAAAAGGCACCAAAAAGTACCCGGACTATATCCAAATTGCTATGCCCACTGAATCAAGGAACAAATTTCCACTAGAGTGGTGGAAAACAGGCATTGCCTTCATATATGCAGTTTTCAACCTCGTCTTGACAACCGTCATGATCACAGTTGTACATGAGAGGGTCCCTCCCAAGGAGCTTAGCCCTCCACTCCCAGACAAGTTTTTTGATTACATTGATAGGGTGAAATGGGCATTTTCTGTATCAGAAATAAATGGGATTATATTAGTTGGATTATGGATCACCCAGTGGCTGTTTCTGAGATACAAGTAAGTAAATCTAATGTTTTGGGGATTTGCCATGGGTTTGTTTTTGAGTGAATAGATAAGTAATTGAGATCATCTTTCCTTTTTTTCTAATAAATTCAGTCTTACCCAAACATTTGATGAAAGAAAGCAGTAGAAAGCTCTACCACATTGAATAAATTCAGTCACTATTCAGTAAGTGTTTGTTGAGCAACTGTGTATGAAAGTGGCAGTGTACAGCAGTACTGTGGTGGGTGACTCAGAGTTGATGAATTTAAGGTGCAGTTCCTGACTTCCAGCAACTTGGTGCTATGGTATTTGTATGATAAATCAAGAGGCTTGGAAAGGAATAACATTCACTTCCATCATGTTTGTTATTTCAGGCTCTTGACAAGTGGGAAAAGGAATAGGTTGAGAAACTTTTTTCTCCATTACTCATAATGTGATGTCTGTATTGGTCTAGAGTCAATAGCCTGCTTTAAGGTTTGCCTGGATTCAGTTCTCAAATTTTACATTTCTGTGGGGCTGGGTGTGTGGGTGTGGTTTTGGTTTTTTGTTTGCTTGCTATCTAGTTACAAGAGTTTAAGAAACTGAGTTTAGAACTGAATCCATGCGGTTTTGATTTTTAGATTTCTAAAGTAAACTTGCCCTCTGGTTTTCCTTGGACATCACAAAGGAGCTCATGGTTCACTGGGTTCAGCCTCCTCATTTTTGGAATAGTAGGAAATCAAGAAGAAATAAGTCAGGTACTTTTGCTTTGAAGACACTTAAGAATTGGACATAGCCCTGAAGTGGTTATTTCTGCTTCTCTATGTGAATTCTGACTCCTAGTCCATAAAAACAAAGGCTCCTTAATTCCTCCTTTCCTCTCATTCATCATTTAGACATTTGTTTTCTACTGGGATGGTAGCGATTAAATCACTAAAATATGATTTTGATCAAAACACTGACCATAATATGGAGTTTAAAAATGTAATATATGCTAACTTGGATACAATCTGAAGATTCCAGGTCAAATAGGATTTCAGTATTAATGCCACAAGATCATTCTTAGAGAATGTTGTATGTATTGTTTTTCACTTGGTAACATTTTTCATTACTTGATCAATTATAGAACTCTCAATGTGGTATATCCACTCAGACCCTAACACTGTTACTGTTTTGTGATTAGAGGAATTCAAAGAGGTCCCCAAATGCAACTTTGCAGTCTTAAAACCTTATTCCACAAACTGCAGTCATTCCTAAGCATTTTCCTTAATATAACTCTTCATGTGTTTCCTTAATATGCTTAAGTAATAGACTTAACTATGAGTTGTCTTTTACTTAAAAAACTAACCTGCTCCTTAAATTATTAAAGGATGCTTTATGCTAAAAGCAAAAAATGTATTTATGAACTTCAGTGTCTTTCTTTTTAGTGTCTGGAAATTAACACAATGTAAGAGAGCCTGCTAAGGCTGCAGATAATTTGCTTTCTCCTTTATTTAGAGCAAGGTTTTATTGATATATGTGTGAAACGAGAAATTGTCCAGGATCTGGTAAGTATGTGGACTCCACCCTGAAGTATAGTCTTTCCCTCAATTTAGCTATATTTTCATCTAGATTCTTTTTGAATTTTCATTAGATAGTTATTGTTAACTGCCTCTACTTACCACCTTAGATTTCAACATGTCCAAACACAGGGTCACATAGCCGGACCATACATTTTAATGATATCCACTGTTTCAGTTGCAATTCACACAAGTTTGCCTTTTTACATTTGAAGTAGAATTGGATCTTACATTTTAGTAACTAGTAGAATAATTTTTATAACCTGTTTTGAGCATCCTAGCTGAATGAGGAATGTTGCTTACTCTCTCTTTTAAAAGCACCTTTCAAAGCTATGGTAAAAAAATCATTAGCACTAGTTCATTTTCTAAATAAGGCTGTAGAGTACATCTTTCACCTTCTAAGTTTTCTGTTTTGAGTACAGCTGAACTCAGAATGCTGGGATGAATGTAATTGACTCATAATAATTTCTGCTTATTACTTCACCCTGTCTAACAGCATGGAGCACAATTCAAAACAGCACTCTGTTGGAACCTGAGGTTGGATCAAAGGCTGAATTGGTTTTCTCTTAACCAAGGGGAGAAACTCAGCACTGTTTATTACCTGCTCCTTTTTAGTACCAGGAAAGGCAGAACTAGAATAGCAAGCCTTTAAAGAAATGCCTTAGGGATAAATAAATACTCTCATCTACCAGTCTAGGTGGTGTTCCCTTCTATTTTTTTTTTTCTTTTGACCCCAGAAACCTTGGAATACTCTTAAAATAGCTGTTGGAAACAGACAGCTGAAATATATATTTATACATAATTCTTGAAATTAGAAGTTCCAGATGGTACCTGAGTTAGACCTTGATTCATGTCAGAACTACAATCTTAGGGAAAACTTAAAATATGTCACATTACCTGAAACTGCCTGTTTTTCCCGAAGTCTTTGATCACTACCAGTCTTGAAAGCTTGAGAGCTCTGAAAATGAGAGACCTAGAGTAATATGTTTTATGTACTAAGGAAATTACACCTAGCAAGTCTAGGGGCTTTATGTGGAGTCCCACTCATCTCTTAATCCCCAGAGCCCAGAGCTTATAGACCTAACTATACAACAGAAAAGGAGCGGTCCTGTTCAGCTGGATTGAGGACATTCAGACCTGTGATGCCCATTCAGATACCCATGAGGCAATGGTACAATGGCAGAGCCCTTCCCTTTTGAAGACAGGATCCTCAGTCATCCACCGGGAAGCCTGCCTTAGGCTGAGGACTCAGGTCATGAAGCACAGGGGCTAATGTTAGTTAAGACAACTTTCTTCCCACAGAAATATAAAGTGAAAAATGACTTGTGGGATTTTTTTTGTCCTTTTTTGATCAAGATTGAATAAAATAATCAGCTTACAATTCACTATTAAATGTAATTAATTGTATGAGAACACTTATGGATATTTTCAAGATAGAGTTTTTTGAAAATCTATTTAGCCACAGAGAGAATAGTTCATGCCTGTGTTGTCAAAATACCTTCAGATGGTCCTCAAATAAACCCTGCTTATACCGTGGGTTAAATGTGTTGTCACATTTCCCTATGTGTCTAATTATGTAATGTCACCTTGACTCATTAGTTAATTCCTCTGTGATTGTAGCTTGCTTATTCCTTTCATATGTTCTCAAGAGAGGGTTTTAATGCAGTGAGTTGACTGAAAATACAGACAGGTTCATTGAATTCTCTGGTAAAGAGTGCCTTTGAGGAGAGGTGATTATGTAGACTCTTCATCTACTTTAGTTGCCCCACTCCACATACACACATCCTTTGGAAGTCAAACCACCTAGATTTATTGCAGTAAGTGAATCTTCATTTTGAAAACTGTGGTGCAATCTCTCCATGGAACTGTAGGGATGGGCCACTCACAAGTAAGCCTTTAAACTCTGTGAAACTGTGGTTTGTTTGTTAATGCCATTCTGTACCGATTATTCATTATCCTGTTAAACATTGTTTTATTTTTCATTAGGAATAAAAACAACCATTAAACTTGTTTTTCCCCATCCCTATTTTTTCCTTTAGGTCAATAGTGGGACGCAGATTCTGTTTTATTATTGGAACTTTATACCTGTATCGCTGCATTACAATGTATGTTACTACTCTACCTGTGCCTGGAATGCATTTCCAGTGTGCTCCAAAGGTCAGTACTTCCAAACTACCACTTGGAAGAAACCAGGCAAACAGTCATTGATCACTTACCCTTTATTATACATTCTTCTAGACACTTTCCTATGTGTTAACTGAAATCCAGCATCTTTTCTATCTTCTATTTAGATTTGAGAGGAAGAAATTAAAATGTATTTATAAAATATATTTTGTGCTAAAAAAATGTATTTTCTGCTAACTGAAAATTACCATTGGGGGTTTGACTCTGCTTTGTTACCTTCTCATTTACTTATTCATTAATGCATTCATTCTACAGGCATTAAGCTTATGTACCAGGGATTGTAGTAACCCAAACAATGTCCCTCTTCTGGAGCTTATATTCTATTAGGGATGACAAATTATAAACAAAGTTATAATTTGTCACATGATGATAAGTCAGGTGATTGTCACATGGAGAACAGCAGAGCTGAGTAAGGTGAAAGGGTGCTTGAGGGTTCTATTTGATGTAGAGGTCAGGAAAGGCTTCTTTAATAACAAAGCATTTGGGCAGGAACCAAGACCAGGAAATGAGGCATGTGGATGGCATGAGAGCTCTAGGCTAAAACACTGCTTATTCACAGTGAATAAAGGAAGAGTAGGGAGGCCGGTGTGTCAGAGTGGAGTTGTAAAGGGTCGGGGTGTGCAGACCACAGATCACATAGGGTCTCGCAGTGCGGTATAGGAACTTCAGCCTTAGCGGTAGCAGTGGAAATAATGAGAAGTTGTTCAGTTTGGGATATAGGATATGCTAGTAACTTGGATATGGGTTTGAGAGAAAGGAGTCAAGGATGACTCCAAGGTTTTTAGCAGCTCGAAGGAGAGAGTGGCCTTTGAGTGAGACAGTGCATGAGGATGTCTTCTGAAACCGTCCTAAGAAGGAATTACAGTTTATCCAGGAAGAGCGAGTTCTTGAGAGGGCTGTTAATCATCTCGGACTTCAGTGCACCCTGGTTTACAAAATGGAAAATTACAAATCACGTGCTTTCTGGACAAAGGAATGAAGTCTAACATCATATTTTACTGAACACTAAGCAGATGTCTGAGGTGAAAGAAAAATCGAGCTTCTCTGAAGACGTCCACAGTCTCCCTCACCAAATATAGGTGTGGTTGGAGAAGCTATACTTTTCCAAAGCCATCAAAGCAGAAAATGTCTGTAATTAAAACAGTGTACATATTGAATTTAAACACTGGCTGATTTTAGTGAAGCTAATTTAAGGTGTGGGAGAAGTTCAGAAGTGTAATAAACACTTCTAAGGGGCTATTGCAATGTGTTAAATGGAGAAATGGCCACAGAAAAGAAGGCAAACCCATCTTAGTAACGGATGAGGTTTGCAGGATGAATTGCTATGATTACAGAAAGAAAGTAAATTAAAGATTGTCCTCCGTGGAAGAGTTGCCATCTTCAGAAGCCACATCAGTGCTGTTGGATAGCCAAGCTACAAATAGTCATAGTGGAACCTCTGATAACATCCTTACTAATCATCTCCCAGGTTCACTTGTCGGGACCCCTTCCTGAAGCATAAGCAAGCTACATATGCCTGAATCATGGTTCAGTAAAACAAACACAAATCACTTAGTTTGACTAGAGGTGAGGTGGTGTCATAGAACAGGCATCAGAGTTGTGTTCTGAATTTGGTTCGTCTGCTGGCTTTGGGTGCTGCTTAGAGGTTTATGGTTACAAAGCTATTAAATCTATTTGTCTCCTGTGTTGCTGACTCTATAGAATGTCCTTCATGACTATAAGGAATATCAGAACTTTGTATATGGAAGCAACTCACTATGGAAAAGTGTCATATCTGTTACAGTAATTGATGCCTGTACAACTTGTAACTCACCAGACATGCTTACAAGAGCCATCATAGTGAAAGCTTTGCTTTCCTAGTTTTCCAGTTGCCTTCTCCTTTATGTATCCTATGGTTCACTTTTAATTTTTTGCTTAGAATTTGCTTTAATCTCCAATCCAAGTTTTGATTGACAGTCGGACAATCTGTGTTCTTCAAAGTGTGTTTAGATAAGTGTTGGCCCAGTTATTATAAAATGATTACATGAAATGATTTAGCTTTGCAAACCTATTTTTCCACATACAAGAATGTTTGGCTGGGAGAGCAACATTCCCCTTCCCTGAGAAAGCTTTCTAGGGTGAGCTATCCCTCACCTTGGCCATAGGTGGCCAAACACCTACTTTTTTTTTTTTTTTTTTGAAGCAGAGTTTTGCTCATTGCCCAGGCTGGAGTGCAATGGTGCAATCTTGGCTCACCGCAACCTCCGCCTCCCAGGTTCAAGCAATTCTCCTGCCACAGCGTCCCGAGTAGCTGGGATTACAGGCATGTGCCACCACAGCTAGCTAGTTTTTTTTTTTTTTTTTTTTTTTTTTTTTTTAGTAGAGACAGAGGTTTCTCCATGTTGATCAGATTGATCTCGAACTCTCGACCTCAGATACTTACCTTCTTAATGGAAGAAACAGTGTAGATGATAAGCTTTCCTGTTTGGCAGCAGCCAAGTTGGTCTCTCCTGTACCTAATGTACCACCCATTGCACTCCAGCCTGGGTGAAAGAGCAAGACCCTGTCTCAAAAGCTCTTTCTGTATTTCTCTTCCGTGTATTCTATTACATGATTTTTTTTCTGAGCATTATTCTTTGATTTTCTCAATCAATTTGCTCTACACTCGTCTGATCTGAATCCCCCACCCTATGTAGCCCCTCAATAATTCAGTATTCCAATTTTCTGTGCCTACAGTTTTGACCAACTCCTTCCTGTATGATTAAATTGTAATGGAGTACAAACCTCTCCAGCCCTTGGCCTAGCCCAGCATTGTTTCTCATGTCATCACAGTGGCTTTGCGGGGCTGCTGCACCTTGTCCAAAGGAGCTCTCCTAGCCTCCTGCCATAGCACACAGGCTATTTCTTTAGGGATGTTTTTCCTAATCAAAGCTACTCGTTTTTAAAGCTGCCAGTATATCCCTAACCCATCATTTCAAACCTATTTAAATTATGTAATGAGTTGCAACTCCTCTTCTTAATTGTAAATGTTTTGATCAGACATTAATACAGCTATATGTCTGTCCACTTTAGGCTGCCCACCTAATACAAGGTACCAATACACTGTAGAGAATATTGGTAATGTGGTATGCAGCTGAATCAAATATTAACCATTCAAAACCCTCACTTCCCCCTGCAAAAAGGAAAGAAAGTAGCTTTGATCTGCTTTTTAGCACATAGCCGTGGTGAAGTCATTGGTTATTAATATTTTTAAAAGCTTTGCCCAAGGACACACCACCACCAAGACATATTATTAGTAACATATTGAATAATTTAAAACATGTCAATAAAACTTGCCAATAAATGAATAAAACCCAGTTTGAGGAGCTTCTCCTTGGATTCTTTTTGACTTTTTAGGTTAAAAAGAAAAAAAAAAATCACAACCTGGTGTCCTTTCTAAGAGTCACATAATTAGACTGAAACATGATTTTAGCCACTTGTAAATTCCCTTCTTAATCTTCTTGTGTCGTTCAGCTTAATGGAGACTCTCAGGCAAAAGTGCAACGGATTCTACGATTGATTTCTGGTGGTGGATTGTCCATAACTGGATCACATATCTTATGTGGAGACTTCCTCTTCAGCGGTCACACGGTTACGCTGACACTGACTTATTTGTTCATCAAAGAATGTAAGTAATAGCCCATTCCCACTGAACTGATAACTGTAGTGGGAGGGGTCCCTGGGCTCTGAAATTGATAGGAGACCTTATTCTCTTGGGATTGATAAGCTGTGAAAGAGACAGATGTGTGTGTGTGAATATGTGTGTGTGTGTGTATATATATAGATATATAAAAAATTTCAACTAGTCATATGTGATTTGAACCCTGAAGGCTTAAAACCTGGTCCTGGCTTCTCTCTAGCACTCAACATGCCTCTAAAACATCTCCCTTCTTGGTTAATACTTCTTAAGGTATGAAAATCTATCTTAATATTGGAATTAATTGTTAATTTTGTTGCATAAAGGATTGGTACATTCTAAAGACAGTTGTAATGACCTTTGCATTATTTGTAGGACACTTCCATTCTAGCATTCCAAATAATTCAGTTAATGTGTTCCTCTTTTTAAAACATTTCCAAGTCCCATTTTATTCTAATTTCATCATTTTCCAGCACTTTCTATGCTTTCATAGGAGTCTTCATGGACCATTTTGCCAATACTGATTATTTTCTTCTCAAGAAGAAATATGGTGGCAAGAAATAAAAATCTTTCTATATTTATACGCTTAGTTCACATTATACAAAATCCTTGGGTTTTCTAGTAGGTTTTATGGCCAAAATCATGTCTATCATGTCTTGTTCTTTGTAGGGATGTAATGTTTTAGCTGCCCAGTAGATCCCATTTTTATATCTTTCCGAGGTTTTGTATATTTAGGCCTGTTACCTCAAAATGCTTTTGAAGTAATAATGCTTCTCCCTTCAGGTTTGCAAAGCTGGTCAGTATTACCCTTCATCTTTAGTTCCAAGTTACCTCATGCCAGTATTTTTTAGAGGTTTATCTTAATCCTTTTCACTGGACATATTTAAAAGGAGGTCTTTCAGCAGAGAGCAGCAGAAGGCAGCTTCCCCTCCCCTGTCCTCCTTGCTCTTCCTCCTCTCTTGGCCCTTTGTTAATCCAAATAGGTTTATCCTAATTGAATGGTGGTGTGGAAGTCAAGGGTTATCTTTAGTGGTGCAGAAGTGAATTATTGCCCCTTTGATGACCTGGGGTATTTGGTTTAAGTTCTGCTGTGAGGGCAAGATGACAAAAGAGTTGAGGTTCTCTGTAGTAGATGAAGTCAAGTCTTTTTTTGTGAGAATTGTAGCATCTCTTTGTTGCTTCCTTTGTAAATTCTACATACAGACTTGCAGTAGGGAGAATATTGGGATACATGTGGGGTCTTCATACTTGACTTAAAAGTTGAAGCCTCTGCACCTTTTCCCTTATTTGTATTCTCACACTCTTGGGGTGGTGGGGTGGGTCCTGGATCTGTCTCTGCACCATCATCAGAGGATGGTCTCTCCCTTAAATTTAGTCACTCCATTTCTAATATTGGGTTATTGGTTCTGGGGGGTTGGGTGGAAGGATATATGTTGCTATGGTTCTAACTCTAATTTTGCCAAGGAAAGTTCCATCAGTGTGCAATGTAAGATCAGTCATTGTCTAGTCTAGATGTACATTTTAGTTTCGGATCTTCTCTCTAATCTGAGAATCATAAAAAACTTACAGAAGGAGATGGGGATGAGGGTGGAGGTGTGGAAGTGCATTTCAGAGTGAAGGCATTGTAGGTTTAAAGTAATAAAAACACCCCCAGGAAACTTAGATTCAGTTTTCTAAAAATAACTGAAAACCAACTGATATTAACTGTATTAGTCTGTTTTCACACTGCTGATAAAGACATAACCAAGACTGGGTAATTTATAAAGAAAAGTGGTTTAATGGACTCACAGTTCCATGTGGCCAAGGAGTCCTCACAATATGGTAGAAGGTAAAAGCCACATCTTACATGGCAGCAGACAAGAGAGAATGAGAAACAAGCAAAAGGGGTTTCCCCTTATAAAATCATCAGATCTTGTGAGACTTATTTGCCACCCCACAAGAACAGTATGGGGAAAACCACCCCCGGATTCAGTTATCTCCCACCAGGTCCCTCCCACAACACATGAGAATTATGGGAGCTACAATTCAAGATTTGGGTGGGGACACAGCCAAACCATATCATTAACAATATTAGCAAATAGACATAATACTTACTCTGTCCCAGGCACTATTCTAGGGCCTTGATGTAAATTAACTCATTTGATCCTTACAACCACCATCTGAGGGATGCACTATTTTTTCTCATCTTTCAGATGAGTAAACTTAAGCATAAAGTGATTGGCCACAGTGCACAGCCATCATTTGGAGAAGCAGGTATTCAAGTTGAAGCAGGCTGAATCCAGAGGTTTTGCTTTTAATTTCTTGGCTCTGTTTAGAACTTTGGAAATTCAAGCTGGCTGACTCTATTGTATTGCCAAGGAATAGTATACTTATCTATAAGCAGGGACATTGCTCATTATTGTACATTCTTTCACCTCAGAGCAACAGCAAGGCAACTTGTGATTGATTTTATACTTTAATGAAGGCCACTCAGTATGTAGAGACATTTTTCCCCAAGACATGATTTTGACTAGAGGTTTCTAAAGTTGTGTAAATTTATATATAGCATGCAAGGAATACCATTTTGCTTTCTCCAATTTTTGGTGAGAAATAAAGGGACATATCTGTAATACTTAAACTCA
The DNA here is from genome assembly GCF_007565055.1 of Rhinopithecus roxellana. Lineage (NCBI taxonomy): Eukaryota > Metazoa > Chordata > Mammalia > Primates > Cercopithecidae > Rhinopithecus > Rhinopithecus roxellana. The sequence continues at coordinate 20,192,725 of NC_044550.1, forward strand.
ATTTTATAGTCAATTCTGTATGTAAGCAGAGCATTCCATGTTTATATCTGCTTTTTTTCTAGGCAATTAGGAAAAACATTTATCTTCTGAATTATACTGTACGTTCTTGTTCTGAGTAAGCAGTGGTTCCAGTGGTTTCTTTGAAAAGTCTGCTTCTAGAATTAGATGCATCATTTATATATTTTTACTTTCCACCTTTTGATCACTTTGGACTCTTTCCTTCTTTGCTGTGTTGTCATGAGTAGATTTAAATTTAGTTGTGAGAGCACATGAAAATGTGGCACCAGGACCATTTTGGGGTTAACAAGGGAGGGCTTCATACAGTCACACAAATATTATAATTGGGGTGTAGATTCCTGATAAAATTAGCCTGGAGAAATCAGACTAGCTGTTAGTGCCAAACATCTGGCTAGTAGAGAACAGTTTTTTTGGTTTTTCACATTGCCACCCTACCAAGTCCATTGTCTCTATTATTTAATGCCTCCTAGGGCTAGAATTTCACACAGACAGTGATGTTAGCTACTATTTGTGTCATCATCTAGCTCATTGTTATCCCTAGGGGATGAATGAGAAAGTAAGAGGATTGCCATTTTGCCATTTCTATTTCAAAACACCTTCTATTCAATCTTTTCTTTGGGTCAGCCAGTGTTCTCAGTTAATGAGTGGTGGGCCCAATGTGGTAGCAAAATAGGAAATACATTTTTATGAGAAAGCACTGCTGGGGTTTCCAGCTATTCCTAAAACCTCACTTACAATTCCATGAGTAGTAAAAAGAAGATTCAGGCCACCTCTATACCTACTTCAGCTTTGCTTCTTGTGAATAAACGAATGCAAAATAGTTCTAGTTTGCCCAAACATTTTGAACTTCTAAGGTAAATACCAGATGACCTGTACGTTGGGAAGCAGGATTGCGAAGAGACCTTAGTGAGTGCCATAGTTGTTTCTTACAGCTGGTAAGTAGAATGAACTTTTAAGTGGCCTTACCAGGAAGGCTGAGTCCATAAGTGAATGGTCAGGAATCCTAACCTTTACAGAGGGAATGTTTTATAGTTGGTATTAGCAATAACAGTGTAAAATTGCTGAGAATCAAAATACTGCTAGCCACAATGCCATTCCTTCTGACGCCCTTACCCTACACATACCCCTGGAGAAATAATGTAAATTTAAAACCTGAAATTACTCCTGTTTTTCCATTTCCCTCCTTATTTTCATAGACAACCACCTTTTCTTTTGACCCCTACTATCTTTCTTTCCAGTGGGAAAGTGGCTCCTTTATGTGAGCCAGTATGCAATTCCAGCCAACCTAATAAACAGTTCTGTTCTCTTTCTTTTGAAACAGCTTATTCACATGGGCAAGGCCTAGAATGTCTAGTGTTACCAGCTTCCCCAGTGAATGACTATCATGTCCACTCAGGGAGCCCCTCTGCCTCCCTCCTACCTGAGCAGATCCTGGGCGGTTCATAGTGACTCAGTTTACGTGATCAGTTTTCTCCTTCTGGTGACCTCTTGATCCTGGGTTATTCTACTTAAGGTCGTTAGGACAGACTGTAATCATTATATTCATCTCTGGGAATCTTATTAACTCTGTAATTTTTCTGCTGTCCAGATTCGCCTCGTCACTTCTGGTGGTATCATTTAATCTGCTGGCTGCTGAGTGCTGCCGGGATCATCTGCATTCTTGTAGCACATGAACACTACACTGTCGATGTGATCATTGCTTATTATATCACAACACGACTGTTTTGGTGGTACCATTCAATGGCCAATGAAAAGGTGAGAGCAGTGAAGATGCTTGAATAATTTCTTTGCTTTGAATGCAGTGGACCCTTTTCATGTCGTGGGGTTTTAGATAGCTTAATGGGGATAACTGATATTGCCACATTCACTTAAACATATATCCATTACTGCTTTTTAAAATAAAACAAAGAACTTCACAAATATGAATGCCATTTATGGAAAAGATGCCATAAGGTTATGGAGCACAGTGCATCACTAACTCAGGTAATTTATACTAGAATGAAGAAATACATGTACTAAATTAAAATTTAGGAACCTTCTCTGTAAAAGTATTGTAGTGCAGCTGGGTAAGACATAATCCCTGCCTTCAACTTAGATTAGTTTTAAGGAGAAGGTAACAGCTATTTTTTTATTATTTTTTTATTTTTGAGACAGTCTTGTTCTATGGCCCAAACTGGAGTACAGTGGTGCAATCTTGGCTCACTGCAACCTTCACCTTCCAAGTTCAAGCGATTCTTGTGTCTCAGCCTCCCAAATTGCTGGGATTACAGGTGCACCCCACCACGCCTGGCTAATTTTTATTTTGTATTTTTAGTAGAGACAGGGTTTCATCATGTTGGCCAGGCTGGCCTTGAACTCCTGACCTCAAGTGATCCTCCTGCCTCAGCCTCCCAAAATGCCAGGATTACAGGCATGAACCACCTTGCCCGGCTGATAGCAGCTATTGTTTAAAATCACTAACTAAATAGCTTATGAATGACTGGATTTGGTATATCCTCTGGTGATAATGGTGCTCTCTGGCTTCCTTTCCGATTCTTCCTCATTTGCTACTGCTGCTTCCTTGTTTCCAGATACCCTTTTCTTTCTTCTCCCATTCATACTTAAAGAGCTAGCTCAAATGCCACCTCTTTTTTCTGTAACTCTTGCTCTTTTCCTCTGGTCCCAAGGCGGAATTATTCCTCCCAGTCTCTGTTTTCTCCTGGTCTTGGTAAGTGTCCTTGGTATAACAGAGTTGGTCTGTGTACTATGACTTACTTATCTTTGAATAGACTTGCCATATTTTCAATTTGGAGAATTTGTGAGCAATTGAAATATGACATTTCCAAAGGATCGACATCCAACTCTTGGTGTCCACTAATAAATGCTCTTTCTATGGATTACTTTATTTCTCTTTGTAGCTCTGTTTCCTATTTTATAGTCTCCTATTTCCATCTTCCTTCTTACACTTCCATCTAGTTGACTGCTGACAACACTGAACAAAAATTTTCATCTTTCCTCTTAAATGTGTTCAACCTTCTGAGCTCTTCTTTCACTCTTTGACCCCTAGATTTGATCACACACATCCTGAAAATTATTCCTCCTGAGTAATTCTGACATCCATTCCCGGAGTCTCCATTCTTACTGGAATTGCAGGCAGAAGAAATTGCATGAGCCACAAAGGAAGGAAAGACACCTAGGTGTGTTAGGGGACCGGAGTCATGGTAGAGTTAGGGAAAGGACTATGAAAATCATTACTGCTATGTGATCTGAATTCTCTTTTTCTTAGGTTACAGTGAATGCCAATTTAAGAAAATAATTAGGATGCAAATTGAGAAAGATATGTCTCATTTTACTTTTTTTCTACCATTTGCAGAACTTGAAGGTTTCTTCACAGACTAATTTCTTATCTCGAGCATGGTGGTTCCCCATCTTTTATTTTTTTGAGAAAAATGTACAAGGCTCAATTCCTTGCTGCTTCTCCTGGCCGCTGTCTTGGCCTCCTGGCTGCTTCAAATCATCATGCAAAAAGTATTCACGGGTTCAGAAGATTGGTGAAGACAATGAGAAATCAACCTGAGGAGCAAAACAAAGGCATCAGCTCTTACACCAAAAGAGTTAACGCTGTAACCAAAGGTATAGTTTTGTTTTTTATTTTAGGAGAACTGACTGGTAAATGAAGAAATGGACCAAATTTTGTGTAAATGAATAGAAAGATAAACAAAGTATTATCCTTTGACTGCTTTTCTTCTTCATCCCGAGAAAGATACACATTCTCTTGCAGCTCTTCATTCATTGGTGACAAGCCCCCACTCTGGGACTTTACTAATGAGCTTGTTAAAGAGGTGCCAAAGAACATATTCCTCCTTTCTTTATTCTTTCTCCACCAAAACCCTCTACTTCAAAATTTTTTCAGGATATTTTTCCTCCCAAGGTCAGAAGAATGTGTTAATATTTTAAATAAAATATCTGGACATCTGCAGCCACTGTGTAAATAGCACAGCCTAATGTTGAGAGTGGTTTCTAGCATTAGGTTTAGCAAGGGGAAGATCCATGGGTTGTGCGTCAGCTTTGGGTGAATTTTGTTTCTACCCTGTCACATGGAAAGTTAGGGTTGAGTCCAGGAGTGCACACTGCTGCTGCCACCCAACGCGCTGTATCACTTTTAATTTTTTGTTTTGTTTTGTTTTTAAAAGATCATTTTATCTTAAAAAGGAAAGCTGATCCAAGTAAACATGAAAGTATTTGACACACACCCCACAGATTTTACATGTGTGTAAACGTTTCACTTTAAAAGCTCTATGACAGATACAGAGGAAACATGAGGTGGTTTCTGCTAATGAGTGGCCCTTGAGTACACACTTAGATGCTGTCTGCCCTGTAAATTTGGATCTGGTGTCCCAGGGCAGTCAACTCTTCTAGCATAGGCTGAAAACACATGTGTGTCAACTGAGGCTCACGCCACTTGGGGAATGAGCCTGTTTCCCTTCCAGGCCAGGCCCTGGTGTGAGATCAATTTTAGGGCTCCTAATTGGAGCACAGAAATATATTTGGTCAAATTTCATTGAAGGTGATTTCTTCCTTTTTATGTTGTACTTTATGGAAAAACCAAGATGGAACCTGAAAGTTCCTTGCTAAAAATGTACCCTTGCTTTTAGCAAGAGACTCAGCTTCTCATAACTAGTCCTAAGGACATATGCCACAATTGAGTAATTTTACTTCTACCCTGTGAAAATAACATGGTGCTGCATTATAATATACTCTCGGAATCAGTGTGTTAGTTACAGCTACACAGTGAAGGGGGATGACTGTTTCTAAATTTCTTTAAGGTGATGCCAAAAAAATGGATTAAAAAAATCTGATCAGATTTAATGTTATCAGATTTAGTGCATTATTTAATGCTATTGGATCTTTTGGATAATTCTTGGCTTAATTTCTTAACTACTTATGAAGGTTAATTTGCAAGACTTTTAGAAACCTTAGAAAAGTTTTAAGGTTGCAAAGTTATCAACACTAGGGCAGAGGGTGGAGAGGCCAGTGCGGGTAGAAGGAGGCAGTTATGTTTATATTGAAGGTAAAATTTTTCTTTCATTTAGAATGGAAAACATTCCCAAATTTATCATTATAAACTAGTCAGCTTTGACTGCACAAAATTGACCTTTAAATTGCTTGAGAAAAGCACAATGCAAATCGTTCAGAAGGGTCAACATCCTTCGGTGCTAAAATCTTGTGTATGTTTTCAGAATGGCTTTTTCTGTGTGTCGTAGAATAATCAATCACTAAAGGAAAGGTAGTTGAATTTAATGTCATGAAGCAAGACTCTTTAATTCAGTTATTTTAAACAAGAATTAAAACTCCAGACATTCTTGGCAGGCTTTGAAGCACACTGAATTTTCCAGTATTTCTTATTAAATACACCAATAATAAACATATGCCTAGTTTACCTGATGAGTTTAGACATAATTCTATATAATGTTCACTTATATTCATTTATTAAATAGCAACACTTGTGCAAGAACAAGGTGTTCAGCTTGAAAACACTGATTTTTAAGTTCCTGTTGCCCGATTATAAAGAAAATCATCTGACACAGAAGCCTGGATTTTGCTCTCCTAACACTGGTGTTTTCCTTGAGCCTCTAATTCAAATAAAACAAATTGATACACCTCACAGCCTTATTCAGCTGTGTCTGGATAACCCACCTTTCGTCTCTTGAATAAAAAAAAAGTGTTTAAACTTAATAAATAAATAAAAAAATTGTGCACCAATTACTACAGACCCCTGAAAAAGTAAGCCTTGGATTTTAGTCAAGTAATCCAGTTTTTTTATTTTAAAAAAACCCCATCACCTTTTAAAGAACTTTAAAAACACCTGTGATGCCAATGTGGCCACTGCCATGTCTTTACACACACGTGTCGTATAGCTCTGTCATTCAGTTGAGGAAGTCCATGGTTTGCAAATAAGGGTGGGAGAATCAAAATTTCAGGATGGGAAAAAAAAACAAATAGTAAAACCCATTTACATGTAGGAAAGAAAACTTGACCTTCAACCCAATGTGCCACTTTGGGATATAAAACAAGTACGATCTTGCCTTTGAAATCATAAATGTTTGGAGCACCTATTCTTTGCCAGTTAAGATACATATCTTATTATCCTTTTTTTTTTTTTTAAAGTCTGTGCTCCTGTTGAAGCTTTTCCTGTAATTTAGGTTGTCTGTGAAATACCTATAACATATAATTCCTATAGAGTATGCCGCATTTTTTTCTGAATGATTTCAAATGAAGTTCTCTCAGATCCTATCATTGAACTCGTCCCCTAGATCTGAAAATAAAGCATCCTTTCCTGAGTCCACTTGAACTAATTGTGAATTTGTTACTTAACTTACTGGCATCTTGGGAAACAAGTTTTGCTGTGGAAGCAAGGCTGTTTTGAGAGTGAGCATTGAGTCTACTCTGGTTTGTGGATGACATTGCATTAGGGTTCTTTGCTGTATTACCAGTGCCCCCTTGTGGCAATATACTTTATGACTTGGAATGCAAACACCACTTTTAAAAGCCTGTTTTCAAGTTTTTGAAAGGCATTTGTTTTCTGTTATGTGTGCCAATAATCTGAAAGTATCATGTGAAAGGAATTATTTTAAAAGCATTTTAAACCTTTCCCAAAGGTAAAATGTGCTCAGATGATAGGCACATGTAATTCAACCTTTTATGCATTTGATCAAAGAAAATTTGTAGAACATTTTTACCTCTCATGATCACAATCATTAGTGTCTCCCTTTATAACGACCTACATTTTGTTTACTTTGAAACACCAAATTTGTTGTCTTGTTTTTTTAATGACAGAACTCATGCAGTTTCTTTTTTCATTGAAAGTTCATATCTTGCCCCTTAAATAGTTTGAACATTTCTTTCTTAATTCTTTTTTGTTTTTGTTCTGCACTGTAAAACTGATTAAAACTTTAAGCCAATCTTAATGCACTAGCCTCTGTAGTGTAAGGAAGTGTGAGAAGGAATTTCTTAATGAGTTTACATGTTTAAATCAAGCATATTATAAGTTATATGCCATGTGTTGAAGGCTTTTCTATTTATATATATAAAGATTTTTAGTATTTGTTTTTAATGTCCTTGTATTGCAATAATTTAACTCCTTTGACTCAGTTGCTGAAAATATTTCTTCTGTAAAGAAGTGCTCTTGACTTCAACACCCAAACACTGAAAATCATGTCAATGGTACCCAAAGATAAGTTTTTATACAGATACACACCTTATAAGTTCTGATTTATTTTCTTACTCATTAATCTATGCTATGTTCTAAATAAATCATGAATGAGAAGAGTGCTTTACTGTGGAATTATTTAAAACTGTCCTTTAAAAGAAAAAGAGGAAATGATGAACAAAAACTAATCTAATTGCCAAGTTGGAATTCATTATTTAATTTACCTCCTATGCAACGATTAATGCTGCAAAATGTATGGTTATGTTACCGTATATTCACAAAAGAAATATTATTACAAGGTTTCAGAGGTAGCCAATTGCATTCTTTTGGAAATTTACTGTACTGTTTCAATGTGTTAAGTGCCTTGTTGTAAAGTAAAATTTTAAGTCTAGAATTCATTATTTTCCTGACACATATTTTTCATTATGATATCTACTGTATGCTATTGTGATAGTTTTATGAAATGCTTACATTTTAATCCAGTATGTAAATTTCAGAAGCTCTTTTCTCCTACCCACCAGTACCTTAATCATTGGTTTATCACATTGGATTCAAATTCAGGTTCCTTTTTTGATAAAGAGGAAATTTGTTTTCCATGCTTGTGATTTTGTGTTTGTAAACATTTCAGGAGGAATTCAGGAGTGTAACTATAGTTTATACTTCTAAAGTGTTGTCTTACATTTACATTTTTAAGTGCCTAATTGTTGAAACTGATTTATGTTTCTCTTCTAAAGAGGATATGTCTACTTGGTTTCTAATCTCTTTGGTTTGCTTTTTTAAAAATGCAAGAGCCTATACTTTGTATTTACCTAATAAACCACAATGACATCAACAGTCTTTTCAAAATTATTACTGTTTCTTTCCATTTACAAAATGTGTCATTTTTAAAAGAGTTCTAGTTTTAGAGTACTTGTTAAAACCACAAGAGGGATATTTTCTTCAAAGACTTTTAAAAATAAAGTAATAACTTTCAATTAATGGATTTAAGGTGAAAAATAATTCAGAACAATACAAGGTCATTCATGGAGAAGAAAATCACACATTCCATGATTCTGATTTTCACTGTTCACAAGAGGACAAAGTCACTCATGAAAAGCAGACCCCTTTCTGTCACTATGTCTCCTTTATGCCTTCACAAGACAGAAGCCTAAGGTAATGTCCTCAACTGGAGTTTGCTAGACATTGCAACGGCAAGGTGCAGAAAGTTGGTTTTGAAGCTGCTGATGACAAATGTCCCTCCTCCAAGATAAATTTTGTAAAAGCAATTCAGTGGGGTGAAGTGAATAGGATAAGATAATAAGGTTCAAAGCATAAGTTACAGGAGATAGTCCATGCTTTATCCTTGGATTGTCTAGAAATGATAGAGCGTAGATCAGAATAGTTTTTCTGCCACCTCCACTCAGACCTTGGATGAAAAGCTCATCATAGTGATGTTCTGATTATCCTGTGGAAACACTGGCATGCTGATTTTGCTGGCCATATAGCTTCAAAGGCTGCCCTTATCTAGAATGCAGTGTGCAAGAAACTAATGTGAACTCTTGTTCATCGTGCAAGGGACTAACACGATTAGCCCCTTTTACTAAGGGGCTAATTCATTCTGGGTTCCATTTGTTTTCTTCATACAAAAGCTCTTGAGTGTGCCTCCTATGAGAGAATAAAACTCTGGGCATTTTTGAAAGTGCTGAGGATAGTGAAGTCTTTTAAAGTAGTACTCTGTCTCTTACTCCAGTAAGGAATCAATAGGAACTTTACAACTGCAGTTAAAGTGGCATTTTCAATCACACTAATCATGGGCAAGTTTCATAAGTAATAAAACCACTTTGAAACAAAAAAGAATGGTGATCATTCATGCTTGGTTTGAGATCTCTACCTCACAGCTGTTGATTTTAGAATCAGAGTGTAGTGGTGTGTCCAAACAAGTTTTGCCACCAGGATTAGATGCTAGTCTCACTAGAAAGTGAATTTAAATTCACTTACTTCAACCCCCATCCCATCCCCACCACATTTAAAGGTAGCAAAGTATCTATATGATCCATATGCCTACTTAACGACGGACTCAGCTTCAAGTCTGTAAGGTTTTTTGATTGCAGGTCATTACAGTCTTGACCCTGTGCAATGCCTTCAGTCTCTCCAGATGATCATGCTATTAAGAGGTCGCCACAACTTTTAATAATGTTCATTTTCTCTGATATTTTGAATCTCCTGCTGAGACATAGGAAGACAGGAAACTAGACTATGTTCACAAACCATCTGAGTGATTCTGTGTGCCATGCACTAGAGCTGCTGATACATAAAATTCCTGACATCAAAGTGGGAATGTCTGCACTCTAAGACTCATCCATAACTCCTGTCACATCATAATAAATTCAATTGCATAAAATATATGCAAGTCTTAGGAAATGTTTGTAAGTTTTAAGAAATGTTGGTCAGGGCCTTCAAAGCCAGCTAGATGTTTCAGAAGTAGAAGTGAATTGCTTTTCTGGATGCATTGTCACTGAATTTTACCATTATTTTCTATTTAATATTTTAGCAAAATTGCAAAATAGACACCAAATTTTATCTCATCCAAAGGTTGGGAGAGGTGATGTGCCATGGTCTCTGAGCACCCAGCCAGCACATTTTTTGCTGGGCATGCTGAGTGCAAGGCCCTAACTCCTGTTACCCAGGCCATTTCTCAGGATTGTATTTGCAGTAAGCAATGTTAAGTAATGAGGTAGCATATCACCCTAAATAAGTCTTTTTTTCTGTTTATTGTAAAGCAGTAAAAACGCCAAGCTCAGTGGTCCTCAGTTAAGGTGCAAACCCACTACATATGTAACATCTGTCTTGACCTCTCCAAGTCATCCCCATGGGATTTGAGAGACAAGGGAGCCAAAGGGACCATGCTGACACTTTGGCTACTGCTATGCTATGCATAGTGAAGTCCTTTGTCTCTGACTCAGGAGTCTTGTGTCTTCTTCCAGCGTCCAATGAAACAGGAACCAGGCTAACTTGTGGGCTTGTAAGTAAAGTCATAGATGCTTCAGAAACTGACATGTAAATTTTATTTTCTTCTAATACATAAGAATATCAGAAGCGTAATACTGTATTACTAATATAAGTTAGGATAGTAATGGATTATGTATTACTATGTGTGTGTATATAGATATATATATAAAATGCACATTTAATCCATATGTGGCACCTGTAATCAAACAGCATTTTACAGTTAACGCTTGACATACATTCTTTAATCTTCACAAAACCCTGTGAAGTAAGCAAGGCAAGAGAAGGTGACCTCATTTTATGACATGAAAGGGTTCATAAATGTTAGAGCTAGAACTTGAGTTTTGTTTTTGTGGGCTACAGCTTGCTGCCTCCCTGTCATAATTACTATGGTCACCATCACCGTTTGTTAGGGTTTTGTTAGGAAATTAGTTTCAGAAGCAAACTGTCCTTGGGCCAGGTTCTTTGTCACATGCTACAGATTTTTCTTAAAATTACGATTCACTACATTTCAAAGGGGAGAAAAGTTGACTCCTAGTGCAAAATGACTTGAAGGCAAAAGAATCCTCAAGAATCCTCAAGTGTCTGAGCCCACAAATTTGTTAGAATAAAGCAAACTCACTGTTAATGAGTTTTAATGTCATATGTGTTAAGATTATGTTTCCAAAGCCCCCGCTCTGCCTGTCTTTCCCACATTTGTGCACACTAATCAGATACATGAATTGTTTGGCCATAATCTCTCCAGAAACTTCCAGAAAAGTGAAAGATGAATTGCTAGTGTGGAAATGTCTTTTTTCTAATAGAGAAGATTTCATTCACTAGTCTATGGTGCCCTTGACCATGGGATTAAAAGTGTTGTTATCCCAGTCCCAAGTATTAGGTTGGTGCAAAAGTAATTGCGATTTTTGCCATTGCTTTTAATTTCAAAAAACACGATTACTTTTGCAATCAACCTAATAACTACAGCTGATCCAGCACAGCGACACAATGTGTTTAGTACCATCCTGTACTACCAACAAAGTTACTGTATTTCACCAGTAACTAGTGAGTTGATTTTTTAATAACCTGCCTAAATATTGGAGAGAATATCAGAGTTTGGGCTGTTCTCAAGAGCATTTTGAGATTAAATTATATCAGAGTTCAGTTCAAAAACAGAAATAATTGTTCAATGTTGTTTTGTATAGCAGGCTTTACAAAAGAAGTGGTGACAAGACTTCTCCTGGAGCTATATAAAATGAAATTGCCCAAACTGAAAAAAATTGCAAATAAGAAAGTACAAGGGGAATTTGAAAATATCTTGAGACGAATAACGAAAATACAGCATACCAAAACTATGGGATGCAGCAAAAATAGCAGCAAAAACAGCACTGAATGAAATGTATAGCTGTAAATGCATATGTTTTAGAAAAGAAGAAATCAATAATGTAACTTTAGATCTTAAGGGACTTGAAAAAAGAAGACCAAATAAAATTCAAAGTTAGCAGGAGGAAGGAAATAATAAAGACTGGAGCAGAGATAAATAGAGAATAGAAAAATAATAGAAAAATCAATGAAATGAAAAACTGGTTCTTTGAAAAGAGCAACAGAATTGACAAACCTTTAGCTAGACTGCCTAAGAAGAAGGCTCAAATTACTAAAATCATAAATGAAAGTGGAGATATTACTACTGATTATACAGAAATAGGATTATAAGAGTACAATGAACAAATGTACACAAAACCTACCAGTATTGAATCATGAAGCAATAGAAAATCTGAACAGACCTCTAATTAGCAGGAAGGTAGAATGAGTAATCAGAAACTTTCCAACAAAGAAAACCCTGAACCGTGGCTTTGTTGGTGAATTCTACTAAGCATTTAAGGAAAAAGTAGCCAGACATGGTGGCTCACGCCTGTAATCCCAGCTCTTTGGGAGGATAAGGTGGATGGATCACTTGAGCCCAGGAGTTTGAAACTAGTCTGGACAACATAACAAAACCCCATCTTTATGAAAAAAAAAAAAACACAAAAAAACAAAAAACCTGGGCATGGTGACACATGCCTGTGGTCCTGGCTACTTGGGCACAAAGTAGGAGGACTGCTTGAACCTGGGAGGTTAAGGCTGCAATGAGCTGTGATCACACCACTGAACTCCAGCCTGGGCAACATAGCAAGATCCTGTCTCAAAAAATAAAGAATTAAAACCAATCCTTCTCAGACGTTTCCAGAAAGAGGAAAGAACACTTCCTAATTTAGTCTATGAAGCCAGAGTTATCACCAACACCAAAGCCAGACAAAAACACTACCAAAAAAAAAAAAAGACATATCCCTTATAAACATTGGCACAAAAATCTTCAACAAACTACTAGTCAGCTGAATTCAGCAGCATATTAAAAGGGATATATAACAAGACCAAATAGGATTTATTCCTGAAATGCAAGGATGGTTTAACATGAAAATTAATCAACATAATACATTACATTAACAGAATGAAGGGTGAAAAGGACATGATCATTTCAATTGATGCAGAAAAAGCATTTTACAAAATTCAACATTCTTTCATGATAAAACTAAAACTAGGAATAAAAGGAAGTTACCGCAACATAAGGAAGTTATCATGAAAAAGCCAGTTAACATCACGCTCAATGGTGACTAAAACCTTTTCCCCTAAAAAGGAAATGTCAAGAATGATCAGGAACAAGTGAAGAATGCCCAGTTCTCCACTTCCATTCAACATAATACTGGAAGTTCTTGCCAGAGCAATTAAGCAAGAAAAAGAAATAAGAGGCATTGAAATTGGAAAGGAACAAGTAAAATTAACCATTTCCATATGACATGATCTTATATGTTAAAAAATAAATATTCAACAGAAAAACTTTAGATTTCAAATCATATGAGTCTGAATGAAAATTTAAAAATAAAAAAATAAATTTTAAACTTTAATGAATGAATTCAGCAAATTTGCAGACAAAAACACACAATCAGTTGTTTGTATGCACTAACAATGAACAATCTGAAAAAAAATTAAGAAAGTAATTTCATTTATAATAGCATCAAAAGAATAAAGTACTTTGGAATCAGTTTAACCAAGGAGGCAAAAGATTTGTATGCTGAAAGTACAAAACATTGCTGAAAGAAATTAAAGATCTAAATAGATGGGAAGACATCCCATGTTCATGGATTAGAATACTTGATATTGTAAAGATGACAATATTACCCAAAGCAATCTACAGATTCAATGCAATCTCTATGAAAATATCAATGGTGTTTTCTATAGATACAGAAAAACGTGTCCAAAAATTCATACGAAATCTCAAGGGACTAAAATAGCCAAATTGTTTGTCAGGATAGCCAAATTTTTCAGAATAGCCAAAAGTATTGAAAAAGGAATGGTTGGAGAACTCATATTTCCTTATTTCAAAACTTACTACAAATGTACAGTAGTGAAAACAGTGTGGTACTGGCACAAGGACAGACATATAGACTAATGGGATAGAACAGAGACCCCTGAAATAAACTCTCACATATATAGTCAGTTGATTTTCAATAAAGGTGCTAAGACCATTAGATGGAGAAAGGATTGGGGCAGGTGGGAGGGATTGCTGTTGCTGTTGCTGTTGCTGTTGTTGTTGTTGTCTGTTTGTTTGTTTTGAGACACAGTCTCACTCTGTCACCCAGGCTGGAGCACAGTGGCACAATCTCAGCTCACTGTTACCTCTGCCTCCTGGGTTCAGGCAATTCTTGTGCCTCAGCCTCCCAAGTAGCTGGGACTACAGGTGCATGCCACCACACCCAGCTAATTTGTGTATTTTTAGTAGAGATAAGATTTCGCTATGTTGGCCAGGCTGGTCTTGAACTCCTGGCCTCAAGTGATCTGCCTGCTTTGGCCTCCCAAAGTGCTGGGATTACAGGTGTGAGCCACCATGCCTGGGCAGGATAATGTTTTTAACAAACAGCTCTGTGAAAATTGGAAATCCACATACAAAAGAATGAAGTTAGACTCTTACTTGATACCCCATACACAAATTAATGCAAAAAATGGATCAAAGACCTAAATTTAAGAGCTAAAACTATGAAACTCTTAGAAGAAATAGATGAAGCTCTTTATGACCTTGGACTGTGTACTTATTAAGTATAACCTCAGAAGAATAGGCAATAAAAAACAGATAAACTGAAATTTATCAAAATTTACTTTATTGCATCAAATTACAATATGAAGGGAGCAAAAAGACAATCCACAGAATGACAGAAAATAGCTGCAAATCCTATATCTGATAAAGCAGCCGTCTCCAACCTTTTGGCACTAGGGACCAGTTTCGTAAAAGACAATTTTTCCACGGACCAGCAGGGAGGAGGGAGATGATTTCAGGATGAAACTGTTCCAACTCAGATCATCAGGTAATAGTTAGATTCTCATAAGAAGCATGCAACCTAGATCCTTCGCATGCACAGTTCACAATAGGGTCAGCACTCCTATGAGAATCTAATGCCACCACTCATCTGAAAGGAGGTGGAACTCAGGCAGTCATGCATGCTCACAGGCCACTCACCTCCTACTATACAGCCCAGCTCCTAACAGGCCACGGACTGGTACCAGTCTGCAGCCTGGGGGTTGGGGACCCCTATGATAAAGGATTCATATTCAGAATATCTAAAATGATCCTACAACTCAGCAACAACCAAACAACCGCTTTCAAAAATGGGCAAAGGATTTGAATAGACATTTCTCCAAAGAATATATGTAAATGTCCAGAAAGCACATGAGAAGATGCTCAGCATCATTAGTCATTAGAAAAATACAAGTCAAAAACCACAATGAGATACACTTTACTACCATTAGGATGGCTATTACGGAAAAGACAAACAGAAAATGATAAGTGTTGGTGAGGATATAAAGATATTGCATTCGCCATTTACAGAACCCATTAAAAAATAATAAAAGAAATTGCAACCCTTATTGTTGCTGGTGGGAATGTAAAATAGTGCAGCTTCTGTGGAGAATAGCATGTTGGGTCCCCAAAAGAATTACCATATAATCCAGCAATTTTACTCCTCTGTATGTAGCCAAATAAATTGAAATCAAGGACTCAAACAGATACTTGCACACCAGTGTTCACAGTATTATTCACAGTAGCCCAAAGGTGGAAACAATCTGTGTGTCTTTCAACAGATGAAAGGATAAACAATGTGATATATGCAACAATGGAGTATTATCCAGCTATTAAAAGGAATGGAATTCTGACACATGCTACAAACATGAGTAAACTTTGAAAATGTTATTCTAAGTTAAATAAGCCAGATACAAAAGGACAAATATATGATTCACCTTAAAAGAGGTACCTATAGGCCGGGCGCGGTGGCTCAAGCCTGTAATCCCAGCACTTTGGGAGGCCGAGACGGGCGGATCACAAGGTCAGGAGATCGAGACCATCCTGGCGAACACAGTGAAACCCCGTCTCTACTAAAAATACAAAAATCTAGCCGGGCGAGGTGGCGGGCGCCTGTAGTCCCAGCTACTTGGGAGGCTGAGGCAGGAGAATGGCGGGAACCCAGGAGGCGGAGCTTGCAGTGAGCTGAGATCCGGCCACTGCACTCCAGCCTGGGAGACAGAGCAAGACTCCGCCTCAAAAAAAAAAAAAAAAAAAAAAAAAAAAAAAAAAAAAAAAAAAAAAAGAGGTACCTAGAATAGGCAAATTCATAAAGACAAACGGAATAGAGCTTGTGACTAAAGGAAAGGGAGAATGACAAGTTGTTGCTTATTAGGTACAGGGTTTCTATTTGGAATAATGAAACACTTCTAGAAATAGTAGTGATAGTTACACAACACTGTGAATGTACTTAATGCCACTGAACTGTACACTTAAAAATGGCTAAAATGGTAAATGTTACACATATTTTTACCACAATAAAAAAAACCAAAAAACTCCCAATATTTCAGCATATTTTTAATTGAAAGAAACCGAAAATAACTTAGATGTTTACTAGGAGAGGCTTGAGTAATAAGTTGTGACATACTTAAATCGATTTCTTAATGGGCTCCTTGGTTTGACCTTTGTCCCTTTACAGCCAGCAAAAGTGATTCTGTTAAAATACAAGCCAAATGATGGCATTCCTTCTCAAAAACTCTTCAGTGATGCACCATGTTACTGAGAGTAAAGATCAACATCTCTAAAACACCGTACATTAGTACCTCTCTGATTCCAACTCTTACCACCTTCCCCTTGCTCTTTCCACTCTAGCCAGGTGGCCTCCTTGTTCCTGGAAAACTCCTAGCACACCTCAGCCTCAGGGCCTTTACACTTACCATTTCCTCTGTCTGGAATGCTCTTTCCCCAGGTATGTAAAAGCCTTCCATCAGGTGATCAGCTGTCTATTTAAAAGAGGCCTTCCCTGAACAACCTGATTAAATAAACCACTCCCCTACACACACACACACACACACACACACACACACAGAATACCTACCATCCTCTTCATGTGCCTTATTTCCTCCATAGTACTTATCACCAACTGACATTATACATTTGTCCATCTCTTTCTATCTTTTGTAGAGATGGGGTTTTACTATGTTGTGCAGGCTGGTCTCAAACTCCTGGGCTTGAGCAATCCACCCGCCTCAGCTTCCAAAAGTGCTGGGATTACAGGCTTGAGCCACCATGCCTGGCCTGTCCATCTTTTGTCTTCCCCAGCGGAAAACCTCTTCTAAGGGCAAGCACTTTGTTTTGCTTAGATAGTATCCCCAGTGCTGAAAATAGTTGATGACAATTAGTGTACTCCAGTAAAAATCTATTGATGAAGAATCTATTCAGTGAAATTATCAGACAGCTATTAAAAAGGATGAGGCTGATGGATTCTCATTGGCATGGAGAGATTCTCAAAATACACTGGTAGGTTAAAAGAGCAGATTAATTAACCAAAAGCAGAGTGTGACACCATTTATGGGGGAAGAGGAGGGAAATTATGTAAACATAAGAAATCCAAAAGGA
Organism: Rhinopithecus roxellana; assembly: GCF_007565055.1. Classification (NCBI taxonomy): domain Eukaryota; kingdom Metazoa; phylum Chordata; class Mammalia; order Primates; family Cercopithecidae; genus Rhinopithecus; species Rhinopithecus roxellana. The sequence goes on from NC_044550.1 coordinate 20,209,881, forward strand.
TATATCACATTTTTAATGCAAATAACTCCAAGAGGTATAAAGGCAAAAGTTGTGTGTGTGTGTGCATGTGTACACTTTATCAATAGCCTTAGAAATGTACCAGTTCTTTGTGGTATTTATCCTACTGAAATAATCAAAGATATATATATCCCAGTATGGTTTATAATAGCAAAAAACCTTTAAGGAGGGTCAACAACTAGCTATTGGTTAAACTTTGAAATATTTTTAAACAATGGACTAGCTTTTTTTGAATTTAAGTGTGAGGAAATAAAAGCCTGCAGGCTAAGCACAGCTGCTGCCTTTTTCCATAAAGCAAATTTTATTGGATATAGCCATGCCCATTTATTTACTTATTGTCAATGGCTGCTTTCCTACTCCCACGGCAAGCAGAGTTACACAGTTGTGACAGAGACCATATGGCACACAAAATCTGAAATATTTACTATTTGGTCCTTTTCAGGCAAAAACTGCTGATCCCTGTGCTAGAATATAGTAATTAAAAATGATTTGTGGGAGGCAAGAGGATCACTGGAGGCCAGGAGTTCAAGACCAGCCTGGCTAACATGGCAAAACCCTGTCTCTACTAAAAATACAACAACAGCAACAACAAAAATTACCCAGGTGTGGTGGCACATGCCTATAATCCCAGTTACTTGGGAGGCTGAGGCATGAGAATCTGTTGAACCTGGGAGGTGGAGATTGCAGTGAGCCAAGATTGCACCACTGCACTCCAGCCTGGGCGACACAGAAAGACTCTATCTCATAAAATAATAATAATAATAATAATAATAATAATAATAATAATAATAAATTTAAAAACAAATGAGCTGGGCACAGTGGCTTATGCCGGTAATCCCAGCACTTTGGGAGGCCAAGGCAGGCGGATCACGAGGTCAGGAGTTCCAGACCAACCTAGCTAACATGGTGAAACCCCGTCTCTATTAAAAATAACAAAAATTAGCCGGGCGAGGTGGCATGTGCCTGTAATCCCAGCTACTTGGGAGGCTGAGGCAGGAGAATCACTTGAACATGGGAGGCGGAGGTTGCAGTGAGCCAAGATCGCACCACTGTACTCCAGCCTGGGTGACAGAGTGAGACTCTGTCTAAAAAAAATAAAACCATTCAGGACATAGGCATGGGCAAAGACTTCATGACTAAAACACCAAAAGCGATGGCAACAAAAGCCAAAATAGATAAATGGGATCTAATTAAACTGAAAACCTTCTGGACAGCAAAAGGAACTATCATCAGAGTGAACAGGCAACCTACAGAATGGGAGAAAATTTTTGCAATCTACCCATCTGACAAAGGGCTAATACCCAGAATCTACAAAGAACTCAAACAAATTTACAAGAAAAAAACAACCCCATCAAAAAGTGGGCAAAGGATATGAACAGACACTTCTCAAAAGAAGACATTTATGCAGCCAACAGACATATGAAAAAATGTTCATCATCACTAGTCATCAGAGAAATGCAAATAAAAACCACAATGAGATACCATCTCATGCCAGTTAGAATGGCAATCATTAAAAAGTCAGGAAACAACAGGTGCTGGAGAGGATGTGGAGAAATAGGAATGCTTTTACACTGTTGGTGGGAGTGTAAATTAGTTCAACCATTGTGGAAGACAGTGTGGCGATTCCTCAAGGATCTAGAACTAGAAATACCATTTGACCCAACAGTCCCATTACTGGGTATATACCCAAAGGATTATAAATAATGCTACTATAAAGACACACCACACAGTATGTTTATTTGTGGCACTATTCACCATAGCAAAGACTTGGAACCAACCCAAATGTCCATCAATGATAGACTGGATTAAGAAAATGTGGCACATATACACCATGGAATACTATGCAGCCATGAAAAAGGATGAGTTCATGTCCTTTGCAGGGACATGGATGAAGCTAGAAATCATCATTCTAAGCGAACTGTTACAAGGACAGAAAACCAAACACTGCACGTTCTCACTCATAGGTGGGAGGTGAACAATGAGAACACATGGACACAGGGCAGGGAACATCACACACTGGGGCCTGTTGGGGGTGGGGGCTGGGGGAAGGATAGCATTAGGAGAAATACCTAATGTAAATGATGAGTTAATGAGTACAGCAAACAAACATGGCACATGTATACCTATGTAACAAGCCTTCACGTTGTGCACATGTGCCCTAGAACTTAAAGAATATTAAAAAAAAATTTGTGGGAGAACAACATGGAAAATGTTAATGATAACTTTTTCCTCATATATTTATAAATATGTGAATATTATAAATAGGAATATTTATAAAGTTTAGAAATACATAAGACTAGAAGAATATACACACAAATATTATAAATGATTACTTCTGATTGGTAAGAATAAAAAGGTGATCGTTTGCTCCTTTATAGTTTCCTGCATTTTCAAATTTTCTATGAAAACTGTATTACTCTTTTAAAAAGCAGAATAAAATATTGGCTTTGAAATATCTGCTTTGCAATAAGTATGTTCTTGCCTAAAAGAAGAAGTAGGTAACCTTTCAATGTCCTTTCTTTGTAAAACTTCATTCTTAGTGAGTTTTAGAAATAAGACTTCACTATTAGGCAAAGGGCCAAGCACAGTTACCTAAACGAAGAGCTAACAACCTTGTGTTAGTTTTTTGTTGTTGTTGTTTTTTTCATTCTTTTTCAAGACAGAGTCTTGCTTTCTTGCCCAGGGTAGAATGCAGTGGCGTGAGCTCAGTTCACTGAAACCTCCACCTCCTGGGTTCAAGCGATTCTCCTGCCTCAGCCTCCCAAGAAGCTGGGATTACAGGCATGTGCCACCATGCCCAGCTAATTTTTTTTTTGTTTTTTCAGTAGAGACAGAGTTTCACCATGTTTGCCAGGCTGGTCTCAAACTCCTGACCTCCAGTGATCTGCCTACCTCAGCTTCCCAAAGTACTGGGATTACAGGCATGGGCCGCCGCGCCCAGCCTCCTTGTGTTAGTTTTATTTAAGTAACTGGCATGTAAATATAAAATATATTTGCCATGTAAATATAATTTATTCTTTCAGATTTCATTGACTAAGCATGCTGTTAATCAGAGGCCAAAGTCAAAGTCCTGAGAATCCACTTAAGAAGAAGAATGTTAGACACCAGAGGAATCTAAGAGTCCTTGTGTTACAACTCTCTCTTTTGACCAGATGAAGAAAACAAATCAGAAATGTTAACAACATACCCTGGCCAACCCAGTTAGATTTGGACAGAGGTCCCCATGTGGTTTCCACGATGATTTCTGCATAGTAAATGGAAGTAAATGAGGAAGAAGTAAGGAACAGAGAATTCAGCAACGCTTTGGCCTACACAAAAATAAAACATCAGGAATCAGTAACAATTGTGGCCAGGCTAACTAAAGTGACTAACTGTTCCTATGGGTACCCACTTCACAATACATGCATCTCATAAATTAAACCTGCTAAGTCTTCTTACTTTACCATGTCTTTTTCACCAAGATATTGGCTTTTTTTGTTTGTTTGTTTGTTTTACTAAGGTATAATTTACCTATAGTGAAATGTACAGTTAAGTTTTGACAAGTGCATACATCCAAGTAACCAACACTTCATCAGGATATAGAACATTTCTACCACCCTAGAAAAAATTTTCAATGTCCCTTTCCAGCCAATCCACCCTGTTCTAATGTCTGTCACCATAGGTTCATTTTGTTTGTTCCAGAACTTCATATAAATGCAGCTATTTAGTACGTACTCTTGTGCCTGGCTTTTTCACTCGGCATGTTTTTTTGATATTTATCCATGCTGTAGAGTGTGTCATAGCTGATTCATTTTTATTGTAGTATAGTGATCTATCAAATAAATATACCATAGTCTTCCCTGCCCCTGCCCCCCTCTTTTGTTGAAGGACATCTGGATTGTGTTCATTTTGGTGTTAAATAAAAAATACGTCCTAATCAATCCTGGCACCACCTTGACCAAATAAAGGGATGTTTTGGGAACTGGATTTTGTGACTTTTGAGATTCTGCCTTACACTGATATTTTTTTTTTTTTTCAGGGGCCTTTCTCCCGTCATCTCTTCTCCAAGTAAATCATACATAATACATGCAAGTGGAGAGGAATGAAGTGGGTGATACTGAAGATAGGCACGTTTATTTATTCATTATACAAGACATAAAGGCTAAATATAGGAAACAATATCCTGGCAAGTCTCACATTCTAATCTCGGAAAAGACTAGTAAATCTGCAAGGTGCAAAAAAGAGGCAGCAATAGTGACAATCTATTAAGTTTAAACTATTATCAAGAACCCAGTGATAACTATTATAATTACAGCTTTTGTTTATTGAGTACTAATTGCTAGACATTGTGCTAGTTATTTTATTTAATCCCTATGCTTGATATAGGTATATTTATTATCCCAATTTCAGTTCAGGAACATGGAGGCTCAGAGAGTGCATAAACACATATATAGAAGACACTCAAAGGAGTATATACGAAGCGAATCATAAGAACTTAAAGGGAACGAAGCTGTTAATTTTTAAATGATCTGTGGAGTTGTGCAACTAAATAGTGTTAATAACATTTCTACTTTCTCTCTTCATTAGCATTTTGCAAACCCTTCTTAAGCCATGCACGCTCTCTGTTCATACTCACTGACTCTGGATGGGTGTGGTGTGTGGCATTTACCTCCCGAGAATTACAAACCAACTGAACAATTGTAGTTTTACAAATAGAGTAATTTAATACCACTCTTTATAACAAAATAAGTACTCAGCTATTTTAGATATACTGTAACCAACAATTCTGGCCAAAATCCATGTAGAACAAGGAGGATATAGGTAGGAAAGTGGGTGGTTTAAAATTATCTTTAGGGTCTCAATAAAAATGATTTTTCCCATAATCCTCTCACTATCTTTGTTACCACTTCTGCCCACCCAAAAGATCTCTTAGTATTCTCTTCCTTTACTGCTTCTGCTATTACTTTTTTACCTATATAAAATAAGAGACATGAAGCAGAAAGTATTCCTTTATGTGGCAAAATCACCCTGAATGTAATTTGGGGAAATTCATCCTTAAGGAGCACTGAATGAGCTGTGTGGTTTCGTGTTTAAAATAGTGTATCCAGCTGGGCATGGTGGCTCTCGTCTGTAATCCCAGCACTTTGGGAGACTGAGGTCAGAAGTCCAAGATCAGCCTGGCCAACATGATAAAACCCTTCTCTACTAAAAATACAAATTTGTCGGGCGTGGTGGTGCAGGCCTGTAATTCCAGCTACTCGGGAGCCTGAGACAGGAGAATCGCTTGAACCAGGGAGGCAGAGGTTGCAGTGAGCCAAGATCACACCACTGCATTCCAGCCTGGGTGAGAATTCTATCTCAAAAAATAATAATAATAAAATAAAACAGTGTATCCATAATATGATGAACAGTATCACTTCCTGTATTAGTTTGCTAGGACAGCCATAACAAAGTACTACAGACTGGATGTTTTAAACAACAGAAATTTATATTTATATACTCACCATTCTGGAGACTAGAAGTCAAAACCCAAGGTGTCAGCAGGGTTGATTTCTTCTGAGACCTCTCTCCTGACTTGCAGATGGCTGCCTTCTGACTGTGTCCTCACATCCTCTTTCCTCTCTATGTCCTTATCTCCTCTTCTTTAGACACCAGTCATATTGGTAAGAGCCCATCCACAGGACTCCATTTGAGCTTAATTACCTCTTTAAAGGCCCTTTCTCCAAATACAGTCTTATTCTGAGGCACTGGGGGTTAGGACTTCAACATATGAATGGTGAGGAGAGGCCGAATTCAGCCCAGATTTCCTATCTGCCCCACAGATCTGTTAACATAGTGAAAATGAGAGATTTAGGAAAACACTATATATGCAGTTACATCCTGTACAATATAAAAGGGTGGCTGTTGGAGTTGTTAAATTAGTCACAGCTTCAACTATTTTAAAATAATTTGTGAATTTAAATTGCTTGTATGGGATGATGTATATAGTGGCTACTGTTTTAGAGAGCAAAACCCTAGAATCAGATGACATCCAGAATGTCATGTTGAAGATCATATCTGCAAACAAGTAGTTTAAATTTTTAAAAACTTTTCTTAACAATTTAAAAATTCAAAAAAACTGAGAAAAGTAATCTCACAAGTAGTGGTTAATTATAGAAGATGAGAGGTGTGGAGGTTTTTTTTGTTTGGGGTGCATAAGCTTAAAATAACATGAAAAGCATGTCAAAAAGAATATGAGAACAGAGCGGACTTGAAATTTAACATATCCTACTGGCATCACTTGTTTATAGAAAAATAAAATAGATCATGTATTTATTTAGAGGATTCACTATGCTTTATTTGGTCACATTTTTATAGGTACAGCGTGGTGTTCAAACTTTTCATGTATGGAGAAGAATGAAAAGGCTAGAAAAATGACCCAGTACAGACAATTCTATGCTCAACCCAACTTGAACAGAAACTACAGGATTTGGCCTAAACAAGACAGAAAGGGAAGCCCTTATCAGGAAAGCCATTATCTGGGAAGATTAAATAAAGTAAGACTTTGTTTTTAAAGTATTATACAATTCATATCCAATATTTCAACCTCAGCCTTTCAAGTGTTGTCTAACACCAATAATATTGCCACCCTTCCCTCAACCGGTTATTTTCTTTTTATATTTCTGGCTACTTAAATCCCCCAAGCAAATTCTGGTTTCGCTATTTCTGGATTTAAGCACATTTTCTGCTGCACCCAGGCCACACGCAGGAATGGACACAGCTTTCGCTCTCCGCATAGAAGTTTTCTAGCCCAGGGCAAGCTCTCAGAACGTGACTCCTGCCTCGCTGCCCGCCCCTCGCTTCCCCTACTCCCGCCATCATCCCTTCCGCAGCGTTGGCTACCGAGCTGACACCCACAGATTCTGCATTCCATGGCTTCCCAGCATCCTGCTGTCTCTGCGTGGAGAAAAGGGTGCTGCGAATCCCGGTTTGGATAAAGAACTACACCGAAGCCTGCGGGAATATGGCTTGACCCCATTCTCCCAGCTCAGGCTACAGTTGCTAAGGCCAAGCTATCTCACTGGCCTGCTCACCAGTTTACCGCACTCAGCACAGATCCTAGCACGGTTTATGCACTTCATAACTACGCGTTTGTGTTTGTCAACTGACAAACGAGTGATAATCACAAACGAATGACACAAGGGAATCCAACAGCCAATCAGAGCGCAAGGTTGTGTTGCCAGCATCCCAGTTTCAGGGACAGTCACCGCCAGACCCGACCCAACAAAGGGGCGTAACGGGACTTCGGAGCAAAGTTCAGGTTCCGCGCCCGCTCGCCCGCCAACCCCCTCCGCCAGGCAGCCGGCGCGTCTCCAGGTTCCGCCCGGGCGTCGCTGAATGGAGGCGGCGGGGAGAATGCGCGCGGCGCAGCCAATCCGGGCGCGCTTCTACGGCCCCTGCCCGCCCCCGACCTTCCAGGGCACAGCAGGACACTGACGCCGGGGGTCAGGCAGCTGCCTGCGCGTCTCCTCCGGGCAGCAAGGGGAACCCGAGGCAGCCGGCGCCCTGACCATGTCCTCTCCGGGGCCGCCACAGCCCCCTGCCGAGGACCCGCCCTGGCCCGCGCGCCTCCTGCGCGCGCCTCTGGGGCTGCTGCGGATGGACCCGAGTGGGGACGCGCTGCTGTTGTGCGGCCTCGTAGCGGTGCTGGGCTGGAGCTGGCTGCGGCGTCGCCGGGCGCGGGGCATCCCGCCCGGGCCCACGCCCTGGCCCCTGGTGGGCAACTTCGGTCACGTGCTGCTGCCTCCCTTCCTCCGGCGGCGGAGCTGGCTGAGCAGCAGGACCAGGGCCGCAGGGATTGATCCCTCAGTCGTGGGCCCGCAGGTGCTCTTGGCTCACCTAGCCCGTGTGTACGGCAGCATCTTCAGCTTCTTTATCGGCCACTACCTGGTGGTGGTCCTCAGCGACTTCCACAGCGTGCGCGAGGCGCTGGTGCAGCAGGCCGAGGTCTTCAGCGACCGCCCGCGGGTGCCGCTCATCTCCATTGTGACCAAGGAGAAGGGTGAGCGGGGGCGGGGGGCGGGGGTCGTGGGCTGTGGGTACGCGGATGCCGCGGATGAGTCTCCAGGTGCGCGGGGGCTGCAGTCCCTGTGCCCCTTCCGGCCGCGCGCCCCCAGCCTGCCTCACACCTGCATCCTGAACTAACAGGTGTTGCTGGCTGCGGCGCCTCTCCTTCCTGATGCTTTTAAGATCCCATCAAGTAGTGACTGACGCGTGACTTGTTCATACTCCAAGATCAGAAGTAGAAAAGTCATCCGGAGGTTGAGGGAGAGGAATAGGGATAGCGGGAGGACAAGGTGGCAAGCCAGGTTCCATCTTTCCAAAAGTAGTCTTCCCTTCCACCAGCTGTGACCTCGGAGAGAAACTCTGGCCCCCATGTTAGAAAGAGGGAAGGATATTCTTTTTACCTTGTGAGTTTCAAATGCAAGAATTTAAGATATTTTCCAATAAGATAAAAAGTCCAGAAAACACGGTAGAAGCCTATTACCAAATCTCAGGCGCTGGTTCATAGCCTCTGATTCCTGCGTATGGGAGTCTAAATTGGACATTTTTGCGGGTTGGAAAACGTGTTATCTGCTGCAATAAAATGTCCAGTCTAACCTGTCTCCACCGTCCCCCTTTGTCTTATTGGCTGGCTTAGGTCTCTGACTTCTTTTCTGAGTCACTCCTATCCATCAGTCAGGTGTTAAATGCCTTTTCCTCGGGGAAGCCTTTTCTCACAGCCTCTCCAAGTAGGGTAGGCTCCCTTATTAGAACTAGGTCCCTTACCCAAGCACTTTTCCTTCACTGAACTTTCCAAAACTGAAGCTACATAAGTTTATGACCTTGGGCCTGGATATCAGTCTTCACCACTGTTCTGACATTTAGGAGGACAGAGTCATTACTGCCTGAAACATAGTAGGAGCTCAAGTATTTATTAAATAAATGAATGCTATTTCCTGTCCTTATGACATGGCAAAGAGAGATCTAGGCTTTTCAGAATCTGATAAAGCCAGAGTTTTGCATCAGGATTTTAAACGAAAAAGACAAATATTGTATGATCCACTTATATGAGGTGCCTCCTAGCATAGTGAAATTATCATAGAGACAGAAAGTCTCAGTTTTGCAAGATGAAAAAGTTCTGTGGCTGGACAGTAGCAGTGGTTGCACAACAGTGTGAAAGTACCTTATGCCATTAAGGTATGCACTTAAAAATGGTTAAGATGGTAAATTTTATATGTATTTCACCACAATTTTTTAAAAAGAAAAGAAAAGCAGGTAGGTTTTCTCCAGGCAGCCATGAGCTCAGAAGAGAATTCTAGGTAGAAGCAGTATTACGAAAGCATGCAGTGGATGAGGTGTGAACTGTGACATTTGTTTTTCAGTGGGACATTTGAAGTATTATGATTTTTTTTTTTTTTTTTTTTTTTTTTTTTTGAGACGGAGTCTGGCTCTGTCGCCCAGGCTGGAGTGCGGTGGCCGGATCTCAGCTCACTGCAAGCTCCGCCTCCCAGGTTTACGCCATTCTCCTGCCTCCCAAGTAGCTGGGACTACAGGCGCCCGTCTCGTCGCGCGCTAGTTTTTTGTATTCTTTAGTAGAGACGGGGTTTCAGCGTATTAGCCAGGGTGGTCTCAATCTCCTGACCTTGTGATCCGCCCGTCTCGGCCTCCCAGAATGCTAGGATTACAGGCTTGAGCCACCGCGCCCGGCCGAAGTATTATGATCTTTATCTCTACTCATTTAAAATCCTTAGCATAATGTCCTAGAGTTCATCCATGTTGTGGCATATGTGAAAATTTTCTTTTGAAGACTGAATAATACTCCATCATATGTATAATCATCCCTCCTTATCTGTAGGGGATTCCTTCCAGGACCTCCTGCGAATAACAAAACCCTAGGATGCTCAAGTCCCTGGTATTAAATGGTGTAGTATTTGCATATAGGCTATGCATACGGATCTTGGATACTTTAAATCATCTCTAGATTATTTATAATACCTACTACAATGTAAATGCTTTGTAGATAGTTGTCATACTGTATTAAGGAATGACAAGAAAAAAAGTCTACACATCCAGTACAGATGTGGTTTTTTGATCTGCGGTTGGTGGAACCCACAGATGTGGAACCCATGAATGTGGAGGGTGAACTGTATATACCACATTTTGTTTACCCATTCATCCATTGATAGACACTTGTGCCTCCACCTTTGGGCTATTGTGAATAATGCTGCTATGAATAGAAGGGTACAAATATCTGAGTCCCTAGGAGTTGCTTGATCATGTGGTAATTCTAGGTTTAATTTTTTGAAGAACCATCATACCATTTTCCAGTGAATGCACCAGTTTACATTCCCACAGGGGTCCCAATTTCTCCACGTCCTCACCAACACTTTCTTCTCTTTTTTCACACTTGCTTTTAAGATTGGGCTTAAATGTTACCTCTTTGAGAATGTGTACCCTGAGATGCTTCCCTACCCTGTAGAACGAGATTAACTTCTATGATACTATTGTTTCATTTCAAGACCTTCCCAGTCTCTTCTAATCAATCCATAAGTCTTATTGACTCCTACAGTAGATATGTGCTACATCCATCTACTTTTCTCCATCTCTACTGCCAGCACCCTCATCCAAGCTACCATCATTTATTTATTTTTCTTTTTTTCTAAAGCTACCATCATTTCTAATCTGATACTTTAGAAGCCTCTTGACTAACCTGCTTGCTTCCACTCCAGATTTCATCCACAGAGCAGCCAAAAGGATCTCTTACACAAACCATGAATCAAACCCTGTAGCTCTCTGGCTGAAACCAATTGCCTCCCCACTCCATACTTGACCTACTGTGGCCTGAAGGATCTGGCTGCTGCATTTCTCTTTTTCAGCTCTCCCTTCATTTGTACATTTCAACCTGGCCTTTCTACTCTAGACACACTAACCTGATTTCTGCCATGCCTGGGCCTGCCTCAAGCTACAACGTTTGTCTTCTTTGGGCCTGGAATAACTTCTTGCTTGATTGATTGCTTGTCATCCCTCAGGCCAATTGTCACCTTTCAGTGCTATTTTGGTCAATGCCCAGTACCACCTCTTATTTTATCTCATTCATATTTTTCTCTTTAAACACTGGGAAGTATAGTATTTAGCCTATTACCACCCCCCACCTCTCAATGGAATGTGAGTTTCTTTAGGGCAGATATTTTGTTCCTTTTGTTAACCACTGTATCCCTACTTCTTGGCACAGAATAGAGAACCAAAAGATGAATGAATTTGTGCATACAAGCATCTATTGATGTACATATCACATTTTATTATAATTTGTTTTATGTGTCTGTCTCTTCCTCTGGATTTCTTAAGGTAGGAATTAGATTTTCTTCTTTGAGATCTTAACAGTATAGTTTCCAATTCTTAAAAAAACAGTTTATCAGAGCGCTTCTTGGTGGCTGTTTGGTTGAGAATCTATAACAAGGTCATTTCTAAGCATTAGTTGGACACTGCTTACTATTAAATCTCTATTTAGAAAAGAGCGGGGAGCCTGGGGGCAATTTGGTGCTTCAGTAGTATCTCAACTAAAGTATTCCCCCAAGAGACAGGGTTTTCTTAGGCAATGCTGCTCTGGTATGTGTTGGGTGAATGTGCTGTAAAAGAATTAATGAGAGAAATTTCAGTGGCTGGAGAAGCTGTTGACAAGATAATACAAGGCAAGAACCATGTGGCATGAAGAAAATGCTTGTGGACTTAACTTCGAATAAAGAACAGATCATCTGAATAAGAAAATGTAGCTAGCAGAGGATTTTTTAAATAGAACTTTTTCAAGAGTGAAGAATAAAAAGGGAGGATGTGAATTTATTTCAAGATGATCATCAAAGGATGAAGGAGCAGATGAGTTGTGAGTGGACTTCCCAGATCAAGAAATGGACAGCATTATCAGCCTGAAGAAGAGAGGCCACTGTGACTACAGTCAAGATGCTCAACTCAGCAAGACTTGAGGACAGCTCAAACCATCTTTGGCTACTGTGCCCAGTAGCAAAGAAGTAAATGTGATATTGTCCAGAAACAAGATGTGTAGGCCATAAGAGAAAAGAAATTATGTTAGGAATTAGAGGCCGATAACGTTATTCGATATTTATTATTTTTTGAAAGAACTTTGCTGCTGAAGTTGATGAGAATAGCAGAGGAGAGTATGTTTCATAAATAGTGATGTGCGAAGAGAGGCTAGAAATAGTTGACTTAATACGTTTGCTGAAAGTTCCAGATGTAGGCAGTTTATTTGTTATGTTTAAATTTTTCAAAATTTAATGATTAGACAAGTTGGTCATCTTCTTAAGCCCATAAAAACTACAGTAAACTAGGTGGGCCGTTAAGATGCTGTATCCATCATTCTGATTGATTCTTTTCCTAAGCACAAAAAGAAAAGAAAACTACAAAATCAGAGCTAAGTCTACCAGAGGAGTGTTTCACTCTTAAGTGTGCTGCTATGGTTTAAAGGTGTCCCCAAAAGTTTATGTGTTAGAAACTTAATCCCTAATGCAACAGTGTGGAGAGATAGGAACTTAAAAGATGATTAGGTCATGAGAGCTCTGCCCTCATCAATGGATTAGTGCTGTTATCACCAGAGTGGGTTAGTTATTGTGGGAGTGGGTTTCTGATAAGAAGGATGAGTTTGGCCCCCTTTCTCTCTCTCTCTCTTTCATCCTCTCTTATACTTCTGCCTTCTGCCATGGGATGATGTAGCATGAAGGCCCTTGCCAGATGCCAGTGCTATCCTCTTGGACTTCCCATCCTTCAGAACTGTAAGAAATAAATCTCTGTTCTTTATAAATTACCCAGCCTGTGGTATTCTGTTATAGCAACACAAAACAGGGTAAGACATGTGATCTGTTTCTTCTAACATTACATTTTTATTTTAAAATATTCAAAATAAAGCTCAAAGAACAGTATAAACTTGATTATCTGCAGCTCAGATCTGCTTCAGATTCATAAGTAACACATAGCTTTATTTGGTATGTTCTTCTAAAACTTGCATATGTTGGATACTTAAAGTATCTTTCTCTAACTAGCTTTTGTTATTTAAAAGTGTTATGTTTTAACCATATTATGCAGTATTCCACTAAATAGAATGAATATAATGGCATCATATTCTCTATTTCACTGTTGATAAAAATCAGGTAAATTTTACATTGTTTTGCTCTTACCAACTATACTACCACAAATGTTTGTTGGACACTAGTCATGAAAGTAGAAAAAGAAACACTGATTTGACTCGTAAAACTTGATATGGCTCAGATAATATCACTGGAGACTTGGAGCAAGAGTCAAAGCAAATTGCAAAGCCATAAAAATAGAAGGTAAAATGAAATTTTGAAGAATTTTAAAAGTATGGGATAGATCAGTCTGATATATACCTCAAAGGAGAACAAGATGCAAAATGAAAGTAGGAAATGAAGATAAACAGAAAATGAAAGTTCATCTGGGGAATTTGAAAATGAATGAGGGAAACAAGTTAACTGAGTATGCAATAAAATAGATATTTGAACTGATTTTGAAATAGTTATGTACTCACATTGAGATGGCCTGAATTCTCCCACTAATAGGAATACTTCTGTGATCCCATGGAAGGAAAGGGTAAGTGTAATCAGTGTATGACACCCTCTCTGTTCAGTAGGTAAAGATGTATATGTGGTCAATGTAGAATTGCTTCATGTTTAATGTATTTTGAGTATTTTTATTATAGTAGTATAAGTTACTGGAAAACAAAACAAGGAAAATGAAAAAATGGACTGAAAATCATCTGTGATCAGCATTATTTTGAGATAGTATTGACATTTTCATGTATCACCTTCCAGTCTTTTTTCTACATGTACATGTATTTTTAGAAATATATTTGTCTCCTTAAAATGGAATAATTTTCATAATTTTAAAAATTGCTTTTTATCACTTAAAGTATTATGAACATATTTTCATATTATTAAATATCCTCCTGTAAAGTTCTTAGGAGCTGTATAATATCCGTTTGTGAGAAGGTATCAATGTCAATTTAGTCTATCCTTTATTTGGTTAGAGTTGGATTTTTATGTTTCCACTGCCTAGCACCTGTTCCTTGGATAAGAATACCCACTTCTTCTGAGGAATTCTTTATTTCTGACCTCAATCCCTTTTGTTGATGGAACAGGAGATGCCATATCTTTACATGAACTTACCTTCTTGGCCACAGTGATAAGTTGAGGGACACACTGACCAAAAGTGGACTGATCAGAATTTCTAACCTTTTTGTAACTGGTTAATCTGTAGGCCAGGCACAGAACTCAATAATTCACAACTACACATCAAGCCCTACATAGTTTTGGGATCAGAATAGCATGACATAGTTAGAAACTTCAAGCCACAAAATAAGGTATCTCAAGTTGGTATCACCGCAGGACACCCTCCTGAAGCATTTGAATCCTTCCCCAGAATTTCTCAGGTTGAATCTAGAAAATAGAGGGCTTTTCCTTTTGGTGGTGAAACTGGGGAAATAGGCATCTCAGGATAGCTCATGTTTCACTGAAAAGCTGGTTTGTAGTTGGAAAGAATGAAGTCAGACAGAGAGGAGGGAAAAATAGATACAGGGAGAAAGAGTTCTGTGACATTTAGTACTCCCTGAGGTGGCAATACCCTTTTCTTCCTGTTTTTTCATTCCATAGCCTAACTGGCCTGTTCGATGACCTAGCTTGAGGGTATATTTTTGTTATTCTGAAGCAAAAGAGTCCTGATTTTTGCTTCCGAGCTATTTTGGTAGACAAAATATTTCTAAAATGCAAATATGTAGTTTAAAAATGGTTAGTAGATGGTAAGATCAAGGACCTAACAAAGGAAAAATAATGTTTTTTGATAAATAGGACAAAGCAGAGATGTTATATGTACTATATTAAATAAGGAGAGGGCCAGGCGTGGTGGCTCACGCCTGTTATCCCAGCACTTTGGGAAGCCGAAGCGGGTGGATCACCTGAGGTCAGGAGTTCAAGACCAGCCTGGGAAGCCCCATCTCTACTAAAAATACAAAAATTAGCCGGGCTTGGTGGCATGCGCCTGTAGTCCCAGCTACTCAGGAGGCTGAGGCAGGAGAATCACTTGAACCCAGAAGGCAGAGGTTGCAGTGAGCTGAGATCGCGCCACTGTACTCCAGCCTGGGTGACAGAGTGCAGCTCCGTCTCAAAAAAATAAATAAATAAAAATAAAGAGAGAGGGTAGGTGGGATTGGTATCAAATCCTAAAGCTGGTGTGGAAGACCATATCTATCCAAGAAAAGAGGAGGCCCACCAACACTTGGCCGCTGAATACTCTGCAGCAGAAGACTTGCTCATAGTTAAAGACAGGAGGAATGATTAAACTTTGGTAGCCTAGGAAATAGTTTATGGGCCTTTATTACACAAAAGGAGAGTTCTGGTTTCAGGAGTGGTTAAGACATTTCCAATCCTTCTTTGTCGCAACAATCACATACCATACCAGAGGGATGCCGAACAGAAGCACATACTCTATCTACATTGAAATGAAATGACACATCTACATTTCTGCACCATAACACCTGAAGACAAAGTGGCTGTAGGATTGGCAAATGACTTAATAGAGTGGAGGATGACTACACCTAAGCATCTACAGAGGGGAATGCCAGTGGAGTATGAGAGGATAGAATGAAAACTACTGCCCTAGTTTACTATGCAGAATCTCAAAAAGGATTAGAAATTGGAGGTACCAGTGATCACAGGAGACAGAAATGAGCCAGTAGACTGAGAACAAGGATAGTTTGAAATGCACATAAAATAAGATCAGGTCCTTATCACTGCCCCCACCCCTGCAGAAAATAGTAGGTAGATGCTCTGGAGGGCCTTGGCTGTAGAATGGGGGTGGGGAAGAGATACAGCCTGGCAAAATGAAAAGTTGTTTCCAGACAAAGACAGAACTCTTGAAATGCTTCAACTGGGTGAAAGTTTGACAACGAACACTTAACAACCCTGGCCACCAACAAAAGAAAACAAGGACGTTTGTCTGTCTTGGCCTGGACCTTGGCATAGAAAATGTTTTCCCACCCCCAGTCTAAGCAGCAACTATATGCTTGACGCTGCCTTTTCTTTCTTTTCTTTTCTTCTTTTCTTTCTTTTTCTTTTTTTGACAGTCTCACTGTGTCACCCAGGCTGAAGTTCATTGGCATGATATCGGCTTACTGCAGGCTTGACCTCCCAGGCTCAAGTGATCCTCTCACCTCAGCCTCCCGAGTAGCTGGAACTACAGGCTTGAGCCACCACACCCAGCTAATTAAAATTTTTTTTATTTTGTAAAGACAGGGTCTCACTGTGTTACCAAGGTGGTCTGGAACTCCTGGGTTCAAGTGATCCTCCCACCTTGGCCTCCCAACCTGCTAGGATTACAGGCATGAGGCACCATGCCTGGCAGATGTTGCTGTTTTAATGCAAAAACAGCCATAGAACATAATGTAAACAAATTAGTGTTACTCATGAACTGGCTGTGTTCCAGTTAAACTTTATTTATAGATCATGAAATTTGAATTTCTTTTTTGCCCCTTGATTTTACACTAAAGGAAAGATTTAAATTTCGTATGATTCTCACATATCACAAAATAATCTTTTGATTTTTTTTCAACCATTTATTAATGTAAAAACTAGTCTTGGCTCTCTGGCTGTACAAGGGCGGCAGGCTGGATTTGGCTTTTGGGCTGTAGTTTGCCAACTGCTGAACTAGACTTTAAGTAAGCATGTTAAAAATGTAAGAGTGAACATTCACCCTGTTTGTCTCAACTGGAAGATGAGAAGGAAGGGGGAAAAGAATGAGCAAAGCAGATAAACAAATCTCAAAATAGTATGTTAGAAATTAGTAATTAGAATAAATGTAAGAGGACTAAACTTACTGGCTAAAGGACAGCTTGCCAGAATGGATATTTTTTATATCCAATTATATGTTGTTTTAAGAGACATAATCTATCTTCCCCAAAAAAGAGACATTCCCCCAACATAAGGGTACAGAAAAGTTCAAAATGAAAAGGTATTACAATACTAAGAAAATACTTTAAAAAGAAAAGCTGGTTCTTTTTTGACAAAAGGTACTCTAAATGATACTTCATTGTTAAGAAAAAGGAGGGCATTCATGATAAACGGATCCATTTTTAAAAAATTTAAAAAACAGGAAGATAGAATTCTAAGCTTGAATGTACCTAACAATGTCATCTAATAGATATCTGTATTTAACAGCATATATATATAAATATAAATCTGTACAGCTACATTGATATTTATCTACCTTTAGCAAAAACTTACAGAACTGTAAGAGAAATTGATAAATCCACCATTATAGCAAAATAGCTTAATATAAGTATTTGGTTGAGAGATCAAATAGTTAAAAATTTGTTAAGGATACAGAAAATTTGGCTTTGACCATTATCAAGCTTTCTCTATTGGACATATAGAGAGGACATATTCCTCAAAATTACTTGGACAAACATTCTTCTCAACTTTATTTAGAAATTTCATTGGCCACATACTAGGGTAAAAAAGCAAGCAAATGTCAAATGTCAAATATCAGCATAAAATAAACCAGGTAAGGTAGCAAAGAAGACTTAAAATAGAAAGTTGTTTGTTTTTTTTTTACTTAAAACCAAATAATGAAAATACATGGAAACAAGATTTGTGGACTGCAGCTAGAGTAGTACCCAGACAGAGGCAAATGTAGAGCTTTAAATTATTTATTAAGATAGAGGTCTGACGATTAATGAGTCAGATGGCCAACGTTATAAATAAACCTAAAGGAAAAGAGAAACATGTTCCAATTTTAGACAGATTTCTTTCAGAGACAAAGACTACACCCTGGCTTGCTTTAGGAGGCCAGTATATTCAAGACACATATAGCATGAGAAAGGAAACTTATAAGCCATTGTCATTCGTGAATATACTATTTTTTTTTTTTTTGGTGTATTTTTTTTTTTTTTTTTTTTTTTTTTTTTTTATTATACTCTAAGTTCTAGGGTACATGTGCATAACGTGCAGGTTTGTTACATATGTATACTTATGCCATGCTGGTGTGCTGCACCCATCAACTCGTCAGCACCCATCAATTCATCATTTATATCATGTATAACTCCCCAATGCAATCCCTCCCTCCTCCCCCCTCCCCCCTCCCCATGATAGACCCCAGTGTGTGATGTTCCCCTTCCCGAGTCCAAGTGATCTCATTGTTCAGTTCCCACCTATGAGTGAGAACATGCGGTGTTTGGTTTTCTCTTCTTGTGATAGTTTGCTAAGAATGATGGTTTCCAGCTGCATCCATGTCCCTACAAAGGACGCAAACTCATCCTTTTTTATGGCTGCATAGTATTCCATGGTGTATATGTGCCACATTTTCTTACTATTTTTTAAAAACTTACATTAGGAAACAAAATTCAGCAATTTTTTAAAGAAACTTAAAAACAAGCAAGTTTAGATTCATTCTTAGATTACAAGTTCAATCATCATAAAGAAGGCGGTTTTCAAATTAATGTAGAAATTAAGTGTATCTGCATGAGAATGGAGACGTAGAAGCTACAAAGTGGGCGTCCAAGCCAGGTTCTGCCAGCAGAAATTCTGCCTCTCCTGGGGTCTTGGTGGCCACATCCAGAGACAAACAGGCTCAGGGTGGGGATGGGGCCTGGGGGTGAACCCAAGCCCTCCCAGGAGACAACTTAGCTGCCAGTCACCACCTATTAGGCTCCTCCACCCACTGCCTGCACCTCAGCAAACACTCCTATGCTCCGTGGATCCCCCAGACCTCTGTGTTTAAAAAAAAAAAAAGAAAGAAAGAAAAGAAAAGAAAAAAAGAAATTAATTGCAGTTCCAACCAAAATCCCTAAATACGTTTGAGAAATTCATTTTGAAGTTTTTGAAACAGTTTTTAAAAAGAACGAGGTTTTGTAGGGAAGAGGGGACTTCCCTATTCGATATAAAAAATTAAAGTCTATTTATATCTTATTATAAGGTAACAGTAGTTAAGACAATGTGCTTTGAGCACAGTGATAAACACATAGACCAATATAACCAACTAGAAAGCCTGTCAACTGGCCCACCCCTATAAAGGAAATGTTTGTCAGAGACAGCACTACAGATTGGTGGTTTGGTGAGGTGGAGTGAGGACCCTTTGACAAATCATACTTGAACAATAGGTTGTCTACATAGGGAAAAAATGTTTGGATTCCTACCTCACAATAGGTAGGAATACCTAACACAAATATAAATTCCAGGTAGATTATAGAAACTTAAATGTGAAAACAAAATTTAAAATTTTTACAGGAAAATAGAGAATCTGTTTATGAACCCATGGTACGAGGAGATTTCTAAAATAAGATATGCAGCACAAATCAAAGGATTGATAAATACAACTATATTTAAAACTTCTGCTTAACACATAGCACTTAGAAAGTAAAAAAACACATGCTAAAAGATCTGCTATGCATTTCAAATATATAAGAAAAAGAAAATTGCACAGTAGATAAATGCAAATTACAGAATAGGAAATCTGGTGAATAACCATATAAACAGCTGCTCTGACCCACTGGTAACAATCAGAGAAATGCAAATAAAAATCAGATGAGATATGTTCCAGGCTTCTGTTGACAAAACTAAAAACATTGACAAGTATCAAGTGAGGGCAACTATTCTGAACAAATGAGAACATTTAAACACTTCTATGAATACACTTTCAGAGTACTCTCCACTTCAGAGAGTAATCCGCAACGTCTAGTCATACTGAATATGTACATATCTTATGACTCATCAGTCAGTCCAGTCTTAGCAATGTCTTTAAAATTCTGAGGAAGTCCAATGGTAGAATAAATAATCACACATAATCTTTAGAAATTCGCCTCCCATGCATCCTTTCTCAGAAGCTACTAGAGGATGTGCTTCAGCAAAATGAGGGAGTAAAACAAAGAGGAAGAACTATAATTCAGGAAATGGGTTCTGACACAGAAGAGTCTAAGAAAATTCCCAAATAATGACTAATAGAAGTCATAGCACCTGAACCAAAGGCCTACAGAGCAACCACTGCAGATTTGAGCAGACATTTGGAAGATTCCAACGAGGAAAGTGGAGCTGATAAATTGTCTGATACATTTGACTGCATGGATGTTTATATTGAAAGACACTTTATAGGCCGGGCGTGGTGGCTCAAGCCTGTAATCCCAGCACTTTGGGAGGCCGAGACGGGCGGATCACGAGGTCAGGAGATCGAGACCATCCTGGCTAACACAGTGAAACTCTGTCTCTACTAAAAACTACAAAAAACTAGCCGGGCAAGGTGGCAGCGCCTGTAGTCCCAGCTACCCGGGAGGCTGAGGCAGGAGAATGGTGTAAACCCGGGAGGCGGAGCTTGCAGTGAGCTAAGATCCGGCCACAGCACTCCAGCCTGGGTGACAGAGCGAGACTCCGTCTCAAAAAAAAGAAAAAAAAAAAAAAAAAGACACTTTATAGGGATATGAGAAAATTTAACCACAGAGCAGGGTCTTTATTTCATTTGCAGCTGTATCTACTGCACCCCCATGCCTGGCACATAGTAAGAATTCAGAAGTAATGTGGGAAGGAAGAAGAGCTAGCCAAAATGATAGAGTATACCATGGAAAATAGGATGAAATAGGTGACAGAAAACAAGGAATATTTGAGAACAATCTGATATATCTGGGAGCAATTTTGTGGGGTTTGATGGTGGGATATATAAGTGAAAATCAAATAGGATGTAGTTGTGGATGACCTTAACATGTTCATATGTTTTAAAATCAGGGCTGCTGCCAATAACAGACATTTTAGATTACCTGCCAGTTATCAGATTCCAAATTTTGATGTCCAATAGTTCTAATCTAGTTGGGCTGTTCATTTAGTCAGCTAATATTTAACAACCTCTCCTATGTGCTGAGCACTATGCCAGAAGCTAGATTTTAATGGTGAGCACTATGAGATATGGTCTCTGCCCTCATTTTAATCTGTTGCTATAATTATCCTTCAGTTCAGAATGTTTAGAATATAGGTGTTTAGAATATGGGGATATTTAGCCTGAAATATTTATTGTCTTTTTTCTTTTTTTAGAGGCAGGGTCTTTCTCTGTCACTCAGGCTGGAGTACAGTGGCATGATCATAGTGGACTGCAGCCTCCAACCCCTGGGCTCATGTGATTCTCTGACCTTAGCCTCTTGAGTACCTGGGGCTTACAGATGCATGGCACCATACCTGGCGAATTTTTTTTTCTAGACATGGGGTCTTGTTCTGTTGCCCAAGCTGGTCTTGAACTCCTGGATTCAAGCAGTCCTCCCACCTCAGCTTCCCAAATCTCTGGGATTATAGGCAAGAGCCACTGTACCTGGCCACCTGACAAATTTTCTAAGCCTGGATTCACTCTTATGAAATGTAATACTTTGAAATGCACACTAACTTTGGAAAATGAAACTCATTGCTTTTCATTTCACCAGGAGTTACTATCTATAATAATAAGCTTTAGAGCAAATTCTCCTAATTTAATTAGATATGATTTTTGTTATTAGAAACACATACTATCTTGATAACTAAATTTTGCCAATCGTTTTTCTTGACTAGTGGTCTTTATCTATATATGAGGAGTTTTCCATAAGTGACTTGAAAAATACAGAATGCACTCCATGGTAGGTCTGTTCAGTGTTATCAGGAATGCTGTTTCTCATCTTCCTTTCTTGGTGTCCCTTTGCAGGGGTTGTGTTTGCACATTATGGTCCCATCTGGAGACAACAAAGGAAGTTCTCTCATTCAACTCTTCGTCATTTTGGGTTGGGAAAACTTAGCTTGGAGCCCAAGATTATTGAGGAGTTCAAATACGTGAAAGCGGAAATGCAAAAGCATGGAGAAGACCCCTTCTGCCCTTTCTCCATCATCAGCAATGCCGTCTCTAACATCATTTGCTCCTTGTGCTTTGGCCAGCGCTTTGATTATACCAATAGTGAGTTCAAGAAAATGCTTGGTTTTATGTCACGAGGGCTAGAAATCTGTCTGAACAGTCAAGTACTCATGGTCAACATATGCCCTTGGCTTTATTACCTTCCCTTTGGACCATTTAAGGAATTAAGACAAATTGAAAAGGATATAACCAGTTTCCTTAAAAAAATCATCAAAGACCATCAAGAGTCTCTGGATAGAGAGAACCCTCAGGACTTCATAGACATGTACCTTCTCCACATGGAAGAGGAGAGGAAAAATAATAGTAACAGCAGTTTTGATGAAGAGTACTTATTTTATATCATTGGGGATCTCTTTATTGCTGGGACTGATACCACAACTAACTCTTTGCTTTGGTGCCTGCTGTATATGTCACTGAACCCCGATGTACAAGGTAATTAATAGGTGTTTCCTTTGTTCATGGCAAAACCAGGTAATTTAAATCAGGATTAGCAACCTCAGTGATCTGGTGGCTCCTAACACTGAGCAGTGTCTTCAGGCTGGCAAACAAATACTTGCAACTCATAGGGAATTGGTAAGATGTTAACAGTGAAACCCAAGTTTCTAGACAGTAGGACTGAGGTCATAACTTGCTTACCCCTGCTCAAATCTCTACGGGTTTGATTCTGTGTGAAATCTATGATCATGAAAGACCTTTAGAGAAGAACATTCTAGAGCTGAAGGGAATCATAATGCTGATCTGAACACATCTTGTGTTTTTGAAATTGGAGAACAGAGGTTCAGAGAAGTTGTGTGACTTTCACAAGGTCACACAGCTAGTTCTACCACCTCAGTCCCAATAGATACTGAAAGTCCATGGCAGTTCAGAGTAGAAGAATACAGGGAGGATGGTGTATTATTAGTTTCTGTTGCTGTTGTAACAAATTACCACAAACTGAGTGGCTTAAAACAACACAAGTTTCTTAAGAGTTCTATACATTGTAAGTCTGATATATGTCTCATTGGGCTGAAAATCAGGACATTGACAGGGCTGTATTCCTTTCTGGAGGGTCTAAAGAAGAATCAATTTCCTTGCTGTTTTTGGCTTCCACAGCTCATGGCTTCCTTCTTCTGTCTTTGAAGGCAGCAGTGTTGCATCTCTCTGACCATTCATTCATAGTCACATCTTTCTATGATTCTGAACTCAACTGGGAAAGGTTATCTGACTTAAAAACCCATGTTCTTAGATTGGGCACACCCAAGTGATCCAGGATAATCTTCCCATCTCTATGTCTTTAATTACATCAGTTTAGTCCCTTTTGCCATGTAAGGTATTATGTTTACAGACTCCAGGGGATTAGGGTGTGTACATCTTGTATGGGCCCTTATTCTGCCTACTATAGATGTGATTATACCTACCTGTATTAGTTAATTATTGCTGGGTAGCAAACCACCCCGAAATTTGCTAGCTTTACAAAAACCACCACCATGTATTATCTCCCAGTTTCTGAGGGTCAAGAATCCACGAATGACTTCCAGTTTAGGGTTTCTAATGAAGTTAGAGTTAAGATGTTGGCTGGGTCTGCAGACTTGACTGAGACTAAAGAATCCAGGTCCAGGGTGGCTATCCATATGACTGTTGGCCAAGTTTCTTACCACTCTGACCCTTCCATAACGCTGCTTCACTTGGTGGCTTCCTTCCCCAAAAGTGAGCAACCTGAGAGAGAGAGAGAGAGTGGCAAAGATGAGGAGCCACAGTGTCTTTTATAATCTGATCTCAGAAGTGACATGTCCTCACTTCATCCTTATTCTCTTGGTCACATAGACCAACTTGGTACAGAGTAGGAGGGGACTGCACAAGGATATAAACCACAAGAACAGGGAATATTGGGGGCTACCTTAGGCTATCACATGTTGTCTCAGTCTACTTAGAGAGTCAATCCCATGTTCATATGAGAGTATGACTTAGGATGCTCCTGAATCCAGAGTGCTTTCTCTTTGGCCCCTCTATGTGTTACTATCCCACTTCTAAGTCACAGGGTAGCACAGGCACCCTGGGGCTAGCTGTCTCTACTTGAAATGTCCGACCAACGCTTCACCTTTACTGAGGCAGAGTCAGGCCTGAACTGCCAACTGACCAGTTAGGTATTAGTGGTGATGGAAAGTATGCAGAGGAGGGCAGGTTCAACTCTCTCCCACGCTTATCTTCTGGTGTATTCTTCCCTTTTTACATAGAGAAGGTTCATGAAGAAATTGAAAGGGTCATTGGTGCCAACCGAGCTCCTTCCCTCACGGACAAGGCCCAGATGCCCTACACAGAAGCCACCATCATGGAAGTGCAGAGGCTAACTGTGGTGGTTCCGCTTGCCATTCCTCATATGACCTCAGGGAACACAGGCAAGTCCAGGGTCTTCCTCTTTGAATGTCCTTGAGGGAAGCAGGGCCCTCTAATCCAGGGTAGTTGAGGTGAGGGGTGTGGTGACTGTTGTCTAGCTTGATCCTTCTAAAGATTTAGTATTGTGTCATAGATAATAAAATGTCTAGGGAATGTTCAGCCCTCTGCTGTGCATCACTGGTTGTACTAGAATTCTACTACTGCTTAGTTTTACTAGTAGCTCTATAGCCTTCAGAACATACACACTTATACTGGCAAAACAAATAATGTCGAAATTTAAATTGGCTATGTTGGCAGAAAAAGCTCCAGAATTGACAAAGGCAACTCTCCCTTCTTTTCATGGAGGTCAGAAGAGTTAGTCTAAATGTGGATTAAGGATTTTGCCTGAAAATTATCTTACTTCAACTTTTAAAATTCTGCAGCTGAAGCATAAATATTAAATAATTAGAAGGCCGGGCATGGTGGCCCACACCTGTAATCCCAGAATTTTGGGAGGCCGAGGCAGGCGGATCACTTGAGGTCATGAGTTCGAGACCAGCCTGGACAAGATGATGAAACCCCATCCCTACTAAAAATACAGAAATTAGCCAGGCATGATGGTGCACAACTGTAGTCCCCGCTACTCAGGAGGCTGAGGCAGGAGAATCGCTTGGACCTGGGAGGTTGCAGTGAGCTGAGATTGTGCCATTACACTCTAGCCTGGGTGACAGAGCAAGACTCTGTCTCAGAGAAAAAAAAAAAAAGGTCAGGCGCAATGACTCACACCTGTAATTCCAGCACTTTGGGAGGCCCAGGAGGGTGGATCACTTGAGGCCAGGAGTTGAAAACAAGCCTAGCCAACATGGCAAAAACCCATTTCTACTAAAAATACAAAAATTAGCCGGGCGTAGTGGCACACTCCTGTAGTCCCAGCTACTCAGGAGCTGAGGCAGGAGAATCCCTTGAACCCGGGAGGCAGAGGTTGCGGTGAGCCAAGGTCACGCCACTGTACTTCTGCACTTCAGTCTGGGCGACAGAGTGAGACAGCCTGTCTCAAAAAAAAAAAAAGAATAGAAAAGCCCATCTTATTCTAAAGTCACCTGTTTCATCCTCTCATCTACAGTGAAATATGTCTATTTGGTCATGTCCAGACTCTCTTTAAACATCCCTATTAACAAGGAATTTACCTCTGGAGTCAGCCCATAGTGTAATGGGCTTGATCTAGTTTTAAGACAGTTATAGCATGCCATTGCTTATAAATGACATTGGATCACTTAACAGGTTTTTTTTTGGTACCAGATAGACCATGTTTATAGTATCTTTTGGGCATTGTTTAAAGTGCATATTGACTTGTCAGCTAGTAAAAGCCAGGGTTGGCTTCCCTGTGTATCTCTTTATCTTAGTTTACCTCCTCACTACATTGTTGTATGGACATAAATGACCCTGTAAACTAAGTTTTATACATATTGGGAATTTTAATTTTTAGGGAAAGTTTACTTGAAATGCCCTATTTTTTGTTTTAGTGTTTTCTCTTCATTGTAATGTTTTTATAGTTTTATGTATTAATTCAGCATTCATTGGAACACTGCCTGCTCCCTGTCTCAGGTGGGTCCTGGGATGGTGCAGGGAGAGGGATGCCAGTTGACAAGATTATATCCCCACCCTCAAGTACCTCACAGTTTGGTCTCAACCAATTAAAGTGCTAGGTATATAACTACATTTTTTTTTTTCAGATAATGATGTTTAGGGAGAACTACTAGCAAAAGCATACTGAATAACACCCATATGTTTTCTTTTGTTTTAGTGCTCCAAGGGTATACCATTCCTAAAGGCACGCTGATCTTACCCAACCTGTGGTCAGTACATAGAGACCCATCCATTTGGGAGAAACCAGAAGATTTCTACCCTAATCGATTTCTGGATGACCAAGGACAACTAATTAAAAAAGAAACCTTTATTCCTTTTGGGATAGGTCAGTTACACTTTTTTAAACTGTGTAATTTTTAAAAGAAGTAGAACTAAAATAATATTTTATTATTTCATGTTGTTTTAAAAATGTTTATTTCTTGGCAAGCTAATGTAAGAGAAGGGATCAATAATTTAGATAAGGCATCTCCACTAGGTTCACTTCAGATTTTAATAAAGCAGTTGGTTTTAAATCTGATTAGAAATTTTACTTTCAGGGCTGATCAGGTAATTCTGGGGGGGGGGGGCGGTCCCAGGGAGCTACTGAAGTTAAGAGCAATTTCTGATCTGTTCTGGTGGGTGAGAGGATGGGTTCCCTAATCTCAACAGTTCCTCTTTTAGGTTCCTAGATTAGGAACATAGGATTCTTTCTATGGAAAAGGGAGGCTCTAGGGATTCTTAATCTGAATTTTTTTGCCTTAATCTTCCAGGTAAAAGTGAAGGAAAGAGGTAAGCAGGCACAGAAGAGACAGGGTAGCTGCCACATTGGATCTGTCTCTAGTTCCTGTCTAGAATGAGGATAGGTTTTTATGAGTAGGAGTTAAAATGTGTATTTGATATGTAAAAATTCTGATCAGCATATGCTTGGGAGGCTATGTAGTATAAATGGCAATTTGACTTAAAAACTCCATCTGCATTTAGAATACTCAATTTAAATATTTCCTATAAATTTGTACTTTTTGAAACAGGAGAAGGGATGGTGTTATAATCCTTCATTTTTTTCTGATCTCATTTTTAGGGAAGCGGGTGTGTATGGGAGAACAGCTGGCAAAGATGGAATTATTCCTAATGTTTGTGAGCCTAATGCAGAGTTTCACATTTGCTTTACCTAAGGATTCTAAGAAGCCCCTCCTGACTGGAAGATTTGGTCTAACTTTAGCCCCACATCCATTTAATATAACTATTTCAAGGAGATGAAGAGCATCTCCAAGAAGAGATGGTAAAAAGATATATAAATCTTTCTAAGCAGATTCTTTCTACTGCAAGGGACAGTGAATCCAGCAACTCAGTGGATCCAGGTTGGGCTCAGAGAGATCAGAAGGAGGGTAAAGCACACTGGGAGCTTTCATCTTGGAGGATTCCTCAGCAGGATGCTTCAGCCATTTTAGTAATGCAGGTCTGTGATTTGGGGCATAGAAACCAAAGTACCTAGGAAACAGGAGATCTGGATTTTACTTACAGTGGCTTCCACCAATGGGCCGATCTTCTCATTTCTCAGTGCCTCAGACATCCCATATGTAAAATGAGAGTAATAAAACTTGGCTTCTCTCTACCTCTCAGCACTAATGATGGTCAAATGCCTTACATCTTTTCTGGTATCTCTAAAATCCTGTTAAGCTCTGGAGAAGAAATTCAGGAGAAGAAGATCTATCAGCTGGCTTTTAAAGACCTGTGACAACATGAAAGTGGTGTTCAGCCTGTAATGCTTTGTCAGAGATGGTTATGGATTTAGGTTATAATGGGGGAGAACTTTTCTCAGCACAGATTCTATGCCAGCTTCTTGGGCTTGTTCTGTTATTATCTTTTTGTTTATGATTTTAGTTTTTACTTTTTGTAGATGTGGGATGAAGTGGGTTCTGTCATGTATATTGAGGAAAAAAGAAATTATAATTGTAAAAAATCCCTTGTAGGATGACTGTATAAATTTATATGTCTACCTTCTATTTCAACTACAGGAACCGTGAGCCTTGCTAAAGAAGTAGCTTCATGGCACAATTCCTTTCTACAGAGTTATTTGCAAAGATGCAGCTCTGCCTTTTTACTTAAGGCCTGAATGGTGAGCTTGGGGATTTTGATGCTGGGACTCATCAGGAAAGAATTCTGCTTTCAAACTATACTGAACATTCCTGTCCTAGCCTCCCTGCCACCAGGCCCAATGTATCTGATCCTTGAATACACTCTCAAAGAATTCACTCTCTTTTTATTAAGAGAACTAAATTGTTTCTAAATGTAGAAGGTTCCTCTGGAAGAGCAGTTTTCAGCAGGGGTGGTAACCCCTTCAGCGGGAGTTTGGGAATGTGTGGGTTTGTTTCTTGGTTATCATAATGATGGGGGTGCTACTGGCCTTCTGCTGCCATGGGACCAGGATGCTAAATGTCAAGGTAGTCCTATACAGTGAAGAATTGTCCTGCTCAAGATGCCAGGATTTCCCCCAGTGAGAACGTGCTCCAAAGAATGACCACCCCTTTCTTTTATTCTCCCACAGTGCTCCATGTATACAAGTAAGCATAGTAGTAATATGAGCAACCATATTCCTGAACCTTTCCTCATGCTGGCTCTATACTTAATCCTTTACTTGCATATTTCTGTAATTGTTACAGAAATTCTATTAAGAGGGTGGCATACTGTAGTGGATGAAGCTGAGGCTTAGAGAAGGAAAGGCACAAAGTTAAAAAGTAACATCAGTGAGTTTCAAACCTACTGGTCTCTGTGACTAAAGAACACTTTCAGAATCACTTCTCGATTCTGCCACCACTTGATCCCATAACACGCTACCCCTTGGCCTCATGCTGGAGTTGTGTGTGTCCGTCTCCATCCCAGGCTGAGCTCCTTGAGGTCAGGATGTCATGCTGTTTGCCTCCCTCACAGTGCCTTGGTCTTAGTGGATGCCCAGTCATCTTGTGAAGGACTTTTTAAGAAGTGTACCTAAGAGAAAAATCTTACCTTATTTGAATAATTACAAGTCATATTTTTGTTGTTTAAAGGTCATAAATCAGTGTATGTTATTTGTTAATGTCCATTAAAGCCAGTTTTTAAAAAATCACCAGACTTTTGTGTTTATCATTTAAAACAACCATTTTAAACAAACTTAGAACGATGCCTTAGCTGTTTATATCTAACAGAATGTAAGCTCCCACCACCTGAAGGCTGGGCCATATCCAGGGACCTCTCATTCACTTTCCTAAAGGAGAGAAGCAGCTACTGCTGTTCCTACTGATAGAGAAGAGGGCGAGAAAAGATCCAGAGTGGTTGTTACTTTGGGAATTAAACGAAAGATGAAACTGAACTTAAACACTTCTGTCTGACTGGCCTCCTGTGACTGATCATCCTTCCTTGCTCTGTTTTCCAGATAAATGGAGACACCAGATCTCCCCAGCCTCTGACTTCATCTGCCATTAGCCATACTCTGTGTAGTTAGATCTCAGTCTGGGAATGGCATTCCAGGGCAATTGTGAACATGAGGCTAGATTTTCCTTTGATTTAGCACATGCCTAGGCAAACTTTTGCAAGCTCAAAAAATGAAAATAATATCTGCTTAATCAAAACAATCAGAGGAAAAAGAAAAGATATTTTAAAATAATTGACTGATTTTTGACTCTACATTCTTTATCTACCATGCTGCTCTTTGCCTTTTTAAAAATATTATTAAGTACTTTCAATATAGATAAATGAAATACAGGCTAATCTTTAGGTGTCTTAAGAATTTTTGCTTTTTGAAAAAGAAAAGCTAATAGCCTAACTGCAGAGCAACTGAGTGGATGGTGCGGCTGCTGTATTGATTTTTAGATGAGATGATACAGTGTGGATTACACTGCACCTTGGGCAGGACAGTTTGTTCTTGATATGGAATTCATATGCTTTTGAATCGTACTAATAACTCAGCATTAACAAGTGTATTACTCCTTAAATTCTACAGGCATTTTCAATATTCCTAACCAAAGAGTTTATAACTTACTTGAGAAGAAGTCTGTTCTTGGAGAGATGTTGAAATTAGATGTTTATTAAACTTTAAAATACAATGCCTTAAGCTGTAGCACCTTAAAAACATCTTTATATATAAATTGCTAAAAGGACTGTTAATGCTTTTCTCAGACATGTTGACATTTTACAATTTTGCACATCATGGTTTATTTGAAATGAAAAACTAACTGTACTTTGTTTTATAAGTCTACCTAATATCTCATTTTTGGTTCTCATCTTTAGCATAGTTTTGATGCTTTTATTAAACTATTTTAACTGAGAAAGTGTCATGTCTGGTTTTTTGTTTTGTTTTGTTTTGATTTAATTGCTATACAAAATTTTGTTTTCCAGATGTCAAGTTAATGAAAAAAGAAAATAGGCCTCCAAAGACAGATGTTCACAATAGAATGTAAGCATGGTCCTTAGAAACAAGGGTAATTCTTTTAAAATTTCCCTGTGGAGTGAAGTTCTTAGAGGACTGCATCACCGCCCAGGTGTCTTATATTCCCTGTGGAAGCCCAGCATGAGTTGAGAGGAGATGGGCCCACATGATCCTGCTGTGGCCAGGTACTGAGTGCTGGTCTCACATTTCCCAGCTCAGGAAAAAGAGCTTTTTCATACTTGAACCCTATTTTGCCTGTGGAGGGACCCCCCTGCCAGTTTTTTCCACAGCCTACTCTTCTTCCTGAAGTCACAGCTCAGACAGCATCTCCTCGGAGAGGTCACCCACCGTGACATCCAAAGTGGTCTTTCCTGAGAACTCCCTAATCTCATCACCCAGTTTATTTCCTCCAGAGCTGTCATCACTAACTGCAACTACCTTGTTTAGTTAAACCTTCTGTTTCTATCATCTCTCTCATCTCCGCTCCATGAGGATGTCAGGGACTGACTGTATCTGATACCTTACCAATAGTGGATGCCTTATGCAGAGCAGGCATCAGTAAGTATGTTGGGTAAATGAAGAATTAAGTGAGTTTGATGGAAGGTGATTATTTGATCCTTTAGGCTAGAGAGGAGATGATACAGGCAAACCTGTCATTGTTTTCTGTCTGCTTCCTTAGTGACTGTGGCTGTGCCACCAGAGTATGAGTTTTAGTGAAATAACAGTAGTGAAACAAGAAGAACACTGAATAATGTGGCACCCTCAAATCTTCAGTTTTGCTGCATTATTTTTAGAAACCAAATTCATTTAAGTAGGGTATTTGTTCATTAGTAAATAATTTGGTATTATCATGATTGAAATGATAATACTTTTATATTCTTTTATTTTTTTGAGACAGGGTCTCACTCTGTTGCCCAGGCTAGGGTGGCATGATCACACCTCACTGCAGGCTCAAGTGATCCTCCCACCTCAGCCTCCTAAGTACCTAGGACTACAGGCACATGCCACTATGCCTGGCTAAGATATTTCGTATTCTTATCAGTTCTTCCCTTTGTATGAGGGTCAAATGATCAGTTTTCATTAAGGGATAAGGCTAATTATCCATAAGACTCTCAGTGGATTGCTCAGCAAAATCCCTGCAGCCAAGGATAGAGTAGGATGATGTATTCAAAATTCTAAAAAAAAAAAAACAAAAACAAAACACTGCCAAATAAGAATATTGCATTTGGCAAAAATACCCTTTAAAAATAAAAGATAGAGAAAGTCATTCCCAGACAAATGAAACTGAGGGAATCTGTTTGTTACTACTAGACCTGCCTTATAAGAAATGCTTAAGGAAATTCTTCAAATTAAAATGAAAACATGTTAAATAGCAACATGAAAGCATAACTCTTACTGGTAAAAGCAAATATACAGGCAAATATAGAATAATATAACACTATAATAGTACATAAATTACTTTTCACCCTAATATAAAAGCTAAAAGACGGCTGGGCCCGGTGGCTCATGCCTGTAATCCCAGCACTTTGGGAGGCCAAGGTAGGCAGATCATGATGTCAGGAAATAAAGATCATCCTGGCCAACATGGTGAAACCCTATCTCTACTAAAAATACAAAAATTAGCTGTGCCACCGTAATCCCAGCTACTCAGGAGGCTGAGGCAGGAGAATCACTTGAACCAAGGGAGTCGGAGGTTGCAGTGAGCCGAGATCGTGCCACTGCACTCCAGTCTGGTGACGGAGCAAGACTTCGTAAAAACAACAACAACAACAAAAAGCTAAAAGACAAAAACATTAAGAATAATTATAACCACAAAAAATTGTTAATGGATACATACTATAAAGAGAATTAAACACTGAATTCAAGGACACAAAGGATGGGGAGAATGGCATTTTTTTTTCTTTTTTATTATACTTTTAAGTTCTAGGGTACATGTGCACAATGTGCAGGTTTGTTACATATGTATACATGTGCCAGGTTGGTATGCTGCACCCATTAACTCGTCATTCACATTAGGTATATCTTCTAATGCTATCCCTCCCCTCTCCCCCCATCCCACAACAGGCCCCAGTGTGTGATGTTCCCCTTCCTGTGTCCAAGTGTTCTCATTGTTCAATTCCCACCTATGAGTGAGAACATGCGTGTTTGGTTTTCTGTTCTTACAATAGTTTGCTGAGAATGATGGTTTCCAGCTGCATCCATGTCCCTACAAAGCACATGAACTCATCCTTTTTTATGGGTGCATAGTATTCCATGCTGTATACATGCCACATTTTCTTTTTCTTTTTCTTTTTTTTTTTTTTTTTACTAAACTGTTTATAATTACAGGAACATACTTTGCTTTAAAAATGGGGAAGAAATGAAACCTTGCATAACAAAATGAAACTCCTTGTATGGACCTAGACTTATAGCTATGGCTGAAAGTGAAGAAAATATCTGGTCAATCTATTTTTTTTTTTTTTTTTGCAATGCTAATATAATTTACTTATTTATTTTTCAAAACAATTTTATTTTTATTATTATACTTTAAGTTCTAGGGTACATGTGCACAACGTGCAGGTTTGTTACATATGTATACATGTGCCATGTTGGTGTGCTGCACCCATTAACTCGTCATTTACATTAGGTATATCTCCTAATGCTATCCCTTCGCCCTGCAGCCCCGCCCCCCCCACCACAATAGGCCCTGGTGCATGCTGGTGTATGATGATCCCCTTCCTGTGTCCAAGTGATCTCATTGTTCAGTTTCCACCTATGAGTGAGAACATGCGGTGTTTGGTTTTCTGTTCTTGCGATAGTTTGCTGAGAATGATGGGTTTCCAGCTGCATCCATGTCCCTACAAAGGACACGAACTCATCCTTTTTTTTGGCTGCATAGTATTCCATGGTGTAGATGTGCCACATTTTCTTAATCGAGTTTGTCACTGATGGACATTTGGGTTAATTCCAAGTCTTTGCTATTGTGAATAGTGCCGCAATAAACATACGTGTGCATGTGTCTTTATAGCAGCATGATTTATAATCCTTTGGGTATATACCCAGTAATGGGATGGCTGGATCAAATTGTATTTCTAGTTCTAGATCCTTGTGGAATCACCACACTGTTTTCCACAATGGTTGAACTAGTTTACAGTCCCACCAATGGTGTAAAAGTGTTCCTATTTCTCTACATCCTCTCCAGCACCTATTGTTTCCTGATTTTTTAATGATTGCCATTCTAACTGGTGTGACATGGTATCTCATTGTGGTTTTGATTTGCATATCTCTGATGGCCAGTGGTGATGAGCATTTTTTCATGTGTCTGTTGGCTGTATGAATGTCTTCTTTTGAGAAGTGTCTGTTCATATCCTTTGCCCACTTTTTGATGGGGTTGTTTTTTTCTTGTAAATTTGTTTGAGTTCTTTGTAGGTTCTGGATATTAGCCCTTTGTCAGATGAGTAGATTGCAAAAATTTTCTCCCATTCTGTAGGTTGCCTGTTCACTCTGATGGTAGTTTCTTTTGCTGTGCAGAAGCTTTTTAGTTTAATTAGATCCCATTTGTCAATTTTGGCTTTTGTTGCCATTGCTTTTGGTGTTTTAGACATGAAGTCCTTGCCCATGCCTATGTCCTGAATGGTATTGCCTAGGTTTTCTTCTAGGGTTTTTATGATTTTAGGTCTAACATTTAAGTCTCTAATCCATCTTGATTAATTTTCATATAAGGAGTAAGGAAAGGATCCAGTTTCAGCTTTCTACTGATGGCTAGCCAGTTTTCCCAGCACCATTTATTAAATAGGGAATCCTTTCCCCATTTCTTGTTTTCGTCAGGTTTGTCAAAGATCAGATGGTTGTAGATGTGTGGTATTATTTCTGAGGTCTCTGATCTGTTCCATTGGTCTATATCTCTGTTTTGGTACCAGTACCATGCTGTTTTGGTTACTGTAGCCTTGCAGTATAGTTTGAAGTCAGGTAGTGTGATGCCTCCAGCTTTGTTTTTTAGGCTTAGGACTGTCTTGGCAATGCGGGCTCTTTTTTGGTTCCATATGAATTTTAAAGTAGTTTTTTCCAATTCTGTGAAGAAAGTCATTGGTAGCTTAATGGGGATGGCATTGAATCCATAAATTACCTTGGGCAGTATGGCCATTTTCACGATATTGATTCTTCCTATCCATCAGCATAGTATGTTCTTCCATTTGTTTGTGTCCTCTTTTATTCCATTGAGCAGTGGTTTGTAGTTCTCCTTGAAGACGTCCTTCACATCCCTTGTAAGTCGGATTCCTAGGTATTTTATTCTCTTTGAAGCAGTTGTGAATGGGAGTTCACTCATGATTTGGCTCTCTGTTTGTCTGTTATCGGTGTATAAGAATGCTAGTGACTTTTGCACATTGATTTTGTATCCTGAGACTTTGCTGAAGTTTCTTATCAGCGTAAAGAGATTTTGGGCTGAGACGATGGGGTTTTCTAAATATACAATCATGTCATCTGCAAACAGGGATAGTTTGACTTCTTCTTTTCCTAACTGAATACCCTTTATTTCTTTCTCTTGCCTAATTGCCCTGGCCAGAACTTCCAACACTATGTTGAATAGGAGTGGTGAGAGGGGGCATCCCTGTCTTGTGCCAGTTTTCAAAGGGAATGCTTCCAGTTTTTGCCCATTCAGTATGATATTGGCTGTGGGTATGTCATAAATAGCTCTTATTATTTTGAGATACGTTCCATCAATACCGAATTTATTGAGAGTTTTTAGCATGAAGCGCTGTTGAATTTTGTCAAAGGCCTTTTCTGCATCTATTGAGATAATCATGTGGTTTTTGTCGAATTACGTTTATTGATTTGCGTATGTTGAACCAGCCTTGCATCCCAGGGGTGAAGCCCACTTGATCATGGTGGATAAGCTTTTTGATGTGCTGCTGGATTTGGTTTGCCAGTATTTTATTGAGGATTTTTGCATCAATGTTCATCAGGGATATTGGTCTAAAATTCTCTTTTTTTGTTGTGTCTCTGCCAGGCTTTGGTATCAGGATGATGTTGGCCTCATAAAATGAGTTAGGGAGGATTCCCTCTTTTTCCATTGATTGGAATAGTTTCAGAAGGAATGGTACCAGCTCCTCCTTGTACCTCTGGTAGAATTCAGCTGTGAATCCATCTGGTCCTGGACTTTCTTTGGTTGGTAGGCTATTAATTATTGCCTCAATTTCAGAGCCTGCTATTGGTCTATTCAGGGATTCAACTTCTTCCCGGTTTAGTCTTGGGAGAGTGTATGTGTCCAGGAATTTATCCATTTCTTCTAGGTTTTCTAGTTTATTTGCATAGAGGTGTTTATAGTATTTTCTGATGGTAGTTTGTATTTCTGTGGGGTTGGTGGTGATATCCTCTTTTCATTTTTTATTGTCTCTATTTGATTCTTCTCTCTTTTCTTCTTTATTAGTCTTGCTAGCAGTCTATCAATTTTGTTGATATTTTCAAAAAACCAACTCCTGGATTCATTGATGTTTTGAAGAGTTTTTTGTGTCTCTATCTCCTTCAGTTCTGCTCTGATCTTAGTTATTTCTTGCCTTCTGCTAGCTTTTGAAAGTGTTTGCTCTTGCTTCTCTAGTTCTTTTAATTGTGATGTTAGTGTCAATTTTAGATCTTTCCTGCTTTCTCTTGTGGGCATTTAGTGCTATAAATTTCTCTACACACTGCTTTAAATGTGTCCCAGAGATTCTGGTATGTTGTATCTTTGTTCTCATTGGTTTCAAAGAACATCTTTATTTCTGCCTTCATTTTGTTATGTACCCAGTAGTCATTCAGGAGCAGGTTGTTCAGTTTCCATGTAGTTGAGTGGTTTTAAGTGAGTTTCTTAATCCTGAGTTCTAGTTTGATTGCACTGTGGTCTGGGAGACAGTTTGTTATAATTTCTGTTCTTTTACATTTGCTGAGGAGTGCTTTACTTCCAGCTATGTGGTCAATTTTGGAATAAGTGTGATGTGGTGCTAAGAAGAATGTATATTCTGTTGATTTGGGGTGGAGCATTTTGTAGATGTCTATTAGGTCTGCTTGGTGCAGAGCTGAGTTCATTTCCTGGATATCCTGGTTAACTTTCTGTCTCGTTGATCTGTCTAATGTTGACAGTGGTGTGTTAACGTTTCCCATTATTATTGTATGGGAGTCTAAGTCTCTTTTTAAGTCTCCAAGGACTTGCTTTATGAATCTGGGTGCTCCTGTATTGGGTGCATATATATTTAGGATAGTTAGCTCTTCTTGTTGAATTGACTCCTTTACCATTATGTAATGGTCTTGTCTCTTTTGATCTTTGTTGGTTTAAAGTCTATTTTATCAGAGAATAGGATTGCAACCCCTGCCTTTTTTTTTGTTTTCCATTTGTTTGGTAGATCTTTCTCCATCCCTTTATTTTGAGCCTATGTGTGTCTCTGCATGTGAGATGGGTCTCCTGAATATAGCAAACTTATGGGTCTTGACTCTTTATCCAATTTGCCAGTCTGTGTCTTTTAATTGGAGCCCTTAGCCCATTTACATTTAAGGTTAATATTGTTATGTGTGAACTTGATCCTGTAATTATGATGTTAGCTATTTATTTTGCTCATTAGTTGATGCAGTTTCTTCCTAGCATCGACGAACTTTACATTTCAGCATGTTTTTGCAGTAGCTGGTACCGGTTGTTACTTTCCATGTTTAGTGCTTCCTTCAGGAGCTCTTGTAGGGCAGGCCTGGTGGTGACAAAATCTCAGCATTTGCTTATCTATAAAGGATTTTATTTCTCCTTCACTTATAAAACTTACTTTGGCTAGATATGA
The DNA here is from genome assembly GCF_007565055.1 of Rhinopithecus roxellana. Lineage (NCBI taxonomy): Eukaryota > Metazoa > Chordata > Mammalia > Primates > Cercopithecidae > Rhinopithecus > Rhinopithecus roxellana. The sequence continues at coordinate 20,246,979 of NC_044550.1, forward strand.
AATTCTGGGTTGAGGATTCCTTTCTTTAAAAATGTTGAATATTGGCCCCCACTCTCTTCTGGCTTGTAGAATTTCTGCCGAGAGATCTGCTGTTAGTCTGATGGGCTTCCCTTTGTGGGTAACCCGACCTCTCTCTCTGGCTGCCCTTAACAGTTTTTCCTTCATTTCAACTTTTGTGAATCTGACAATTATGTGTCTTGGAGTTGCTCTTCCCAAGGAGTATCTTTGTGGCATTCTCTGTATTTCCTGAATTTGATTGTTGGCCTGCCTTACTAGGTTGGGGAAGTTCTCCTGGGTGATATCCTGCAGAGTGTTTTTCAGCTTGGTTCCATTCTCCCCATCACTTTCAGGTACACCAATCAGATTTAGATTTGGTCTTTTCACATAATCCCATATTTCTTGGAGGGTTTGTTCGTTTCTTTTTACTCTTTTTTCTCTAAACTTCTCGTCTTGCTTCATTTCATTCATTTGATCTTCAATCACTGATACCCTTTCTTCCAGTTGTGTGAGTCATTTACTGAAGCTTGTGCATTTGTCAAGTAGTTCTCGTGTCATGGTTTTCATCTCTATCAGGTTGTTTAGGACTTCTCTGCATTGGTTATTCTAGTTAGCACAAAAGGCATTTTTGTATGAGATTGGAGTTAGTATCAGCTTGAAATAGACAGTTGTAACTATAAGATGCTTTATGCAAGCCCAAAACATAAATCACAAGGGAAGACAGAAAGAGGGAGAAATAAATACAGAGTAACAAAATAACCAGAAACAGTTATCAAACTGGTAATAGTAACCCTTTACCCATTGATAATTACTTCAAATGTAAATAGACTTAACCTCCCCAATCAAAAGACATAGAGTAACTGAATGGATTTAAAAACAAGATCCAACTGTATGTTGTCTACAAGAGACTCAGTTCAGATTTAAGGACACACATAGGCTGAAAATGAAGCATTGGAAAAAGATATTCCATGCATATGTTAACCAAAAGAGAGCAAGGATGGCTATACTCATGCCAGATGAAATAGACTTTAAGTAAAAAACTGTAACTAGAGACAAAAAAAGATCATTATATAATGATAAAAGGGCCAACTGAAGAAGAAGATATAATTGTAAATATATACACATCCAATATCAGGGTATCTAGATATATAAAAGCAAATACTGATCTATTTAACAAGAGAAATGGACAGTAATACAGTAACAGTAGGAGAGTTCAACACCCTGCTCTCAATAATGGATAGAACATCTGGACAGAAAATCAATTAAAAAAAGAAAACAGGTGACTTGAACAACACTATGGGCCAGATGGACCTAACATACAAATATAGAACTTTCCATCCAACAGAAGAATATACATTCTTCTCATGTGCACACAAAACATTCTCCAGGATAGTTCACACATTAAGTAACAAAACAAGTCTTAACAAATGTAAAAAAAAATGGAAATCATACCAAATATCTTTTCTAACCACAGTGAAATGAAACTAGAAATCAAAACAGTAAGAAAATGAAAAAATTCACAAATATGGGAAAACAAAACAACCCACTCTAATAAAGATTGGGTCAAAGAAGAAATCAAAGGGAAATTCAGGGAATATCTTGGGACAAATAAAAACCTAAACACAACGTACTAAAATGTATGGAATGCAGTAAAAGCTATGTTACAAGAGAAGTTTATAGTGATAAATGCATATGTTAAAGGAGGAAGATCTCAAATAAACACCCTGACTTTATATCTCAAGAGACTAGGGGGAACAAACCAAACTAAGCTCATTGTTAACAGAGGAAAGGAAATAATAAAGATTAGAGCATAAATAAATAGCAAATAGAAAAGCAATAGAAAAATCAATAAAACCAAGAGTTGATTATTTGGAAAGATAAAATCAACAAACCTTCAGCTAAACTAAGGAAAAAAAAAAGACAAATCAGAAATAAGAAAGAAGACATTACAATGGATGACTCAGAAATTAAAATGTTGAGACAATTTATGAACAATTATACACCAACAAATTGGATAACCTAGAAGAAACAGAAAATCCCTAGTAACATACAACCTACCAAAACTAAATCAAGAAAAAACTAAAATCTGAAAATAAATAAGAACACTGAATCAGTAATCAAATACCTGCTAATAAAGAAAAGCCCAGGACCATGGCTTTTTCTAACATTTAAAGAAGAACTAAAACCAATCCCTCTTACACTCCTTAAAAAATAGAAGAATAGGGAACACTTTCATACTCACTTTAGAGGCCAGCATCACCCCAATATGAAAGCCAAATATATCACAAGAAAAGAAAACCATAGGCCAACATCACTGATGAACATAGCCATAAAAATCCTCAATGTAGTACCAGCAAACCAAATTCAACAGCATATTAAGAAGATCATACACCATGAACAAGTGGGATTTATCTCTGGAATGCAAGAATGGTTCAGCATCTGCAACTCAATCAATGCCATATACTACATTAACAGAATGACAGGTAAAAACCACATGATCATCTTAATAGATAACAGAAAAAGCATTTGACAAAATTTGACATCCTTTCATAATAAAAAACTTTCAACAATATAGGTATAGAGGGAACGTACCTCAACACAGTAAAAGCCATATATGTAAAGGTCACAGCTAACATCATAATCAATGGAGAAAAACTGAAAGCTTTTCCTCTAAGACCTGATACAAGGAAGGGATGCCCACTCTTACCACTATTATCAATACAATATTGGAAAACCTAAGCAAAACAACTAGACAGAAAAAAGAAATAAAAAGTCATCCAAGTTGAAGAAGAAGAAGTAAAATTATCTCTGCAGATGACAAGATTATTTACACATGGCCAGGCATGGTGGCTCATGCCTGTAATTCCAGCACTTTGGGAGGCCAAGGCAGGCAGATCACTTGAGGTCAGGAGTTTGAGACCAGTGTAGCCAACATGGTGAAACTCTGCCTCTACTAAAAATACAAAAATTAACCAGGCGTGGTGGCAGGCGCCTATAATCCCAGCTAGTAGGGAGGTTGAAGCAGGAGAATTGCTTGAACCCGGGAGGCAGAGGTTGCAGGGAGCCATGATCACAACACTGCACTCCAGCCTGGGTGACAGAGAGAGACCCTGTCTCAAAAAACAAAACAAAACAACAACAACAACAACAACAACAACAAAACGATTATTTACACATGTGGAAAACCCTAAAGGCTCAACAAAAAATCTGTTAGAACTAATTAACAAATTCAATAAAGTTGCAGGATACAAAATCAACATATAAAATTCAGCAGTGTTTCTATACTGTTTCTAACAATAAATTATCCAAAAAGGAAATAGG